>NC_137670.1:11142621-11742621 GCF_963422515.1 Blennius ocellaris | reverse complement strand
CTCTATCTCTCTCGCTCTCTCTATCTCTCTCTCTCTCTCTCTCTCTCTCTCTCCATTGCGCCATGTCTTTCTCCACTACAAGAGGACATGCGGTGTGTGCTGGAGTGTGTGAGTGTGCGTATGTCGGTTGTGCATGTGTGTGAGTGTTTGCAGCAGTGGGACAAAGACAACAACTTACACACACGCACACACACACACGTGTGCGCATACTGCTTTAAACCTGGAGGAAATACAAGAATCACTTTTCAGAAATGTCAAGATTTTATGAACTGAAACATTGTGATGGTAGACATGATTTTTACCATTGAAGTGTTGTTTTTGTTTTTTGTTTTTTTGTTTTCCTTTTCTTGAATGTTGACATTGAACATCTGACTTCATAATGACATAAGGACCTATTTTGTGTATGTGTGTGTGTGTGTGTGGGGGTGTGTGTGTGCGCGAGATAGAGTTTGTGTGTGAGTGTGTTGTGAAAGAGGGCCAAGAGGAGACGGGTGGTGGATAAAGACTTTCTATGTAATTCTTCTTCTGGACATTATTATTATTTTTTATTATTATTTTTTTTTTTTGTCTGTGCTCCTGGGTCTGATAATTGCCTAACACCCTTGCTTCTTCCCTCTTTTGAAGACACACCCACGACACACTCTTGTCTAACACACACAGACGCACAAAATCATGAACGCCCACTGTCCACCCGTGCACGTATGTGATGTGCCGCCACAGGGCACTGCATGAGGACTCCGGTTCGACATGTACAGCGACGTGGTTTTTTTTTTTTCTCTCTCTCTCTCTAATGGACCCGGATGGACAGCCGTTGGTTGGGACTGACTGAGCCCGGAGGACCCCCTTTGAACACTGACAGGCTCTCGCCGTGTGAGAAGTGGAGATGATTTTTATTTTTATTGATGCTATTTAGGACGATGACGATAATCACGGCTGTTTGTGGGTAGGATTGGGGAGTGGGGGTGGGGGGGGGGGGTATTACTGAAGAGCCGAGTGCAAGCTGGACTCATGGCTTTTGGGGTGGTGGGTGGGGAGGGCGGTTGTTTAATCACTGGTTGGACTTCCGGTATGAGGAGGGACAGGAGTGGGCGCTCCTGTGGGCTCCCCCTCCTGCCTCCTCACCGCCGTGCTTGGAGGTGCACATGACAGCAGACTGTCCTGACAGAGGAAAGATTTTCTTTTCTTTTTTTTTTTTGGTTTTTGTTTTTGTTTTTTAAATGTCCATGAGGTTACTAGCTGCTCGCTGTGTAGAGTGAGTGAATTCCCTGTTTTAACCCTGTTCCTGGTTCTCAGACTGCATTGGTAATGTTTGTATTGCTGTTGTTTGATTGCACTCACATTTGATTACAGAAAGCGTCTATATATGAAATAAAATACCTGCCAAGGACTCCCGGTGTGGCTGCGTGTTTCACAAAGAAAACCTGCTCTCTCACTGTTTCGAACGTCTCGTGAGACATTTTCAGATCCAAACACTAGAATCTTAAACTCTTCTATTATGGCTGATCGACACTGACGTTTCACTCCCAGTGTTTGGGATGGAACCAGCCATTTCTATAATGTTTGTATTAGAGTGATACCATTTCATGTTGTGCACATAAAAGATTTAACATTGAGAAGACATTGCTTTAAAAGATGTCTGAGATACTGGCAGAGATGATAAAAACTTGTGCCTCGTCATGAAAGTTGGAAAATGCTCATGTAATGATTGTTGTGATTGAAACCAGTTGCCATTAATGTGAACAGGGTTTATATTGGTATGTCGTCGTGGTGGAATTAGGTGATCATCCATCACAGCGTTAAATTCATCGACGAGATGTCCGCGTATCCATCCATCTTCGATACCACCTAATCCTGTGTGGCGTCGCCGGAGCCAATCCCTGCTCACTATGAGTGAGGGCGGGAGACACCTGGACAGGTCGTCGGTGCTTCACAGGACAAACGGAGAATATCACACACGCTTGTATTCGCATACAAAAGAAAAAAAAATCAATATAGCATTGTTGAGCTGGTGGTGGCACAAAATAGCAAATTAAATTGGATGTTTTATCTCATCCATGAGAATAAGAACATGCAAACTCTTAAAGGCCCTCAACATGGGATTATCTTGGTGTGAGGTGAGCGTGCCAACCACTACTGCACCGGCCCCCATGTTTCATTTCTGTACATGTCATTTATTAAATTATTTGTAATATATACTTTTTTCCCCTTAAACCACTTCTAGATGTATTTTTTGGCACTGTAATCGTCACAACAATGTACATTTTTTTCACCTCATTCATGTTCTGGATACATTTAGACACACACACACACACACACACCCGTCTAATCTGTCACTCTGTCATAATTTGATCATAATCCCCTAATCATAATCACGTCGTATCTTGAAGGTGTTCTCAATCTGGAGTGGGATTATGGGATTGCACAGCATGTGTGTGTGTGTGTTAGAGTGTGATGAGCAATCTAAATATATTATGATGCCCGTGATGTGTTTGGGGGGGGGGTGTTAAATTTAATTTGATGATGGTGGGGTGCAGAGCGCGATCTGATTCACCCGGAGCGTCCGCTCTAAGCCTGATGGGAGTCAAACAATAGGACGCACACTGACCTGCTAAAATTGTGTGGGCGCATCCCTGTTGGGTTCCTCTTTAATCTCTCTCACTTTAATTTGTTTTTTTTGTTTTTTTGACAAAACATGCAACAGATGCCTCTTCAGATGAACAATCAAACTGCTCCTTTTGTTTCTGTTTAGTTCCAGATCTGATGAGGTCAGGATATATATTATCACTCAGTCGTCACCGTAAACCTGATTATTAACTTCAAACCTCAATTGATTTTTTGTTGTTGTTGTTTTTTGAATTTCTAGAGGCTGTTTTCCCCCTCTTCTTACACTGGTTTGCTTTACAAACCAGCTCAACAATGCAGAACTCTGTGATATTTAACTGTTTTCTCCTCTAAAAATGATATTTTAATTGTAATTTGTGTTTATTCTCACTGTGTTTTTCCAGGTGTTTTCTTCCTTCCTGCCAGTAGTTTGGCCCCAAAACCACCAGCAGTCAGTCCCTCCAGAATACTGCCAACTTTAACAATAAATAATCCTTATTTATGGAACATATAAACAGTCCCATGCAGATGTTGATTGTTTGATTGATAGCTAAAAAAAACAAAACAACAACACGTTTTGCATCAAGACATTTCTGCAGCTGTGACAAGAATTTGAAGTTCTTGAGGAAATGTACTCCACATTTTACACAAAATGAGTGACTCCAGTATTTATCTGCGTCTCTCATTCCACCAAGAGATTCATGTTTGTTTCTAGTCAAGTAAATATCCAGCAGGTTGTGATAAACAGACCTCTGCCCTGCTCACGGGACGGGATCTTTGTGCATCGAGGAGTACAAGTCACAGTTTAGTGTTTGCTCTCCACCCAAAATCAGTGTGTGTGTGTGCGTGCGTGCGTGCGTGCGTGCGTGCGTGCGTGCGTGTGTGTGTGTGTGTGCTCCAGCATATGATTTTGAGTGGAGTAATTTAGCAGATGAGCGTGTGGCCATTGTTAGAGGGATAATCTGGATCTTGCTGCTCAGATAGGTTAACATCCAGCAGATTAGTGCAGATTACCCCCCAACCACACCAGACAGGACAGGGGCTGCCCCCCCCCCCCCATAGGCCTCCACTTTCCCCACCTCCCCTTTCCTTGCCCTCCTTTACTTTCCTCCTTGTTAAGTCGCATTGTGACACAGACTTCATTTAATTTCCTCCTCCGGAGGCTTAATACCGTCACTTGGTTCTTTACGTTCATTGTGCTCAAACAAAGTGTAACATATTTTCTGCATTTTTCACATTCAAGTTAAAAGCACCCATCATTTAGGAGGCGAAGCACAAACAAAAACCCACTCAAGTGTTGTGCACCGTTAACATTTTCACTAATGTTGGAAATCCTGGGCTGATTTTCATTATGTGGCACAACTGTTTCTTCAATGTACTGTACTGTAAGAGAATCAGCTCAACTAATAGGTATTGAGTCACTGTAACTTAAGTGGAGAGTATATTAACATGAACACTTATAGATATTGAATGACTCTAGAGTCGGGGTCTGCAGCCTCTGGAGCTTTCTGAAAATTATACATAAAGCAATTTTCATCCCAGGTTGAAATTGACATATATATATAGCTTCTTCTTTTTTAAATAAATCTATTAACGTGTTTTGTGGCTCAAGAAGAATTCTATTTGGTGGAAAGAGACAAAAATGGCTTGTTTGATGGGAAAGGTTGCAGACCACTGCTCTTGTGGTTGCTATTGACACGCTGAGGTTCAGTCCTGAGGAAAAATAAATCTAATTTGACTATTAAATCGGCATATATAAAAAAAAAAAATCAAATTATATGTCAATCTGGAGGGGTTTTTTTTCCTCCTCAAGTTTAATTCGTCCCCAGAAACTGACTTCAGATTTGTATGAGTTAACTTTGCTCCTCCATCAGAACTCAACTACATTGTCTGTGTGTGTGTGTGTGTGTGTGTGTGTGTGTGTGTGTGTGTGTGTGTGTGTGTGTGTGTGTGTGTGTGTGTGTGTGTGTGTGTGTGTGTGTGTGTTTGTATGAGCACGTGCCTCTATTTAGTAAAACCTGCGATCCAGCTGTCGGTCCAAGCTCCAGCTGTTTGTATTTTTTTTTGGCCGCCGGTGTTTGTTTTGTCGGGTTGCTGCTGCGTTTATCTCAACTCGCGCTATTAATTAAGCGCGCCCTGAGTGGAGGGATGACACTAACAAAACACAGGATAACGATGTAATTATCGCTCTTACATCTGCCCCAGATGTCCTAATCGGCCTCCTCGAGAGCGCTGCAGGAATTATTAGTCAAATTATCTGATTATTTTTGGGGGTTCGCTCGTCCATCAGTGAGACGTTCGTGTGTCCATCTGTCATGTTTGTGTTTATCTGTATGTTTGTCTGCCATAGCACAAAGTTCTCCAGGTTTGTTTTGGTTTTTTAGGGCTCTTTAATAGCTTTGGCTCGGGTTTTAGGTTTCGGAGCGATCGGGCGGAGGGATTATTCGCTCGGGTACAGTTACTTGAGTACCTGACATCTCTAGCTTTCAGCCAGAGGTCAACCGGCGGTCAGAAGGCCACATCCTCCAGTGCACATGCGCAGAGGATTTGACTCCCATTGTCCAAAAAACACCTTCGTAGACGTGCCAACGTGGCTACAGGCGATGCGTCTCGACGGATGCGGACACAGACCGAAGTCATCGCTACACATCTGTGATTGTACAAAAGTCATTTTAATGACATCGTACAGCATAAGAGTCATGTTTTGGATCGATACGTTTGCAGTGTTGACAAAAGGAGAAAACGGTACATTCACACAAATGATCGTCTGCTAGATAACTTGATAGTAAACAATGAATCACGTTCATGCTGCAGTGTTTAGCGAGCGAACATTATAGTAAACAGTCGGTCTCTGCAGCTCCTTGATAGTTTTTAGAGTTGGACTTTCACGGGCCAGGAGGTAAGATATGTTTTGTTACTTTCAGAGTCGGGAAGCTATAACCCTGAACCGGAGAGTCAAAAGCAAATTTTGTCAAAATGTTAAACAAACTTTTCATTGATGAAGTTACACTCGTGGTTGTTGCGGATTACTTTTTTTTTTTTTCTTTCTTTCTGACAAGCACTGTTTTCAACAATGCAGTTGTTTGGAGAGCTTAGAATTGGCTCACTATGCATTAGACACAATGTCCTCCCACTTTCTCCACCCTAATTTTCATCCACAATCTGCAACACCCCCCCCCCCCCCCCCCCCCCTCCCCCCACCCCCTCCTATCCATCCCATCCTTGTTTCTGGGTACCATTGTGCAGCAGACCCTCCTGCAGCCCTGCAAGAGCACAAAAGCACAACAAAGACTCAGGAAGTGATTAGTGGCTTAACGAGGAGGAGGCTGTGGGGGGAGCTGGGGGGCCGTACAGCCTCCTCCAGGAGGGGGTTAAAGTTTCAGGGCTTAAGAGGTCAGTGTTAAGTTGTGGGGGTCGCTGGAGAGGTTAATTAGGAGCAATGCCTTTGTTTACGAGGAATAAGTAGATGTACAGGCTTGTCTCCTCGCTGTGTTCCTCCACCCTGGAAGTGTCATCCACCCGTTTTTCCGCCGGCTCTGCTTTCCCTCGGAATTGTCCCGCCGCTGAATGGAGACGTTTCTGAATTAACTTAATTGTCACCTCCGCGACACACTCGGCCCCTCGTCGTCACAATGGCGAGCCTCTCCAGGAGCATGCTGGGGCATGTTCGTCCCGCTTCGAGGAGAAGACCGTCTTTTCAACTTGGAAGGAACTCTGGCCGTGACTGTCGCTCATAGGCGTCCGTCCATTGTCGCGCTATGACAACACACACACAGAAACGCTCCGTATCCGTCCGCAGACGGGGGGAGCTTCTGGAGTGGCTCGGGCAGGAGACGTTTGGAGACGAAGCCCAACGATAGCGCACAATGAAATAATGCCTGTAAACGCTTTGTGTTGAGAGCGCCATTCAGCGGTCTGTAGTCGGTGTTTGAAAATACCACCGAAGAAACTATCATCCTTCATCCTCGTCCATTGTGGGGAGCAAATCACAATGCAGTGATAGGAACTAGGAATTTCTTTATCGTCTTTACTTGTTTCTCATTGTACTGTTGAAGAGCTCTGACAATAAAGAAATCCTGATTCTGATTCTAACAATACCACAACACTAGTTTGTCCGTACTACCTTTGGCTGTCATTTTCAGTGGGAATACCAAAAGGTCTAAGCGAGCACAGCTTTTCTAGCGGTATGAAGAGGAGAATTAAGTGATTTTTAGGAAAAAAACAAGCCAAAAAAAACACTTTTTCTTTGAACATGTGGAGCCATGGCTCTTGATATTTGAATCAGGGATTACCTTGATGAGCACGAGCAGTATTCTTCACTACAGGTCAAAACTGGCACCCAAATGCCCCACGGCACCATGAAGGGACATCTGCCCGTCGGGGGTAATTGGCATTAACCCTTTTAAGATGGGTGACCCCCTTTTTTCACGCCCAAAAACATCTGCACCGGGGCATGTGGAAAGAAAAGGGTGCACATGGGTGGCAATAGAGAATTAGAGTGTCTGATTGTAAATAGAATTTACTGTTTGTATGTCTAGTGTACATATTTGCCTGTTAATGAGGTAAATGTATATATGTTAACAGTTTATCATCCACTTTTTTGTTCTCTTAATAGGTTTTTCTGATTTTTACGTTTCTTTAAATTTTAGTTATTAGTAATTATGTTATTTTTGGGTATACTTTTAGTGTATTCTTAGTTGTAATTATATAAATTTTTATACTAATAGCGTGCAAAGAACCCACAATTCCTACTTGAACAATTATTTTCTATTCTATTAATTTAAAGTATTTCTAACATAACTATTGCTTTTTTTTTTTTACACAAAGCTTTTGTTAGTTCGTCCTCATTCTCCACCACTTAAGTAATTTTCTACAAAATTACTGAGTAAAACAAATCTACAACCCCAAAAATGAGCAAAATACATGCAGCCATACAGGGAAGGCTGCACAGAGCGGCACACTCCAAAGCATATGGTCCAGGGTGCCCAAAAATGTGTTAATGCTGATTGAATATGCTGCTCCATTACACTAATGTTAGCAGACTGTATAGGCCCGATACTAATCCAGGGCAACCGGGATGGAGATGGAGTGCAGCTTATCTCCAAATTTATGGATATTAGAAAATAGAAAAGTGATTAGAAAGTGATTAGAGTGGCCGGAGACCACTTAGGGAAACATACGCTTTCAGGTTTGGATGAGATTTCCAATCACACCGGTACGGTGAGCATTACTGCTATTAATGATGCAAGGAGCTTACCAGCAGGACCGGAGAGGTTATGAGATTTAGCTGATAACAGACTGTGATGTCAAGCCCACGGTTTAATTCCCATTCCTCCTAATCCAAACTACAACTTTCCCTGCTTAAAGGCTGCAGTGGCTAAAGTAATCACATCTTATATACAGTTAATACAGTTTCTGACATGTGGTCAAGTACAAAAGTAAGAATGGATTGGTTAATTTATTGATACAATTTTTTTTTTGAGAGATGATGATGGACATGTAATACAGCTGTTTTGATTCACCCATTTAACTAAAAACTCACAGATCAGGATCCAACTCATGTCAGACAAAACATGTAGTTGACAATCTCTGTGGACTTTATATCAAACACTATAAATTCAAACTTTAACATCGGACAAATTTATATCTTTTGAAAAGGAAATAAGAGGTCTTGGGTATTAAGTCATTATTGATGAAACTCCGACATTTGTCAACTCTTGCAGCTTCAGTGAAGAAACCGTTACCATCAGCTGCTTTGATCAAAGTTAAACTGAGTAACGACCCATTTTGAAAAATCGGTATTCTTGTGTATTCTTGTGTAGCTATTTATTGCTGCCACAGAAGATGACGTAACCACATTTCATTGCTGTCAATGCTGTCTTTTAACATGGTTTTCAGAGTGACAATAAAGAACTGTTCTATTCTATTGTATTCTATTCTATTCTATTCTATTCTGGCCTTCTTTTGTCATTTTGAAACAGTTTGCACTCATATACTGTGTCTGTTACACCTGAGGGAAATGACCTGGAGGGTGTCTTCATCTTCAAGGTGACACAAAGCATTTTAATGCTGAAAGCAGCACTGATCAAACATATAATATATATCTTTTCAAGTGGTTATATGGATTTCAAACGTTAGTATTTGGTTATATGCTATTATTGCTGTCCGACTCTCCTTATCCGTCCCACTCATTGTAATGATGTCCAAAGACAATATTGGATAATATTGGGGGGAGGAAAAAAACTGCACATTGTTAAGGGGAGATGTGGTTAAAGCCTTTACATAAAAAGAAGCATATAAATCCTCTTGATTGACAGCGCTGTCATGACAACCCAGCATCAGTCCGGGTGTCCAATGAGGACTCAGTGTGAGTGTCCCTCCCTGACTCCCAGGTGGGCTAAAGAGCCAGACCCCTGCACATTCCTGTCACACTGCTCCCGAAGCGCATCTCGTCTCCACTCCGGCTTCACCCTGTATTCCAGATGGTTTTCAGGTCACCGCTCGACTTTTTCTCCGCATCCCGTCTCCTCCTGCCTCACTTTGCGGATGGACCCCCGGCCGTGTCTCGCTCGCGGTCCCCGGAGAGCTCTCCCACCGCCGGCCCCCCTCTCGCCCTCCCGGGACTGTGTTTCTCCGCCGCGCAGATCGCCAGCGTGTGCGAGACTCTGGAGGAGACCGGGGACATCGAGCGGCTGGCCCGCTTCCTCTGGTCGCTCCCGGTGACCGCGGACGGCCGCGACTCCATCTCTGAGCACGAGTCCGTGCAGCGGGCTCGCGCCGTCGTGGCCTATCATACGGGAAGTTTCCGTGAGCTTTATCACATCCTGGAGACGCACCGCTTTACGCGCGCCTCGCACGGGAAACTGCAGGCGATGTGGCTGGAGGCGCACTACCGGGAAGCAGAGAAACTCCGAGGGAGGCCGCTCGGACCCGTGGACAAGTACCGAGTCAGGAAGAAGTTCCCGTTACCGAGGACCATCTGGGACGGCGAGCAGAAGACGCATTGCTTCAAAGAGCGCACCCGGGGGCTGCTGAGAGAGTGGTACCTGCAGGACCCCTACCCCAACCCGGGGAAGAAGAGAGAGCTGGCACACGCCACCGGACTGACACCCACACAAGTTGGGAACTGGTTTAAAAACCGGAGGCAGAGAGACCGGGCGGCAGCAGCCAAGAACAGGTCAGTGCCGCAGACTTGAAGCGCCAAAAAGTTTGATAGAAAGTTTATAGGATCCAAGAGGATATTGTCCATAACAAACTCCATCCCCTGGTGTACGTCCAAGCCTTTACTTCAACTAATGTAAACTATATACATTTTAAATTGAGGCAGGTTTTGGTCACAGACAACAGAAGCTGAGCGTTAAAGGACCATTCATGCGTAAAAGCGCACAGCCTTTCAGCTTAGAGGTTTTTGTTTTCCTTCCAGGATTTTCACCTGGTCGATAATTTCTCCCTTTTCACTTTCCACAATTTGCTTCGGGGTCAGTGTGTAGGTCAGTCATCCTGCTGCGAAAGGCAAAACGATTATGAATGGCTGAAAGTAGCTCGCCAAGCTCCAGTTGACCGTAACAGAGACCATTTATTATGCGTCGTATAGTGTTTTCGGGGAAGTTCAAAATAAGTTTATTTCTCTTTAAGTCAACTCGTATGATTTTCTTACAACATCTCCTGTTGGTCCTTTTTTCAGGTTGCAGCACCATCGGATGTGTTCGGACGGGGTGCGCGCACTGAGCGGAGGGGACTGCAGTCCAGCCGGGAGCGCAGAGCGCGCCGATGGTGAAACTCTCCTCTCAATTACGGACAGTGACTCTGACTTGGATGTCTGAGACCTTTTAATCTATGAAATGGACCTTGTTGGACCCTTGATCCTTCATCAGGGAATTGATATTTGTAGACAATCGACGATCAGGGTTTTGATTACAAAAAAAGAAGGAGAGAGAGAAAAGTTCAGGGAATCAAACACAGTCATCCACCAGGCGGGAAATATACAAGCAGCTCCCCCTCTTTTGTTTCCTGATATTTATTTTGGGGTATTTTTTCCTGCTGGTGGTTTCTGGGTGCAGCTTTTGAATCAAATCCACCTTTTTATTTGTACATTTCCCATTGAATGGTGACGATCGGTCCAATTAAATAGGCATCAAAGCGCGGATCTCTGTTGGACTCTAACCCTGGGACCCCCCCCCCCCCCCCCCCCCCCCCCATCCTCCTCCTCAAAGAACAACCTTTATCCACCCCAATCTTGCCAGTGAGGAAATCACTCCTATCTTCATCCATTATGTCTCATCTTTTGAATGAAATAGTTGTTCTCCAAAGTCCTCCGGGAACTTCTGTACGTCCACTGCTGTAGACAATCAATACCACTGAATACTTCCTTTCTGGCTTTTTGTACATTTACAATCTTTCCCCATTTTTTTTTTTAAGTTCACTGTGCAGTCTTTACCCTTTTATGTTGTTTGTTATGTTCTACAAGATGCTGAATAAATGTTTTAGTATTTTATATAAATAAAAGTATTTAATATATGGCTGTTAGTTACTTTTTAAAGACCCCCCTACTTCTCTTCAACATCCCTCCGAGGAAAGTGTGTCCATGTGGGTTTGTGTAATCAATACTGAGTTGATAGCGATTTTGTCCTCTTACAATTCATTCTTGTTCGGGTCAAGTCATTCCTACAGGGATTTTGTGATGGCCAGTTACTTTTTAGTAAAAGTTATCAGAAAATCTAGTAAAAACTTTTTTTCCCCTGTTGTGACTGACAAATTCCGTATACTAATGCAAAGAAGTCAACAGGAAAATGTATCCTGACACTTCAAACTTTATATGATACTCTCGAGCTTAAAAGAACTATCATCAAATGTGACAATTGTAAATGTGAACAGATTTGTCCTTCATTGAGCGAGTGACCATAGCAACACTGTTTTCTTTCTGTTTCTTCCCAACTAACAATGGTGAGTCTACGGACGGACAACCACAGACCAGATTGGGGTGTGAAATCTTTACAAAGGCTCCTCCTATATGAATCAGGATCACAGGCTGCTGACGCCATGCTGCCTATGGGTGATGGCGTGATACACCCAGACACCAGTCCATCTCAGGGCAACCAATCAAAAGGAGACTTAAATACTTAAATACTTGATACATTTATCTAGAAAATATAAAAGTCTGTGACGCCACATCCAATTCCAGCACAAAACAAATGTTTAGCCACTTTTCTTAGATATGCTGATCAAATATTAGGCTATATGAGATGTGTTTGAGGATGTTATAACTGCTTGCAGAAATCTGATAAGACATTTATTCTATTTTAGAGACAATTCCAAGCACTTATAGGCAAGTCAAAACTATAGAGCATCATTCAGACACAAGGGAAATCACAATTATTTGCAAAGAAACAAAAGAAATACATTAAAGCAGGCAAATCTGAATCGTAATTTTAAGCAATTAAGAGTAGGAAATACTTTGAAACCGCTCACATTCTCTCTCGCACACTTTCAATATATAGTGAGTTTCACACTTACAAACAGAACGTATGACGTGGAAATCCTTCAAATGGTATTTATTCTTCAATTATTGTGATTTTAGAGCTTATTTGGGGTGAAATTAAGTTCTTGAAATACGCTTTTAACTTTGAATATTTTATTGAGAACCCATTAAAAGAGTTCTGAGCGTTATTGTTGGGTGAATAATCTCTCCATATTTATAAATAAAAACAATCACATTTACACATAATGCAATAAATAAAAGCAGCACTCCCATTTAAAACGATTCAATAGTGACTCGGGTGTATTTAGATGACTGACACACACAAACTACAATGAGTTCATGACTTACTTCTATGCAGCGTCTGGCTTCTTTCATTGATTACCAAGATGTATTTAACCGGACTGATACATCCCTTGATTTTTCTTTAATTGACACTGATTGACGTTTTTCATGCTCCGGACAACGCGCGTCCAAGTAAGGACACACAACAGCGCCACCCAGTGGTAATAGACAGGTCTGATATATAACAACTGAATCATTTTAAAGATCAGAGACAATTCAATAATGATTGGATTTTTTTCCCCCTTTGTTCTATTGCATTGATATTAAAGCAATAGACTGTTCTGGGTGTGAAACTTAGTAGGCAACATTTAATATATTCTAATTAAATAAACAAGTTAATCTGCTGTAAACCGTGCTGAAATTAAATATGTACAATCTCCGAGGAGTACCTGAATGCAGCGCACCGTGACGTCACGACGTGGTTGCGTCATCGCTCAGGCGTTACGTCCACTTACCAGCAGATGACGCTGCAGACCTGAGCTGATGGTGCAGCGATAAAGCATCAGCGTTTACTGTCTTTTTCTTTGATTTCTTTTTGACTGGGAAAGAAGGACATGGTGACAGTTCAGGTAAGAAACATTCACTCAAGCAAAAATAGATTATTTTCTGTTTTCAATATTATGATTAATGAAGTGACGTATTTCAAAACTAACAAAGTGCGGTACTTATAAAGTGTAATTAAGTATGAAAAAATACGCACCCCCCAAAAAAACAATACTTCCACCCCCTGGTATAAATATATGGTTCCTCCTGAGATTCGTATTCAAATCCATCACAGGGCTCAGAGAAATTAACTATACAAAATATTGAGAATTTTGCCTATGTGTTGGCCTATGCAAGTGATGACAACATAATTTGTCAATTTTAAGACAAAATATACCTACAAAGTTAAAATAAATAAATAAATAGTTTTGAAAGTTGCGGCCTCGAATGTGTATTGATTTATAATTTTAATTAATACAATTTGAATTACACAGTTTGAGTGAATTATGTTTGTGACCAACTTATGAAAAAAAATTGTTGGTTGCGTTTTGTCTTGAAGGCTCCAGTCTGACTAACAAGACTTTCCAAACTTGTAACTGTCAAATACTTACTTACATTTTACTTACATTTACTGGCAATGAAATTTACCCATAATTTCATTGTCAGAGGTAAGTCTTTAATAATATTTTATGATATTTTCCATTAATTGATGAGCTACATCTTCTCTATCATGTTTTAACTATAGATATTTCTGCTGTTATTTTGAGATGAATTTGAACACATTTTACCAAAAACATATGCAAACGTGCGTGTGCGAGAGAGAGAGAGAGAGAGAGAGAGAGAGAGACAGAGAGAGAGAGAGAGATGTTTTTAAGGGAGGATGGAAATCACCCGCAGGCCTGAAGTGTGTGTGTGTGTGTGAGCCATGGCCAAACTTCCACCAGAGGCAGTCAATCAGTGAGGCTTTTTGCACGGACACACACACACACACACACACACACACACACACACACACACACACACACACACACACACACACACACACACACACACACACACACACACACTGATATTGGACTGTAAACCTTTTGTCACACGAATGCACCAGATCTCACGACAACATGAAAGCGACTGTGCCGAGTGAAGTTACATGAGTGTCTGGCTCCCTTTACTATTATCTCCAGTATTTTCAGTTACATCCCATCACTCACACACCACATTAGAATTTTTCAGGAGCACCGAAACATTAAAACGCTTGAATGATATTTGAAGGAGTCACAATGAGCCAGAATGTGTGCAGAAAAAGCTTTGTGTTGCTTAGCAATGATCAATTTGTGGTGACGTTGAAGCACTATTTTTGCTGGCAGACACAAATTGAAAGGTTAAAGAAATAATTCGATGAGTAATAGTGTCACACTCAAGGTCTCTGTTTTGAAAGAGAAGCTTCTTTCCTTGTCTCGACTTTCAAGATGAGGCCGATAACCTTCCTATCTAATAAGCTTCCTGTTTGGTCTGATTCAGGTCACTGGACCGCTTTCGAGTTAAACTGCTCTAAGTTTGGGCTGCTGGGAGACCTCTAATGAACGGATCCTCTCTTTTCTAACTTTGACTACTCATATATATGTATATATAAGTGTATACACACATAAAACTAGAATGGTCACTCGGTAGAGCGCATACCTTCGCCAACACCACGGCTCAGATAGGGTCTTGTGACTCCGTCCCCTGTCCACGCAAACAGCTGTCAGCTCCTGCAGTTAAAACCAGACCAACATCGTGACTCGGACACGATCTTTCTTTTATTTTTACTGAAACAGTTCAGATAAATGTATTTCTGAAAACAAATCAGTGCTTCATAGCTGACTGCTTTGAGCGATGCATTCAGGTGCATCACGTTATCCCGCCCTCCAACAGGCTAACGAGCTCCGGGGATCATACAGTAGCAACACTACATGCTAAACATGATTAAAATATGACTGGTACAGTCACCACGTGCGCAAAGAAGACCATTCTTCACGAGTGCCCTGGGAGATAAATCAGCCAAGTCCGCCACTTTTCGGAAAGGATTAGCTGATAAAGTCTAATCTAATCTTATCGATTGGTCCTTGGATGATGCCAAATCATCCCTGAAAATTTCATGCTATTTGGGTGAGTAGTTTTTGCGCAAAGTTGGTAAAATATATACAAATCAATCACCTTCTTCGTTGGTCCCCAACGTTTGTTGGCGAAGGTAAAGGTAAATCATTGCAAAGCAACATTTTCATATTTTTTTGCATAAGCACTCTTACCTGACCTCTATCAAAGCGACCAGATCTGCAATTATTTTCAGGGTTTAAATCCATCAAATGCCAGTTAATGTATTTGAAAGTTGCCATCGTTTAAAAAAACCAAACAGACAAACACATGAATTTACTGTTTAAAAACAAGTATTTTTTCACTTTGAAGAAAGACACTTTTCACAGTTTGTATCACATCTCATGGAACCATTTTCACAATAATAACCATACTCTCTCTCGCTCTCTCTCTCTCTCTCTCTCTCTCTCTCTCTCTCTCTCTCTCTCTCTCTCATCCGGCGCATGAGCCCGTCGGCGCGTGTGACGCGTTTTGCGCATTTCCTGCAGCTCGCGCTCACTCGCGGATTCAGGAGCGAGGGGGACGGGAAACGAGGGGCGCGCGCAAGGACCGACAGGAGGAAAGAAAAAAAAAAACGGGAGCGCAGCTCTGTGATGTATTCGGGGTGCTCGTGAGCCCCCACCCCCAGGAAAAAAGACTGCGTTAGGGGGGGCAGAAGGGGGCATTGATTTCCCCCCCCAGCGGCCGCAGATATCGCGGCGTCGTGAGGTTTGTAAGCGAGGAGATAATCCCGGAGAGGAGCGAGCGGAGCCGCGACTGGCTGGAAACAGAGCACCAATCCCGGATGGCTAGGCGCGGCTGCTCGCGCTCTCTCCCACCCTGACCCGGGAGAGACACGCACGAGAGACTGCGGGAGAAGCTCCGGGGGCTTCACGTGAACGTGAGCGTGTCTACCTGCAGCCCCCCCCACCCCACCCCTCCCTCGCTACCCGTGTCTATTGGCCTGTTTCCGCCGAATCGGGTTTTTTTTTTCTTTCTTTCTTTCTGTCTTTCTTTTTTTTTTTTTTTTGCGTGGCGCACGGGACCGACCGTAAACAAACAAGGTTTTTTTTTTTTTGCGTGGCGCACGGGACCGACCGTAAACAAACAAGGGAGGCAGCCGCCCCGCTCGACAGGGAGGGTGGTCATCCAGCGACCCCTCGAAGGCTGCGGGTCTGCCTTATTACTGCGCTTTTCAGCCCCGCCAGAGGTCCTCCAGCGGCTCGGCTGAAGTGAGCGCGAGCTGCGCGCGGATAACACCGTGTTCCGATATGGCTGCACTAGCCTGAAGAGTCCAAGGAGCCAGCGGCATTATGGGATGTAGCAGGACTGAGCAGTGACCCCTTCGTTGGAAGGAAACACTCTAGTGTACAGGGACAGCCTAGACACACACACACACACACACACACACACACACAAGCACACACACACACACCCCTACACACCCCTGCAGACATGCCCGTGTTCAGTGGCCTGTTGAAGGTGCGAGTGTGTGAGGCGGTGGACTTGAAGCCCACCCCGTGGGCCCTGCGTCACGCCGTGGGGAAGAGCGGCTCCTTCCTGCTGGACCCCTACCTGGCCCTGAACCTGGACCACACCCGGCTGGGCCAGACCGCCACCAGGACCAAGACCAACAGTCCGGCCTGGCACCAGGAGTTCTGCACCGAGGTCCGCGAGGGAAGGAGCCTGGAACTGTCCGTTTTCCACGACGCCCCCATCGGGTACGATGACTTTGTGGCCAACTGCACCATCCAGCTGGAGGACCTGCTGCAGAATGGGACCCGGCACTACGAGGACTGGGTATGTGTGTGTTGTCTGATTCTGTATTTGGGGGGGGGGGGGGGGGGGGTCATGGAAGCAGTGGGGTCATGAGCATGTCACAGGAAATTCAATACCAGGCAATATTCTTGGAGACAAACATGGTTTGGTGAGGAGTCTGTGAGCAGTGTGTTTTCCTACCCTCGATCCCTGGTTCAAGTTCATCCGTTTCGCTTAAGGGATCCCGGTGCCTTGCTCAAGAGCGGAAATGTGCTGTTTTGATTTGCTTTCGTCCACTGCAGATATCTTTTTACCACTCGTCGATTCCATCCCCTGAATCTGAATCAAAAAAAAAAAAAAAAAGCATTGTACCAGTGTTTTTACAGTTCATAAAGTTGGACCGAGCTGGAATACAACATCAGTAATTTGACACCAGCCTCATCGTCTCTTCAGCTGCCATGCCGGTTTCAGTGGGTTTTAATTCGCTGCAGCCTGTCAGAGTGCAACGCTCGCATCAGTGTAACGCAGACGGAATGAACTGACATGATCCACATGTGGCCCACATCACCCATCTCTTCAGCCCGCGTGACACTATTACCATTCATTTGAGCCACAATTCCTAATTATCCATGTGGTGCACATACTCGGAAACAACTTGGCCCTTTGATAGTAAGTATGACATTTTCCGCGGCGCTGACAATCTGGTCTCAAGCACAAGTTTGATCCTCATCACAGTTACTTAATCTTGCCTCGATTTCAGGTCATTTGTTTTGAAGACTCGGCGGGGGTTGTAGCGGCGTTTGTGACTGAACATGGAAAGAGATAACGGGTGGCTTTTACTGCCACCTCAGCTCATTTGATATTTTTTATTTGAAGAGTGTCTTCTTCAGCTATAAGGAGAAAGTTGACTTTCCATTCCAAAACTCTTTCTGCTCTATTTGTGACAGGAGCTGCTTGAACTTGCGTTTTATCTGATGTGGGCTTCTCAAGTTCAACCTTTTTTTTTAGTTCTGTGTCTTTTCTGGACTGGAATAAATGAGGCCCAAATAGACTTACTTTAAACGACAGTTAAATTTTTTTTTTGTGTGCAAATTTAGACGTTTTTTGCCATGTTGTCCTGTCTTTGCATTGGGGCTTCGTTTGTCTGCATGTTAATCTATGTACAGTATGTGCGCACATAAAGAGCTGTTTGTTTCTCCCTCCACTCTCAACATGTGATCTTGGTCACGGTTTGTGCTCATTTTTGTCTTTAGGTTCAAGGAAAGACTCAGTGGCGCAGTTTCAGGACAAATCTATGACTCAGAAGATTTCACTTTTCCGCAACTTGACAATATCACATTGTTTGGAGTCAATTTTGAACTCGAATAACATTGAATATTACATATTTTTGCTAGTCTTTGGAGAAACACAACTTTTTTAAGGTATTTTGAACCGAAGCAGCGAATGGACATATAAGGAAAACAATCAACAGTTAAATTATTCCAACTTCAGTCTGTAGAATTTAAATGAAACCAGCAGATCAGTAAAATAATGTAGATTAATGAACTGACCAGACTTCACTAACGGTTACATTCGGTCTTACGGCTGTTATATTCACATTACTGTGGAATACCTCCAATAATACCCTACTGTTACTGTATTTTTTCAATAATCTTGACGAGTACCAGCAGGTATGAGTCCAAAATGACTGTGACGCTTGCGTTCCACTCTCACGGCTCCATATTGTATCTTACAGCACATAATAAACATTCACTGTCAGACATTCAAAACATTGTGATAAATGACTGCAGCCATTGTCCCCGTTTCTGTTTTTTTTTTATTTTTTATTTTGGTAAATGGCATTTTTGTTCTTTCTTAAATGTCACAGTATTTAATACAGGCCGAGCTCTCAGCTGGATTAACATCTGACCGTGATGTAATGTTTAAAAAAAAAGAAAAAAAAAAAAAGAGAGAAGACAACAAAATGTTCAGTGTGGGGAATTAATCTCATATAATGTCTCCAGAGGGTTTTTTTTTTTTAAAACATTAATTTAAAGTCGTTATTGCTTAAAATTAAAGGCCGAATTTTACAAAGTGAGGCTCTGTGATTGGTCGAGAGGTCGTTTTAATTCATATGCAGTTGCATAACCTGCATTATTTCGCCATATGTAGGGATTTATAAATAGGTGCGCACATGCACCTCATCCCGCCGCCGTGCAAAGTAAGGTCAGAGCGTATGGATCACTCTGTTGATTGACCACATCCCATCGACCTTCCAGCCGGCCCGCCGATACATCTGCCTCAGAGCGACGCGGTCCCCTCCACTTCCCCTCCATCCTTCTCCCGCCGCGACTCCCATTACTCACCGCCTCTGCCTCCCGCGTCTCCCTCATCCTCGCCTCTCCAGCTGAGAATTCTTCCTCCTCCTCCTCCTCCTCCTCCTCTTTTTATTTCCTTCTTCCTGCCCAACTTGTGAACCACCAGCGCCTCTTTCATCTGCTTCCTGCCGACGCTTCTCCCATCCAATGGTGGAAAGGATCACTTTATTCTACTTTCAAAAGAAGTCTGATTTGAAACGGGGACATTTTCTTTCTCGCCCCCCCCTTCTAATTTTGACTTCGCTATTCGGAGTCGAAGTGCTGAACATCCGCAATGTGCACCGTCATTGTTCAGTGTTGTGATTCGAATTTCACGTTTGACAAATGGGCAGAAACTGAGCAGTGCCTGTCGACTTGAACCAGTCTTGATTCACCACAAGGTTTTTCCTCTATCTAACAAACAAATCGAAACAGTTTTTTTGTATTTGTGATGACATCACAGAGGGAGGGAAATGCAGCGCATCCCTTGTGATTTGAACCCGGGTCCCACTTTCATCTGAAGTCCATCCAATGGCGTCTCGCACACTTTTGACCAGTTTTCGACCAACAATCCAAACTCTGACGTGCTAAAACCCGACAGTTTCTCGCTCTCTCCTCAATGATTTGACTTTTATGGGAACAGTGCACTTCATAGGTTATTTATGTGGCTTTTGTTTCTGTTGTCGTGGATGTTTATGTGTTGCTTTGGGTTTTTTCCCCCCTAGTGCTTTATATTGTCCTTGATTCTCACAAAGCAGGAGATTAATTAGAAAAGGCAGTTTTTAGGTCTGTTTTCTATCCCAGAACTTGTTTGTTGTTTTTTTTTTAAACATGTGCAAAGAAAACTAATCTTCAGACCCCACCATGATTTCTGGATCTTGGGTGTGGATGCAAAAACAGCTTCTTCTTTTTTTTTTTAAATAACATTGTGTTGTAGATTCTATCAACAGGTTGCAGTATGGTCCAAGTACAATAATGATCCGGTAATCTCTTGCTATTGCGGCTAAAACAAGCAAATGTTTCCAAAATTTGGGTTGGGGTTGGATGACGACAAAATATTTAGCAGATTTCTGCCACAGTTGGTCGACTAATTGCTAAATGAGCTGCTATTTAGAGCTCTGATAATAAACATGGACATCAGCGAAATCCATCAACAGCCCTAAGAACATGAATCACCGTAACTCATCTCCTGACTCACGAGAGTCTGGTTTGAATTTCTGCGAGACATTTTAGCAACGGCGAGATTGGATCATCGTATGAATGAACCTACGTGACTCCTTCGTGTTGTTTACCATTCTAACCACGGCCAGACTTTTCATTTACCGCCGTCGTCATCTTCGTCCAGAGACCGGTCTGTCCATTACTTCAGTCGATTGAGCAAATACATTCCCACGAGCCTCATAAGCGTTCTGTTTATTCTGTGTTTTTGCTCAAGTATGTTCAGGCCCATTATGCCACTTTAAGCGAAGCACGAGGAAGTTTGAGAGGGAAAAGACATTTTTTTTAAAGTTGTTTTTAAAAAAAAACAACCCAAACACTCAACAAATACTTTTGAGGGCATAGATCACGTTAGAAAGCTCAGTAGTGACGTCTGTTACTAACAGTCACAGCTTTACGGAGTCGACGGTGTTCATCTAACCTCGGACGGAGACGCGGAGCACAACAGCTGAACGCGTCGCTCAGCCCAAGATTAATTAAGACAATGTTACTTGAACTCACGGTGAGAGTGGCTGGTTGTATGTGACAGAGCACAGTCATCTTAAAAACAGGTTTTTGTCCGCTGGGAGTCTTTGATTGTACTGATTTACAATGGTTGAGAAGGAAGTGACACATTTTAAGGCGATTGCTGAATGCAGAAATGTTTGGATCGACCCACTCCTTTCTGAAAAACAAGTTCCAGCAGGTCGATCAATATTGTTTCCGATCAAGTTAAACGAAAAGTCCCACAAAAACGATGTAATGGTCTGAACTCCTCAGAGAAAGCCCCCGGACCAGGAGTCAAGTCCCTAAACCTTCTGACTGCTGATGACTAATTCCATTCATCCATTCATCTTCCATACAGCTGTTTTATTGCCCACACACACACACACACTTTTCAAAAATGCCATTTTGCACCTCGATCGCCCACAGCGACAGTGGCGGCCTCCAGAGCGGGAATGTAATTTGGTGATTGCGAAATGTTTCTGTCGCGACGTCGTCTTCGTCTTTCGGCCTGCCTCTAACTGTCACACCAGCCGTCCTTCAGTCCATCCACGTAAACGTCTCTGAGGATTTCCTCTCCTGCTCCGCCGCCGCCGCCGCCGTCCGTTCGTCTCGGCTGCAATTTCTGACAATGAGAAGGACGCGTCGTTTTAAAACGGTGCCGCCGTCCTCCCAAGTCTGATCTCCGCTGACCTGCCAGTCACACTGTGCGTCTCAATTAATGACACGATGATGTTAATGTGGCTCAGCGTGGTGTAAGACACTAAAGAGAGGAGTCACAGTGAGACTTGAGCCTAAAGTCATCTTCCTGCTGTTCAAACGGGAGCCCAGCCTCTCCTCTCCTCTCCTCCCCTCTCCCCTCCTCTCTCTCTCTTTCATCTCGTCTCTCTCTTGTCTGGCCACCGCCGCTGCCTCCTGTTCTCTTTTGTCTTCCGCCACCTCTCCTGTGGACCTGAGCGCAGGTTCCCGCTCTGCACCCGCCGGTGAAATATTAACCAGGCTTTGATGCTTATTAATTGTCCCACTCAGTAATTGAGATGCTCTGCGGAGCCCATCCCCATGGCGACCATGACAGCCTCTCACCCACAGAGGGGTGGGTGTAAGAGTGGAGAGGGTAAGAAAGAAACAAAACCCCAAACAATTGGAACGGCTCTTTAAGAAGTCATTATCATTTAAATGTGAGGCCTTCAAACAGTGTTTACGTGCAGACAAGTTTCTCTGAAACAGGAAATCTCCTTTTACTCACCAGCATGATTTTTAATTTTTTTTAATTTTTTGTAGATGGACAGAACAGAACAACCCCGTCTGCTGGGCTCAGTAACTCGAGCCTCGGATAGGATTAGACAAGTTATTTATGCCTTTTTTTCTTTTCTTTTTTTTTAAAGGTAAGAAGGTCAAAGTCACAATGTAACAGTGTCCACTTCTTACATACCTCCTGAAACAACATAATGTCAATCATTGCACACACTTTGACCCATAAAACAAGTCACTCGCTGCTGGATATTGACTCCAAATATGTTGTGTGAAAATAAAATAAAATAAAAAATGAGTAACTACCTCATATCCAACTAGTCTGAAAGCCGTGCCGTCAGGGTGAGTTTGTATAAACATCCACAATGCAACAGCTCTAGGAGAAGCTTTTTTGGGGGATGTTTCACTGTTTTTTCAGCCGGAGGTTCTTAGTAAAATTGATTTTATGTTGAGATTGTAGTTATTTTTGATGGTAATTATTTAGATTTTGCAAAAATAGACATTTTCATCACGTATACTCTGCGCCACAACTAGAACAAGTTTAAATTTAAAGGTTATTATGTCACTCTTTTACCAGTCCCGCCCACCAAAGATTAAATTGGGCTGCTTGTTGGGCCCTGAACTGATGTGTTTGACAAATTAATTTCTCTTGTCTTAACCTCACCCATTTTGGTCAATTTCGAAAGATTCAAATTCAAATATTTAGTTACACAAGGTTATTACATTATTGGATCTCGCTCGGATAAATATGGAACAATAACGTTAATTGAAATCTGCATTTTCAAAACTGATCGCATTATGTTGAAAACAAATCCATATTCTGTTGAAATGGTATGATCATTTCAGGCGTTGGAAGTTTAATGACCTGCCTGGCTCACTTCCTCTTTCACCGTCGGGGTATTTCTGTTATTTGAGCATTTTGTGACTGCGTAATGCAAAAAGTCATTCCAACTTTTGGGATTCTTTTGCTTTTCAATAAGCTCCTCGTGTGAAAAGGTACAGGCCACATTATTGATCTGTGAAAACAGTAAAGGAGGCTTTATGATGAGGCGGTCACACGACAAGTTATTTTGTTTATTATGCGCCTTGTTCATTTGTGATATTTTGATAATTGCCAAGTTGAAGAAAACAAACTCATGGGCTGTCAATCGGATATGTCAATATCAGACAAGCGTCGATATGTGTATGAGAGCCAGTGAGGTATTTAACCTTTGTAATTAGTATGACATCCAAGGGTTGTTATCCAAAAACATGTATTTCTCAGAATTAGAAATCAAAGAATAACGATTATCTAATCACCTAACAAGAGAATTTGAGTTTGATCATAACATGTTATTTAATCCAGGACAGAGGAACCAGGCTTACATGAAATTATTTTTATATTTTGTAGGGCTGAACCATATTAACAATAGATAATGTTCTATAGAGACTCAATAATCTTGTGAAATATGATTTTTTTTTTTTTTAAATATTGCCGTTTACCGATATTTTTGGTACATTTTCCTTGATTTCTGTGCCTCTGACTTCCTCCCCTTGGCCAGCACGCGTGGTGTAATTAAGGCTGCAAATCAATTAGAACCTAATAAAATATTAACTGCTGAGTGAATTGGCAGAAAATGAATGCAGAGTGTACGGAAACGCAATACGCCACAGTGTGGGTCGTCCTCTGCGGCATGTTGTTTTGCGCACGCTGATATTGGTAATAACAATAAATTAGCGATTTATTGTGCATCCCGAGCGTTCCGCATGGCTCCCACTGGTGCCACAAACACTTCCCGTGTTGGCCGTGATATCGCGATCGGAGGGTGGAGACGCTCCCCAATCCACGAGAAAAATCGCTTCCCCGTTCTCCAAAGTAAATCTCTATTTGCATTTCTCATCCGCGGCTTGCGTAACCGACACGGACAGTTTGTTGTGGTACGCAAATATCTCTCACGGCCTGCGTTTATGTTTGGGATTAGATTGTATTGGAGTAATGGATTTTTTTATGAGGAAATAATTATGGTGCCGTCTGAAGTGAATGTTTCATTTCAAATAAAGCAAATTATCCATTTAAGAAGATTTTCCGTAAACCATCACATTTCCTCTAACCTGATTGTGGTAAGTTATTGACACTCACGGGAAAACGTGTTAATAATTGCAAATGTTGCTAAACATGCATCCAGTGTGTCTGGTGGAGACTCTTCATTGTACTTTCTTGATTAATAACCTGTAATATTGTAGGAAAGTAACACTCTAGTATAAGACGTGTCGACAGGATGCTATAACTGTTCACAGAAATCCTAATAAACATGTTTTAAATGGTGGCAAATGTAACATTTTAGTCCATTTTGGATTTTCAAAAACATTTCTTTAGAAAGAAATATAGCATAATGGGTAAATCATATCCTTTTTTTGTATAACCTTACATCCTCGTTTACATTTCCCATTAATTCAGGGTTGAATTAATACTTTTTTTTTAGGTGTTTTACTAAATGCGCTTCGCAGGGTTAATAAAGCAGTAGGTAATTCGCTTTTCAAAAAGTTATCATTATGGTGTATATTCATTATGTATGCACTTTGTTTTTGAGGTTCAAGGCAGGTTGAGGACGGTGGAAAAGAAATGGAAGAAAAGCAGGAGTGATGAAAGAGCAGCAGACGAGCCGTGGACATGACCTCTGTGTCCATGTAAATATACGAGGCCGAGAGCCGTGAGGTTACCAGAAGCTTCCGAGGCGCCACATTAGACTGTGTGACACTCGGCATCGGCACAGCGAGACTAAAAGAACTTCAATAAATTTTTTTCTTCACTTTGACTTTTATGTTTCTGATGGTCAATTTTCTGTGGTTGCATTTTTCTTCAGTGGAACAATTCGATTTTTTCTTTTGTCAAGCAATCTATACGGTACCTTATTATCATTTTTAGATGAAAGTATGAACATAACTAGCTTTGCAAGGTAACAGATCTTCAATTCTCCACAGCGCTGTTTTAAAACTGCTGTCTACTGCTGCAGTTCAGTAGCCTTGTGGATGAATAAAGCCCTGAACAATTGAGTCGACTCAATATTTCTGGCGCAAACCAGTGAGGGGCTCCATATTTGATCGCACAATGACTTCTGATTGACCCACCCATCGTCTACACTCCTTCATCCTGCCCAATGTCCATGCATGTGTTTGGACTGTGGGATGAAAATTGGAGAAACATGCAACTCCACACAGGAAGGCCATGATTTGAACCCGTGACCTTTTTGGTTTTGACAATGAATGTAACCGTGTGGAGTGCGCTCTCTGAAGAGATACAAAACCAAAGAATGGGTTTATGTGGCTGCTGTTCGAAGCGCCTCCTGATGGCGTCTGACTGTGATTTACACATGTTTATGAAATCTGTACTGAGACGTCCTATAATGGAAATCTGTTCTGGGAGAATAGGTTGGTCAACATTTGTTCAGATCAGCAGTTCCCAGCTTATTTTCCTTGGATCCCTCAAGACCGCCTCTGAAAGACCCTGCAGGCCTCGTCTCTGATGTGTGATTCTGCAAAACGCTCAATGCCAAAATGCTCATCGACCCACTGTCACCAACGTTCTTTCCCAGATCGACTTTACATCATAAAGAATTGCTTAGTGACGTTTTCTGTGCTGCTATAACTCCGACAACCATCCTGCAGGATGACCAGTTGGTTTTACCACTTATACGTACGTAGAGCACATACGTGTTTTTATTGTGAGCCGATGACAGTTCAGCAACCTCTTAGGTTTGTTTATTCTTTGAGTGCATCGACTCCAGCCTCTGCCCCGCCCTCCCACCTTCATCGTTCAAGACTCTGATTAACCTCGAGGTCACAGCCACGTTGGCATCGTCCCGTGCTTTACTGCTGACCTCCATTCGCTCACCGGCTCGCTGCCCGGCGGTGACGTCACGGGCGACCCCCCTCCCCCCTGGCTAAGTGGGACGGACTGGATTTAAGATGTAACTGTTGTCACTGTGACAATGGACACACTCGTGCACACAAAGACAAGCGTAGCGCCCGGCCAGCTGATGCCAAATCAGGTCAACCTTTTGGTGTGTGTGTGTGTGCGTGTTTGGGTGGGGTGGGGGGGGATATTTGGGCATTTGGGGACATCAGTGGACGCGTCCTCTGTTTGTCCTCTCACTGCGCTTCCTCTCAGGACATGTTCCAGACAGATTTAGATGTTAGTTTTCACCTTAGGTCACGTTTCATACTTGCATACATACGAGAGTGTCTGACTTTGGGGCCGCAACTGATTTTAAATGTTCTGATGAATCCAGTGCAACCGGTTTAGTCTTGGCCTTCAGTGAAGGGGATCCAGGTTCGAGTCCCAGTTTTAGGAAGTGTGTCCAGTGTGACAACTAGCCAAGTCTGCAGTGCAGATTGCAGTGACTTATTGTGATGGCCCCTGTAAAGTTTCTATTTTGCTGCTCTAAAGATGACGGAGGGCTGCACAGTGGGGTTGTGGTACAGTGAGACATTCACCAGTTCATGTCCAGACTTGGTGTGGACACTGCATGTTCTCCCTGGGCATCAGTGGATTTTCTTAGGGTCTCTGTACTCTGGTTTCCTCCCCGTCCATAAACCTTGTCTAAAGATGTAGAGGGTGGCTGACTGAAAAGCCGGACGGCTCCATGTTAGATATTGTCATTTTTGCTGTCATTTCGATTCAGTAACTTAAAAAAGTAAAAGATAAAAGTTGTCTGTTTCCTGCGACCACCACAGTAAGTCGATGTAACTTGGGCCATAGTTTTCTTCCTGTCATAACCAGGATTTGAACCGGGGCCTTTAAACCTTTAAATTCAAGACTCATTGAGCCGCCAGTGGGGGAGGGGGGGGGGGGGGGGGGGGGGGGGATTTGTTTGTCATTATATAAATGTAGAGGCAAGAAGGTCAAAGAGTTTTAACAACACGTAATTGCAATTTTGTCAGGTATTTAATAACAGGATAGGTATAACATCTCTCATTTGATGCTTTTGATCAAAAACATTTAATAATTAATGAAGGGCAATGGCAACACAAAAAGGCAATCTATTATTGAATTTTATATTTTCCTCCAATGGTGTTGCCTCGGGACAGAGTCTTTAAGTGTTTTCATCCAACAGCGGTGACTGTCTGATCTGCAGAGGCTGCTAATCACACCGTCTGCCAGTCCATCTGGATGTCACACACTAGTCGTGTGCGTGTGTGCGTGTGGGCGTGTGTGTGTGTGTGTGTGTGTGTGTGTGTGTGTGTGTGTGTGATCTCTTAAGATCTCCGAACAGGTTGGATGGTTCGATCGGGGGTGGGGGGGGGGATGGCGTCCATTCTCCACCTCTCGCTACGCCACAGGGTTGTCGGCCCGCTCGCCCAAAGACCGCTTTGTTGCAGTGGAGCACCGACTGAGAACCCCCACCCCCACCACCACCACCACCACCCCCCCACCTCACTCTGTCACCACCACACAGCTCAGCTCTTCTTACGTTATTAGCCGTCTGTGATGTTACATTAAAGATGCATGACTCTCACGCTGTCTCACTCAGCATGCCCCCCCCCCCCCCCCCCCTCTCTCTCTGTGTGTGAGAGTGTGGTCGAATTGCTGTGTGATAGAAGAGAGGGACACACACACACACACACACACACGTACGTTATCGTGTGAATGTGGCTGAGCTCTCTCGAAGCCGAAATTTGTTATTTGACAGATGGATGTGGGAGGCTGTCACTGAGACTAAACGCTCCTGAGAGAGACGGAGCGAGCCGTCTGGTTGGACGGAGAGAGAGTGAGCTCCATGGATGCAGAGTGGGAGGGGGTTAGCTCCACAGTATTGATATAATGCAAGCTTTGAGTGCCCTGTCTGCTGGTTGAGTGCTTCTCTCCACTGCTGCATATGGTGTGTGTGCGCGTGTGTGTGTGTGTGTGTGTGTGTGTGTGTGTGTGTCTGTGTGTGTGGGTGTGGGTGTGCGTGCGCTTTATTCTAGAAAGTTATTTTTGAGCTTGAAGTGTGAGGAGATGGAACAAACCCAGGAGAGTTCTACTTGTACGTGTGTTTAATGTTAACCTCCCTCTGAAGTTCATTTTGAAATCCCGAGATACTGTAGGAGCAAATGCACTGTGTGTGTGTGTGTGTGTGTGTGTGTGTGTGTGTGTGTGTGTGTGTGTGTGTGTGTGTGTGTGTGTGTGTGTGTGTGTGTGTGTGTGTGTGTGTGTGTGTGTGTGTGTGTGTGTGTGTGTGTGTGTGTGTCACCCTCTCCCTGGCTGTGTCGGTGTTCTAATTGGACTAACAAGCTTAATAAGACGAACTGGATCCTCCGGCCCCCTCCCCCCCACCTTTTTCTTGCAGCGGGTCAAATCAGAGTCACGTTCTGCTTCATGTAACATGTACACCGATGTACATAAAACCCTTTATTATGATATTTCATTTTATTTGAATCTGTAATCCCAAATTAACCAAGTAAAATGATAGCGATCACCACGTAATTACCAAACGTCAGTAAAATTCAACCCGATTTGACTGATTATTCATTGGGCAAAAGAACAATGTTATTGTAAGTATATTGTTGTAAGTTCATTGTAAATGTTTGACTTCGATTCAGACCTTTGTCCACCTGATGGATTTACCGCCAGTATTCCGTCTTGATTTAGATTAAGTTTGGCCTCATTACTAGAAAGCCCAGAATCTTTAATCTCTGAATTCAACACCATGTTGGTGAGCCCTGTCTGACTGTGGCTTAACAGGAAATAAGTCTTTTAAATGTATGTATATATCAGGAATATTCTCAACCTTAAGGAAACGACCATCAAAACAAGTAATTGATATAAAAAAATAAAAAAAAATGCTCAGGGTGTGTAAGCTACAATTCAAAACGGATACAAACCAAGTCTTAAATTATTGTGTCATTCATTTAAATTATTGTTTCTGTTTTCAAGCCACTCAAGCTGGTTTGAAAAAAAACCATGACTCACTCTGTGTTGATATTTGTTTCAACCCTGATCAACCTGGTGCTATGAGGTGGGCTATCGCAGCTTCCTGCCAGTTCCCGTAGAGCCAGGTGAGCCTGGAGTCCCGGGAAGAGGAGGTGCAGTCGACTCTGGGGAGGATTTGTCCCGACAGACCCGGTGACTTGTCGGCGGTGCGGGGAACAACAAAAGATTAATGGCATTTCAGATCGTTGGAGAAATAACTCCAAAGAAATAACTACAGCGAAAGCAGAGCGAGTTATGCAACAATTAATCATGTTATTAGGTTCTTTATACTTTTCTGTGGAGGAAAAAATATAGATATACATCATTTCTGTCAAATATGAAGCATTATAGTAGATATAGACACTATTTTAGATCCTGGAAATGCGGCATATTATGGGTTTATGTTCTATTTGTGGTCTAATATTGAGCTTCCGGTGTTCTACCGAGCGCTGCATATCAACAGCATTATTTTCAACAAGCTGTACAAAAGGCTTCAGAACGCTGTAAATGGAGCAGGTGGCACCGGAGCGATGGTAGCTGGAGTGAACCAGTGAGGCAGAATGTGTGTGTGTGTGTGTGTGTGAGGAACAGACTGAAGACCCTGGAAACTCTGTAAGACTGTAACAGGGAAATGTCTTCCGCGTCTGTGTGCCGTTACCACGATGTGAAAATGCAAACGAGTGCTGTTTAAATGCAACGCGTTTTTCTCGTCTTCATTTATCAGGGCCGTCTTATATTCAAACCAATACAGTCATGTATGTGTGTTCATTTTAAAAGTGGGAAAATCAGGCTAAGTTCACATTTTAATAACCTATTATTCTCAAGTGGGTTTTTTTAATAAAAAAAACAACAAAAATACCATATCCCTCTCCTTCTGAAATACAAAGCTTAAATAATACATCTTCAGGCTCGTAGCAGCTGAACTTCCAGATGACTTGTGCCTCATTACTTTGTTGCGTTACTAATTAATGGTGGGTTGAAGATATCAGAATGTTACACGGAGCAGCTTTTACCTGCAGTGAATAGCAAAGAGGGCAGGGTGATTAGGTGACGGCGGCTTTTCTACGAGATGTGACGAGCGCTCCGTGTTCCTCCCTTCTCGGTGAGGCGAGGAGAGCTGGGACTAAAACTAGCATGTCTTCGGACTTGTCGAGGTGGATCAGGCCTCTCCTTTATCCCCTTACCGCCGCCTGACAGCTGAAGCAGTTACGGTTAAGCACCGGGGGCCGAGCGCCTACCTAATGCAAGCCTTCATCACACTCCTCACTTGACCTGCTTACGCCGGACTTTCTTTCTATTCACGCCCAAAGTGAAGTCTCAAACGATTATTTTGTGTTTCTCTGGTACCGTCATGATATTTGACCGGCCGGTTTCTGTTGCCCCTACATGAGCATTTCTGAACATTGTTTTACTTTTACTAAGAACAATTTTCATTGTGTGTGTGTATTCGAGGCCTTTCACTGTTGATGTGGAAACAGTTGCCTGTTTTTTTTTTTTTTTTTTTTTTTTTAGACTGGCATGCCACCTCGGGACCCGAGCACTCAATCAATGATGGCGCCGGCTATTCGCTCCACTCTATTCTAAATTACTCCGAGTCCATCTTTTTAACTGAAATCCCTGCTGAGATGCGCTGTTATGCAAGGGGTTACATTTAGGGATTAGCACGTCATTTTTTTTTTTCAAGGGTAGACATCAAGAATCCAATGGCGTTTATAGGTCACAAATCCCATGTGGTGGTTGTGCATAATAGGGACAACGAGGGGACGTCGCTGTATGAACGCTCCCGTTCGTGGTGAAATGAGAAGGAAGCGTCAGGTTCTCTCAGTTGAAAGAGCGCACTAAATACAATGCGAAGTTGGCATTTTTCCCAGTCTTTTTCATTCGGGAAAACAAAACAAAACAAAACAAAAAAAGGGTATTCATTCATAAGAGGTGTTGGAGACTCAGCGGCCATTCATAACAATGAATTTCTGGAAAGTCAACAATACAAAAGACTTTATACAGATAGAAACGATGTGGGTTTAAAGGAATTTATATGTCGTTTAATCCCTTGTGCCTTTAAGGAAAGTAAAAAAAAAAAAAATTCTCAGGTATAAGATGTGACATTACGGCGTCGGATACCGTTTCTTTAATTTCCTGTGCGTGTGTTCTGCTTGGGATGCAGGCGCGGGGGCTGGTTGTCAGGGGATGTGGTGAGGAAGGGGGAGGTGGGCTGGTGGGTGTGGATGTGTTGTATGGACTTCGTATGTGCTTGTGCTCTTTGTGTCTCATGCTCAGCGATGCAAAGAAGCCTGTGTGTGTGTGTGTGTGTGTGTCTATGTATGTATGTGTGTGTGTTGTGGCCTGTGTGCGAGTCTGACTGTTGCATAAGAGGATCTGCTGCTGTCCCAGAGCTTAACTAAGGATTTAAAGCTCCCTTTCTCACTCTCTCCTGCACTCTCTCCTGTGTCGTCTGCCTCTCTAGCGCTCTCTGTTGCACTCCCTCTAATCTCTGTAATTGCATGTATATTGTAGGCGGATGATGTCATTATTTGTTGAATAAGTCTCCGTTGATGCGGCTTGTCTGTTGTTTTACCTATTAGCTCCATTCTGTCGAAACCGCAAAGCAGAACTCACTGTAGTTTCCAATTTTGTGAACATATTGTTTATATATTCAGCTGTAATGTAATTATAGATTATGCCCACGTTATTGATGGATCCATTTGTACGTCAAAGTGCCCCCGTCTCTGCTTCCCGCTAACATTAAGTTCTAGCAACTGTTCATCCCTCAGAGTACAACCAGTATATTAGTATAAAGATACATTTTTAATCCCATTTCACGCAACAGATCGAGTTTACTGATGATCTTTAAAAAAAAAAAAAGGTTTGGATGAGATGTTGCCTGCTCCAACATGCAGCGCTACAAATTTATTGGCTGCAAAATCTTCACAGCGCAGGAACATTTTGTGATTTGACTCACTTCTGACGCGGGATTTGAGAGTATTTATTTGTCACTTAAAATCTTAAAACTGATAAAGGTGCAGTCTTGCTGGAAGGGCTGGCTTGAATGTACCCTCCCTCCGGTCGATGGAATCCTGCTCTGGGCTGTTCTTCGTATATTTTATTTGTCCGGGTAGAGATTGTGATGGAGGATACGTCGCCGGCATGGAACACAAACACATCAATAATGTATATAGTAAAGCAGAGCTGTCACCTCTCCCACATCGCCGGTGAAGCTCAAATATTAACTTGAACCTCGCTGTGATTTCATTCCAGTTTGATCTCCGGCACCACATTGCACTTATCCAATGACTGGCTTAAGCTTTATGTAACTCTTGTTTTTGGCTTCTTTGACCGTAATGCATTTGGAAAAAAAACTCCCAACAACCCTGAATTAATTCGTAACTATGTCGTTTAAAAACCAAATTTGAACAGTTTTTTCCCTTTTTTTGACACATTTTTGGTGTTGCTCTGTTCTTGTCCTTATTTATTTAGTTTAAATAAAGTCAGATAAACTCACAACACACGCAGCTTTTCTTACACCAAGTTGCTTGAATGTGGAATTTTCAGGCAAACTGCCAAAACGGTTATTTGTAAAGGTGCTCGTTGTGGAGTTTTGCATTAAAGGTGCATTAAAAGCGAAAGGCGAAATGAGTTTCCTGTCTGGAAATATGCAGAAAGTTAATATTCTCCTATCTTAGTCTCCGTGTGAAAATGATGCGCTCCTGCGAACACCGCGCAGCTCCTGTTATCTAACGGAGGAAGAAAAAAAATTCACCTTTCAAAAAACAAGATGATTACAACATGGCTTCATTATTTAGTAGTCCTCTTTCTCAGAGTGCACAGAGATAAAGGAGCTGCCACACTGGCTCCTTTACTGAGGAGACGGAGACATTAAGAGTTTAATCGGCTGCTCACTTTTAAAGAAGTCATTGCACGTTGCACTCCGTACTCTTTAGAGCAGATATCAGTTTCTCTCAAAAGCCACGCGTGGAACCCCCGACGGGATGGGGGGGGGCTCAGACGGACTCGTCGCCCGATTCACATTTGGTCGAAACGCCACGAGTAGTAAGTGGTACTCTTGGTAGTAAGTACTGCCGCGAGTCGTGAGGGCCTGCAGTGGTGTTTGCACGGTAATGAGATGGTAATTGTGCTAATTGTGTTAATGATACAGATGTTGGGGAGGAGTGTAATTCTTGTGACGATAATGGCCTCTTGCATGTGCCGGTGTGTTTGTTTGTGCTGGAGGAAAAAAGATCCCCCCCACACACACACACACACACCACCCCTGCATACACTGTTCAGCTGTGTTATTTCTCCCCGATTTACCCTCTTACTCTCTCTCTCTCTCTCTCTCTCTCTCTCTCTCTCTCTCTCTCTCTCTCTCTCTCTCTCTCTCTCTCTCTCTCTCTCTCTCTCCGTCCTGACAGATTGACTTGGAGCCGGAGGGGAAGGTGTACGTCGTCATCGATCTGTCGGGATCCTCCACCGAGGGTAAGATCACCCCCAACACGGTGTTTCGCCGCCTTATCGTGTGTTGAAAGGACAACAGTGTTCAACAAATGATTCTAATAACTGGGTATAGTTTATTGTATCTATTTCAATTTAGATTGATTTGACACACGAGGTGTTTGAAAAGTAAGGCGCCATCACAGTTTGTCTCACCCCAAGAAGAAATATCTGGTTGGATCATGCTGAACTTAATTAAGTCTTTCCACGTCCCGAGTTGTTGTTATTCATTTGCTGTTTAGTCTTATTTGATGCGTTCTGCAAATATGCAACTATCCTAATTAAAAATATGGGTTTAAATTGAATATTAGTGTTTTTTGTCATTTGGACGATCCACTTTATTTCTTTATAATGTGTTTTTTTTTTTCCCCTCCATAATGTAATGGAAAAGAAAAAAAATCCCCTGTTTTCCAGATTTTCTCCATTGCCTTGCTTGTAATGAAGCCACACGCACACGAATGCACACACACACAATGGAACACTTTGTGCCTACATTTTGCAGAATTTTTGTTTTACAAGTGTTAATAAAAGATTTGTTTCGTCAACAGGGGAATTACTTGCGAGGAACATCCTCTCGCGCACGCAGAGTGCGACGGAGAGACGAAACCTAAACCCAGAGGCTTTCCTGTTTTCCTAGAAAGTCCTCATGCATTAGATGGCTTTTCTCCCTTGCTTTCTCTTTTTCCATCCCCGATTCTCCTATCTTGTGTCGTTGAAACGTGCACGCATGCAAATTATCTTGGTAGATTGGCCTTTGCACACGCGCACACACACACACTGACTCACTCGCGGACGGCCTGGAATAAGTGATTTTCATCTGCACCTGTGTGTCTTCACACCTGGTTAAAAATAGACTGCCTTCCAGTGAGTGTGCCTGCTTATGTATGGGCTATATATCCGTGTGTGTGTGTGTGTGTGTGAGGGTGGTGGGATAGCCTGTGTACGGTTGCAGCAGAGAAGCCCAACAATACACCATAGAGTGCATTTCTCAGTGTCAAGACCCATAAAGAGAGTGGCGGAGAGTGAAGGGAGAAGGAGTCGTTTCTTAAAATAGTAGGTGAGATTGAGCCGCAGATTACACACACACACACACACATACGCACACCCAACACGCGCGCGCACATGCACATGCACACCGAGACGCAGGCGTCCATGCCTTGCCCTCCCCGCCAATGATTGGACACTCTGCGGCGACCTAACGACCCACTCTCCGCCCACTCCTGAACTTCCGCCCTGAGTTCAGCTGGCTCGAACACTCGTCACGTTAATGTATGCTGATAAAAACAAGTGGGGCGTGTGTGTGTGTGTGTGTGTGTGTGTGTGTGTGTGTGTGTGTGTGTGTGTGTGTGTGTGTGTGTGTGTGTGTGTGTTGAGAGGACTGGAGAGGAGTAAGGGATGGAGAGATGGAGGGTGAGAACGAGAGGAAGAGGTGGTATTTTTAGCAGATTTTTTTTTTCTCCCCCCCCTCCCCTGCTGCAATCTGTTCACTGCAGCTTCTGAGGCTGGAAGAATGCGTTTCTCTTTTACTTTTGCTTCCCGTCGCTCGTCTCCATCCTCCCGAATCTGTTTGTCTGAAGGAAAGAATAAGAGTAATCTGACCTAATCTGACCATCTGCACCGTTCTCCCGCCGGTGTTTCTCGATTCACCGCCCTCGTCAGTCGCTCTGTTATTAAAGTGTTTTCACTTCACTTGAAGCAAGACTTGAGAAATGATACGTCTTGCTTGTTTGTTTGTTATTTTAATAAAAAAAACACGAGTATTATTTCAATTTAATCTTGAAACAGAAAACATGCAGTGATACAAAATAAATGAAATAAAACCATTAAAAATAAAACCTTTTTAATCCCTCAATCTAACTTAAACAGGTTTAATTTCTGAGGTCATTGTTCAGTGAACCTTTAATGTTTTACTGTGACATGACCATACCGACACAATATTTTCAGTGTTAATACTATTTGTGCACGTGTATATAATGAAAATAGACTTGATATATCAGGAGATATTATATATCGTATATCATGAAGAAACTATATTTTAAATTGCCTTGTTGCTGATGAAAAGTGTGTATGTGTATAAAATAGGTGTTGATTTCTCAAAAGAATCTAAATTAGAGCAGAGAAATTCACTTTATAACGACTGAACATTGAAGTCACTCACAATTATTTAGACAGTGTCTTAAATAGGTTTGTGATGATTGTAGAATAGAATTTTAACACAAATGTCTGAATTTGATACAAGTATTGTATATTTTTAGTATTGCAAAGATGAATTGTAAAGGCTTCTTAGTTAAAATGGGAAAAAAGAAGACTTAAGCACCTAATTGTTGAAAGATAAACGCATCACAAGTCAATAACCGTAAAAATACGATGCCACACAATAGTTAGTTCTAAACCACAGTGAATCCCCTTGAAACCCCATTGAAGAGGAGTGTGAATGGATTCAGTTTGAAAAAGTGTTGACGTGATAAACAATGGTGGGAACCGAGTCTTACAATGAAAGAGTGTAAATGGTGTTCACACTGTCCAAATCAGTCAATAAACTGTTGGGAAGCTCACCAGCCCGAACCCACATCAACATTTCACAAAACGGTCAGATGCCAGCCGAAACCCACTCGAAAATTTAGTTTTGAACTAAAACAAAGAGAGATTCCCAAATAAGTAAAAAAAAAACCAATAATAATAATAATAATCTGGAAATATGTCAGACATGACTCTGAAGCTCCATTTATATACAGTCCAAAAGCCCGAAATTATTCAAGGCAGTTCAAACACCTGATGGAGAAGTTGTGACGTTACAGATTTTACCGTAGTTTATATTTATAATGCGTATTGTAATGTTGTGTTTCCTGTATAATGTGTTCCATAAGATTTTTAACATCTGTTAGGAATTTTATGAAAGCAGGTGTTACATTTTAATGGCTACTGCTGACGTTATACATGTTTACTATATATATAAAATTTGTAAATATGTATTATTATGTTGTGTGCCTACACAGGGACAGCAAGGCATGCGGGATTATCGCAATGTGTCATTTTTCTTTTCTTTACCAGCTGAGATCTCACCAACAAGCCTGAAAACCTCCAAGAACGGTTCTTTAGATTGTGCTGTGTTTGTATTTCAAACTGCACTCCCGCACATAATATCACACTTGACTTCACTTTAACTGAATCAGAGTTTAGATGTGTGCAACCTTTATTTACCATTGGTGGAGGTTCACATGTATTTAAAACATTTTTTTTTAATCCTAATTGTTTGCGTTATTGAAAACTTAGTTCATAGTGTGTCTGTCTCCACCATGATAACTCTTTGTGTGTGCAAGGATGTTTATTTATTACTGTTAAGGGGAGTAAGTCAAATTAAACCAGTACTTTTTTTTCCCGATACTTCAAGTCGGTAGTTAAAGTTAACGTAGGGGTACTAAAATATGCAGAAAATGTATGAAAGCCAATGCGATGTCCCCCTGAAAGCACGAGAACTCTGTTGTGAAGGGGTTTTTGCGGTTATTCCAGGGTTGGGTTTAGGTTAATGTGAATGTCTGGTTGTGTTTTGAGAAAGTCTGCAGGAAATAAATGTGAGTCAATGCAGTGTCCCAACATGTGGTTTATTCTTCTGGGTGGCGACTCCTGCCACTATTGGTGTAAAACATTAACGCACTCGATAGTAAAGTCAATCCAGTCTGAAGAGAGGGAATGTTTTAGGGTTGCGTTAGATATGTGGTGGTTATAGCCGAGTTTAGAAATACACGCAAGTTGATGTCATTTCTGTCAAAGGTGTGTGAGGAAAACCTTTTGAGTGCAGTCAGGGGTTAAAGGTTGGGCGTTATGACAGAGTCTGATAAAGTCTGCATGAAATTAATAGAAGTTGGTGCAGTGTGTGTGTGTGTGTGTGTGTGTGTGTGTGTGTGTGTGTGTGTGTGTGCACGCCAGACAGATGGATGATGCATTATGTAAAATAAAGTGATACCAGTGATGGCGTGTTGAGCTGGCCCCCCTCGAACCAACACACACGGAAACACAACAGCACACACTCTGACACACACACACACACACACACAAAGAATCTGTGGACAGCATGTCTGTAATCAAACTCTGGAGCGGCTCAGCAGTAACCACATCTACAACGCACCCTGGAGAGCGACGCTGGGAGAGTGAAAGAAAGGCAAACTAGGACAGGAGTGCTGCGAGAAGCAGTGTGTGTGTGTGTGTGTGTGTGTGTGTGTGGGAGGCAGCGTGGAGGTGGTTCTCTTGTCTTAAGGTTGCCCTCGGAAAGCATTTATCTTTCCGGGGAGATGCTGAGAGGAAGTGAACGACTGCTTGGATGATGCTTGCTGAGGAGGAGTATTTTAATATGCTGTCCTTCGTTTTTAGTGCCCACACATGGAAGTATAAATAGCAGCTGCACGTACGTATGCACAGGCCTCTGGTTGGTGTGGGGTGCTTGTGAGAAAGAGAGCTGCGGGGAGGAGGGGAGGGGGGGGGGGGGGGGGGGGGGGGGGTAAAGGAAGATGAGAGGCCGCTGAATGATTAAACATCCTAAGAAACATGATGCAAATCGCCCCTTTTTTGTACGAAGGAAGTGAAATCGATGGGTGTTTGAGGAGACCTCAGCAGCTCTGCGACGTCTGAGTGGATCCCCAGCTAAGAATTGCAGTCATTCTTGTTTCCTTTCATGAGTTCGTGTCATTTTTTCCGTCTCTCTCGACAGCCTCGGGTACCAACGAGAATGAGGAGCGTGTGTTCCGCGAGAGGATCGGCCCCCGCCGGCGACAGGGCGCCGTCCGGAGGCGCGTCCATCAAGTCAACGGCCACAAGTTCATGGCCACTTACCTGCGCCAGCCGACCTACTGCTCGCACTGCCGAGATTTTATCTGGTAGGAAAGCCGTACACAAACACGCGGGTTTTGATCCGGCGCTCCCTCCGCGGCGCACCATTAAAAGAAACGAGCCGAATGAAACGCTGACCCGTCTCCCGTTTGCGATCCGACAGGGGCGTGCTGGGCAAGCAGGGATACCAGTGTCAGGGTGAGTACTTTGCTCCAACCGATTCCAATTCCTCAAGTAACATTGCACTGCATTTATTATTTAGACGTGGGGAACACAGGAGGGATTACTTGTTACTGAGTGACAGCTGTGATTTGGTGGCACGCCATCACCCAGAGTCAAACATTTACCGCATCACAGCAGCATCTGTGGGGGATATAACAATATGTGACTGTGCAGGAAAGAAGTTTGTCTCTATTCTCCTCCAGTGTTACTTAACCAGGCTCTGCATGTCTGCAGCCTCGGCCACGTTCTATATAAAATGCTATGCAAATTGCAACTGCCATACCTGTTGCGTAACGTTCCTTGGAGGAGCTCTCTTCCTTATTCCTTCATCACAATTTACTCTACAAAATAAAAAAAAAAAAGAATAAAAAAAAAAAAAAAAAAGGAAATGGCACGAAGGAGCGTTTTCTGTATTTAACAGTCCGTTTGCTTTCCAGTCTCTGACACTCGTGCAGAACAAGACGTACACTTAGTCAAAGCATTTAGTGGCGGCCCAGGAAGTCATGCTGCGCTTTAGCAGTGGAAAAGGTGATGGTGTGGAGGTGGAAACTGTAACTGGTCGGCCAGCAAAAGCTGACTGAACCCACCTCACACAGCGAGTAAACCCTGCGTATTCCCTTTACTTTGTACAGCCACTGTCACATGAATACAGACAAACGTTGCTTTAAAAAATCCTCTGCGTCCATGAGGGTTATGAACTCCCGTGCCGAAGTAATTTGGCCTCTGATCGTGCATTCATCTGCTACTGCGACTGGACTTAATGGATCACGTTTCACTGTCTCACCAGTTACTCAAACACAATGTTCCCAGCAGCTCCCGGCGTTTTAACGCAGGAGCTTCCTTCTGTCTGAGCAGGAAGGCCTAAGAAATAATACTGCTGGCTTTAAAGACTTGACCTTGACGAAGAAGTCCCTTCAACAAGCTCCTTAGCTGTTTTATCTCATTTTTTCTTTTTGGATGAGGTCACAACTGAAGACACCCTTGGTTTTTTGGGATTTTTTTCATGTTTTTTGTTGTTGTTTGTTTGCGAGGAAGTCAACCAACACACTATACAATACAAGTATTTCCAAGAAACAAAGTCATAATATTGGCTGCACTTCATTTTTTTTTTTAAAGACCTACTCCTTGATCACTGTAAAAACGTATTCGATGAAGACATTATTATCATTTTCTACAATAAAAATTTTTTTAAACACGTGGAGTTGATTGCCATTGGAGTTTTGCAGAATACTGTTCAATAACGATAACCGACAGTTGGTTTTTGAAACCAATGAAATTTATTTCAAATATAAAACAAGAATAACATATTTGAGATATCAAAACAATATTGTTGCATAATAGATAAAAAAATATTCGGCAATCAGCTCAACTGTCACTCAATATCACCTCTCCCAAATGGGTTTTACCTTCATTTCCTTTCATTAAAACCCAAAGTGTCAGCCATTGTATGAAGTTCTGAGATTGAAACACTTTCATACGTCCAAACTTGTTTGTTGTATTGTTGTTAGAGTTTTATATTGACATTTAATGTGGGTCAGATGCATTTGGCAGATGCAAGGTCAGTGTTGGCACATAGAGGCTAAACCACTGTATTGATGAATAGCATGGTTCAACAGTTCAGCTTTTGTTTTTAATCACAAGACGTAATCAAAACTGATTTCTCCTTCAGCTGATTTTCATTTTGAATGAAGGCCGTCTCTGGCTGATTAAAATATTCCAGACCTGGTGTCTCTCCACCCTCGGTGTGCAGCAGACTGAAGGAATTGTGTTTTGTTTCGAACTAAATTTAACCAGATGTGTGAACGTGTGACACTGATGTGCTCTTTCAGTGTGCACGTGCGTCGTCCACAAGCGTTGCCATGAGCTCATCATCACAAAGTGCGCCGGGATGAAGAAACAGGAGGACACGCCAGAGGAGGTAAACACATTTTCTTCACATGCCTACCGGGAGATCCTGTTGGCACAAATCTGAGGATTTTTTTTCTCAAAGCGTAGAGACACACGAGAGACGCTCCGACAGTTTGTACATAAGCTTCCACGTGTGCACGAACACTTGAGAGCCACTATTTGTTGAGGTGACAGTGACCTCTTTGTAACACCTTTTGTTTGTTTTGTGTGTGTCTCCCCCTGTAGGTGGGCTCGCAGCGGTTCAGTGTTAATATGCCACACAAGTTCAGTATTCACAACTACAAAGTTCCCACCTTCTGCGACCATTGTGGTTCGCTGCTGTGGGGTCTCATGAGGCAGGGCCTGCAGTGCAAAGGTGAGTTCATGTGTACCATCAAAACACACACAATGTAAGAATAGAACAGAGGTGATGTGTACATGAATTAAAATGAACAAGTCAGTGTTGGATAATTGTCCCATCACGGTCTAGTATCTGACCGTGATGCTCGAATAGTTGTAAACAGCGGCGATGCATTCATGGAAGAGGAGTTGTAATGTTTTTTTCACACCTGTTCATATTGTCCCGCTGGAGCAAATACTATTTTAGGGTCGTTGCAATTTATTTGTTTTACGTTCATGCAGACTTTTTGCCGACAACATTGGGTGCGTCATGTTTCAACTGATCATACTGTCGTGGGAGGAGTCATGTTGCCATGACTACTGGGCATTGTGCTGAGTAGTCATGGAAACATGACACTCCCAGTGTCACTACGCTCAGTTGCCATGGAAACAGACCACCTCCGATGTCACCGGACGTGTTTCTATGACTACCAAGTGTGACAAAATGGGCATTGTTGTGTTTCCATGGCAACCGTGCACGGCGGGAGCACCCTGTTTATATAGTTCCTGGCTGGTGTTCCCTCTTCGGACATTTAACCTTTCCTACATTCATGGCGCTCCGCGGAGCTTTTGTCGCCCCTGTTTATACACAGCTCTATAAAAACATGAATGAAAAGTTCATTGTTTTGCCAGTTATCACTACACCCGGCATTCAAAATTCACATTGTCACTGTTGGAGAGTTTCAAGAGGCGTGTCTCTTGAAGGATATTTGCTGTTATGTATTTAGTGTTTCAGTATAGTTTTAAAGTCTTAAGGCTCAACCTCAACTTGTTTTTCTTTCTTTCTTTTTTTTTTTATAGTGTGTAAGATGAATGTGCACAGGCGCTGTGAAACCAATGTAGCTCCTAACTGTGGCGTGGACGCCCGGGGTATCGCTAAGGTCCTGTCAGACATGGGGGTCACGCCGGATAAGATCTCCAACACAGCACAGCGCAGGAGGAAGGTAAGGAAAGTTTATAAATGATGCCCGGAAGTGGATATCTATCCATTCGTATAGCGAGCGAGCTGGAGTACGATTTTTCGAGCACGGCTCAAACGTACGGTCACGTTGTGTCTCCCTCTCTCTTTCTCTCTCTCTCTCTCTCTCTCTCTCCCCCCCTCGGCAGCTGACTCCAGGGCAGGACCCTCCCCAGTCTCCTCCTGAGCTCTCCCAGACCGAGGAGAACAGCTTCAGCCAGCCAGCTGTCCCCACCTCCCCCTCACAGCAGGGTAACACAACACACACACGCACACAAACACGCGATCAAACATTTCAAAGCCCTTTCAGATGGCTTCGGAGCAGCGTGCGGTTCTAATGTGTTAATTCAAGCAGTAAGAGGTAGTAATCCGATTTCAGCAACAATATTGTTCTTCATTTTTAAAAGAGTGAGCTGCGTTATTGTTGGTTGTACAACCGAGACCAAACTTGAGTTGTCCGCCACCGCCCACCACCATTTGCTTGTCACAGTTAGTCACGCTATTATCACACTTTGCAAGCCGAGAGAGGAAAAGTTAACTTTCTCTCGGTGGAAGTCTTCCCACTTTTGTGCTTTGCGGAGCCACATGACGGTGACCGCGGCACCGGTCACTGCTGTTATTGAGCCACCGCGGTCTGAGATAGTGGAGCTGAGTCATATCAGCTCTCAACAGTGGAATTGATCATCGCTTTTTAACAGTTTATTGAAACGCCCCGGACAGTGTTTATTAAAAGCTTTGTGACTTTGGCATTTCTTCCTGCCTCACCCGAGCTTATAGTGTAAAGTTGAGCAAACCCCTCATGCTATTAATGAGTCATATCTACCAAAAATAAAACATGGAACTTTGTACTGTCGTGGCTTTTTTGCTTTATGTGAGTTCTGTGAGAAATGTTTAGAGCTTTTCATAAATAGAAATAGGAAAAGGTAAGTGATTATGGTTATTATAATTTTACATCGTTTTTTTTTATTTCATATGTACATGTCAAAGTGGCTCTGGTGGGAATTTAAATACGCTTTAATCACTCTGGGGTTGACATTTTGTTTTACCGAGTGCCTTATGAAGGGTTGAAGAGCCACACGTCGACGAGGGGGGGGGGGGGGGGGGAAGAAAAAGAAAAGGCAGCCAGCCTGTTTTCGCTGATGTCTGATCTGCTTTTCCGACGACACCCACAGACTTGGCAGAGTTGGATCGCCTGCAGGACGCACTGTCACTCGACCAGCAGGGTCCCCAGCACTCCTCCTCCTCCTCTACGTCCTCCTCCTCCACTACCTCCTCCTCCTTGTCCTCCTCCTCAGCGGGCAGGGAGAACGGACAGAGCCAGCGGAGGACCCTCAAGGACTTCAATTTCATCAAGGTTCTCGGAAAAGGCAGCTTTGGCAAGGTGCGGCCGTGCTGAGGAGGAGGATGTCTATCTCTGTGCCGCTCGTTATGTTTATAATTAAACACGGCTCACTGGGGTTCCTATCATTATGCATAACAGCTGCGTTATCAGTAGAATACAAAAATATTTTGTCAGCTGCTATTTTAAATGCTAATTTTCTTCATCAAATATACTGTGAGTATTAGTTAGTATTGGTTTCCCACAACTCATTGGTTTCATTTTAATTTACATTTAATGCGTTTTTATGGCAGTCATCAGATGATGATGATGATTATTTCTGTTTATATCAGCCAATATTTTAGTACAAGTTTTTTTTGCCAAACAGAATCGACATGATCTGATGTACCTGGTGTAAGGACAGAGTCCATAGATACACAACACTATCACAATAACAACAATTTCACAACAGCAATAGTCAAGTGAGATGAGCTTGGATGGTGTTATAGGTCAACTATTCGTGGCTGAAACACTCATGCACCAACAGATTAATTTAGGGCGGGGTTGTCAAGCCTATTGTAATAAAGAGGCTGCATGCCAGCCCAATTTGATGTGGTGTCAGGTGAGCCAGTTAAATGTCCACTCTTTGCTGCATTTTGCAGCTTTTAACGTCAATGCGTTTACAAATCCGTCCTCACCGTACATCGTTGACGTTTAATTAAAACGCTGCAATCGCTTGTGAATAAATCACTTTTCAAAATGATCCCAATGTAGTCGCGCGGTCAAAGTACAAGGACTTTTTGTCTGCGACAAAATCAAAACAACAAATGATATTACCACCAGCACAAGAACTATGCGAAAGCAAGAAAGTCTCCTTTCAGAAGAGGCCAGCTGGGCACCGGCTGCGATGTCGGCTCCTTTTGTTCTTTCAAGGGTGGCCAATCAGCCACTGACGTACACACGGAAAACAAAAAGCACAAATACACACATGCCAATGAACCGTTAAGTCATAAAAACAGGATGTAAACGGCGTGAAGTGTTCCCTTCAACCACAACACAACGCTCTTTTTTTAGCCCGCGGGCCACACATGGCCGTGAATTAAATAAAGCTGTAGCTTAATAAAAACACACCCAGGAAGTGTTCAAGTATAGTACACTTTTTGTCCAAAACTCCCCAAAAAGTTTTTCCGGCCAGTCCTGCATTTTGGATTAGTTATTGGAGCAAAGCGACCCCCAATGGACAAATTAGGAACAGCAGCAACTATAATTGAAAAGTGAAAGTTAAAGTGTCTTTATTATTATTTGTTTACACTCTGGGGACTATTAACAGACAATCTGAACTGTCGTCACTTATGAATGTAAACTTCTCTGGTTTCTTGTCCAGGTAATGTTGGCGGAGCTGAAAGGGACAGAGGAGGTGTACGCTGTCAAAGTCCTGAAGAAGGACGTGATCCTCCAGGACGACGATGTGGACTGCACTATGACCGAGAAGCGCATTCTGGCCCTCGCCCGCCGCCACCCCTACCTCACCCAGCTTTACTGTTGCTTCCAGACACGGGTACGAAGTCACACAAGCAAACAAACAAACACATTTAATGCTTTTTTCCCACGTCTCACGCATGGCTAATCCTCCTTCCTCTCGCCGCAGGACCGCTTGTTCTTTGTGATGGAATATGTGAATGGAGGAGATCTGATGTTCCAGATCCAGCGATCCAGAAAGTTTGACGAGCCTCGCTCGCGTTTCTACGCCGCTGAAGTCACTTCGGCCCTGATGTTCCTGCACCGTAACGGAGTCATCTACAGGTAGTTCTTCAGATTCTCGCTCCCGAAAGACCCGGGGGTTTGAACTGCGCGATCGTCAAGCGGGGTTGCTCCACTGCTTGCTCTCTCACCCACAGAGATCTGAAGCTGGATAACATCCTCCTGGATGCGGAGGGACACTGTAAGCTGGCAGACTTCGGTATGTGTAAAGAGGGCATCATGAACGGAGTCACCACCACGACTTTCTGTGGCACGCCCGACTACATCGCTCCCGAGGTGAGCCCAACTCCGCCGTCTCATACATACCAGGTCTGACGGAGGCGCTGTCACTTCTTCTAAAATACCGAAGCAGTGGTTCCACCGTCCCATTAAACTATGAGGTCTTCATGACATGAACAGTGACAATAAATGATTCCAACCAATATAATGATACTACATAATGTTGAATAAATAATATAGATGTTGTGATGGTAACCCTGTGTTTAAACAGCCTTGCATAAAACACATAAACCAAGTGCTGAGTACTTTTCACACAAAGTAAAAGAAGGATACTGGTAGTAATAATAGCAAATCTATTGAATTGTAACGTTTAAAATGTTATAGTGAATATATGGGGGCGCTTTGGACAACTTCAGTATTTCAAAAGCTTTGATAAAACAGTGGGACTGATTGATGATAATAATAATAATAATAATGTAATAGGTATCAATATTAATGCAGCCATTTACTTCAGTAATAAAGTGCTTCACAGACAAAGTAAAAGCACAAATGCAAGATGAAAACAAACATAAGGATTTATTGTAAATGTTCCATACAAAATGTTAACAAAATGGCAAAAAGTTATTTTCTTTACAGACAGTGTGAAAGCTGCAAATGTAGTTTCAGTCAACTTAAAAGATATACAAAAAAATACTAAATATATCCTATTATAATGATAAACTTTATTAAGCTGCTGGTCGCCCTCATGACGTGTGCGTGCCGTTGTTGCGTCCAGATCTTGCAGGAGCTGGAGTACGGCGCCTCGGTGGACTGGTGGGCCCTGGGGGTGCTGATGTACGAGATGATGGCCGGACAGCCGCCGTTCGAGGCCGACAACGAAGACGACCTGTTCGAGTCGATCCTCCACGATGACGTTCTTTACCCCGTGTGGCTCAGCAAAGAGGCCGTCTCCATCCTCCGAGCGGTACGTCGCATCGCTTTGCTCTATTTTTTGCTCTTTGCTCTTTATGAGCTTCTTTATGACCGTTTGAACTTTTCTCATTGGTCAAATGGACTTGATCCAAGTCACAGTGTCGCACTGTGGATGCTTCATTATGACGTTTACATCTGTGACACCTAAAACCCTCATGTGGATAAACCTGCACTGTCTGCAAATTTAGCCGCTTTCGAGTTTTAAACTGGAATCGCGGTCCTGTGCTCTTGCGCCCATTGTTGCAAACGGTATCATTCATGTTTTCTGAAAGTGCACTAACTGCCGAGGCGTTCCAATGCATAAAAGACCAAAAGGTTAGAGTCATCACAATGCTATCATAAAGCCAGCGTAGATGACGGAGTGCTCTCACAGCGCGGGGCAGAATAAAAAAGCGAGGCGGCTTTCAGTCTCGGCACAATAACACCAGCTGACCCCTGTTTCATCACTCGATCACTCCGGCTTTGTGCTTGTAGCATCCACACAGCCATTAACATTTCAGCTCTATTATCAGCACTGAAATGTGTGTTGTTGTTGTTGTTTTTTTCCCCTGATCTGCCCTTGCTCTCTTTCTGTCCTCTCGCCTTTTTCCAACGGCTGAAAACCACGTCCGAGCGTCCTGAAGGGCGATCGTCTCCAGGCCATGTCGTTTCCAATCAATCGTGTTGCTTTTTGTGTTTAGTTCATGACCAAGAATCCGGCCAAGCGTCTGGGCTGCGTGGTGAGCCAGGGCTGCGAGGAGGCCATCAAGACCCACGCCTTCTTCAGGGAGATCGACTGGGTCCTGCTGGAGCAGAGAAAAGTCAAGCCGCCCTTCAAACCCCGAATCGTAAGAAACACACGGTTCACATCTCGGGGGGGGGGGGACACACAGCGTGATGATCTTGCGTGAACGAGCTCACCGAGGTTTTACTTGTACTTCAAAGTGTCGCACATGGTTTTCAAGTGGATCCGACAAAAAAATATCTAAAGGAAAGGACTTTTTTTGATGTGCGCCGCTTTCAAAATGGATTTTTTTTTTTTTTATATCAAAACCCACCGGCGTTGGTTTGGAAGCCGATGGGAGTCTTCCGGGGTCGAAGTGGCGGCGTTCATACTTCCACACGTGCGCCACACTTCGCGCAGCAGTCGGGTTTGTTTTAATCGCACCGAAGCTGACAAGTGTGAACTCACCCCGAGGTGTCGCGTGACGGCGTGATCAAAATACCAGGATAAAAATCACTAGGTTAGAGGCTAAAGCTGTTTGAAATGATGCTCTGAAAACCGACGCGGAAAGATTCATTGGAAACGGGTGAGAATAAACGACTCGAGAGAGAGATGGTGGCGAAGCAAATGGCGGATACACGTTTTATCTTTTTGAAGTCGTTTCTAATTCGTTGTATTTCTGAACGATTCCTTGAAATGAGCAGCTTGTTTTGTTCCTGCTCCTTCCCAAAGTGTCAGGGAGTTTCTCACTCATTTGTAAAATCAACAAATCCTCCTGCCTTCGCAGATTATTTTGTCACCCGTCCATCTTCCGCACTCGTCTTATCCACCTTAAGGTCCGCGGGGCCTGCAGCCAATCCCAGCTGGGGCACGCAGTTGTTGTCGTTGGTCAGAAGGTGTCACTGTAATATCACTTTCGAATTTGATTAAGAACGACCTTGACATCCTGTGTGTGCGTGTGTCTGTCTGTGTGTGTGTGTGTGTGTGTGTGTGTGTGTGTGTGTGTGTGTGTGTGTGTGTGTGTGTGTGTGTGTGTGTGTGTGTGTGTGTGTGTGTGTGTGTGTGTGTGTGTGTGTGTGTGTGTGTGTGTGTGTGTGTGTGTGTGTGTGTGTGTGTGTGTGTGTGTGTGTGTGTGTGTTCGTTCGTTCATGCAGAAAACCAAGCGAGATGTGAATAACTTTGACCAGGACTTCACCAAGGAGGACCCCGTGCTGACGCCCACAGACGAGGCCATCATCCGACAGATCAACCAGGAGGAGTTCAAGGACTTCTCCTACTGCGCCCCCGAGGAGACACAAACCTAACACACACACACACACACACACACACACACACACGGCTCCATCAGCACTGAACCTCGCATGCACCAACACACATCACACATATGCTGAAATAACACAACTCCATATAAAAGAAAAGAAGACACACACACACACACACACACACACACACACACACACACTCTCTCCTTTACTTTGAATCTATTGATTGTCGTTACTTTTGGAATATTATTTACTTGCATTGTGTTGTTCTTGTTGCCTGGGTTTATTATGAATATGAATATTTGAATATGAATATAAATATGAATATGCACACCTGCACATGCTCTCACACCCACACACACACACACACACCCACACACATATGCACACACGCACTCTTCCACAGACAAACCCTTTAGCACAGATGAAACACACGGACACGACAATCCCAACATGCTCTCGAAAAACACGCTCGCCGCACATGCTCAGACAACCAGACACACTCGCACACAATCACACTGACCCCCCCCGCTTCTCTCCCTGGCACCTGTACACCCGTGGACTTTGGGTGCCGGGCCCAGAGGCCTGTAAATAGCCTGTGTTGAGTGGCTGTATCGTGTTGATATCGTCTGCTAGTAAAAGGAGCGTCGTGGCGCATGGACAAGCACCCTACCTGTGTTATTATTACTGTCCTTATTGTGGACCAGTTAGGGCCAAATTCCCTTTGTGCAATACCCTGACTATCGATATATTTTATTGTTTTTATGTATTTTTTTTTTTTTTTTTTTGTGCAGGTCTTATTTTAAATTGTTTTTTTTTGGTGGTATGATTGCAATACTGCTCTCGCTGTCCGACACTCTCACTCTGTGTCCTTGTGCCCTGTTTGTATAAAGTGAATGTCGAGCTTACGAGTTACAGGCTATTGAACTAATTATGTGGAGCAGAGTGTTACAGACAGCCTGTGTAGCAGTGAAAAGCCCGGTTTCCAGCCATTTCATCCATCTGTTAGTTTTCCACAGTCCACGTCTGTCCTACCGGTGTGAATGCGTTTGGCCCGTGGGTGTGTTTTTTTTCTTTTTCTTCCTGTTGTGAATGTACATTTTTTATGTGTATGAACGTGTGAATTTTTTTTTCTTCCCTGTCATGTGTGACTTCTCAGCATGTCTGTTTCTATAGCGACCATCAGTTTCTCTTTCCTTTGCCCACTCCTCCAAAGCTCCATTTCCCCTTTCCCCTCTCTCAACAGCCGTCTCACAGCCAAAACCACTTTCTGACTTTTGCTTTTTTTCAAGAATGGCTTTTCTTTCTTATTGCTCTTGTTTTCTTTTCTTTAAATAAAAAAAAAAAAAAAAAATTATAATAATAATAATTATTATTATTGTAAAGTGTATCTGGAGGAAACATTTGTGTATAATAATATAACTATACTATATTAGGTCTGTTACAGCCGGGTGGTGGTGGAATGTGGATAACCAGCAGCTGAATTACCTCTCATTTCAAACACACACACACACACACACACACACACACACACACTTGCACATGCAACCAAACCATTGCATACAGATTGCATTGCATACTCTGTCCTCTGACTCCTTCCCCCTTCTTCTCACTGTATTTCCTACACACACACAAGCACGCACACACACACACACACACACACACACACACACACACACACACACACACACACACACACACACACACACACACACACACACACACACACACACACACACACACACACACACACACACAGAGAAGGACTGTTGTATGGCGTGTGCTGTACAGTGATCTGAAGGCGAGCGGGTTGCTCTCTGTGCAGTAGAGTCGGTGTGTAGTGAAGCTTCGTGCACCCAGGGGTAGGGCTGTTCCCGGTCACACTATCTTACTCTGTGCCAAAATGTAGTGCAACAGCCGGGCTAGTCCCGTCTGGTCTGATTCCAATAAAACACTGAGCTGTCTACATAAGTGGCGGGCTGCTTTTCTTTCTTTTTCTTCATAAAGAGAATCGGTGGGATGCTCTAAAGTTTGAAGAGGAAAAGAGGGAGGGGGGAGAAAGCGGGTGGCGCTTCTGGCCTGCTGACCTATCGTTGCTCTCAGCTGTGGAGGCCTGGAGGGGATTTGCATACTCTGTGGGAGGGACGACGCTACACCGAAGGCACTTGAAGTCATCTGAGCTGCAGGGGAGGGGGGGGCGAGGACAATTTCCTCCTGGCGTCTGGTGCTGCTAATTGGACTACCTGTGATGGTGCAAATTGTAGCGAGGAGGTTCCCCCGCCGTGCCGTGAACTCCTGCCTGCCGCCCTCGTCTCGTCTTTTCTCAGCCGGCATTGGTCATGCCGCCAGATAGAGACGCCCGTGGGACACGATGACGGCTGACAAGGAGAAGAGAAGGTAAAGCTGGATGCAGAGATGAGCAATGTGATCAGGTTAAATAAATTCAGCCGTTTCTGTGTGTCAAACGGCATGACTGAAGTGTGAATGGAAGTTCGGTTGTTGATGTAGTGAAGGATTATCTGCACCAGTTTTCCTTCATTTCAATTGGGATGGTAAAAGTTCTCAAAAACACCTCGGTGTAAAAATGTGTACAGGAAATGCTGTAAAAAAAAAAAAAAAAAAAGAGCCTTGAAAGTACTACAATCTCTGAACAACCAAAGTCTGGTGGAGTCATGACTGATTTCAAGGTTCCTCCAATTTATTTATTCTTCTCTCACTAAATGTTACTGTGACTTATATCAGTGTAAACTTATGAGAAGAATATAAATCATGAGAATATTTATCAAAGGTGAAGGAAAAATTAAAAACTAAAATTGTGTTTAAGACCAATTTCAGATTCTTTTTATGCGGAGTTAAGATAATAAATTTAAGATATCATGTAATAACTATATTACAGATAATATAATTAAAAAAATGTTTTTTATTGTAATGGAGTGAGCCTGTAAAGCTCAATGAAATTATTTTCAGTTTGAGAGTTATTTTCACTTGTAATGTTTTACATCTTACCTGCGACCTGTCCATTGCACCCTGAGTTCGTCTATTCGAGCATCGTGTTCCCGCGAATTAGATGACATGGTATGAAAATCTTAACATAATGTTTTACATGCAGGAGGTAACATTTTAAAAAGTGTCTTGTTTCACAACAATGGAAAATTACTCTGTTTTTACTGTAGCTGTCACTCTCGCGGTGGGAATGTGTGAGGCTGTTTCTTTCTGTGTGAGTGATGAACGCAGGCCACCAGGTTGAGACGAGTCAGACCTGAGGTTTGCAGGTTTGAATCCCGCAGCTGAGCATTCATCACTGTGGGCCCCTGAGCGAGGCCGTGGACCCCCAGCTCCTCCCGGGGTGCCGTAGCGTGGCAGCACCTGGAAACCTATTAATAAAGTATGATTAGTTAGTTAGGAGTGAGGCAAAGTCGCTGATTTTAACTTGGAGATGACGAAAGGGAATATTAGTGGATGGACTGGTAGCTTCACAGAGGAATACACAGGACACACACTTCAAAAACAATATGGGGGAATGTGAACGATACAGGGAGCATGAAGCAAATGACAAGGCTGCAAAAAAAAAATTGATGTGGAATACAAGGATCAGGGAATACTGTAAACAGCAAAGCAAGACAAAGTGCACAATCAAACACACACTGAGACTAAAATAGTAGTCTGTGTGATTAAGGATATATTCTATTACAATATGAAACATTTCTACATAACATGCCGACACGTTTTCGAGCAGTAATACTTCATGCAGTTACTTTTAGCACCTTACATGGATCTCATTGTAATATCTTAGACTTTTATCAGATTAAATGAAATTACAGAATTTATAAATATGAGAATTGTTTCCAATCTGAAAAACTGTCTTATAGGTATTCTTTTTTTAAAACGACAAGGGTTAGCCTTTTACAGGGCACTCGTCAAATACAAAGTGTGATTAAAGGATATTTGAGGAGTGTAAATCTTTAAATGATGCACCGAAATGAAACATTTTCTACAGGAAAAAAAAAAAATCTATCTGGAGAAAACCCACACAGGCACAGGGAGAACACCCAAACTCCACACACGATGTTGCACGTCACGTGTATTTTCCCGTTAAATGAATGCTCCAAATCTGCAACAAATGAGTTCCTCGCCCGTCCCGTGTAGGGCGATCAGCCGAGAGGCGGCAAGGAGGAGACGGAAAGTGGAGTCCGATAAGTTTGAGGAGTTGTCGGGCCTCCTGCCGCTGCAGCCCTCCGTCCGAGCCCACCTGGACAAGCCCTCCATCATTCGCCTCACGCTCAGCTACATGCGCATTCACACACTCCTCAAAGGTCAGAGGTCGTTACAAGCACTCGACACATTGTTCGAAAATATTCAAACTAACTTTTTTTTTTTTTTTTTTGTGCTTTTTTCCCTCTTTCAGAAAATTCAGGATTATGTGCAAATGGCCGACCCGGAGTGAAATCCCACCACGTGGTGAGAGCGAGAGAGAACTGTCAACCCGGATGGTTTGAGGAGACGGAGGACTGGAGGGCGTTGGACGAGAGGAGCGTGTACCTGAGCATCCTGGAGGGGTTTCTGATGGTCTTGTCCTCTGACGGGAACATGATCTTCCTCTCTGACAACGTCGTCAAGTACATGGGCTTGTCACAGGTACGGGAAACACTCACCATACCATCCTTTTAGAGAGTCGGCGTGGAGAAGCACAAGATCGACAGCAATTGCTTTGGTTTGCAGACTGAGTTGATGGGGCACAACATTTTTGAGTACGCTCATCCCTGTGATCACGAAGAAATCAAACATAACCTACGAGCGACTGAAGGTATGGGGAAGTTTTCTGGCTTGCTTCCGTCAATATTTGACCAAAAAGTCCCATTGAGATCAATGTGTCTTTTGTAACATCAGCAGATCAAGTACAAACAATATTGAGATCTCTTTGCAAGTGATTCCTTCTTTCATCAAACACACTTGTATTTTAGAGGGAGCTTGCTCTGGCGAAAGGAGGGACTTTTTAATGAGGATCAAAAGTGCTCTGACACACAGGGGGAGAAGTGCCACCCTCAAGTCTGCTGCGTGGAAGGTTAGTGTGAAACACAAAGAGCCCTTCATTTCTGCACACAGTAGTCGCCATTGACAGGATGTGGCGTGCACACGTCTCATGAGCAAAACTGGAATCGGAAAAAAAAAGCCAAAAACCAACAAGAAAGAAGAAAGATTGAGCTTGTTGCTCCTACATTGTCCACAGATACAGCAATACAAAGTCTAAATAAATCCATGCTTTGTGATTGCAGGTCCTGCGCTGTCAGGGCAGAGTGAAGTCCTCCGTGTTCCGCTCGTCATCCTCCTGTCTGCTCTTGAACTGCCGACCTCTGCCCCTGTCACACACACTCCTCAACACACACACCTTCACCAGCCAGCACAGCATGGACATGAAGTTCACCTACTGTGACCAGAGGTGTGTCCTCCCGACTGCTATTGATTGTCTTTGTAGCCACGGCAACAATACCACGCAATGAACAGTGTATATAATTTCAATTGATATGACGATAGCCCACAATACGATACAAACAGGTACTTTTTAAATTGCTTTTCTATGCACTGTAGGACTTTATTAAGGTTTTAAACATAGTTGGTGGAAAATCAGTATCATAATAAGTTTTTGGGTTATTTATTAAGTGATTTCCATTCAAAATCAACTTCAATCTCCCTTTTTGTATAGAGTTTGCATATTCTTTGCTTAAATATGGGGTTTTACTCCAAGTTTCCTCCAGCAATCCATAAATGTCTCATACTTATGAAAATGAGTGTGTTTTTGTCTGTTTGCCCAGTGATGGATGCAGTGCATCTCTGTGCATATCAGGCTCTCGCTGCGCAGCCCACCGCCATTCAAACTCGCTGTTTTTAAGTCTTGAGTTTCTATAGATACCAAATATTTCACATGGAGTAATCTCATGTGACAAAGAGGGAACAAAAGCACTCGAAACTATGATTGCTGCTTTTTGACTTCCACTTTTTCATTCGACACCCATGTGGCCATTTGCTCCTTCAATACAACCTCTGTTGGAAAAAAATGTTCAATAGATAATAAGAAGAGTGGTGTTGCTGTTGTGTGTTTGCGCAGAGTGACTTGTCTTTTAGGCTACAGTCCAGAGGAGCTGCTGGGTCGTTCCGTCTACGATTTCTGTCACACGGTGGATATAACCTGCTTGCAGAAAAGTCACTTCAACTGTACGCATCCCCCCCCACACACACACACACGCACACACACACATAGAGGATACAAAAATGAGAGATGTGCTTGGGTAACTTTGTGCAAACAGCTTGGGTGTGTGTGTATGTATGAGTGGATTCCCCATTTGCGTCTGTCCGCAGTGTGCTGGAAGACTCAGTCAGTCAGTGGGCAGTACAGGATGCTGGTGAAAGGTGGAGGATACGTCTGGGTGGAGAGCCACAGTGCTGTCATTTCCTCCAAGTCCAGGCCGGCTGCCCACCAGCCTCTCCTCATCCTCTGCATTACCTACATCCTCAGGTGTGTGAGTGTGTGTGTGTGTGTGTGTGTGTGTGTGTGTGCGCCATTTCACTGCAGTCCACACGTCGTACACACACGTGTCCTTTTCAAGTAAAGACAGGCAATGACAGCCACTGTAAGTCACTTTTTTAGGCAATAAACACTTGAAATGAGCTTTTCAAAAGGGGACAAATAGGTCTGATCTATTTCTAATGTAACTCACAGAGGTGTAATGCGTGTGTGTGTGTCACAGTGGTGTGGAGGAACCTTTCCTGCAGCTTTCTGTGGACCAGGCCAGACCAGACTATACTCCACATGAAACAGTCTGAAGAAAAACCTGCAACCTGCAAAAACAAAAACAACAACAACAAAAAACAGCGTATCTCTGTGAATTAAATATAAAACGTTCTCATTGAGTGCAGTTTGGTGTGTGTTTTTTCACGAGCAGGTGTAAAGCTGAGCATCCATCGACGCGATCGCCTCTGCCGGGGTGAAACAAAGCAGAGTTTCATTTGTGCTCTGTGGTTGACAGACGGTTGACGGAATTGTCAGAAGAGGTGTCACTTGTTGACGACAGCAGATGGTTTGACTTCTGCATGACCTTCCCGCGTCTGACCCGACTTCCTGTGAGGTTTCCTTCCGAGCCACCTGACACGTGGGCCCACATCTGAGTGTTAAACGAGCACATATTGTACAATGCACACACACACACAGAGACAGACAGATATACATACAGTATATAAAGAACGAGACAGAGTGATAGACACTCGTTCTGCCGGAGATGCGAGTCGACGCAGGTCGAGGCCACAGCTTCCTGAATAGTAACATCGACAGGGAAGTTTCTCGTGTGAACTTCGTGAACTTTTTACCTCTTGGCCACTGAATGCACGCACGCATGCACAAACCACTATTTCGAGTTTCACTTCAGCATGTTTGACTGGTGTGACGCGTGAATCAAACGACAATTGCATTCAAATTGAATCCCTGATTGGAGTCACTGGTGGTTAGGGTGGGAATATGTGTGTCTGACGATAAGAAGCTCTGTAGATTACTGATGTAGATACAGCTGTAGATATACATATTTAGATATACAACTGGTCTATTTGTGGAGGATTTAAGAAGACACGTCACAACTGAGGACCTAAATTGTCTTTGTCAACCTAATAGACCCGTCTCTGTTCCTGGGGCTTGTTATGAGGTGGATTCAGGTTTATTTGCTTCATCATTGCAGGAGCGGCGTTCTGATCTGGGCTTTTTAGTTTCTCCCCGACTTCGGTTTGTGTTCCGAACAAACAATGCTGTGAAGTGCATGCAATTGTTCCTATTCTTCACATGCCATTTGCCTTCCTAAACATCTTTTATCTGTTACTAAAATAAGACACTGGCTACACTATTAATTGGTCTGGAATGTATTTCAAGGATTTATATAGCTTGGTAGAATCCAACATCAGTTAAATATCAGAATCTTATTTATGTAGTTGGTTATTAAATTTTTGAGGGCGTTGTATTTGTATTCTAATCCCGACGCTGCTGCAGTCAAGCGACTTGTTAGAAAGATACTCACGCCATCTAGTGTTTAACTGCAATCATTGAAATAAAGCCCGCAGTCTGCAGCGTCCGCACGGGGCAGAGTAGAGTGAAATAACCCTCCAGACTGCACTTTACTTTAACAGAGACAAAAAAAAAAGGAGCAAGGATTTTCAGTTGCTCTTGCACAACAATGCTTGTGTAAGTGCAATTCAGATTTTTGTTTTCAGGCTGTTTCTATATGTTCTTTTCACAAAAAGATATTTTCACATGGCCTAACTCCAGAGTGTCAGACAGTTTTATTCAGTTTTGTTCCACATCAGACATTCTTTCAAGTCAAGGGTATCAAATATGTGGCTCTGGGGCCAAAACAGGGATGGCAAGAGGACGGTGGTGGTGAATCCATATAAACATTAGATAACATAGAAGCACTAGTGGGGTATCAGCTCATTATGCTCATTTAGGCTGTAAAGGCTGCTAAAATTACAATAAATAAACAGATATTTCATAATTTCTTTCATAAAAGGATTTTTGATTCAATTTCAACATTTTTAATGAACAAAACCAAAGATATACTGTAAGTTACTGTATTTTCAGGATTATAAGTCAAACCTGAGTGTAAATTACATCGATCGAGACTAAAAAAAACCCAGACAGAAGACACAAAGCAAATATAATGTTACGTAAAAGACGTTTATTTTAACATACACAGTCGATAAGCTTCATCCTCGCCATTCAAGAACACACTTCCTCTGCTTTTTCTCAATCACAAGTTTCTCAGACACTCTCATTCTGCTTTATATCAATTTTCTGCTGCACATTGTACTTTTTTTTTCTAAGATTCTGCTGTGTGACTTTTTCTTTCAGCTGATGTTTTGCTTGGTCTGCTAAGTTAACCAGGTTTTTCACTTTGACTGCGGCAGCATTTGGTTTTCATACTGAAACATCTTGTGGTACAGGAATATTTTGCCGCTACTTCTTAATAGACGCGTCGCTGCAGGACCAGCCAAAGAGCTGAAAAAGCCGATAAGGCAGCTTATCAGCAGCGAGTTTACCGATTCCTCAATTGCAATTGTTCCACCTAAGGAGTGCAGAGATGGAGACTCTCTGCAAATGCATGGGAACATCAATACTCCAGAAAAGAAAAGCTTGCTGGTTTGTTTGTTTTTTTAAGAGGGGAAGGTGGCAATTTTGTAGGAGAAAACCGAGTTTCCTCATGAAGGATAGAGAGGACACAACATCCAGCATGCATGTCAAAGCCAGCAAAGTTAGTAACACAGCTGCCGACGGCCGAGGCCAAACGGAAGATAAATATCAAGTTCTGGAAGACCAACTGAAACTGGAGATCAGGGCAGGGGAAAGCGTTGCGCTGCGAGAGGAGCAGTTCAGAGGAGGTCTAAACAAGACTCGCAAGGTCCTTATTGACACATTCTTCCGGCCGCATGAGCGTCGAAGGCAGAGATCGAGAGGGAGACAAGTTGAACTGGTCATAAACAAACCTGTGTTTGTTTTTCTGGAGCGCAGAGTTAAAACGTTTCTCTTTTACTCATGGAATATGTAATTCACTCAGATTGAAATGATTACTTGTCTGTACCATCAGTCTGAAGTGATCCTGACGCATAACTGAAATAACTTGAAAACCAATGCAATGAAACACCAGTTTGTTAGACGTGTGTTGCATACATTAAGCATATGTTAACTGAACACTTACTTCCATGTATTTTATGATTAGAATTTTGGAACGTGCATGTTCTCTGGATCTTCATATTCCTTCTATAGGACAGAGGAATTAAACATATTTAATGAATGAGAGCTGAATATTGAACAGATTCCCCTTTTTAAGCCAAGACCCAATAAAAGCAGCCTGGTTGTTTTCAGGCAAACTGTAAGGGCTCTGACTTGTTATCAACGTCTGCCTCTGAGTTCATTATCTGACCTTTGGTCTCGACTGTTCATTCACCGCAAAAACAGAACGAGTTTAAATTTTAACTCTGTTTCTCTTTCGTTGAAAGAACATTGCATTTTACACATTCAGTAACCCTCAATTCATCCGCGAACTCACAGCCAGTCTGAAGATATTCATAATTTATAATAAAATTTGAATAAGGAATGAAACGGAACTGTGTTTTTGTCTTTGTTGTTGTTGTTGTTGTTGTTGTTGTTGTTGGTGGTGGTGGTGTTTTTTTTTAATGCAGCTCAGCTAAATCTTAAAACTGTTGTTTGATAATGTGGTAAACTGGTGTATTCCGACTGGCTGTGGCCTCACTGGTTCTTCAAGGTGACCCTGGCAGTTGCTCATGAAACGTGTGGCCTTGCTTCTTTTTTACCGGCCTGATCGCTCCAGTATGAGCGAGTCTGAGGTTTGACCTCCGAGGGCGGGGTCAATAGGTGGAAGGGGGGTAAAGTTAGTAGACTGGGGATTACATGCCATGGCCAGCTCTCTTTTTTTAAAGGAGGCGCAAACCTCCGTCGACTCAGACACGGAAGGTTTCCTCTCGCGACCAGGGAAGATAATCTTCGCTTCTTGTCAGACTTTCATTAATTCCCCGCGAACATACCACGACTGATGTATGAACCGGTGTTTACTTCAACGCTCAGGCTGCGTCTCCCCTTACAGACCCCCTCCTCCCCCACTGTCACACCCACATGGATAGGGTGGGTGTTGTCAGGCCGTCATCCAATCACATCGCAGTGTTTAGCCTTTGGAACAAGCCCCTGATAAATCAGTGCAGAGAGGAAGACGAGGCAGAGGCGAAGAGCAGGGCAGCGATATGACTGAAGTGAACCGGATAAACACAAGCAGGGAGGAGCGTTGGACACTCATAAACATTAGTTATTCTTAAGTAGTCATTAATTGTTAGTTTCTTTTTTTATATCTATATATACAGTATTGCCTTATTAGGGCCATGATAAGATAAAAGGAAGCCTGGAAGCAGAGCCGCCTGTAACAGGCTGTTGGTACAGAGTTCACCCTTCAAAAGGTCGAGGATCTATTATATCGGTACAACAATTAAAAATGCACATGACAAACCTCACGCATATATATATATATATATATATATATATACATGCCTGATTGTTTTAACTGATTTACATTCCAGTTTAAACAATACAAACATAAATTCTCTCCATTTAATCGGCATGCTTTTTTCCTTCCATGTCCATGTATGCATATGTGTCGCTTCACGTTATCTTTACTGCTTATGTCTGCTTATCTTCCTAAAAGCACCGAGAGGACCATCACAGTATAGACGGTATATAGACCATCTCTTTGATTCTGTAAATTCCAAGAAGCTATATTTGCTTGTTGTTCAGATATCAGTTTGAAGAGTCAATAAACCAATATGGTTCCGAAGGACAAAGACAGGACAATGAGGAGATAAGCTCTGCGACTATTGCATTAGGAAACATTGGCCTGATTGTGCGCCGGTCGCAACGAGTAACGTGGTTACTATTGATTATTCTGTCCAACTGACATCAGAGTGACGTTACAGGATGTGGAAAACACTCACTTTCAAAGTGTGTACTTCTGTATTTTACACACTCTTTGTACCTAATAACACTTTATCGAACTATTGATCACCTTGTCACCTTTCCGTTGTGTATTGTGCAACCGCTTATTTGTGCCTGGATGGATATTTGTACCTGCATCTCAGGGAGGAGGATCTAATCTTATCTCGTGTGCAGAGTCCACACTTTCAGGCCCCGGGTCAGGGCCTTATTCAGACAAGCTCAGCACTAAGATCCAGCCTGTGACTGAGCCATGCAACGGCAGTGTTTGCTCACGCATGATGCGGTGTTTGTTTAAAATAAAGGTAGCAAGTTATATAAGAATCATTACCATACCATTTCAGCTCTTACAGGGGAAACAGATGCACTGTTGTAAAAGAAGCTCTCTGGAAAATCCTGTTGTTACCCAACATAAAGAGCATTTTTTTTTTAATGTGACCTATCTCCTGCACATTAATAGTGTCATTCTGCCCTAAATTTCCTTTTCCATGTGAAAACACACCTAATTACGTGTACAGGTACACTTGCATGCGCCCTATGAATACGTGCTTGTGAAAGCCTCAACTAATATGGGAATCATTCAGGCTGTAAATAAAATTGCACTGATTTCAGCATGTAATATGTCATCCATTTATTCCAGACCCCAGCTCCCTTCAGCATGATCACACCGAACAAGCCTTACTTCACACTGAGGGCCTCGTGTTATTGATAAATTTGGTGCAAATATGTTGCTTTAAAACATTCTGAATAAAACAGCCCAGAGTGGTTGATTTTACATCCCGCAAACATTCCTTAGTCAGGTGAGAAAAGATCCACGGCCAATCAAAATACCTCACAACTATAATTATTGACGTCAACATATGACCAATCAGCCTTTACAATGGACACCTGTGCAGGCGAGGAGATGCTGAACAAAACAAGAAAAAGAAAACTATTCGGGGACAGTAAAGATTCAGTCAGAGGTGGTTGAACTGTAAGTGTATAAAAGTTTATCTGTTGTTTACCTTTTCTGCAATTAATACCATGATAAGAGGCTCCTTCCATTGGAGTATCTCCCCATTCCTCTATCCCTCTTTCCATCCATCTATTTCAGGGTTATGGCCAAAACTGCTGTTTTTTAAATGTTTTGATTTGCTGATTTTAGCTTATATTGTTGTTTTTAGCACTTTGACATTCACAAATGTAAAGAGAAATGAAAAAAAAGCATTATTATTATTATTATTATTATTATTATTGTTGTTATTATTATTGTTATGATTATTGTTATTATTATTATTATTACACTGAGAGGGAGACAGAGTACATCCTAAACACTTCACCAAACCCCAGCATGGACTCATACACAACAATCATGCCAAGACATTATGGCCAACTGATCCTCAATCAGCCTAATCAGCTTACAACCTGGGGAGGTCAAAAGTGGGATTAAAATGAAAACGACACCCTGGATTCATGTAGGGTGTAGTTTTCCTGCTGCCAGGCTGCAGTGTTAACAACTGCACCTGCTTGCCACATCCCTGCATTTGTCCTGTTTATCTTGTTGGGCAGCAGAAGAAGTCAAATGTTTTCAGCTATCTGCCACTGTGAATAAAAACAAATATAGAGTACAGCTTTTTTTTCCAATTCACTTTCCTATATTTTCCAGTAGCCATACAGATTTGCATATGTTTAATATTCAGTTGATTTCAACAAGTGACCATTCAAATGTAATAAAAGAGCACAGAACAGCCATTGAGAACAGCCTTGTAAAAATGCAATTTTTGCCCACCTTCCACCAAGTCGAATTTATAATAAAAAAATCAAAATTGAATTCATTCATTCTCTTTCTTTCTCTATTTGTTTTGCGGTGGGAAGGGTATGGACTCGCTGAATGCAGACGGCAGTAATGCAACTACACCCACGCTATTTTCACAGATTCTTGTTGAAGGGGAAACAGTCATCAGGGATGAAAAAGCAGCTGGCAAGAGAGAGTGGGAAACGATGTTGATAGATAGAACCAGCAGATGGCGGTAATGCAACTTTATGGACACAAACTTCAGTTACCAGAAGAAGAAGAAGAAGAAGAAGAAGAAGAAGAAGAAGAAGAAGAAGAAGAAGAAGAAGAAGAAGAAGAAGAAGAAGAAGAACTGAATTATTTTAGCAGTTTTAATAGTTCCCCCTCCAATTTTCCTTTGAGCCAAGTTTCTTTTTTGTTTTATGAGGTATTTGAGAGGTGTGTTTGGAAACTCAACATATATCACCTGCATCTAATCAGACACAGATGACACACATTCTGACAACGATCAACATTTTTTTTAATTAAACAGTCCCTTTTAAAAAAAATAAAATCTCTATTTAGACATAATTATGTTGAAAGCACAAGAATCTTGAACACTAAAAATTAAGCGATAAATAAATGCAATGATTTTAGTTCGTAGAAATGAGCAGTCGTGGCGTGGGGACGCGCCTAGTCAGTGGCACGCGAGCGCGCAGCCCCTGGCGGGGTCGCGCTTCCATTTAAAGCGGACGGCCGCGGCGTGCCATCCCCCACTCAGCCAGAGGACGGGACACGGTGAGGAGCTGCTGTGTCGCTCATTCTAACCCCTCTCCTGTCGTCACCCCCCCATTGTCCTCGTCGTTTAGTTCTTTAGTTCCCCCGTTAGATATCCGCTGTCATGTACCGTTATTTCGGGGAGTTGCTGAGCCGCTCCGCGGGCAGTGCCCTGGCCTCGGGCTGCGTGGACTCCGCTCTCCCGGCGTCCTCCTCCCTGATGCGGGTCCGTCGCTATGCCGACGCGGCGGCTGACAAGCCCGACGACCCGAACTTCTTCAAGATGGTCGAGGGCTTCTTCGACCGCGGCGTCGAGATCGTGGAGGACAAGCTGGTGGAGGACCTGAAGACCCGGGAGAGCCCCGAGCAGAAGCGGAATCGTGTGCGGGGCATCCTGCGCATTATCAAGCCGTGCAACCACGTCCTGAGCGTGGCTTTCCCCATCAAGAGGGATAACGGAGAGTGGGAGGTGGTGGAGGGATACCGCGCCCAGCACAGCCAGCACCGGACACCGTGCAAAGGAGGTACGTTTACCGAGGAGAAGCCTCCCCGACCCGCCAGTCCTTCTGACAGCGAGCTGTTAGCTTCAGTTAGCTGCGACGCTAACGTGGCGGAGAAAAGTCAAAACACAGCCGCTGCTGTCAACAGCTGCCTGCCCCTCGCAACACACTGTTTTCCACTTAACTCCACATTTAACTCCTCATTTAACAACACGGCGACATGCTTGCTTGTTGTCTCTCGTTCCACTTGTGTAGAAGTTAATTGACCTTCCGGAGGCTCACCTGTAGCTCCTAAAGCACTGCCGTCAAGCTGCTCCTTTAAACTTTTTAAATCCTCAAGATATCATCTGTAATGGTTTATTCTCGGTGGTGTTCCGATCGTACCACCTCCACCAAGTGTGACTCTTTTAAATAATTCTATATTGTACCTGACGTTAAAGACCAGCAGGTGTCCTGTCATTGAGCATGTCAGACCTTGGTGTGTCAACATGTGCTTCGCAGCTTGTCGTCAACTCTCTTATTATTGCGTTCATGCAAACACGGACAAGTGTCGAAAAGCATTGCAAATACACGCCTTAAAGCCCATGTCGGCGTTGTGCAGAACAGGCAGGTTTATGGCAATATGGTCCTTCATTGAAAAAGTTCAAGGTTCAGAGCCAGAGGCCCCTGGCTGCTGCGATGCACCCTGGGTAAATAGTGAATGGATATGATGTATAGGAAGACAGGAGGCGTGAAAGCAGGGTAGGGGGGCGGTTGTGTTTGCAGGCTCTCCCATTTGTCAGCAGTGTGACAGGTGGGGGAGGGTTCTCTGGAGAAGGGGTATTCTCGGCAGAAAGACAAGTGCTGTTTGGCGAGTCAAAGGGCGTGTTTGAGCGGCGTGGAGCCGTCGCAGGCCTCACGTTAACACGGTTGAAAGTCCTCCACAGCACCTGCTGGATGGAGACCTTTTCTGGAGTGGCATGTTTCTGTTCAAGGCCTCAGACGTTCCATGCTGGCTCTGTGCTAAGTTGAGGGAAGTTGCTTTAAAAGTAATAATTGGCGTGCTGCTTGAGAAGCCGACTCGTACTGCTTTCTTTGTCGCTGCACCCCCAGACTAAATGTCTTATTTCAGATCTTTTCCTGACGTCACTCAACAGTGTATATCTCTCACTTCCCAGCCAGTTATCTACTTCTGAGTCTGCTCACTTGGAACAATCGACCATTAAAATGATCTCGGAACAAACCCGGAAAGACGAGGGCATCTCCTTTCTTTCACACTACACAGAATGATCTTTCAGGATGTCACCCTGCCCCTAACCTTCTTCCTACAATCTTGATGGGACGTGTTGTATCTCAAACTGACGTTCACAAAAAGTTTGTTTCCAGTTTTCCAATAACCTAATATAAAGGAGCCTTTTCAATGAAAAACCCAGCATAATGGCAGAATGAGGCCGTTATCGTTCAGCGGGTTTAATCATTGTTACAGTGCATGGACCCCTGCTGAGCGTTCAGATCAAACTACAAAGTGCAAAGTCGGTTTTGTTTGAACGCATGTGGTCATTTCTCTTCCTCTTAAGTGACGACTGCCAGCCTGGGCCACACCGACTTACTGAGCATCTATTAAGTGCCGGATGTGTTGACACGCCCAGAGAGCGCTGAACAATTTCAGTTTAATCTGCTTTTCTTATTTGGGATAAATCTTTGTCTGAGGTCACTGTGTTTACATTTAAATAAATTGACCTCCTATGCATGAATCACAATTATCATAACACGCCAGACTGTGTGTACTGATGGAAAATTAAAAACTATTAATTTACAAAAAGTAAAAAAAAAAATCATAGAATGGTGGAAGCTTGGATATAAACCGATCACAGTATTATTCAAGTAAGGCCAAGTGTCATTAAACGGGCTGTTTTACAACTGTGGGGCTGCTGAGCTTGACCGTCTTCAGTCTCCAGGCCTGAATGTGGAAATGAAACTGCCCCGACTTCTGGAAAATCTGCCCTCCATTTCAGAGGAATGTGTTTACTGTTCTGTTTTGGTTCCTGTTGCTGTGGTGGGCTGCTGGTTGGGTGGATAAATGACAGATCGGATGGGGGATGGTGAAGTGGTTTTGCCATTTTTTTCCCCCTCCCCCATTAATTTGATCAGTGCGCTCAAGATTGTCCTCTGCTGGCCTGAAGTAACCCGGCGGCTCCCTGGACGAATACAAGGAATAAAAAGGGAACGCCACGGCAACACTCTGAAACCTGATGCCTTGTTTTGGGATGTTTGATTTTCCCTTTTCTCCCTTCCCTTCCCCGTGACGCTCAGGAAATTCTGTAATTTGTAACTGCAGACGGAGGCTGGGGCGCTGGTTGGTGGGCGCACGACGATCATCAGCTGACACTTGGCGATGACTTCATAGTGGGAGGGCTTTTACTTGTGCTTCCTGTGCGTTTGCTTGCAGTCCCAACACACATGAACAGGCCCATGCAGCGCTTCGCTTTCCGTAAACGCACTCTGCAGACTCCTTTGTGCCCTTGGGTTTCTCTGTGCAAGCTAACCCCCGGGCGTGCTATTTTTGGTATTACTGTTCGGTCTCGCTCACGCATACTCTGCCGCTGAGGCGGAGTTCGGTGGCAGCTCCAGCCTCACTGTATGATCTCATGTAACACGTTACACGTTACTGTGGGAACAGTAGTAAACATCCCAGGCACATATGACTGGCGCTCGAGGGCTGGAGTTGCTGTAGAGGGCTGCTATACGATCGTTTGGTCTCCACCTGTACTTTTCCATTCCTTCGCTGCCCTGTTCTTGTGGCTTTGGGTGTTCATATAACATAGAGTTTTTTTGATCTTTCCAGTTTTTCCACAGGAACTCAATTTTCTGCTCCGTTTCTTTGTGCATAAAATAAAGGCCGTGTAAGCGGTTATATCTTACCAGGCTACACAAGCACACCAGCTAATGAAACATTGTCATGTGAGACATATCATTGGATGCATTTTAAAATATAAATTCAAACTTGTAGAGGTATCATACAAATGCAAGATGGTTCAGTCTGGCCTGCAACATAAGCTGTAAAAATGAAGAAAAAATTAAATAAACTTGAAGCATTAATAATGGCATTAAGATGGCTATTTTCTCTTGAATGAATAAATATTCAGTAAATGTAAACTCTTTGAGGGTTTACTCGAGGTTGCTTTTAAAACCTTGCCATGTTATGGCTTCACTCGTCCACTGGAGATTCAAATGAGCCTGGAAAACGATTAGGTTGACAAACAGTAGTTGGCAGTGAAAGGCGCCACCATGATGAGTCCCTCTTGCAAGAGTGTCTCATGTGATCACACAGCAGGCCTTTTGTTTGTTCCCTGAACACACTTTGTGGCTTCCCTTCAGGTATCCGCTACAGTATGGACGTGTCTGTGGATGAGGTGAAAGCCCTGGCCTCTCTGATGACCTACAAGTGTGCCGTCGTTGGTAAGCATTCGTGTTTTATTCCTATCTAAAGCTTCCCAACTGGTCGTCCGCAGATTTCATATAGTTTTTGCCAGATTAAGACTGTAGGTCATGCAATGATGGTTGGTATTTAGAAATGTGTCTTGTTTCTGTGCAATAATGTGTGTGGACTGATCAGCCATAATCTTATTTCCTCCTCCAGATGTGCCATTTGGGGGTGCCAAGGCTGGAGTCAAGATCAACACCAAGAATTACACTGTAAGCCTCCTTATCCCATCATCGCTTGCAAATATAAAGTTATACACGCTTGTTTAAAGTGTGCTGCAATAGATGACAAAGATCATGAAGTTGGCAACATCATGCGTTTGTTTTTATGTTGTTTTTTTTCTCATCACATTCTAGCAAATGGGACTACTCAGTCACATGACGATACAAAAGGCAGCGCATGACTGCATTCCTCCAGTATTTGTGAATTGGGTGCAGTTAAAGAGAGGGAAATATGTGAAAAGAAAACGGGAGATGTGCGGCTTTATCCTGGTTGTGCAGTTCGGCTATTAATCCGTTCGTCCTTCATATGCATGTGCCACTTTGTCTAATTCAGTGTGTGAAGATGTATCTAAGGTGGGTTCACCCTGTACGTCACAGAACAAACACACAAGTATTCAAAAGTAATAAAAAAATAACTGGCTTGCTAATAAGTTACCAGTGAGAAACAGATCCTTATTTGTTAAAATGTTCCGTCTGTTTTTTTTTGTTTTTTTTTAATGAGTAATAGACTTCAATCCCCTACTGTTGGCTGAAATGGCAAAAATAAATGATTTCCTGGTAAATGTCACTGGCCGGTGATTCTGAGGTGACTGGAAAACAAAATGTCGGTACTTTCAAATGTTTGAAGCAGTTTTCCGAGTATCTGCTTCCCACAAAGGAGTCGTGGATGGGTTTTTTTCTGCTAGAAACAGTGAAAGCAACGTGATGTTTCTTTTTTCTTTCTTCCTAAAATCAATGCTTTGTTGCAGGATAATGAGCTGGAGAAGATCACCAGGAGATTCACCATTGAGCTGGCCAAGAAGGGTTTCATTGGTGAGTGTCCTGTGGACGTATTCTTAAAGGAAATGCATTTTCTTTCCCGATTTTAATATTAATGTTTGTCCCACAAAAACTGCCACGGCTGGTTTTCCTCGTGGTTGTTAACGGAGCTAAAGTGTCTGTCGTGTCGAGAGCTGAATATTTCCACCCAAGAAAGTAAACATTTCTTGTCCCCGTGTGCTGTTTATTCAGGGCATGTCTACTTTTGCTCAAGGGGGGAGAGAATGATGTTGAGCAGGGCTGGGAGGAAAATAACCACACATATTTATCACAATTACGGCAGCTGTTCAAATGAAAAGGGCTTTTCTTACATTGACTTTTTAGTCTTCATCTTGTGTTTTTTAATGGCTATTTTATTGTAATATCTCTTTATCCATCTTCCTCTCAATTATAATAATTGTCAAGTTCTGTAAAGCACTTTGAATTCTCCCAACCTGCATGAAGATGCTTCATAAATAAACATTTATTGATGTGATCTTTTAGGTAAAATTGCAATGCCTTTTTTTTTTTAACTGTTTTGCATATAAAAGGAGCTCGCTGAAGCATTCAAATTCTCTTGAAATAAAACGACTCCAAATGTTTTTCCCGTGTAATTTCAGTAGACCTACTTGGTTTCTTCTCTCCATGTGTGATATAATCAAATGGTGTAAAATCAGGGTCACGCGTGGAAAAAGCGAACGTGCACTAATTATCCTCCAGAGAAATGGAATAATCTGTACATGTTGTTGTAGTGGCTTTGTTAAATTGTAAATATGATGTGAAGAGATTTAAATGTGTTTTTTTTTATTCGTTGGAGCTTTGAACTCGCCCCACATAAACAAATACGGCGGCTGGTTCAGCAGGTTGGCCGCCCCTATATAACCAGTGTGTTCATGCTTACATTGATGTGTGAAAGTGTTTCTAATGTATTGAGTCCAAACACGGTAGAGATTAATGTCCCAGTGGACTGTCAGGGTTATGGTGACCCGGTAAGCGCTCCGCTCGCTACAGGCTTATTTTGTACGTTGAGAAATGTGTCGTCGTCTCTCTTGGGCCTGACCCCCACCTCCACACATGCCTGCTTCTGTTTTTGGACCTCAAGGCCCTTGAAGGCCTCGGTACACGTGACACAAGGACATAAGGCAACATGTCCATATTTCTTCTGATGGTAAAATGTTTTTTTAAAAACATTTTAAGACTTTCAGGATCAGTCAAGAGTTAAGTTCTCAACACTGAAGCCATGTGTTGTTAGTAATATTCTCCCTGACTCATGAGTGCAGTATGTAGTTTTGGCTAAAACTTTTCCTTCCTTCCCTCCCCCTCTCGCTCTCTCTTTCCTCTCTCTCTCTCTTTCCTCTCCCACCTGTTGATGTTCACCAGGACCTGGCATCGATGTCCCTGCCCCGGACATGAGCACAGGCGAGAGGGAAATGTCCTGGATTGCCGACACATACGCCAACACCATTGCACACACTGTGAGTTCTCAGACGCTGGCGATACGCGCACGAAAATAATAGTCATTGACTTGCTTGGGTTTTCAGAGCACTTTTTTTTTTTTTTTTTTTTTGTTTAATAAAAGGGGCCAAATCAGAAACGAGTGAGTCACATGGAAACCACCAGCAGTAGTTTCCTGCCTCTCCCTTCCCACTCGACCACAGAGGCATTGCTCCTCTCTGAAAAGCAGCAAGCGTGTTTTTTATCGAACAATCATCCTTCACACTTTTTCATACTGTGCTAATTTGATCAAATGTGGAGTGCATTTATCTACATGGGAACTGCACATTTGTTCAAGTCTGTGTTGAAACTTACAAACTTTCACTTGGTTTTTATGCTCATAATAAGGAGACTATTGTGACTTATTGAATGTTTCCGCTTGGAAAACGAGGTTGAATTCTGAATCGGAGTATGATATTCATTAAATCAACCAAATATCTTGTAATGCACGATTTTGTAACTTTTTGGATATATTAGGTTTGACAGTAAATCCACCATTTTACTTTTGCTAATCTATTATTTTTAATGCAGCCATCCCTTTCTTTTTTTGCTTCAGCGGCTCTTTGCTTACAGAAAAAGGGGGCCTGTCGACTCTATTGTCTTTTACAACATCTTATGTAGACACACCATGCTTTTTTTTTTTTTTAATTCACTAGTTTGATGATTTCACATCTGACTGCTGCTAATGTTGTGAGCTTTTAGCTGCTTGTCACGTTTCACTACATGCAAGCTTAGTCTTCATGATGCCTTATAGGACTGTATGTGATTCCCTTCCAATTCCTCGTCTTATCTACTCCTGTGTAGGCCGTTTCAGATTCTGCCAATTCGGAGTAGGTGACACATTCCTGCCCAGGTTATCGACGGGCAGAGGATTATGGGTAGTGCATACTGATGTTCAGTGCCCTGCTGCTAAACAATCCAGGCACACAGGGTGTAGTGGACGCCAAAGATGCAAATGAAATGTGACTTGTTGCACTGTAGGTTTATAGGCTTTTGTGTGAAACACTGGAACAAACGCTTATCAAAACGTACCATTGCCTGTCACACCCAACCAACGTGAAAGATCCATCTCTTGAGTAACACCTCTGTTTCAGTTCAGACTTGAATCTGGTGCAGGGATATCTCAAGAGATCCAACTTTGAACTTTATAACATAAAAAAGTAACTCAATGTGCAGTAGAGACTGTGTTGCCCTCTCGAGCTGAAACTGGCTGCTGCCGGATAACAGGAAGCTCTGCCTCCAATTCGACTGTAGGACTCTGCAGGCCCTCTGAGAACAAAGTGTTCTGATGGGCTGATGTGGGCTTGATGTTTATTTTTGCCCAGTCCATGGTTCAAGTGGTCTGATCCTGCTTGCATGTGTGCGCAGGACATCAACGCTCACGCATGCGTGACGGGAAAGCCCATCAGCCAGGGAGGGATCCACGGACGCATCTCTGCCACCGGTCGTGGGGTCTTCCACGGCATTGAGAACTTCATTAACGAGGCATCTTACATGAGCATGCTGGGCCTCACGCCCGGATTCCAGGACAAGACCTTCATCGTCCAGGTACACACACACACACACACGTGCATTCTCTTGCACATTAATTTTATACAAGGGAAGGTCCTGCGATTATTTCCTCACTGACATCCACAGGATTTAAGTTTCCATTTGATTGAAGTCGGGATTTTAGAGCCTCAATCAAGAGCAGGCCATCTGTTTACCATGACACTGATCTCCACACTGCATTGACAACAGCAGGACACTATAACGTCTTTGTGAATAACGACGGTGGAAGAAAACTGAGCAATTGAGCCCGTTTTAGGGCCTGAATGCAGAGTTTTATGAGCCCAGGTGGTGATTGTGAGTGTTGATGTCAAGGATCACATGAATATCTGTGGAAAATGTAACGATTGACCTCAAGCATCAGTCAGGATTTCTTTTATATTCTCAGCATATTTACAGGTCAAATCCTTAAAGAAGTGCTTTTGCACAAGCAAACATTTTTCTGAAGAGTTTCACTTCCATTTGGCACATTACTGCTGTTTGTTTGTTTTTTTTTGGAAGATTTGCCTTTACTAAACAAAAAAAGGTGTGCGACATAGTCTCATACCTTTTTGTTTTTGTAGGCAATAGTATATTTGTTTTTTTTTTTTAGATAATATAGTAATGTCAATTCTTTTGCACAGCTGTCAAAATCTTATCTGATATTTGGAAAGACAGATTTCTTTATAACAACTGGATTTTGAGGAGGGCTTGCCGTGTTCCCATTCGAGTGAAACGATGGTCGAAAGACGTCATTGAAGAGGTGAAGAAACGGTGACGGCAGAATCGTGACGTAGATGTTCAAAAAGCTAATCCCTGTGTGCGTGGTCGGAGATTACGTCGTGTTGGGATTAGATTTTCTTCGAGATTTAATCATTAGAGAAGAGGACGCAGCTCTCCAGTCCAATATCAAGTCAGTGTGGTGACGGAGACGTGTGCTGGATAGAAGTTAATCCCAGTGCACTGCTGTCAATGGAGAGATTCTTCTTGGAGGTTGACTTTAGTTTTTTCTATTCCTCTGATGGTTTAGATTGCTGTTTGCAAGATTACAAATCGGAGATCTGCTTTGTGTTGAGAAGCTTAGCATCTTTGTGGAGAAGTATCTTGATTTGACTATAATATGTTGTGGTCTAATGTAGCATTTTTGGAATAGATGGTGATTTTTTGCATTTTGTCCTAGTTGCTTTGAACTGCAGCTATTGAAAGGACCAGACTTTTGAAATGTTTCTATAAGAATAAGTAACAACAACATGTGCTGTTGTTACTTAAATGACCCACATGGTGGCACCAGAGGATCTATTGTGACATACTGAACAGGCACTTCAGGCCGCCTTTAGTGCAGTTCCAACCATGTGCCCACCATGGACGCTTCGAAAGGCCTGGAGGTCGACGGCAGGTTATCGGCCTGTGGTGACCTTGCTGTGACCTTCAACAGGGCTTCGGCAATGTGGGTCTTCATTCCATGAGGTACCTGCACCGGTTCGGAGCCAAGTGTGTGGGAGTCGGTGAGATTGATGGATCCATTTACAACCCAGATGGCATCGACCCCAAACAGCTGGAGGACTACAAACTGGTAACGACAGAGTTCTTTTCCTCTTGCTGCCGTCTTCTTTCCTCTTAGTATCTTGTGTTGTGTTCACATCGTTGGAATGTGCAAAACTGACCAAAACGATACATTTGAGATTTGAGTGGGTCCAATGCCAAGGTTGAACCCGATGGTGTGAGTGAAGGGCTGAATGAGACCGCCACATGAGTAAAGGCCCACTGTTCCCTTAATTTCCTTACATTTCTGCAGCAACATGGCACCATCGTGGGCTTCCCTGGAGCCAGGCCTTATGAAGGAAGCATTTTGGAGGCGGACTGCCACATCCTCATCCCTGCTGCAGGAGAAAAGCAGCTCACGCGTCACAATGCCCCCAGAATCAAGGCCAAGGTAAACGCTCATCCTCAAATTGTACTCTAATTCATTCTGTTTTGGAATTTTATTATAATTATTTTTTTTTTTCTGTCAGATCATTGCTGAGGGTGCCAACGGTCCGACCACACCAGACGCTGACAAGATCTTCCTGGAGAACAACGTCATGGTTATTCCTGTAAGCTCACACAGACGCGTAGTCCACAGTGACTATGTTTAAACTTTGTCACTGCTGCTGTTTAAAGAAAATGGAGAAAAACTATAGATGTTTTTGTTAAACTTTTATCTTTGATTAAGGATGAGTAAGAAATATTCCATCATATCTGTTGTCAGTCCATCTTCTGGCAGACACCAGTGACGCATATTTTGACTAATCTCACTTTAAAAAATTTTTTTATTGTGGGACAAATGAAGCAAATGGCTTAAGTGCCATAAGGTTTCTTCAAAAATTAGGAATAACCTAAATAACTACCTTTAAATGATTTCCACCTGTGACTGTGGTGTGTGAAGTTTCAGCCCTGATTCTGTTACTGAGAGCATAATGTGAACAAAATGACCAAATGTTTTAACCAGGAATGCCAGACATAAGTTAAAATAATTTATCCTCCAAAAAAAACTCACACCTTGTTTCTAGCAACTTTAATCACACATTTGGATGAATCAAACCAATCATTTCTCTCATTTCACACACATTATAGTTACTGGTGTCTGTGTTTTACACATCACTTCTATATCAAATCTTGACAACAAAACATTTTTGCACTCCAGAATATATTCCACAAACATAATTTTCCTCCCAGAGGAACACGTTTACATGCAGTCTGTGGCCGTTCTATCTTGCAGGACATGTACCTGAACGCTGGCGGTGTGACGGTTTCTTACTTTGAGTGGCTGAAGAACCTCAACCATGTCAGCTACGGAAGACTGACCTTCAAATATGAGAGGGACTCAAACTACCACCTGCTCAGTGAGTACAAGCCTGCTCTGCCGTTTCTCTGCAACCCCGCAAACAGATTATATATAAAACAAGGCACACCCTGACATTTCATTTCCTTTACATTTTATATGGTAATAACCCAGTTTAAAATGCTACTGCGCGATTAAAAGCAAAGTGACAGAAAATGTTCATGATGGATCATACACAACCAGAATTTGTAAATTTGCAGCGACTTGTAAAAATGTTAGTTTTTAGCTCTTTCAAAAAAACTTTGAACAAAACCAAAAACGATGAAAATACCATCTCCCACATCGACTAGTTGAGCAGAATACTTGATTACATTTTTCATTCCTCTTTGGGAGTCTTGGTTTTCACTTCAGGAGTCTTGGTTTTCACTTCAGGACTGTCGGGCTCGTGTTCCAGACTCATATTTTTCATGCTCTCGTTAATTCCAGAAGTCTTGGGTTTCGCTCCAGGAGTCTTGGTTTTCGCTCCAGGAGTCTTGGTTTTCGCTCCAGGAGTCTTGGTTTTCGCTCCAGGAGTCTTGGTTTTCACTTCAGGAGTCTTGGTTTTCGCTCCAGGAGTCTTGGTTTTCACTTCAGGAGTCTTGGGTTTCGCTCCAGGAGTCTTGGGTTTCGCTCCAGGAGTCTTGGTTTTCACTTCAGGAGTCTTGGTTTTCACTTCAGGACTGTCGGGCTGTGAGGCTGGAACACTCAGATTTTCCATGATCTTGTGAATTGCATTAAAGTTGTTATCAAAATGTGTGAGCGCTGCCTCATTACCTAGAACCACACACTTCCCACTTGAATGAATGCACACAGTGACTTTATTGTCAGGAATCTTGACTGTCACTACTGTAGCTATAGAGCTTTTGCTTTCCAGAAAGTGGCGCTGTATTGCACCTTCCCAGTGCTTTATAGCAGTCGTCGAGAAGACGAGGTTGCATACTGAGCCATCTTGTCTTCGGTCCTTAAAGAGTGTGTCTGGATTTTCCTTCAACTCTTCGCGTTTGACAGCTTTCCTTCCATGTGTTTTGTCCTTGCTGTACTTGAAATCACGAGCAATTCCCTGAAATGAAACAAACAATACTTTTCATAAATCATCATGCTACCTTTATACCATTTTGAAATATGCTAAAATATTTCACCTCCTCTTGCAATAATCTGGTTTTGTTTAACAAACTATACATATTAACTAAGTACTATATATTGTTTTTCATTCTCCCTTCGTGTGTTTATAGAAGTCTGTGTGACTGTGCAGTCAACAAGCATATATATCCAAAATCCTTTTTCATAAATAAGTTTTTTTTTTTTTAATCTACTTTCCTTAATAATGTACATTAAGCACAGTTAAAATGCAGACAAAAACATTTTGAAGTGCAGAGAAATTCTCACGTTTCCTTCAGCCATTGTGGTTCAAGGAGTCCAGGTCCAGTCCAATCTGCAACCGATAGGAATTCTCCGTCTTCATGGATCTTCTTTCCTTTTATAGTTTTATTCTTGTTGTCGTTGTTCACAAACCGCCAATCACAGGGTGCCTTGATCATATCATGCCGTTTATAATGCAATGGGGATTTTCCAGTTTCTTAGCTTTCAGACACTCCCATAGAAAACTTGACTGCAGTTTTAGATTATTTGGTGATGAGTAAGAATAAATAATGAGGAATAAATTGTTTGCTTTCTTAAACTTCTGTTCCCTCATGAGTGTCGGTGAAGGAGAAATAAGTGTGAACCACTTTCCTCCACAAACTCAAATTAAACACAGATCTCAATTTTTTTCCCTTTTTTTTTTTCCCCTTCTATTTTCATTTCATCTTGGTCCTTTCTAGTGTCCGTCCAGGAGAGTTTAGAGAGGAAGTTTGGGAAGCAGGGCGGACCCATCCCCGTCGTGCCGACTGCTGACTTCCAGGCCAGAGTTGCTGTGAGTGACGTCGTTCATCTTCCACATATCAGAAGTCAACAAAACTTTTTTATTCCTGGGGAAAAAAACAAACCAGCCTCCAGGACACAGTATTAAAGTTCTGCTCTCTAACATCTAATCACCTTATGAGCCTTTTGACTGCTGGAGACACTTTGTTTTAGATTTTTATTCTTTTTAAAAACTTGAACAGCAAATGCATCACATTCCTTGATAGAAAAAAAAGTTTATATTCAGTCTTTCTTTTTCTTCTTTTGTATTTCCATTTTTGATTCGTCATTCTGGAGCTATAAAGCATTTATACGTCAGTCACAGAATCGGTTCAACTGCTGACATTTGTCCACAGGGTGCCTCTGAAAAGGACATTGTTCACTCTGGTTTGGCCTACACAATGGAGAGATCTGCCCGGGTAAGTGATCGTTCTGGTATTATCCCGGTCCAACCTGTTTATAGAACAGGTGGATTCATACGAGAAGTGATCACCTCATTTTAATTAAACACTATAAAAACACACCATGACAAAGCACCTGTGAATGACGACGCTGAATGTTTCCTTCAATTTTTTTCATAGAGAAGTGAAATTAGTCGGAACGCAGGAATAACGTAGTCATAAAGTGACAGGATTAGGAATGGACAGTGCCACATTAGCAACGGAGGACATAAAGAAAATATGAGTGATTTAAAAAGAATATTATTGTAATGAAGTTCCTAAAATAGTCATGACTTAAAATCGGCCATGAGCTGGTGAAGTGGACCAAAGGTAATCTGATTAAATGCCAACCTGATTAAATCTGCTCCATATTAACATTTCAATGGGATTATATTTACATTGGTTACTATGGGATCATATGGTGTGGTCTGGTTTTTGATCCACTGTAGTCCATGTAAAAACAGTTCCAGTAGCTTCCTGCAGTCTGAGTTTTGCTTTAAAAAAAAAAAAAAAAAAAAGCGACTCATGCTCGTTTCTTCCTCACCATATTTTCAACCAAGAAAGTTTCCCCAAGTGTAAGGACTCTGGCTCCTGGGTAAACCTGGATGTGGATTTGCACATGTCACAAAGGGCAAATGTTGCACTGCAAAGCGTGATGGGATGAAACGCACCAACACATTTTATCTGTGTAAAAGTGTCTTTTATATGAGTTTTTCCATTTTGTGTTTGTCTGTGCAGCAAATCATGCGCACGGCAAGCAAGTACAACCTGGGCCTGGACCTGCGGACAGCCGCCTATGTCAACGCCATCGAGAAGGTCTTCAAAGTCTACAATGAGGCTGGGCTCACCTTCACATAAACGGCAAATTGTGCAGCCGCCTCCCTCCTGCCCCCCCCCCCCCCCCCCCCCCCCCCCCCCACTTCCTCGAACAGCCTTCAGAACATATCACTGTTTACTGCTGCTCGCCGGCTCTTTTTCTCTCACGCAGCAACACGATGGCTAGCCTGGTACTTATCCTGTGATCTTTGTGCCGCCATTTTCCATCCGCACTGCTCCGCTACCTACTGTCCCGCTACTCCGATTATCGCCTTAGATAGAACCCGGATACCCCCTCGGAGACTATGAAAGACTCGATATGTATAGTATAGGTGTTTATGAGGTTGTTGTATGGCAGCCGTGTTGACGCCGCCCCCATCCGTGACCCCTGAACACACGCGTGACCCTCCTGTGGTGGTTGCTTCAGTTGACGCCACTACCGATGCCTTATTTCTAAAAGAGGTGTGCCCTTAAAGAAAGATTCTAACATTTACTGAAGGAGGTTTAGATTAAACTCCATGTGAATAAAAGAGAATAGTAGTTTTATGATCAGATGTTTGTCCTCCCACTTCAGTTGTGAAGGTTAATGGTGAAGTTGCCAAGATTATTGATTCCCACCATGGATGTTTTTTTGTTTAGTTTTTTTTCCTCCCCTTCGAATGACTGTTTTTATTTTTACTGCTCGGGATTCAGATGACGCTCCTCTTCCTCGTCTTCCCTTTGTTTTGTTTTTTTTCTTTCTTCCTTGTACGTTGAACGCGGCTTCACCGCTCCTCCGCTGGCCAACGAAAGGAGTGAGGACGGGCCGAGGTGTCACTGTGATCGCCCGTTCCCTGGCTGAATCCCCCATCAGATGTAACCGTCCAGTTCCACAGCATCAGAGTTGCTTTGGAGCAAATTACTTTATTTTTATTCAGTTCATTTTTTTTGGAACCAATAAAACATTAAGAAACACTACCAATCCGTTTCTTGTCTTGAGTTGGTCCGGTTTAGGAAAGCAATATAAAATTTCTTTATTTATTTTTTTCTCAAATAAAACTCAACTCAATTTTTGGATTTCAACAAAACTTTTTAATTTCACTGGTACTGTTTATAAAATCAGCGAGTCTGCTTTGATGCCAACTTAAATCATGGTGTGACATTTGTGTGTGTGTTTGTAATGGGACTTGTTTAGAGTGCACTGTGTGTGTGTGTGTGTGCGTGTGTGTATATAGGTGTAGGTACAATTGCAGTGTGGTGTGTATCGTTTGTGTGAGTGTGGATGTGAGATTGCTTAATAAGGCAACATGCAGTCATCGGTTTCCATTGGCTTCAAAGTAAAAACACACAAACCTGCTCAAGACACAAACACACACACACAAACACGTTGCTGGCTCAACCTGTTCTGTGTTAACACACGCAGATACTGTGTTGTATACACACCCACATACAGTGCGTACAGACACACACTCTGATGGGCGCAGACGCAGCAAAAAGGCGGCGTGATGCCGAGTGGCTGGACGAGGGGAGCAACTGATTGATGGGCGAGAGCTTCAGACTAGTTGGTGTGGAATAAAAGTTGTTCTGGTAAAACGACCACAGATCTGATTTCAAGCTACGCAAAGCACCCAAACCTCAATCTACACACTAGGTTGACAGATTCCAGAAATTATTTTTTAAAATGTTTTCTCATCTATACCTCCATCTATCTGATTCGTATCATCGGCGTAGAAAGTTTCTTAAAATTTGGCACACGCTGCACTCGCTCTCACTCGAAGATGAACTGGTCAGATTTTGGTGGCCAAAGGTTTGAAAGTTCAGCATCTCCGTGACCTTTTGCTCGCAGGGTCTGAGGGGAGGTCTTGAGAGAGTGGCTTTAAATTTGGCACAGATGTTCACATGTAGGATTAAAACTTTCGTCGCTGACGTTCCTAAATCGACTGGAAGTTTGCTGGTGGGTTGAGATGTGCAATAGGGAGGTGGCGTTTGGAGTTTTGGTATTTTAATTGCAGAAACCTGGACAACTACAGCGAGCTGACCACTGTCCTGAATCACAGTCTCTCTCGATGGCATGCAGACCAGTTTCACAAAGACAAATAAGAAGCTACACTAATACAAGAGGAGATTGTGATTCCGCCGAAAAGTCTTTTAGTTCATGTTTCCTTTGAGTACCTTTTATATTTAGTCATCTCATAAGTTAGTTTTGTTTTGCTTTAAACTCCTGTAACTCTTCTACTGTTGCTCAGGATCATGTTTCATATTTGAAAAAATAAATTTGGTCACTTGGGCTCTTTCCTGGTGAATGTGACCTGTTTGTCAGCACATGACTTTTGGTTTAAGTTTAAGATTTTTTTTTTTCCACTCTTGATGAAAGTTCAAAGGACGAGTCACGTCGGATAAATTGGATTTCGTGGAGTTCATTTTTTTTTAATCTCTCCACTCGCTGCTGTGTGATCTCTCATCCAGTTCTGTTAGAAATATTTCACGTCAAAGAGTGATTTGAATCGTCTCCTGCTTTCTCATGCGTCACACGTACACATTCGAGGCTGAGCTAAATGAGCGCCGTCTCCTCCTCCCCCGCCGATCTAACCCGGTTTCTAATCGCTGAAGTGACACACACACACACACACACACGGCAAAGCCATACAAAGCTACACAGAACGGCTGCTACTCTACGGTCCACAACACGTGACGAGTCATTCCACACATCTGTTCATGCAGTCTACTGCAGCTAACTAGTGCACACGTAACAACAATATCTGTCCTCGACACGCAGTTCGCTGCGCAAGCCTCTGGAGATTTACTTTATACATCAGCAGCTACGCATGCACACGCATATACAAGCTAAGAAGGACAACACAGGCACGCTGACTGCAGCCCACACACACTCTCACGCCCTGCCTTAGTCATACAAAGAGGGGGGGTGGGGAAACTGGATTTGACTTTCCTCGTTCTTCTCACCCGATTGCCCAGGGTGTGCGTCTGGCAGGCATTTGTATGTGAGTGTTTCATGCGTGTGTCAAATGAAGGTGTGTGTCTTTTTTTTTTTTTTTTATGTTTGTGTGAATGTGTGTGTTTGTGCGTGAGCTTTCCCTACGGTTCGGGTAACAACACTGGGGTTCATATCAGGACAACACTGACACACAGATGCAGCGGGGCTACGACGGGCAGTGGAGGAGAAGCTACAGGCTGCAGAAAATTAGAAGAGAGAGGACGAGGGGAGAGGGGGGGTGGGGTGGAAGGGGAGGGGGGGGTGTAACTGGGGTGGAGGGGCAGAGGTCGGGGTCGGTGGGGGCTGAGGTGCGGCATCCGGAAGAGTCTGTTGTTGTTGATTTTGGTTCTGTAAAGTCACAAAAAATATGTTGAACATCTGGAGTCTGGTACAGCGAGGCTTGGGTGGGGGCGGGGGAGGACAGAAGGGTCCTGAAGAGGACTAATACCCCTGAAAGACAGGAAAAAAAACAAAACTGAATCAGGTTCAGAGGAAGATTCTTAGCTATGATTAAACAACACTGGAGTATGATATACTACTGTAAATATAGAAATACGACAACATTTCTACAACATTACAGCAAAACTGTCACTCGACTGTAATTATTTTAAAAAATATCTTCAGATTGTTATCGTTTGCAAGCTGAAAACCTGAGAGTGTTGAGAAACACTTCCACTGATCCTTAGGTAATAGGAAGGACAAAGTCATTGCAATGGCAAAAGTCGTGCAAAATGTAAACACAACTCAACACTTAAGTGAATGTCCGACTCCAGCAGTGATTTTACATTTTACTTTCCATCTAAGAGAAACATGCATATCAGTGACGTGCGGTGAGGTTCGTGGCTGGTGAGGAACTGACTCCTCTGGACACAGAGTTACAATGTAAGAACTGAAAAGAGCGTCTGATTTCACTATTTATCCAACAGCATGCAACTGGTAATGCTTCATATCCCATCAGCATTCCTCTTTCAATCACACCAAGGCAAACATGAACACAGGAACGTAGTTGTCCTACAAAGAAAGGGTCTTTTATAGAGAATGATAGAGCACCCTTTTTGTGTCTAGGCAATTCATATTTACTGTAAACAATTAAAATTATATTATGTAATTTTGACCTTCAGTAAAAAAAAAAAAAATGTAACTTGAAATTCTGGTGCTTTAATCAAACTTTTAATAAAAGTTGACTATCAAAATAAGAAAAAAATATATTTTCGGCCAAAAGTTTAGTTATCACATACTACATTTTTTGCTACGAACTCCTATAGTATAAAAAAAATAAATTCAGTTCACCTTGAGGTGAGGCTGGGTACCTGTGTGCCTCACTGGCCTGACTTTATTGTGCTTTATTGTTACGATCAGCGAGAAAAATTATCCCGCACATACATTAAATACATGACACAGACTGTAGAGAGTCATGCTGTATAACAAATATTCCTGCAAAGTTCACATTGTTGATATGCCGAGGAACAGAGATGGGCAGCGTCATGTGACCCAGTTTGTATTGGATCACAGTCAGACATGAGGCACAGCTTCCCACTGCCTCACCCGGGTTATCTGCCCTGGATTTGATCGCCAAATACTCAAACTCTGCCATTTTTACTTAATAAAATGTCAAAAATGTGTAGAGTTATACTGAAAATGCATCTTTAACACAAATCAGTGGGAAATATTAATATAATATAATTTTTTTTTTTTTTTCCCCCCTGATCGCACGTCACTGATGCATATTAATGGTGTCGCTCAGCCTGAAGCATCATTCATCATCTGATCCAACTGAGCTGCTGCTCATGAATCATCAACTCGTCTTTCGCTGGACGGAGGCCTGCTTCCTCACCTCTCCTCCCTCCCCGCCCTGCTCCATCCCTCCATACTCTCCCTGCAAGAAGAAAAGACCAGAATGAGGGGAAAAAAACGACAGGGCAAAGACAGGTGCAGACATCTAGCTTTGTTTTGATGAGAGTATGAGGGGAATGTAGGGAGGAGGGCCACAAGCAGCACTGACTGCCTTACTTTCATTTTGAGTCAGCTGTGGTGACGTAAAGCAGATAAATAATCCATCAACCATGCACACCAGAGCTTATCATGCTTAAAAGTTCCAAGGGTGGGGTGTCAGATAGTAGATTATTATAGGGTGTAATTATGAAACCTTAACCTGCCAGACTTCTGCTGCATGTACACACACAGCTACACCGTGCAAGAAGCTGTTTTGGTGCATGCCTTGAATATATTCACAGCCTTTGTCTCATATGCAGGAGAGGGCTGAGGGCTTGTCAGTGCCTTCATTTCACATAAGGGAGGTTCACGGTTAGAAATGGAGAGTTTTAGCATGAGGTTGTTCTAAATCGCACACCAAGTGGTTGTCAGCGAGGAAAATGTTTGCAATGTCAAGGGTGGACAGTCCTGGGACATGTTGTGAAGTGTTTTTACACATTTAGTCTTTTTGATTCGTGATCCAAGCTTTGATGCAAAGAGCAGGAATATGACAACTTAAATTCACATTTTCCCAAACTGACTCTCACTTAGTTTTTCATCTTCTACTAGCTAAATAACACACATGTGGTTTATCACAGAATTATTGGATTCAATTGTGTATGTCTACATGACAAACTAGGTTTTATCATGCAGACTATATCCCCTTTCTGCCCCCCCCCCCCCCCCCCCCCCAAGGATGACCTATGACCCCCGCACTGCTCTGCCCCCCCCCACAGGCACCTCGTATACAGGCTCCTCCTATCAGGGAAGCACAAACAAGACAACAAGACATGACAAAAAGTGAGAGGAGCAACGCAACACAATGACAAAACACATGGCAACAGCGTTGCCGCGGTAACACAACACAAGTCACAAACACTGTAAGGCACAAACACACAAATGTCAGATGAAAATCATCGAACATCCGACCAAGAGTTTGAGCACATGAGAGCAGGAGGAAGGCTGATCGTTTGGAACTAATTCTGTATTCACTCTTTTTTAAGGTTGATTGAAATCAGTCTCGACTTAATAATGAATCACATAATCACATAAGAATATTGGGAATTTTAAACTTGTAGTCATTGACTTGGTGGAATTGGGAGTGAAAGTCAGCAAAAATGGCCCCTGAATATCATTGCCTCGATCGATGATCATTAAATAACGCTATGAATTTAGGAGTAAACACTAGGAAAGCTAATCATTAATGATCCGACACCAACATAATTTTATTATAAATCCTTTTCTCATTCTCGATCTTGCATTATTGAGAAATGACTCCATTATATATTGAATTTAAAGACATGTGTTGTAATAGAGAGGTGGTGAGGACAGAGGTGTGTTTGGTGGATGCAAGTCAAATAATGTATTACTGATGAGTAAACGATCACTTAAAATCATCTGCATGTGTCTGTTTGTGTAAAGAGATGTGGTTACCAGTGTTTCCAGAGTTTTAATGAGTATAGTTGTCTTATACAAAGGTAAGCAGCAATTTTAGGCAATTTCCTGTCAGAGTTTATGACATAATCATGATCTCGTCGGTCTTCACATGTATATGGGTGGAGGACAACACGCCAAATTCAGTCCAGAACCACAAAGTCACCTTTTGTAATCACTGAATTATGTAATGCTCACTGGAAAATTGGTTGAGGAGAAATAGCTCCGTCTATTGATTCGTTGTTCATCATCAGGATGACTTGATGTCTCACAGTTACAGCTGGTGACTCGGGGTCTTGGCTTTCACCCACCTGGTTGATGATGCCGGCGGATGCGGCGACGTTCTCGACTCCCTCCCCGGTCGCCTGCGACACTTCGTTGGCCCCGGCGACTGCCGTGTCCCCGACGATGTTGGCCTGATCCACAGTCCTGTTGGCCACTGAGACCGGAGGAGGGTTGGTGATTAAACACACAGATACCAGGGCAACATACAATATTCCAATCATTAGTAATGAATTCCTGAAAAAAAAACCCGTAATGTTCTTTAAAAGCATATTTATTTCAGAAAAAAATAAGTAAATCAAACGTATCCATGGTCAGTATCATAAATTCACCAATTGAATGAGCCACAGAAAGAAAGAAGCCAATTCTGCAGAGAACACCTTCAAAACCAAACTGCTTTGGCAACCTAATGAAAAATCATGCACACCAGGAATACAATCGGAAACTCTTGGGGGAATTTGTGATGAAAGTCGCTGATCTGAATCCAACAGAAAACCATTGGGGAAAAAAAAAAATCCATTCCAGAAGAGCATCAGCTCTGGAGATTGGCCAAAATGCACTGGGCTGGGATTCCTCAGGAGACGCGTGAGACTCGCTGAAAGCTGGAGAAAAAAAAAATAGCTACAGGCTATAATCCAGCAGAAAGGATACACACTGCCAGCATTACAGGGGTTGGTCATTTTGATAGTTTTATGAATTGATTTACCTCCAGCGTTCAACGCAAACTACTGAAATACTATCAGCAAAGTATATGAATGCTTTGATCCTGTTGAATTATGAAATCAGATGTTGGTTTTGCAGACGTTTACACACAGAAGAGAGAGCAAACAGCCTGAAGATGTGCACACATCAGTTTTTCTAATCCGGGCTTCATGCAATATAAGCACTGATGTTACAAACATGGCAGAAACATGCAGCTTTTCTTACCTGTATTTACTGAAGACACAACTCCCTCCTTTGTCTTACTGCCTGCAGAACAAAGACATTGATTAGAACCACATGTTATTCAAGGGATTCACAAATTGCTTCACCAAACAATTGAGAAGGACATTAAGTGGTTAATCCAGGAGCAAGGTTACAGTCAGTGGTTTTCATTCATCAGTGAATAAAATGGTGTTCCCTGCAGTGTAATGGTGCTTGTAAATATGAATTAATTATTGATGCTGAAAAACAAAGTGAATAGACTTGCTGTATTATTGCTGCAAACCACGAAATGAAAGTGTTTCGCCACATACAAATTATTGCATTGCGTAATAACGTGACATTTCTAAGTTGCTCGTATCCATTTGCTCATATTTCAGAGTAAAGTCAGCAGCCTCCTTCGCTGTTTCTAAAATTACATTTTAAAGACCTACTTTTACTCTCAGCCATTTCATTGTGACAGATGTGCTCGCAGTATTTTTTTTTTTTTTTTTTCTCCAAATCTGCTTGGATTGTTTAATTTAGCGTCATCTTTCCCTTTCCGCCTTAAAAACTCCACGTTTGACATTTAGGAGCTTTGAAAAGCTCTGCTGACTTCAAGCATTTCTGCTGTGGAAAACATCCCGTGAGCAGCAGCAGCGCATCTCTGCGTGTCCCTTCCTGCTCCCTGCACTCATTACAGTACGATCCCAAGCAGATTAAATGGTGGTTATATAATAATCTGCCGGAGTGAGGAAAGAAGGGGGAGGGAGGGATATCAGCTCCAACAAATAATTTCAAAAGAAAAAAAAAAACCCTGCAGTCTGAAAATGGTAGAAAATGAGGAGAGAATGTTAAAAAGCTGCAGAAAGACGCCCGTCTGCGCGGGCTGGGACTGTGCTCTGTTTGCACTGTCACACTGATGCAGATGCTGCCATTTACAGCAGCCTGCACCCCCCCCACCCCCACCCCCCATCCTCGCAGCCTCCTGCTTCCCTTCATCACTCTGCACGCTCTCCGTGGTACACGAGCCACGTGCCTGAGTACCCAGCAGTACTGCAGCACAGCCTAACACACACACACACACACACACACACACATGCACACGCATTACGTTAGATTAATCCAGACCAAAGCGTAACTGTGAAATACTATGCATCATGGCGGAAACATTTTTATGAACACTCCCTCATACAATATCAAGGATGTGTCCACATGGTGACATTTATTCCTATGGGTCGTTAACCTGCATGAGAAACACGTAAAGGACACTAAACAGAACCCAATCAGCCATAAAGCCATATCGTCCACTTTAAATAAATGCAAACTGATGGTGGGGGTCCTGAAGGTAAGTTTGATCCTACAAGTGTGATTAAAGACAGACCACAAACATACACTTCCTGCTGAAGTAATGCAATTTCCTCACCCTATATTTTAACCTTAACTCCTACAGTTTGCCTCCACAAAGTAGTTCAGACCTCCGCTGGTCTGATTGTAAGCATTTGGCTCCACTGTAATGTTTTTGGGCAAATCAGAGACATGTGGAGGTTCCACAGCTTTCACAAGGAGAACAAGTTTGCAACAAATATTGTATTAAATCGAAGGAGACGCCGCCTCCTCCCCCGCCATCAACATCACTGCTCTCCCTGGATATTTGCATTTGCACCTGGTTAGAATCCGCCTGCCACAGCCAGTAGCTGTGAGAGACTGTTAAACTTGTAAGTCAACCCCGATTAAGGTGTAAATCATTAACAGGAGATGAACGGATGTAAAAGAAGCTCAACAAAAGGTGACATAGGACACAGGGTGACGTCACAAGAATGGGAAGAAATCAAATGCTAAAAAATACAATGAAATCCCAATAATAAATACACATCCTGATCAAAAGCTTACCTGAATTAATGAAGATTGCATGGATTACGGCGTTTGAATGCTTTTCCTATTATGACATCATGTATTAAAAGCGCAGCAATATGGCTTTAGTCATTTCTGTCAAGAGGGGGATTTGTACTCTTGCAGCCCTTGATGAGATGAAAGCTTTTATATGCCCCACGTTTAGGGGGGAGAAAATTAATGCAGTTCTTTATGTGCTTTGTGAAACATTCGCGATATACATGCAGAGTATATGCAGAGACACACGTGCTGCATTTACATTCCAGCGTAGAGGATATCATCCAGTTGAGAGAATGTAAAATGAGCTTTCTGATGAATGAATGAGGACTTATTTTAATAGAGGTTGTAAAGGTAACAGAATGAATAAAGAAGTGATGATGGATCTTCTCTTTTAAAATCACTACCATTACAGTACCAATGTAAAGCGCTTTTGGGCGACCTGCCTTAATGGTGCAAAGATCTGGCGATTCGCTGCCTAACTCTAAATGTAACTGTATCCGTATCCGTAGCTGCATACATGTCTAATCCTAACCTTAACTATAACCGTAACCATAACATTACAGTAACCCTAACCCTAACCCTAGCTGGTTGGGTGATCAGCCAATATGTGCACTAAGTAAATACCCATTATTCGCCCATCACCCAAGAAACGCCAGACACAAATAAAATCAACACTTATTCTCATATTAGTCTTTTTTTTTCTTCATTTCAATGAACATTTTAAAGATGTTGTTGACCTTAATGTTCCAAATATTCATTCACAAGCACAGGCCTGATAAAATGTTAGTATATTACTATGATAAATAAAATGAACTGGCTCAACCAATGCGCTAAACAAGAGTCAGGAGTTGTTCTGTGGAAGCTTGTGTAAAGTGAACCGTGGGGAATTTCCGGTTTAATCACAGGACACGTCTGTCCAGGTCTAGACCGTGCGGGAAAGCCGGTGTGCAGACATTGACACTGTGTAGCCACCTTCACATGCTGACGTATGCAGCCTGCTGCAGGCGGCTACAGCAGTTCATCAGGGGGATCGACCCTCTTCGCTCCAGTGATCACGCCCGCGCCCCCTCTTTTCCTCCTCTCTCCTGTGATCTACGTCTCCACTTCCCGCTTCCTCCTCTCGCTTCACTTGTGACTCATGCAGTGAGCCTGTGACCAGCTTTTGCTCTCACCGCCATCTGGGTTTCATTTTCCCACTGACTCCTCATCCCTCCATCACGACATGTCACCTGTCGTACACCCCCCACCCCACCCCCTCCTCCCCAGTGCACTCACACAGGAGCCACGAGACCCAGAGCTCAAAGCCTTTTTATGACATAACTCCCCTCCCTTCGCTCAGTGAAACCTCATTTCTCTCTCTGTGTATTTATTCCTCTGCCATCCCTCTATTCTCCCATCTTTTTTTATGCACTGGGTGGGGGTGGCGAGGGTGGGTGGGTGGGTGGGGTGGTGGGTGGAGGGGGTGTTAGTCATCAAAGCAGCTCTCACTGGCCGGCAAATCCTGCTGCTGCTGCAACGCCACAAAATCTTGCACACACACATGCATGTTCCCGCACACACGCAAACACACACACACACACACACACACACACACACACACACACACACACACACACACACACACACACACACACACACACACACACACACACACACACGTACAGTGTGTGCGTGCATCAAAATGAGAAGGAGGGTAAAAAGGCTGGTGGGGTTGAAGGGTGGTGGATGTTGGTGAGTGGAGGTGGTGGAGAGCAAATTGCTGCAGTGCTCAAGTAATCTTTGCCCTGTCTGCCCCCCGCCCCCCCATCCTCCACTCTCCTGCACGCACATTAATTTTGCATCTTTTTCTCACTTTTAAATATATATGTATATATCATTTCATTTTTAATTATATTGCTGGTGAGCATTTGAAGGGATGGACTGCAGACGATTCCTCTGCTCCACTGACTCCTCACCCGCCCTCCTGGCCCTTTGGCACCCCACCCCCACCCCCACCCCCACCCCCATCTACACTCCTTCTCAGGTGGTTGAACAGCCTGGCATTCGGGGTAACCTTGAAATGTGACGCAGTTCCTGTTTGAGCTCAAATAAACGCCCAGGTCCCAGCCACAGCATCGTGACATTGCTGAGCTGCTGAAGTAAAACGGTTATTTCAAATTCTTATTTTGTTGTATGTAATACATGTATATATATATATTTGCTCTTTCATTGTGTCCACAAATATATGTAGAAATGGGGCCTAAGGTACAGTGACTGTGCTGTGTCGAACCAATACTCGGACATCCGCCTGCAAACTGCTTCACGAAACACAGTACGTGATATGAAGAAGGCAACCGAAACGCAAGGCGAAATCCTACAGTATGTCCTTCCCTCCTCTCCTTTACGCTCTCCTCTTCCGCCATTTTTTTCTGCTCCAGTTACTGCACCGCATCCCAATGAGAGTTTTCTCCATCTTCGTCCCCATCGTGAGAGGGGGGGGGGGGATTCTCTCTATCCCACCCTCAGCCCTGCACCAGTCCTGCAGTGGTATTCTGCCACCACTCACTCCATCTTCCCCTTCCATCCCATCTTCTTGCCACCCTCCTCTTCCTCCTCTCCCTCTCCCCCTCACTTTTCAACAAGACCACAGACACCCATGGGACACCACTTGAAACTGTGCACAAACACGCACCTGAAATTAGAACGTGCCCGTCCACAGAATGAGAGCCTCTCCCCTGAAAAAAACCCCCAGAGAGTCGTCTCCTCGCCTTCCCGCAGACAGGTGGTGATCACATACCTACATACATCACCCCCTCCTTGGTCTTGGCGGCTGCCTCCTCCATGCCGGCTTTGGTCTTCTCTGCAGCGGCCACCACTCCCTCCTTGGCCATGGAGAACCCCTTCATCAGTACATCCATCTTGGGCGATGAGACGGCTGGGCTCCCCTGCTCCAAACGGGCCTTGCTGGTGCTTGCAGAGAGTGTGCAGAAGAGACGATGTGGGACGTCAGGATGTGTGCGTAAGTGTGTGTGTGTGTGTGTATGTGTGTGTGTGTGTGTGTGTGTGTGTGAGTGTCCTGGCCGGTGGCTCCTCCTCCCTTCGGTGCTACAACAGCGGGCTGAGAGGAACGCACAGCAGGGCTACAGCACGCAGACTGAGAGAGTGAGAGGGGGGAGGAAACAGCCGGTACGCACGAGATGCAGGGAAGAGGAAGGAGGAGGAGGAGGAGGAGAGATGGCTGGATGCTGCAGCATTTTCAAGTCATGCAGCAGCCCCGCCCCTCCAGCATCCCTCCACTCTCATCCATCTTCCTTCCGATGGCGCTCACTGATTCCCAGGCTTTGCATATTTTGATTGGCGTGTTACTGTGGACACTCCTTTTCAGCTGCTGAGATTGTGAGATTGGTTACATAATTGACAGCGCTTCGGCGCTGGAGGCAAAGATTGAGAGAGGATTTCTTCTCTCATCATATGCCTTGTGTGATTTTTGTAATGAAATCTGTAATCTCGTCTGACGACTTCAGCCAAACAAGCCTCTCCCTCCACAATTTTCTCATTCAGAACAATTCTCCCCCCCGAAGTGTACTTCCTGGATATTCGTTTGATTAGAGTATATTTATGTACATTACTCACATGCAGCTATGGCTTCACTGATGTGAAGGCAGACCATCATTCCCATTTGTGCAGAGCCTGTGTGAGGTGACTATAATTAAATGGAGGGACATAAAGAGAGCACCTGCAGCCATTTTAATTGTTGAGCGAGGATAGAAAATGCTTTGTCATCTGCACCTGGATGAGTCACAACCACCCCCTCTTCCTCCTTGCGCCCCCCCCCCCTTCTTTCTCTTTGCAGATGTGCCAACTCAGCAGCAGAGACTATATGTGTGTGTGTGTGTGTGTGTGTGTGTGTGTGTGTGTGTGTGTGTGTGTGTGTGTGTGTGTGTGTGTGTGTGTGTATATATATATATGACACAGATTATGACACAGATTAGCAGATATCAGATTTTTTTTATTTTTTTTTATTTTGGCACTGTGCATTTTTTCCCCTTCTGAACTGTTGCAAAGAGAATTAAATGGAAATCAAAGAAAACATCGTGCCGGGTCTGACCAGACCCATGAAACAAAGAGGAAGACTATATTTGATGCACGGATGGATCCATGCTCTGCTAATATAGGTCTCTTCGTTTCTTTCTTTTTGCTTTTGCACCCATGCAGATGGCTTATCTTCTGTTTGACCGAAATGTGACCACACTGCCCTCTGGTGTTTATAGCACAAATGACATCATGACGCAGCGCTGAAACTTTTCTTAACAGTGGCTTTTATGCAGGTTTCATCCATCCAACCACCTCGATTTCACTGGCACTGGGGATCACAGAGGCTCCATAACACAGGGAGACACACTATAGTCCAGAACCCTCCCACAGGATTCGAGGCACCATCAACCTGTGTGTTGACGTCGCTTGTGGAGAGTCTTCAAGATTTGTACTGGAAAATGTATTAAAGAGTAGTTGAGAATTCCAGTTGGGAATTTTCCTTCATTTACCCAATTATTTTTGATCATAAATAGATTGTTGAGAAAGCAACAAACCTCATGGTGTATGTAATTGAGTACACGCACTGAAACACTTAAAGTTAACAAACAAGTACTTTCCTTTTATTGTCCCTATAACTTTGTGTCTGAATCCTAATGTTGAATTTAAAAAAAAAAAAGGTAATAAATATAAGTGATCACTGGATGGCTCTGGATCTAAATTATAAAGCATGGCTCAAAAAGAACATTACGATGTGTATCTAGAAATCATAATTTCTAAACCTTTTTTACCATTCTGAAAGGAATCCCTAAAACAAAAAAAAAAAGCTCTAGTCAATTCTAACCAGTAACAAATGGTAAAAAGAAAGGAAATCCTTGTTTTAAATGGACATGTTATGTATATAAATTAAAACAAACGGCTGATTAATTTCCTTTTGAGATGAAATGCACATTCAAATCAAAACAAAATGAGCAAGGTAATAAACTACCACGCTTTTTTTAATGAGCTAAATGAGTAATAGACTTATCAAACCTTTTAATTATTGTGAATCCTTCAACCAACGGAACCACAGCAACTCATTAATTCGCTATATAAATATAACTCTTAAAATAAATATTAAATTAAAGTTGTGAACTAAATTCCACCGACTGTTTTCACTATTTTCCAGCGTTTGAAACATGTGATGACTTTGGAATTTCAACATTTCTCTCGACCTCTGCAGGACTGAAGCGAATACAGTTTAAAATGTGGATTTTTTATTTTATAAAATTTTTTTGGTATTCAATTTTAGACAAAAACAATTCGCATGTCCCAAACAAACATGAAACTTACCAGAGTTCTCATTGAAACCAACTCCTGGGGCTGAAGATTAGGGCGCTTAGTTGGTTGAAGGTGCAAAACATCAAGATTATTTGCCTGCAGGTTTTTTTTATTTTATTTATTTATTTATTCATTTATTTATTTATTTATTTATTTATTTATTTATTTATTTATTTATTTATTTATTTATTTATTTATGAATCATCTATTAAGATAATTATTTAATGGCATATTTCTTTACTTAGTTTTGGCGCAGTCAGCCCTCCATAGTCCAGGAGCTGGAGTAATGAACATGCAGTAATCATTGTTGTAATCAATGGTGTGTGGATGTGTGTGAATGGGAAATTTGGGGATGCTCACACAGCTATAAAGCGCTATATAAGTGAAATCCATTTACCATTTACCATTGTTCGCTTTATCCAAGATTTTGAAGTGTTTCAATCTTGGATCTTCACCACTACATTTACAACATGCACATTGAATTGGATACCGCTACGCTTGTGTCTCAGTGTTTTACCAACATCAATACAAACTACTCAAAATGCGTTTGTCTGTGAGTCGACAGCAGTTCACTCAGCCATTTAGTTTTAGGAAAACATTTATTCACATTGAAATCAGTACAATTTTGAGTGCATATATAATTTTTTTTTACATACTGTATTTGTGCATGTAGATAAATCTCTGTGTGTGTATTTCTCTTTCTGTCACGCCTCACAAACATGCTCATGTCGTTGATACATTTGTGTGAGCGGTTTATGTACTGGGGCATAAAACAAACATCATCATGGTTGCATTTTCACTTGAATACTTATTTTGTGTACAATTTCCCTTTCGCTTAAGAGAGACAGAACGCAAACAAACACGAAAGAAAGAAAGAAAGAAAGAAAGAAAGAAAGAACGAAAGAAAGAAAGAAAGAAAGAAAGAAAGAAAGAACGAAAGAAAGAAAGAAAGAAAGAAAGAAAGAAAGAAAGAAAGAAAGAAAAACCCAAATGCGAGATGAGGCCTCAGCAGCAGACAGATAATATTGACATTTGAGCTTACATAGCATTCTCACGCTAACATTTGATATCTTACATTCTACTAATCTAGGCTACAACACTATCTCACATTCCTGAGGAGTTTCTTCCTCCTCCTGTCCCTTCTTTTCTCTTCATAATTTACCCCCTTTCCCTGTTAACTCCTGGGCTTTTGTCCATGTCATCCTTTTTGCATGTCCTCCTTCTGTAACTCTCTCTGTTTACATTTTATTGCCTCCTCTTTATTCCTGAACGTTGAGGATCTGTGCAGACAGTCCGTGGTGCCAGTTCTTCAGCTTGGCGAAGCGTGGCCCTTTGACCTCTGACTCAAACTTCTCTCTGGCGGTGGGGGAATCAGAACAAGAGCGTCAGAGCAGGTATTCACAAACTTCATTACCAGTGCAGAAAGTCTCTTCCAGCCTCTTATGGTTAGACTGACTACATTTGCTTTAATCTCAGGGTTGTAAAGCTGTCAGAAAATGTGGTTCTGCACCTATTTCCAAGGTAACTTCAATTTTTTTCTACTATTTTCACATCCTATTTATTGTTATACTGTGTTGGTTATAATGTTTCGGCTGGTGTATTGACTGGTATTTGGTTTCAAACCTCTTATCTTCTGCTTTTAGATGATAATTGATAGATAGATGTTTTTTTTTTCCAAAATTATAACCAGTCATATGACTATGAGAGGTGTGACAAATACGATGAGTTGCAACAGTTATGTTCTGTTTCCTCTTTATATTTATTGGAAAATTACACCAGAGGTAAATAAAAAATGTCTTCTAAACCAATCTTACCTCGACCTCTGCAGTGCTTCCTCATCTGGGTCTTGCACTGCGTGGATAGAAAAGGATGAAGGGATTAAATCCTGATCAGGGTGAAGATAAGCATGAGGTGAAGATTAGCTGAGGGGACTAACAAGCCAAGCAAGAGAGACAAAGGGCAAAAGAAAGAGCCATTGTACTGACTGTATTCAGTTCCAGTGATGTGGGCTAACATCCTGAAGCTCTTGGACTGCAGGTTGGCGGCGCGGCGAGCCCATTCAGACATGTCCAGTGGTGTCTCTCCTGGCCTGATCACTGCCTGGTACACTGGGGATGCGCAGTCTATCACCGGGTCCTTGACAGGCAGAACACTTCTGCACGGAGAGCACAATTAAATCTTAGGGTTTACTTCATATAAAGCCTCAAAATGTAAAAAAAAAAAAAAAAAGAGTCTATGTAATATGTATTAAAAGTCCATGATGCAACAAAACCTACATTTTGACAAAAGCAGACACACTGAATGTTGTAAAATTAAAGGTTAAAATCAAAGGTGTTCAGATTGATGGCGACGCCCCACGTTACTTCACAAAGCAAATACTATTAATATGCCGCCAGTTCTGTTGCATCATGGTCGTTTATTACATTCATAGGAGGACCGTTTGTATTGTATCCTTCTTATTCCACGTGTCTCTGTGGTGTCATGGTTTTACTGGAGAGGATACCAAACACTGGAGTGAGTTTGCACACTCTGGTGATGGTGCTCTTCCAACAGCCCTTCATAGATGTTAGAAAGTGAGTCAATACTAATCGAGCAGTGGTTTGTGAACCTGCCACTGGATACTCAGAACATTCCCATGCCTTTTGAAATCCCATCAGGTTCCCCGAGCTGCAACGTTCATTGTTGAAAAGAGGATTCTCAACAAAATAAATGATGGGGGAAAAAAAACAAACAAAAACAAACAAGACAACATTTGCGAGAAAAAGAACTTGTAAGTATTTGGACACAATTTTCCGACACCATGATGACATCATTAGTGAGTTTGTTCATCAAACGCTTTGGTTTGATACGTAACAACTCAGAAGCACGGATGAAACCACGAGGAGGTGAACCAGCGGAGGGTGCTGTTGAACAGTTCGGAACACTTTGAACGAGGTGTTAGTTTACGGGACGTATGGAGCGGCGCACAAGCCGTTACGAAGTCATGAGACAGAGGAGACTGCGGAGAGGCGGGATGGAGAGGAAGCGCTGCTGTACTCACGCCAAGGGAGAACCCGCCTCCTCACTGAGGTCACAACCAGGAAGGGAGGATGGGGAGGGATGGGTGGAGGACAGCACGGGTGTGGTTGATTGGATGGAATGAGCAGAGGAAAGTGGGTGAAAAGCACAGAGGAGTACGTCACGTTGACGCAGACGACGAGGAAAAGCCAGGGCGTTCGACTCTACAGACATCCTGCGTTGAGCGGCGCAGGAATCACATTCGCTTTGAAGCTCCACATTGTTTTGGGCTTTTAAAGTCAGAGGCCAGGTTCTTGTCCCCAAAGGTAGTTGGATATACTTAAGCACGTCCAGTTATCCTTTAAGGACAAGAACGCCGAGATACCATGACCTGGATGACTGAGAGTCTCCACAGAGTTCAAAATGTCCAAATCCATCGAAACAAACATGTTGTCTCACTCACTGATAGAATCTGCTTCGGCAAATATATTGGCTGTTTCTAAAGCCCTATTTATGACGCTATGATGTTTTAAAAATCAGTATGGAGGCTGAAATCTCTCCAGATAAATACGTTTAGATCCTGACAATAAGTGCGACAGTATGTTTTCTTTTGGTTTGTTTTTTTTTGGGCCCCAGCTGAATCAGTTACATGTAATTTGGAGTGCGTTAGAGGAAAAGGGTCATAAAGGACAGCAAAGAGGGGATTAGTTTGGATGTGTGAGCTCACCCTTCGTGGCCTTTGGCCTGTGACTGGCCTGCGATGGCGTCCATGATGGCGTCCTGTGAGTACATGCTGATTGGCGTGTTGTACTGAGCGTGAACGATAGTGGCCTTTCCTCCTGGACCCCGCACCTCGATGGGCTTGTGGGTGGACAGGGCTGAGTCTTTCAGGGCAATGGGGTTGAAGCTGGGAGTGTACTCCACACTGTCCGGGAAGGGGTTAAACGTGAGTTGTGCCGAAGAGGGAATTTTATCAGGTGCAGAGGTGGAGGGTTCAAGCACAATTATGTGGGGCAAGAGAGGGGAATTGGAAAAAGAAACAGAAATCGCACCAATGTGTGGAAAAGAAACAAGGTCACTGGTTAGTAAAACGACTGACAGGCTGTTTTATAGCAGTGTCAAAGCCGTAGAGGGTTCTCCCTCTTCAACTTTATTTTAAGGACCTTCAACCTGATCCTACTGTGTCTCAATAAATCCATTCATGTTACAAAAAGTGGTCATAGTTAAATATTACATGTATATATTACAATATACTGAGATCATCCAACAGCATTAGTATTTCATATGCTATTGCTACACAGCACGTCGGCAAAAAACAAAATCATTGTCATTTACCCTTAGCCATGCCTTAAGGCTGCAACGATAGAGAAACAGAACACATTTAACATGCTCACACATCAGTCCGACGAAAATCGCATTTTTTACAGTGGCACTCACTGATACACACTGCTATACACATTTGTACACACTTTGGGAACACAGTTGCTCATGCATTTACAGTATACACAGTGATATACTGTGAAATGTCCAGGGGACCTGCAGAGGTGGAAAACAGTGATACATATCCTTGTACACTATGAGTGAAATAACATTCACTTCTGAAAAATTACTATTTAGTATTATGAGTCGTAAAAAAAAATCTAATATTGAGAAAGTTTGTTTAGTTTGACTGTGGTAATTAAGTCACAATATAGGGTCATATATAGTGTAATTACTGTGTTAGCGGTCACATAAATGCACTGAGACAAAGGAAAACATACTCATGTAGTTTTTTACCTTTAATTTCCACTTCTGAGGACCGAATGCTGTTAATAGCACAACTTTGACTTTCCAGCCTGTGAGTTACTTTCGCCCATACAGATGGAGAAAGCCTCAGCTGAGCTACTTACTCGCGGACATGACTATGAGCCCATAACTTCACGACACACACACACACACACAAAACGATGGACACACAGCTCTATAAACAACCAACACTGTCTGCACTGAAGTTTGCTTCATGCAACTGTAATGCAGGGTAATGCAACAGTACTGACTTTGCAGCTGTGTTTGCGATAACCTGAAACGCACCAGAGGCACAGACACACAGAAGGGAAAGACAGAGACAGACGGAGAGAAAATTAATCGCTGCGGGTATTTCAGTGGTCACAATAGCCGCGTGCGTGGTGTCGGAAAGAATACAAGTACAGTGCTCTGCTCTAATCCCGAGTGCGGGTCGGAATAGCAGGGCAGGTCATCAGTGGGATATTTCCCAGATCCCTCTGCATCCTCAGGAGTGACTGACAAGAGCAGAGGCATCTCTGTCACATGACACGGAACCGGGGGTGGGGGGGGTGTCGCAAAGACACATTTAGCACAGGACATACCGAAATACACACAAGTAGACAAACACAACACAAAACACCTGATCCACACACGTCAGGACTGCAGCCATAACATACGCTGAATGACTGCAGGGGCTTCTTACTTTCACATGTGCAAAATCTTAAAAGAGACTTTACATGGAACTTCATAAAAAGTGGAAATTTAGCCCATAGGGATGTTTTGAAGTGTTTTTCCAAGTCATTTTTTATTACTTATTTTAAGCCGCAAAAATGGAAAATATGTGGGGAAAGTGTAAAACTGAGAAAAAAAAATACCTATGTTAAATTATAAGTAAATTAGTAAACTAAATGTTGATATGCACTATGTGATACAGCAACCAATGTGCCTGTAAAACGTGCTTCATGGTTAAACATGTGGCATCATGTGAGGAGAACGACGCCTTATGAAGGCAAAGAGGAAAAGAAATGTCAACTATGAGATTCTGTAGTTAAAGAATATAATCTAGAAAAAAAAAAGGTTTTCAAAAAGAATTATTAACAATAGCAAAATATGAACACCTTTATGACTTTTAATTGAAATTAAAAAAAATTCTATCTAATGTTAATGATCAGAGTATGAGAATATCAATGTTACTTCAATTTTAATAAGTATTTAAGTGTAAATATTTTTCACAATAATGAATTTAATCTGGTGTAGTTTCAACCATCAAAAGAGTTTTGCACATCGAGCGGAAACAAAGACAGAGAAGCTGATATTTATATATTGTTCTGGTAAAGCTGTACATGTTGAGTTGATGTCACCCACAACAAGAAGTAACTTCATCATTACCTCCAGTTTTCAGAGTTTATTTATGTAGAATAAAAAAAATTAGATTATGCCGCAATTGCATGACTCCCTTCATTACATTCTTCAGTGCAACTAAACCAAACATTCTGTCGTCTCTTTTAATTTGCAGAATAACTAATAGTAATTGAAACTGACTTCAATTACTATTATTGAATTCACTTCGACGTTATCCACCCAGATTTTGAATTTAGTACGTCACACTTTTATAAAGTGATGCATTTGTTGACATTACAACTAAAGAAATGACCTTCAGGGCTTCAAATGGGAAAGTAGTTTGAATTAAAACTGTGAGCTAACGGACTGAATAACAACCATTTCTTCTCAGACTGTCTTCAGCTCAAGTGTTTCTGACATGTGTATCTGTAAATACACAGATATATGAGCAGATGGGGGGGGGGGGGGGGGGCTCGGGACTCTGCAGTGAGTTCAGGACTGTGTGAAGCGGAACGTACTCAGCAGCATCTCATACTTGGGACGTCTCTCTGCAGACCACAGGGTCTTCACTCAGGTTTGGCATTCAGGAGATTCAGGATGAGGGTGCGTGGGCAGGGCACAACTTTCCATAACCGTGTACAACAGCTGCCGTGTGCACGTGAACATAAGAGTGTGTGTGTGTGCGTGCACTTCGCGCCGTCATCATGCTGCTCTCAGTCCGCAGCACGTTTCCTGACACCTGACTTAATGTTGGCTGTTACTGTACAGCAGCTCGTCTCCAGAGGGGAAACACATTAGGTGGGACTGATATGTGCAATTGATACGTCAGAGGCCGGGCCGATTACACCCTTAATTAACCTCAACAAGTATTCCAGGGCTGCGACTTTGCCCAAGTTCATGCCATCCCTCTGAGGAGAGTCTCCTCGAGTGGAGGCCACCGCTCAAACTCCATAAACTCCAGCGCAATATTCACAGCGAAGGCAGGAGGGAGGTGAGGCCGCCTGTCTCAGTGAAATCATTTCACAAATCTTCAGTGCAAAAGGCTCCCTGGTATTTAGTATAAAAGAAGTTTCTAGTTTGTATTTTCTGATTTCAGCACTACTAATTATGGGCTTTGTAGTTTTGCATCAACTCCACATGATTCAGTCTCACCCAAAAGTATAGAAATTAAAATAAGGATTTTTTTTTTAACAGATCTTTGATAGTGACAAATGGAAATGTTTATACAAAACTTTTTTTTTAAGTGATATTTGCAGCCGTGAGCCACATGATCGATGACAATGTGGCTCCAAAATTAGTATTCTCACAAACTTATAAAGGAAAACAAATGGTGTTGAGCATGTTCAAAAAAAAAAAAAGATTTTCTGTAACCCAAAACAGAGGCTCTTTTGCTGTATTAGTGCTGAAGCCATAGTAGCCATTAAATTTTTTTTTTACATAATTTGTGCATCTTGACTATAATACAGCTTCTGAAGTGGGTCTCGCTGGTATTCAAGACATTTCAATGAGTTGCTGAGGCCAGTCGACCTTTAAACGAAGAGGCTCCCATCTGCGCTGAAACGAAGATCCCCGAATCACCCCAGAGTCTGATCTGCTGCTATTCTCTTACCTGGACTCAGGCCACGGACATCTGTCCCAAAATAGTGCCACGTGTGTGAGGTATGAACACTGGGATTGCAACGGAAAGTTCTGAGTTCATTTCCTTGTCAATGGGCCCGTTAGTGTGCAGTTTAATTAGGGTGACGTGACGTCAATTCTCCACAAGGATTAGGTGCTGTTTCGGGATTGATCCTTGTGGGTAAACGTGCTCTAACCTACCCGAACGACGACACTCTCCTGGAAGCCGTGGATCCCTCTCCTAACCTGCCCTGCATGTGCATCATTTCCCCGAGAGTTTCAGGCGAGTAAAGCCCGATCGGGGAGTTGTACTGCCCCGGTTGGCCTGGAGAGAAGACACTTTCTTGCCGGGGCCTTTCCTCCATCTGACCTTCTCCTGCAAAATGTTTCTTTTGGAACTCCTTAAAAATAGGACAGTGTAAGAAAACAAGTGTGATTTAAAGTGGCAGCTGGTTTTGTCTCCATTTCCCTGTCAGCTCACTGACTGGTGTTTTGGAGTCCGTTTGACCTCTGACTTCCTTGCACTGTGAATTTTTAACACTAGATGGCAGCAGCACGCTGTCTCTCACAAACTACTCTGTTCAGTTTGTATATGATTAAGAATAACGACACACACAGATACAAACAAATATGTGGAATTCAACAAACACAAAGCTATGTTGATGCCTCTTTTTGTTTACTGGATGGCAGCAGGTGTGAGATACCTTCTGGTGGGGGATGACTGGCATGGGTGAATCCATTCTGGGAGTTGCTGTGGGGACTGGGGCAGGGCGTCTTGATCTGGACATTATCAAAAACAAACAAACAAAAAAACATTTCTTTATTTTATTTCTTATTACTGTTTTTACTATTGAACTCAACACATAAAGAAAAGGTCATTCTTACTAGATTTGGTTTTACACAATTCTACCTCATAACGAGAAAATATTTTTTTAATATATATTATGCATATAAATACATTTGTGTATATTAATACAACTTTTTTGAGATGCACTTCCATGCTCAGAGTGAAAACTATCACAAGTATGTAGAAACTTAATTTAACTCCAACAGAAACATTAGTATTGAACTATTTGGAGACAATTAAACTACTTTTCCACTAATATAATTTCGTTTTTAATAATTTAATTTATTTGCCCATAAACAACCACTCTGAATGAAACCTCTGGTTGATTATGAAAGAGAGAGATTGTCCGACTCCATGCTTAAAAGGGGTGACCGGGTGACAGTGTGTTGGTTGTTTACTTCAGCATTGAGAGCGACAGTTTGATGGTGGCAGACTTGATCTTGTTCTGGGCCTCCAGGTGTGTCATCCCATCAGTTCTGACCCCCTCGATGGCTGAGATGACGTCTCCCTGGGCCAGGCTGCCGCCTGCTGCCTTGCTGCCTGGAGTTATCTGTGGAGGGATCCAGAGGTGCACGTCACACTCGGGGCCACACACACACACACACACATATTTCTTTGTGGAAGTGGAAAAACATGTGCAGACGTATATTGTGAAAGCAGAGTTATTAATACATGCTGGATGAATTCTTGACTGGCATCGTCTTAAGGTGCAGGTCAGGACAGAATTACAATTTGCAAATTACTGTGTGTGTGTTGCAGCTCACTAGACAAGCATTAAAGGAAGAGAGAAGAAAAGCTTATGAAGCAATAATAAAGTAATCTGTCCTGTCAAACACTTAACATGACTACAGAGAATAAGCATAAGCAGCAGCAGCTACAATGGTCTGAACATTAAAGGGTAGAAAATTGGTATTTTTCAGTGTAAGAGACTATTCCTGAAATTTCAAATCTTTTGCCAATCCTTCAAAACGCAAACGGCACAGAGAGAAAGTCTGAACTGAGCTTGGAGGTCCAGGGCATACAGTATCAGGTCTAGGCTTACAGTCAACTCGTTAAAGAGTTAAAAATAAGTACTTGCTGTTGATGCTGCCGACTTCACTGTGATTGACCCTACCGAGGCCCCGTCCAGGCTCCAACCATACATACACCCAGATCTACACCTGCTACTGACATTCATGTCTGATTTCCTTCTCCTCCTGCATCCATTTTCCAAAATAATTGTATCTAATGTTATCATCTCAAACTGTTTCTGCACTTCTTTGCCATTTCTTAAATAATCTATTCTTCCTGATGTCAGCCTTCTATATCTTTAGTGTATTTATTGCACATTTCTTTCTCTGGGTTTTGCGTTTCAGTCGTTTTTTCTTTTTTCTTCTTGTGTGTGTAAAGCAAAGCGACAGTAAGCCGGAAAACAATGTGACAGCGGGCAAAGAGAAATTATTTCCACGCGGATTCCTCAGTGTAATCAAGCACACGCGCAGACGAATAGCACTGTCGCGCCTGTTTTCTCACGCATCAGACACTGCTGATGTTACAGATTACAAACAGAAGAAAATTGGATCCAAACGTCGACAGTGACTAATGGCTTCTCAGTGAGGCGTCTTCTCTTTAAACATGCTCGTGCACCAGTGAGGAGCCAAGCAGAGTCCATGGAGCTGCTTTTATTCATTTAGATCTCAGCCTCAAGCACGTGAACAAGCTGAAGTGTCGTGGATGAAACGCATTTATTCAATAAAACAAACATCTAATACATCTTAAAGGTCAAAATTATCCAACGAAACTGTGAGTTGACTAACAAGACGTGGGGAATTTCTCTGCCTTCATTCCTCTTTCCTTTCTTAGTTCTTGGCAAAAGTAGGCCGAAACTGAAACCGTGGCCGTGTTACGTCAAACTGTAATGCCACCCAGCACTGTCCTGTCAAGCCGCGGTGGTTTATGTTATCCTGTCAGTGTCGACGAGATGAACACAAATCCAATGACACAGTGTTATTCCAGACACAGACCCAAGCTCCCCCTGGGTCCCTGAGACCGGGATCAGAAGACAATAAACCAACACGTGTCTGAGCTTGTGAATCGATATACCGCAGCCTGATCGCCCGCTGAGCCTCAGTCAGGATGGAGGGATGAGGAGCCGGAGGGGGGGGAGCAGAGATTACAGACACACCGTTTCTCACTCAGGTGAGAGTCGTGTCCTCCGCCTCGCTCCCTTCTTCATCTCTGATCTCCAGAATCAACCCTCGGCTCATCCGCTCATCCCGCACTTCCAAGTGGGGAAGCCAATACAGTATGTGAGCACTGAAGCTTACGGCAGGAAACACAAGCTGCCATCTTTCTTGTCCATCTTCGAACCCGGTCTACCTACGCGAGTCTCCTCTCGTGCTATTTAAAGGAAAAACTGTAAATATATCTGCCTGATAGGGAAACAGCAACACCATCCCTCCCTTCTGAAAACTGAGGTGTTCCAATATGGAGAAAAGGGCTTTGTTTCATTTCAAATACTTTGTGCAATTTGAGAAACCTTCTTCCAGTTTATTTGAAGTGATATTTGTACAGTAGAAACAAGTCATTTTTTAAAAAAAATCATGAATTCCAATTATTTTAGCATGTTGACATTTAAAAACTCAAGATTCGTATCATATTATATATTCACTTTTGTTGAATATTCAAAATAAAATGTATTCCAAGCCTAAAAAAAATAAAAATAAAAATAAAGGTGATTATGTGAGATTATGTGCTTTAAAACCAATTTTTACAAAAAAAACAACTAAACTCCTTAACAGCTGTGAAAGTGGACTGACGAGACTGTAGCTTCCTCCAACAAAACTATTCCTGTCTTTCCACTGCAGCTCTATTCTAGAAACCTCTCTGGAGATCACACTGGAGCCGTCCTGTCATCATCATGTACAGCGGCATTACATAACCTCTGACACACACATACACACACATACAGGCACACACACGCGCGCACACACACACACAGCATGCATACACGGTATTCACATGCTTATGCAGCCCCATGTCTAATAATGTCATACCAAGGCAGAAGGTGCTTCTCAGGTGAGAAAGGTCAAATCTTGGCTAAATTTGGTTTGCACAATATTTTCTCCTCTTGTTTATTAGTTTTAATTCATTGTTAAAAGAGAGAAATTCACAGCACCTACAGGAGTGTAACAGACCCGTTAACTATTAGTAGTGAGTTCATATTAAACAATAGTCATCTTTTGGAGAGTGTTTTGTGACTTTCTGATGTAAAATTTGATACTTTCGACAAGAAAATCTTGTGAAATGATAGCCAATCCACAGAGACAGAAGACATTTGGTAAAAGTGAAGCATTGTGGTGTGAAGAGGCTCAATGAGTTCAGTGTTTACACTGAAGTGGACATTGCGTTTTCTCCAGTTAACCATTATCTGAGCCGAACACCTGAACTGTGAGGTTCGATGTCACAGCCGAGGCGAACGGTTTGATGGGCAGCTCATCTCTAGGTGTTTGCGAGTTTCTCTGTCACAGCATCTCCTGCGAGGGCGTCTCCGTCCTTACCCTGGAGATGGTGAGCGGCATGTTGAAGTCCTTCCCCCCCTGTAGTCTGAAGCCCCACGGAGCCGGGCCGTTCAGAGTCACCGTGTAGGAACTCATCTTCGCTTGAAGCTGGACACTCCACTTGCTAACAACTCCTGCTGGATGTGTGGTTCCTCCTCCCGTCCGGCGTGCCCTTGTTCTCCGTGCGCCCCTGCTATCCTTTTGTCCCGGTCGGTGCCCTGGTGGTGTCCTCCTCTGGCAGCCCCGGCTTCACAGCAGTCTCTCCTTGCCCCGCTTCCAGCTCTCAGGACAAACAGCCTGGGGTGGCGGTGGTGCTTGTGGGTGGGTCAGGTGCTGTGGAACCTCTGAGACACACCAATGGACACACACACACACACACACCAGCATGTGTTAGTGCACACAGATACACACACACAGAAAGAGAGAGAGAGAGAGAGAGAGAGAGAGGGGGAGAGAGGGAGAGAGGGAGAGAGTGTGCAGAGAAAAGCTGAGCCGCTGCAGAAAAAAACAGCAAACTGCCTCTTACACACAAATTCCCCCAAAACTTTCTTTAAACCTCTGGGAAAGTGCAAAAGTTTTTTAAAAGTCAAGCCTAAAGGTAATATTAAAGTGGAGGAGAGTTTCTTGCCTGCAGGGTTGCCGAGGGTGAGGGACAGACAGCCTAAGAATAGCAGAGACAAGCAGAGACACACAGGTCCTGGCCCGTATAAGGCCTGTAACACGAAGCCCCAGAATGCTTCACTGCCGATTCATATCGCCAATATAGACCCCTCTTACTGCAACACATTCTCCCGCTTCTCCCTCTCTCTGAGTGCTGTCACTGTATGCTGCTAACACTCCGTTATCTCCAATCACTCCATGTGCTCTGATGTCATTTGCGTTTCGGTCTCCGAGCCTTTCAATCTCCTCGAGGAAGGAAACAACAAATTACCCCGAGACAACTCTCCAGCAACACACCCACAAGGCCTCTGTTCCAGTGTGTGTGTGTGTGTGTGTGTGTGTGTGTGTGTGTGTGTGTGTGTGTGTGTGTGTGTGTGTGTGTGTGTGTGTGTGTGTGTGTGTGTGTGTGTGTCATGGAGCAAATTAATAAGCAGACCAACCACAGCTGGTAAAACAAGACAAGATGTAGATTTGTTTAATAACAGCGACAGAGAGTACTGCATAAAATCACACTGTGATATTTCAGTGAATATTTTCCCGGTTTCATGGTAGAAAAGTGGAAATCACTGTCAGGAAGAAAATTCTTTGTCACCTGCACACGTTCAGTACAGCATAGATTTGTCAGCTGTGTTTAACTTTACTGTCACGCCAGTACGGGTTCATTTGATAATAACAAGAGAAATAGGGAAGATGTGTGAATTCTTTATCCCAAAGTCGATTTTCAATTGTTGTGCAAAAGTGATCATTTTCTCCAAATCTTAATGGTGACTACACAAAATCTGAGGGCAACTCATGTGGGACTTTATTGTAAAGCCTGTTGTGTTGATGATCCTGAAGGAAGAGACGAGGGTCAAATCAGGGCTAAGAATCTGATCACTGATAAACCTTTAGCTGTAAATGTCCCAAGGCTTATTTTCCAGGAAATCAGTCACCTTGTCGGCCACCTTGACAGCATTTTATTTTGCTCACATGGCCAGGAAGACAGCAATAATAAGAGAGAGTAGGGAGGAAAACGATGAAAGCAAATTTAAAAAATCGATCTATTTCACAAACAGCAAAGTGTCTTAAAATGTGAAGCCATTTCTGCATTTTTTCCTCCTCAGATTTACCACAAGTTCAACAACAAGTGGGATTCCTACATCATGAAAATAGTCAAATACCTCCTGAAGTCCTTCTTTATGCAATATGCTCTCCAGTTATGTTGTTTTATAGATGTGAATATTGATTATATCATCAGTTGGTCTAACAACCAGTGACAAAATATCACCCTGGTCGATACATCCAAATAGTGCAATATTGAAAATCCCTGCATCAGATCATGTGGCCTTTGCAAGGGATATATTCTACTTCTCACTGAGTATTTTTAGATGGATTTAGATTCTGGCTAAAGAAATCGAGATCCAGAGTTTGTGCTTCTGTCAATTTAATCTCTCAATAAAAGGAAGAACAATACTTCAAGAGCAAAGCTGCAACATCTTTACAAACGCAACTGGAGCTGAAACTAAAATGCAAAGAACACAATGACATAAAAACATAATGGTAAAATATTCACGAGCAGTAAATCATGTGCAATATTATACACAGTGGTGAAGAATTAACATTTAATATAGAGGAAAGAAACAAAAAACAACCTCAATCCACATCATTTTAACATTTTATCATTGTATTGTAACAGTAACTACTTTATTACTTTATTCAACCAATTTTGAAGCTTTTTTGACAAACTACGTGATAATAAAGAAGAACAAATCCAACATTTCACTCTGCTCATGGCTATTTAACTACAAGATCACTTGATGCTGCTCCACTGCAAACTGAAGCAATGATCAAGACTAATTTGACAAATATATAATCAGAATGATCATATATTACTTCACTATACTTTTTTCTGCTGTCTAAACCGGAGCCCCACTTCATTTTCCCACCAATTCTGACAACACACACGAGTCGGACGATCACTGGGACATCAGTCACGTCTCTATACATATTGATCACAGCTCGATACGCTACTTTATATATCGAGGGATGGGAAAAACCATTGATGCCTATATCAATGACCACCACTGAGCTCATGGGTTCAAAGAGAGCCTGGGTCTTTATCTGTTCTTCCTCATGTGTGTGTGTTTTCTCAATGTTTTGGTCCCACAGTGAAGAGACAGATCGACTGATGACCCAAAACCGGCCGTATGGGTGTGAATTCAAATGTGCTTCATTAACTGGGATCATGTCACAGTTTCCCTCCCTATTAAGGGATTTTTTTTTTTTTAACTCTTGCAATGTTAGTACCGACTCTTACCTCTGCAGGGAGCCAGAGTCCTGCAAGGAAGGCTTCAAGCAGGTTTGACCACCAATCCCTCACATGTTGAATAAACAGAGATAATGTATGAATTACAAGCTGCAATTAGAACTATCATTGACAAAATCATCAGTGTTTGTAAATCACCCCAAAGCCTTTAATAACATTGTATTTTGTTCCCCCGTCTATAATTAACAGATGTGTAAAAGTACCCTGTATTGAAATATAAGAACAAATGGTTGTGGAAAACCCTGATGACCCGTTCGCTCTCGTAGAAGGTTTTACTTGCTCTGAAATGCACTTTGAGGAGGAAATGTATGTAAATGTTTTACTCGACAACTGTAAAACAAAAAGATTTACTTCTGTTTGTAATTGAATTCATGCTTTGGTGAACATATTCTTCTGAAGCTCATTCTGTTTTTAATGTTTTTTTAAGGTCCATTGTTCATCCTTGTGGGTTATTTCAACAGAGAAATTGAGAAATCTAAAAGTAATAAGAATAGAAGCGGTAAAGAAAAGCCTCATGAGTGGAAATAGTTCATTTTTAATCAAGCAATAACAGAAACTATAACAGTAAGTGTCATAGTTCTGACATCCCTCGGTATCGCCGCTCACACAGGAAACACCGCAGCCACGTCTCGTCTGCTTCACACACCAAGCAGACGCATTCGTCTTCATCCGAGGAGGATCTTTACCTTCTCTGTTTTACTTCCTTTTGCTTTTCTTGATGTCTTAGTTTCCACTCTTGAATGACTGCTTCTTCTTTTCCACCCCTCTCCTTTACTGGAGTGTCAATGAAATTGGGACTTCTTGAAGTTGGTCTTGTACTGTAATCTGACCACGGGGGAATGGAGTTTGAAGAATCCTGCTTCCAGGGGTCGAGCCGAGGGACATGATGGTGACCGGAGTTCACATTTCAGCTCCTCCAATTACCAACTCATTTGTGATCCCAAAATTTTTTTCATCAATTCAACAAAAACAAACTCGAGAACGTTGAAGTGTCTTTTCGGACAAATACAGCCTTTCCACATTTCTCCATATCTCGCGGAACTTTTTCTTCTGAAGCCAAAATGAAAACGTGATTTGCTGCGTTACATAAATGTCACAGATTAGATCAGTCGTTTCTCGTTACTGCGTTTCCTGGCACCGGTGCTATTTTCATTATCTGTCACTGAAGGTTCCCCCAAAGAATCGGTCCCAATTTTCTCAAAACTATTTTAAAGAAATTAGTATTTCATCCACCATCCAAAGGGATGGTGACTGGAAATTATATCTTGTAACAGCATTATCTACATTGTCAGAGAACCTGTAGAGATTGTGCTTAATAATAACACTAGAGTCTTTTAAGAAAACAAGCGAAGCAGCCGGGCTCTCGGCATTTCTTTTATCCCCCAAATCCGTCTTGCAGGGTTGAGAGAATTCCTTCTGCAAACGTGTAGCGAATACACTGAATTTATGGGGAGCCACACAGGGGCCTAGTGGATAATGCAGAGGTTTTGAATCCGCGCAGAGCTTTTCTGTGCTGAGTTTGCATCTGGCTTTTCTCCACTGTCCCTTCTACAGTCCAAAAACTTGCACGTGAAGATAATTAAAAAGTCTAAAGTGCCTCTACGTGTCAATGTTGGTGTGTGTGCTTGATTATATAATCTGTCCAGGGTAAAACGGGCTTGGATTGGATCCATTGACTCTCAACCCTGCACTGGATAAAATGGTATAGAAGATAGATAGATGAATTTGTTTCCAAAGATTTGTAATTGATGGAAGGTCACGATACGCATACATACATACATACATACATACTTTAAATTCATGTTTTATTGGGAATGTAACTCCCCACTTGCAAAAATATGGATGCAGGTTCACAAGAAGTGCAAGACTTACCAACGTTTTATTAAAAAAATAAATTAAAAGCGACACAAAACATTTTATACAAAGAAAAACAAAATCAACAGGAAATCATGACTCAATAAAACCATCACTCAATTAAAGGGAAAAAAAAAGAATAAACTATAGTTTTCATATTTATATTAATTTATATCTGCTCTGCAATAATGCCAGAAATCTGGAGATGACATTCTTAATACATATCATGTTTTACATTCATTAATACTGCAAACCAAATGAGCAACAATGAAAATGTATCAACTTTTGTTGCCTCAACAACTAAGACGTACAATTTAGACGTATAAAGATTTAGATATAAAGTGTTCATTATTTCACAAAACCGACACCATGTGTCAGATTTTATTTAGAGGAGAGAAAGAAAAGAAACAGTCGTTACATTCATAGTCAAAGATGCAGCAACATGGGAAGTCTGATGATGATCTGTAATGTACAGATGTGCAGGATACCATCTTCAGACGTATGATCACATAATAGTAAATAAACCAACAAGTCATCAGAAAATTACATCTAGATTTCACACAAAACGGTGCAGCTTTCATTTTTTTTGTATGCGATTTACTGCGGTGTTGTGTCACATTTCTGATGTTAATAAAAGTTTAATATATATATATATATATATGTATAGATATCTTTCAGGCAATTAAAGGAAAAGAAAACTGTAATGATCAGTGATTTTCTTCCATGACTAACATTCAAAATCTCAAAAAATATTCTAACTGTGGTGCCAATTATGATTCTTCTGAACAGATTCTATAAGAGACATTGGCAACGCAGTTACGATTCTTCCAATTTTCCACGAGGTTGTTACAGTTCGAAAAAAGCTGCAGAGCTGCTGTCTCTCAACACCTTGTTCATTGATCCTATAGTTAAAGGTCACATGTAATTGTAAAGGTTATGTTTCACTAAACTCCTGTTTATTAGAAAAACTCAGTCGTCCTGTCAGCAACATGAAAGAAGTGTCTCTGTCAGTAACAAAAACATCAGCGGCAGCTTCTACATGTTAATACAAACAAACACCTGATCTGTGTTTCTTAAATTCATAACGTAAAGCAGGGAAAACAGTGATAGGAAAGTAAAATCTTTCATTTAGAAGTTTTTAACTAATGCTCGGGCAAGTATTTTCTATATACAAGACTGTATTAAAAATATGGCTCATAGACACTGTGCAAAAATAATCTAAGTATTTTTAATATCTCCATCTCTGTTCACTGTACTGAAGAATCAGTTGATGGTATTGCACCACACAATGAAAAAACACATTTTAAACAGCAACTATTCACAGCAACATGTACAGCAAGACATTTTTACTCTCAAAACAAGGATCAGAAAATGTGTCTTTCTCTTCTGTCTTTCTTGGATTTTTTTTCCTGAAAGCTTGTGACAAGAACTAATAATAAAAAAAAAAAAACATTAACAAACCGACAACACAACCTTTGATTTTGTATTTTAAGGCTATTTTGTTTTTTTCAGCTTTGAGGTAAGTAAACCATCTCCAGCCATCGTGATATGTTAGAAAAGACGCATACAATTCATTTACACAAACTCACACACTGCATACATGCAAAAAAAAAAATAAAAAAAAATAAAATTGTATTCACAACTAAAAAGTCCTGCTGAAGCACACATACTTGTAGACACACACACACATCCAGCGGTTCATGGTAATGCCGTCGTCTCCAGCCTGGCGATGTCGAGGGGCTCCTTGGTTACCGGGCTGTACGCTTTGGTCAATTTCAGGTTGCCATGTAAACCTGGGGGGCTGTGGAGAATGGACGGGCTGGATATGGAGGTGACGATGACGGATGTTGTGGCAGCGGTACACACTGTCCTTGGCCCCGACTCCATCGTCACGTTATCCAGCTGTGTGGGCAGAGAGAGACAGACAGAGAGGAGGGAGGGGAAGGTTTGACGGATTTGTGACAAAATACTCAACCTTTCTGGTGTTCGGTCGCGCGGTGAAAGAAAAAAAAATGCATTCAGAAGAATTTTAGAGACGAAATTACAAGTTTTAACAAGTGTCTGCTCTGATTTGGATCGATCGCAGCTGTGCTTCACTTCACCTCCAAGTGCAGGACGGGAAACAGTCAAAGCTGATCAGAGGCATCGATCTGTCAAGACTGATGAATGGCTTTTCTCTCACAGCACTGATGGAGCGCTGCTCCGTAGCGTGATTGACCTCTTGAGATCAAAACCTTCACAGCGCACAGGAAATAGACTGCGGCTGATGGCGCGCTCCCGCAGTCTGAGTTTGCTCCTTGGTTGTATACATAAAAAGTAATCGACAGTCTGCTTGGTGAGCAGGACAGGAGACAAGACGAACAAAACTACTGAAATCACCGCATGACAATAGTAATCAGTTACTTGCATGAGTTGCAATTATATTATAACACATCATGCAACACTGAATTTGCCACAATGCACCATTCCGCATCAACACGCATGCTCTAATGCAGAGTTACATGTTTGTGTGTTGATAATCAGAAACCTTTCTAAGTTTCCTACTTTTCATACAGGAAGTGTCTCATTTCCATTTTGCTCAACTCTGCATTTTTGGATCCTCTCATGCATGAAACAAGTTTAAATCACATTCCCACAGGTGGGAAATCCGTGTTAAAGCGAAAGTAACGCAAAGTATTTGTTGTCTTTCTGACAGGTGACGTGTTTCAAAACTAATGTTTTTCTTTATCGCAGCAGGACAGATATCAAGTCTTTCATGTGGCCAAAGATATTCAAGCCTGATCGTCACACTCCAGCACCACAGGATATAATTACACTTTTTTCTTTTCCAGATGTGACTCTTCAAAAACATCGCGTATTGTCTGTGCAGTCCAGCACGACGGAGCTTTTAGTTTGCGTCTATGTCAATTCTTTTATTTTCCAGATTCATCTGGAGTAGAGTCACGGAGCTCCGGGCTGATCCCAGCTGACACCGGGAGAAAAGCACAGCGCGCAATGAACGGGCAGTAAATACACACACAACTAAACTCAGACCAACAGCCAATTTGGAGAAACTAATTCACCTCACAAATGTCATATGAGATGGGCCGATACAGGGTGTTGGCTCTATTTCAACAGTCCCCAAAGGAACTCACAAAGTTTCATACGTCAATAGCTTCCATTGCAAAGGATTTGCTTGACTCATGTCGTGTTGATAAAACGTTGGGCTCTTTTCATGATTTTCTTTAAATTACCGGTATCACATAGAGAACATAGTTTCCTCGAGATGGCAGAAAAGTAAAGATCTCCACAGTTTAGAAACACGATCATAAATCCATTTATCTTAACATGAGAGAGAATCTGCTCCAGTCAGGTGTTACTCTGAAATTCTATGAGTCAGAATCAATCTTTTTAAAAACTTAAACAACTAAAAAAGAATCTACCTAAAGAAATGTTTTAGCGAGGTTAAAACATATATAAAAACTCAAAGAAATAAAGACATATATAATAAAAGGAATAGCAGTATAAATAAACTAAGTAATAACTGATATAGCTTATGCTAATTACAATTAAAGCTATGCTATTTTTTATTTAAACTTATTATGGGGTGAGGAGATACAAGCTGTTTTTTTGTGTGTGTAATTTTTACGTTATTAGTTTTGAAAGCTTGTGATTGTGTAAGAGTAATTTAGCAAGTATAATCATGAAGTTTATTAAAAATTCAACATCAGCTTCCTCAAAAATAATTTCTGAGAAAGATGAAGCCAGTTGGAGACCATCGATTAATAAACATTTCATGATGCTATTTGATTACATTTTTGCTGATTGTTATTGTAAAACGGTCTGTGTTTAGCCGTTTAGTTGCATGATGGCTTGTTTTTATGTTTGTTATTACACCTAGCAGTTTTAACGTTTTGTTTTTGTTTTTTTTTACAGACATTTTCATTGGGTGTGTTTTCTCTTATGTTTGGGCTGGAAACTGTCAGTAAGATCTGGCAACCAGGAGAGCCGTCCTGCATTTACATTGTCTGTGGAAACCGAGGATAAGAGAGTCTCACATCCTCATATCCATACCTTCAGCCAATTCTGAATCAAGAATAACACTTAAACACAAGTTCTTTGGAAACACGTATAATAACACTTATTTACATTACTTATATATGTTGACCAGTTGCGGAATAACAAAACTAAGCAGACTCAAGTAAGAGGTTTCATATCAAATTAAGATGGATTTGGTCTCCTTCTCTTTCACGAGAAAACTTCAGCCATTAAATATAAAGCTAGAGACAGTTAAAGCAACATGCGGGCTTATCGCTCAAAACCACCCATGTTGACAAGATCTTCCATTTGTTGACAGTCACTGATCCAATCGGACATTAAATACACAAACACAAACGGTGCAAAAGAGTATGAAAACAGCCCAAAGCCAAAACACGTCTTATTCTGGTGCAGAACAACATACCAGCTAATCACAGGAGAAATTGGTTCATAGGACAAACTTCCTGAAATAACAACATATTTTAATGGTGATTCAAGATGAAATGATTTCTGAACTTGTTTGGCGGTACAAGATGAATATCAACAGGTACTAACAAAGACGGTATATTAACAGCAGCATTGTGAATTCAGGAATTCTGTGGCACCAGTACTTAAGCTGACTGATCTCTTTCCTGCACAGACCGTTGAACTGGTCAGAGAATAGAGAAAATGAGATAAAAAAAAAAAAAAAACAGTGACACGTCTACTGCACAGATGATTGACGGGCGGTTCCTTACAGCTGCAGGCAGACGGCTGGTTGGCTTCAGATTGATGTCCGACATGGATATGTCCTCCGGCTGCGTCAGAGTCTGAACAGAGCGCACATAAAAACAACCATTTAGTTTGACCCAGAGGATCGTCTTTACTGCTGGGCCTTTAAGTCGCAGTGCGGAAACACTTCAAACTCGGTTGCTCGAGGCGTCGCTGTTTTTCAACACAGGAAAGACCTCGAACTTTGACTTGACAGGACGACCCGACCAGATGGGAAAACATCTACGGGAACTTGGCCACGTAGAACCAAACTACCCTCAGAGTTACGTTCACACAAAAAATGTTCAGTATCCATAAGGAGATGGAAGGAGGTCAGGAGCCGTTTTCCTCTGCCAACAAATGCAACATGTCGAAACACGCGGCCGCATCGTCCAAGCTGTGGATTTAATCTGAAAGTCCCAGATTAGTGGATTAGAGTTTGGACCCGGTGTAATGGAGTCCTGAATGAACCTGCCCTGTGTGTGTGTGTGTGTGTGTGTGTGTGTGTGTGTGTGTGTGTGTGTGTGTGTGTGTGTGTGCGCGCGCATGTAGGTTTCTCGCAGTTTGTCTGTGAACTAAGATGATTACAGAGAGGTTTATACCAGCAAACTGGATGTCCTAGAATGACACGCCTCTTTCCTCTCGCCCACCAACACAATTCTTTCTGTAAGACCGAAACAAAACAAACAAAACAAAAAAAAAACTCCTCCTGTGTATTTTTTACAGGCCAACGGAGAAATTCCAAATCTTGATTCAGGACTGAACAGCCTAAAATCTTCAACAACACAGGATTTAAAAATACTTCAGAATATTTTTCATGTCAAATTATAAACACATAGGAGCTTTCAGTATGAAATATCTTGTAAGTTTTTATAGACTTATAGTCTAGTAGTTTATTAGTTATAAGATAATCTTTATGATTTCCAATCAGAAATTAAACCATGTTGGGAAAATAAGAAAAAGAAATCTTGCAAAAAAAGTGTAATTAAAGGATTATCTTTGTCAGAAACTCGAGTGCAAAACCAGCATAATTCAAAAGGTCTAATGGTTGAGGGGTTTCACATGAAGTAAAATCTGACTTTTAACAATAAAAACCTTTAGTTTATATGGATTTAAATGGATACCATTGATCCTTACAATGATCTTTTACTGTGAAAACACAGGAGGTACAGTGTTCAACTAAACATGAAACAAATTGAGTACAGTTTATGTTTGGAGATAATAGGATGAGATTTTTATTTCATATTCAAGCACTGGCAGCCAGCCGCTGATAAACTTCTAAGAATTTTAAAGGGCATATATTTGAATCTTTTGTTAGATTTGCTAGTGAAAGAACATTATTTCTAAAGGAATGGAGATGTATATATATATGATCCTGACTAAGTAATGACAGGCCTGTTATAAGTGATTTCCAATCAAGTTGGAACAGGGAACGTGTTCAATAAATGTATGACCTATTGTAAATATGTATTGACTTTCTGCCTTTCTTTGGCATTCTTGAGTTTGGGTATGGCTGCGCTGAAAGATACCCAAACTAATTATTAATTTGCTTCTTATCAAAGAAATGAAATACAACAAAAGAAGTAAAAACAAAGGTAATCTTTCATTTGCCAAAAAGATTAATCACTGGGACAGAAGTAAATTCAAACCGTGCACCAATAACTGAGACGACCAAGTTTCTAATGGCAAGTTTTATAGTCTTTCACTATTGAGATGATTTTAAAATGTTTATGGCTCAGATTTCAGTACTTGAAAGTAATATTGCGGTTTCTGTGGTTCTATTTCTTTCAATGTAATGTAAGGTAGTCTTTTTAAAAAGGCAAGCAAAGATGCAAATAGGAAGGTAAGACTGTCATCAGGCAAGTCATACGTCATAGTATTCAGAATAACCAGTGTATTTACAGAGGACCAGAGCAACTTGAACTCATTAAATGACACACCAAGAAATCCTGCTGTTTTTTTCAGAGGTTTAAAGCCAACGTGAACTCTGTGGGCTGTAAGCCATGAAATGCCAAACAGAATCCCAAAGTCTCTGACTTTGACAGGACGGCAAAACAACGTGACCTCACTTCTCAAATGTAGCTGGAAGAAGAATTAGAACAGCTTTGACACGATATGAAACCTCCCATCAGAAATAATGACTTTGAGAGATGTTGGACTTACGCCTCCGCTGTTTTTTAATCTCTGGCTGATAACACCTGAGAGATGCTCAAAGTAATGATGTTGCAAATATATGATTTTCAGGCATTATTCATCTTGCGTGTCGGTACAGGATGTTGGCGGGAGCGGGGAACTCACCGTGATCTGTGTAAGATGACACAAGGCCGGGTCGTTGGGATTGTGCGCCGCGGTTTTCTCAAACTCCCCTGAGGTGAAGCCTCTCACCTTTGACCTCTGGCTGGCGTGACGCACCTGTCTGACATCGGCGGACAGCTGGCGACAGACGGGCGTCCGAGACGAGCAGTCCTCCTCCGTGTCTGAGAAGCGAGCCTACGGGCAGCAGGTCGCGGACGGATTCAGCGACTCGTGATGCAAACCCGTTTTGCCGAAACATACCATATTAGATATGAGGTACACTCACTGATTCACTGTCGGACTGGGAGGAGTGTCGTGGCTTGGAGCCTTTGCACTCCGACTGGCTGGTGAGGGTCGACCGGCGAGTGGACTGGAAGCTGCTGCTGCTGTAGCGGTCCCGGCCAGTGATGCACAGCAACACGCCCAGGTAGGGAATGTACCTGCTGAGGGCCGACCTGAGACACCGGCAGAAACACAGACTTTCATTGAAACCGTTGCCGTTTCATTTGCTCCTTAGCGTGAAATTAAGTACACGCTGTCCGTGATCTCAAAGAGAGTTGGCCTGGTCCCGTCTGCCGGTGACGTAGCTTCAATCACTGTCAGGGTTTATTTCTGCTGCCAGGGTGAGATTTACTGGAGGCTTGGACTTCAGTGACTGTATTTACCCTTTGCGGATAAATAAACGTGAGTATGTAGGTGTCATTATCGGGTTTACACATGAATTGAATGCCCCCAAGCAACCACTTTACTGCAAGTTAGCGGCGTTTTATTTTGAAATCCCTCGCACAGGAAGGGCGCAATGTTGAGACAAAGTGACTTTGGATCGGCTTTATGCTAAGTCTGAAACAATAAAGGACATTTTTCCAGGCTTAAGTTGTTCTTTGTGTGTGCTGTTAAATTTGACTATGTAATTAGTGTGAATTAAATGCTGATTAATCAGTCTCCCAAGGACCAATCAACAAAAGATAAAGTCATCGGAAAACATTATTTGAGGGTTTGTCTTATTTTAATGTGTTCAACTGCTTCTTTGTAAATGTTAAATAAAATTAAAATAAACATGTACAATGTTCCTCTTTTGAATTTTGTGCAAAACAATGCAATTATCTATGTCATAATTACAATTGTCTGCAGTTTTTCAGCGATAATCAATACAAATATGAATCAAAGAAATGTATCTGATAAACAGAAATTAATATGTTTAATCATGTTGTAATACTAGGAAGCTTTTTTCCTTGATATATAACCTCAAGATGACGAAACACAAACTTTTCACACACTTCTCAGCTTTTTTAAATACAAATCTGATGCTGACTGGCTTCACTTTGAGGCAGCCATCCCTCTTTGTTGATTCGTCCTACCTGTATTTAGGATGCGTTATGGCGTATATGATGGGGTTGTGGATGGCGGACGCTTTGGCGATGACTGCAGGGACCGAGTTCATGTAGGGCGTCAACATATCAGCGTACCTGAAGGGGGACACAAGACAGAGGCAGTGACAGGAAGATGAATGGCAGGAGGAAATGAGACACATTTATGTGACTGGGACATTAGTGGGTCTGTTTTAGCGTTCACGATTATTCTTCATCTGGCCCCGACTCTGAAAACTTTGGCCAAGATGAATGTCGCAGTCACTTTCAGTGTTTTAATCATGTTCTTGTTTAAAGATGTAATTTGTAAAAGTTTGCAATTTATGGAAAACATATTCCCTCATGACCATCTTGATTTGTAAAAAAAAAAAAAAAAAAAAAAAGCCTTTTGGTGTCACTGCTATATTTCCCATTTTGATTTGTGAAACAATCACAGCTCCTGACAATAACAAACCAAGTTGTATCTGCAAACAGTGTATATATTTGGTTAGACTCAACTGGACATAATGTGTGATGTGGATTTTTCTTGGGTTAAAATGAATCAACTCCTCGGGTATAAATCTCTTTGAATTCCTGCCGAGGGTTTCCCTGAAAATGTAGTAAAACCGAGAGATTAATGTCTCACTCTAAGTAATCAATTATGGGAGCTTACTTTTATAGGAACGTCCAAAGACTTGCTTTAGACGGCCCCTGTGACCTCAAAGAAGAGTGATAAGGCGACTTTTATGATGCCTCCAGTCATAAAACCAAACTCAAAACGACTTCAGTCAAACTCAAAAGGTGCTGATTCAGGCGGTGACTCTCTACTCACCCCGCGAATGCAGTGAGGGCTGCACATGAGTAAGGCGCCCAGGAGATGACAAACAGCAGGATGACGATGAGTGCAATTTTGGCCATTTTCCATTCACTCTTCATTTTATGGAACTTCTTTGCAGAGTCTCTGTTTCCGTGACAGTTGATCTTTGTTATCGCTCTGTCACACAAACGTACACACACAGTGGGCATGCAAGTTACAATGTGTTTTGACGAGAGCAAATTTCTGTTTGGGTGCTTCTTTATGATACTTAAAAATATGCATCTTGTACATCAGAGCAACGTATATATGTTTCCCATCTTTGGGTCAGGAAGAGGAGCAGGGACACAGAAAGTCTCTTAAAATATTTCTTCTTCTTCTTCTTCTGGGTTTAATGGTCATTTGCATCCATAAAATTGCGTTACTGCCATCGTCTGTTCTATCGACATTGTTTGCCAGCGCTCTCGTCATCCACGATGACTGTTTCCCTCTCTCCTATCAGCAGCTTATTTATCCCTGATGACTGTGTCCCTACTTCTTCTTCATTTGGGTTCAATAGCAGCTCGCGTCAGTGAAGTTGCACTACCACCCCCCTGCTGGTTCCAGCTAGTCTCATACAGACTAATTTCTCCTGGCCAACAGTTTCAATCGCACTCTTTAAGAAAAAAACTCCAACATAGAATTTATTCAGTGGTTTTAGTCCAGAAATGACTCTAAACAGCTCATCTTGGCTACTGCTACTGCCTGACTTTGTGTACTAATGACCACCATGATGGGGAGCTGCCAGGCTATTATGGCGCTGTGCATGATGTTGGCTAAATAAATAAACGTGATCCAAACACAAGTCAACAGTGAAGAAACAGAGAGACAGAAACAAAGGTATCTTAAGATAATTTTGGGTTCAGCAACTAGTCCTACATGCATGTTTCTGGACGAACATGCAAGGGCTACACTGAAAGCCACACAAATGTGGCACCATATAAATAGGAAACAGTCAGACTTTGCTATAATATGAGATTAAATTCCAAGAAGCAATGTTACTATAAAGAAATATAAAAAAACAACAACCCACAAATACTGTTAGTTTATGTGCATGGTTTTCCTATGAATGTGACATAAAAGCATAATGATTGAATGGGCCAGTAATGAAAGTCAAATCCATCCCTATGTTCGTTTTCCTCTAAGTTTATTTTCAACCTGACTGACGCGGACATGTTTGGCTCTAGCGTGGTGTTTTCATCACAGGTACTGACAGGTTGTTTGAACATGAGGCGCTGCCGTTTACGTTGGGCGCGACATTAGTGGAAATCGATGGAAGAGCCCAGACACGCCGTTCATCAACGTGACAACGTGTCAACGCAGCGCGCAGTTCTGACATTCATGTCTTCACTGATACAGACGAGAAAATGGTGTGTGTGTGTGTGTGTTTACCAACCGCGTTGTGCGTCGGATGGCCCTGAAGATGCAGCAGTAGCAGAAGATGATGACTGACAGAGGGATAAAGAAGACAAAGGTGAAGAGCAGCATGGTGTAGGAGCGGACAGAAGGGGTGAAGGTCATGTAGTCCCAGGAACAAGACGTCATCAGACCCTCGGGGACGTAGGCACCTGTGGGAGAGCAAACACACTTTGGTGTCCCATTCAACTGAGGATGTCACATTTTGTCATTGTATAGCATCCTGTTCTTCACTCGCACAACAGCTTTCGCCTACTCGCTCTTTGTTTTCCCAACACTTGTGCGCCTACTGCCATATCTATTCATAACCTCGAAACTCTACTGCTTGATAAATCTGTATGAAAGCTATTAGACCAGTGTATGGCACAAGAAAAGTAGATTAGTAGATTATCCAAGTATCTGCAGTATCTTAGATTTATTTCCCTTTATATAAATATTGCACTTATAGTAACAAAAAAAATGTCTCATGTCTTGTTTTGATGTGGAGGATGAAGAGTTAGAGTGAAAGGATTAAAGCATTTATCCATCGCAAGGCTGCTGAAAGTCACAAATACTAAAACTTCCTGTTTTCCGTCCTGAAAATAAAGGTTTCGATGAGAATTCATGGCGTTTCTTAAAAAGTCCAGACAGTTACCGTTTGTTCCAATGAAAAAAAAAAGTATAACTCTTTAATCAAAACATTTTTAACTGAATATTAATAACTATAGGGGCTACACAGCAGTACACTAGTGAGCCCACCAACCACACTCAGAGTAAGTCTGTCTCATCGCATTGGTTTTACATAATGTTTAGTCTTTGATTCACATTCTGAAGAACAATTGTTTTTTTGGGGTTTTTATACCACTTATCTCTTGTAGTTCGTGCTTTCATGTCATAGCAAGATTATCCTCTTCCGGAGTAAAGTATTCATATTATCGTCTCTGTGTTTGGTTTGCATGTTCTGCCTGTGTTACATTTTTCTGGGCGCTCTTATTTATTGACACAGTGAAAAGATTTGCATTTGAGGTAAATGAGTTACTCTAAAAAGCCCGTGAGTGTGAATATGTGACTGTTTGTCTCTCAGTGAAGCACTGGTGACCTGTTCAGAATGTAACCTGCCTTCACTTAACCTCCTGTGACATTCAGCTGGATAAAGCAGTACAGAAGATGGAAAATGGAAGGATTAATCCTCTTTTTTTGTGATACTTTTTCAGTTTTTTTTCTTTTAACCTCATCTCATTTTCACTGATTTCTTGTCCTTGCTTTTTGTGTCTTACCACTGCATGAAAAGTGCTATCAACAAAGACAGATTTATTGAAGTAATATGGATTTGTAAAGAGTTTGGAGGTCTATTATCCTGCTCCAGTGTCGACTGACAGCCGCCTTTAAAAAAAAAAAAAAAAAATTGTTCCCTTCAGCTGCAGGTATGTTCCTCAATACACTTCTCGCTGCTGATATGTCACATATTGAAAAATGAAGTGGAAAAAACATCAACATTCCTTCAGTAGAAACCTTTTTGCACCAGATATCAATCCTTGTAAGATTTCTTTTTTTTTTTCAATTTGTACACAGTGTGCAGCTGTGGTGAGGCTTTGCTTTGGAACCCATTGTGGGCAATCGGCCATCTTACATCCTTTAAGATCTCACTTGTGTGATATTCACATTGAAATCAAGAAGCCTTTTTTACTGTTTATTTTGCTCATTTTTGTGCATTGAATGTGCAAATAGTTAACCTGAAGCCTAAAGACTTGCTACTCATGCACTTCACACACAGAAAACACAGCTGCACAAGAAAACTGAGACACTGACTAGCAGCCCGTGCGCACAAGAGTCTCTCCTTTGGGACAATAAATGCCTATTCAAATTTTTATAGCAACATAATTGCCTTCTGAAGAAAAGAAAGGGTGATTAACATGTGCATTTCTCACGTATATGTAACACCACCTGACAAATGCAGGCTTCCGTATATAATAAAATGGGCTTCAAGTGCACTTGGAGCCCTCTCATTGTTTTTGTTATGCACACCACGTGGTTATTCTGTATGAGAACGCATCCCTTGTTCCACTTAAAGTCCACAAAGAAAACACAGGAAGACACACACACACTTCACTGTCTCCACTTATACATTAGCACACCTCTAACTACACACATCGACTCTGAGCTCTGAGGATACACTCCCTCACCTTTTCTCCAGACACGGAAGGAAGCTATAAGTCACTTTTATTACATGTTACTTTGGGTTTTTGTGCCTCTGGAGGTTCAAAGCCTCCAGAGGTTTCTTAGTGGAAGGCAGTCACTGCGACAGACACGATGCAAGGTGACAGACAGAAGAAAGAGCCGTGACCAGCTTGTGAGCAGCGGCGTTTCTGTTCGAATAGATACAAAACAGGGCCGAGCTTCTAACAAGGTGAATCGCTGTCGACACCAAAGTGGTAAGGAAAGGCCTATTATATGAGATGTATATAAATAGAAAGAAAAACATCACTAATTGTGTAAAGCGAAGTACTGAATTACACAGCCTGCACTGTAATGATGCTGCACATTATACAGTATCATTCGTTACTGTAATGCCAGATAATAAGGTAAATGCCGGAACCCATTTTTTGGGCACTCGCTGAAAAACAAAAATAAAACATGTACACAATCATGAAACATTTGCTAACCATAAAATATGTAGGGAAAGTAGAAAACTGTGCAACATCTCATATTTCATTATTTACAACTTGGCAATTTCTTACTGTAGTTTTTATTGACACATCTTCTACAATGTAGAGGATGTGTAGAATCTACATGATTCACTCACATCCTGTGATATGTTTGTCATCTGCAACACAAGTTGCTAAACTTGCCCCATTGTATCTCCTGTCACTTAGTTTTACTGTTACGATGATAAACAAAGTGTCAAAATGTTTAGACTTGTGTGTTCCAGTATAATAGAATTACAAATGGAAAAAAAATCCAACGCAAACAGCACCTTTTTTTTTTTTTTTATGTAATTATCTTCTTCAGAGATTTCCATTAAGGCATTCATTGTTAGTGAAGAAAAACATGTTTTTGTCATCAGGTGAAAATACGTTGGCTGCCCTTATTGTGTACGAGTTTCTTTCTTCTTTTTTTTCTTGCTTAGTGTCAGGTTGCATCGATTACTCTGTCATAGAATAAATTAGACCATTCTTTTTTATTGAATACTCCTGTTTTTCCGTTTCTGCAAAACTGATTGCCACATAAAAGTATAAAAGCAGTTATGTTGACAAAGTTTTAATTTTTTCCTGCATATTTAAAGCATAACCAAGCCATTAGGGTGGATGTTTATTAGATTGCAGCTAACTACGTAGGCAGGATACACATTGCTAATCTATGACATGGCAAATATGTGGGATATATACAGGGAGTATTCATAAGATACCCATATTTACAGAAGTAGTTGGCCAAGTTCAGCTAGGGAGAACTGGCTTCAGGTTCATTCCAAGCAATCCCCAATGGGGAAAAGCAAAACCAGTGCAGAGGAGACATATTGACATGAAAGGAAAAAGAAGACAAAAACAGGCAGCACAGTTTACAAAAGCTGCGTCCATTGCCAAACAGGCCAATGGACTTCCTGGGAAAATATAGTGACGAAGAAACTCAGCTGGAGAAACAAAGATGGAAGGACCTGGAATGACTTTCATCAAAAGAGGCACGCACAATAACCTACCCACCCGCCAGAACTTAAAACAATGGCTTGGAGGAGACCCAAACTGTTCATTGCGTCAATCTCCAGGATCAATAAAGCACATCCTATCAGGATGCACGATAAGCTTCTCTCACGGATGGTACAACATGGCGTCACGGCCAAGTGCAGAAACAGCTGGCCTCAGTGTTGGAGCAGAGGTGAGTTGTGAAGATGAGACTGAAGGATCAGAAGCTGAGAGGGGTTTACCTGCTGTAACAGGTGTCACCGCTGAGTCCTGCACTCCTACTGCTACAACCATCATTGCTTCCGACTCACAATCATTTGGCATTTTGCAGTGTTCAAAAACACAGATAGGTATAAAGAGAACCAATGGGAAGCTCCTTTTTCTTTCCTGGCGACCATCTCCATTCCCATGCCAACATCAGGTGTTCTGACTCAACAAAGGGACTGAAGCGTCGAGTCCGATTGGCTCCATACATGCATTGGAAGAATGTGCAAAGCTCTCAACGTCCACCACAGACATACATTATAACACACAAACGCAAGAAAAACACGAAAGAAAGATCTTGAAAATGCAGAAACGTCTGCAATTCATTTGCGTCTTTGTATAGAACAGACATGATTGGGCCATTGTAAAAGCAAATGAAAAAGAAGCTAAACAAAACACATAACTTTAAGAAAAGCAGAGAAAAAAGAAAATTTGACCTTGGGTTGAAGGCATCTAGTGTTTGTGATGTTTGTGAAAAGGAGAGCTTTTCGCCTCATGGCTGAAAGGAATCCAGATTACCCTGGTGACAGAGCAGATTCACTGAAGTAACAAGCTCTCCATATATGGGCTCAGTTATCAGAAATGTTGAATACCCATCCAAAAATCCAAAGTAACCTGTGGGAATATCCTTCAATGGCCACTTTTTCAGGACGAGTGCAGTTGAAGCAGTATGTGATTGTATGCATTTTATTATTAAAAGTTCATATTGTAAAAATACTCATAGCTTGTTTCTCTACGCTTATTTTTTTACTTGCTGTTCAGATTTCTGTCTGTTACTCTCATCCTCACTCTCCATGCATATATAGGGAATCCATCAGGCTTTTCTGCAGGATTAATGACACAGGTTATGGCTCATATGTTGGACTCACTGATCCCCCGTGGTTAAGGTTAAGCCCTGTGTGGACTGGTGTCCCGAGTTTTATAAAGTGAGGAGCTGTGTCCGCTGAGCTGCATCACTTTAAATGATGTGTTTTGTGATTTGAAGTAGATAAGAGGACTGACCTAACAGATGCTGAATTTGTAACACCGGCAATCACTTCCATTTGGGAGCGCAACCCGAAAAGGAAAGCCTGAAATCTCCCACCAGAACATGACTCCGGCTCCTTTTCAAACATCGCTGTGCTGTATAAAACAAATGAGTGGACTTCCCTCTGAAATCAGATTTTATGTGATGTGTTTTCTCCTGTGGGTGAAGGAAAAGAAATGTGGGATGTATTTCCCTTTGCTGTTAACTTCTCACCATGAGTCTGACATGCAGACACAACCAAAAACAGAGGGAAAGACATGTTGAGGCCGAGCTCAAGAAACTAAAAACCCTCAGGAGGAATCAGGCTGATGAATAAAGACTCGACTTACTCCAACCGAAGAAGGGGGGAAGGCTCCAGCCCATGGAGTAGACCCAGGCCGCAGCCACGATGCTGAGAGCTTTCTTGCGAGACATGACCCCGAGAGAGGCCAGAGGCCTGGTGATCACGATGTAACGGTCCACCGCGATCACCATCAGTGTCATCATGCTGCAGATACCGAACAGGGCGCCGCAGAAGGCGTACATCTCACAACCTGGGGAGAAGAGGCAGCGGCACACAAGAAAGGTTTGTTTGTGGTATCACTGGCCGAGCGCTTCAAGATAAACACCTGAAAGTGGAAACTGTGCTGTGCAGATCACTTTATGGTCCTAGAGAGACATTTACCTGCAAATGATCCCCATGAATTGTAGACAGAGACAAAGTGCATGCCGTGTTTGTATGTACCCATGTGGCATTCATTAAGATAAAACATGGGGCATATGTTTAAACATGCTTATAATTTATATATTGTGTTTTCAATGTAGATACATCAATTAGGTGAAACCAGCAGCAGCACTTATCTCATTGTTAAGCATCACATTTAAATTGTGTATCATTTGATTGACACAAATGTGCAATTACTGATTTATTACAAGACATGGTCGCATAATTACCAGATATGGTGACTTGCCTGATAAAAGCGTTTACTAGCATGTCAACGCGGCCACAAGCCATTAACTGAATTGCATTGATGGGCACTGATTTTGAAGTGGAAAAAGTCAGCCGAGGAAAAGATTCTGAACAAAAGCAGATAGAGACATCACAGATCGGTCTATACTTTGAACATTCACGACTGAAGCAAATGAAAAGTAATCCCATCATTTGCATGTGTTTAACGTGGCTGTTGATGTGAGGCCTCACAGTTTACAACACTTCTTTGATTCAATCACTGTGCTTCAGAAGTAATACTGAGGCAATACACTGGAGCAATACATTGCTCAATAAAAAGTTGATGGATTTCTGACTTTGATCCACGTCCTCTCCAACAGTGTGTGTTGAAGTTCAAAATAAGAAGAAGAAGAAGAAGAAGAAGAAACACACACATCACACCTTTAAGGATGAGTGAGAATATGTAACGGAAAGAGTTGAAAGATTAAACAAAAAAAACAGATGGAAATTTGAAGGTAAGGTGAAAGACACCAGAAGAAGTAAAGTGTGTGTAAACATAATTTATTTATTGACCCTACTGGAGTACCGCTGATGCATGTTAACATGATGCACATGGATTTCTTCAGAGATTGATGCACACACACACACACACACACACACACACACACACACACACACACACACACACACACACACACACACACACACACACACACACACACACACACACACACACACACACACACACACACACATCAGCTGCTTCCCCTCCAGGCTCTTATTGTTCCGTCACCACCAGCCCTTCACACTTCTCGTAACCACAGCACAAGACGCAATCTGAAGCGTGTCACCTTAGTGAAGGAACCCAAACAAATACTGCTCAGGCTATCAAATGTACTGTATCTCACAATTCCTGGATGTGTGCGTGTATTTGACATTTATGGTACTGAAGCTAATTAAGTCCAGGCTGAGTCATAAAAACGTCAGGATACTAAATTATGTTAAAGTCCAGGGACATTTCGTTGTAACATCACAGTTCCTTATCCACAGTTCTTTGTTTTAGGAATGATTCTCGGGAATGTCTTGAAGTGCAAATGGAAATCCTGGATGTTTTGTAAGGAACATGCAAAAGCATGCATTATGTGGATTTCGCCATAGAAAAATTGGCAAATTCTGCTCTGCTACTGTCAAACAGTTCGTACAAATAATCTACCAATGAAAAGATAACTCAAAACCAATCCAACAGTATAATCGTATCATAGTATTCCTTGCCAAGAAACAGTCTGATAACAAAGAGATGATTCCTCAAACACAGTCTTTTTAATGTACTTATGTACCTTTTTGAACTCAGCAGATCATTTTGCAGCAAGAGGAAAGGACTCTGGAACATGCAACACATCAACTCAAATGGTAGGATCACAACTAAAGGCAGGCTTTCTCTTTTAACCAACAACTGTGTTGATATCTTTGATCATAGCTTAAGTTCTCTGAGCTTATGTATGAAATACTTTTCTGATTTTTCTTATTCCAGAAGAGGTAAAACATTACTCAGATTCAGATTATCCGTCTATTGCCATAGCAAGCTGTTCCTCTTACTGTAAATGCTTTAAGAATCGCTTGATTCAATTCATTTATCTTGCTCCCTGCAGGCACCGCTGGTGTACATAGAGGCCTTCCAGGATAATAACTTTTTCTTTGATATTAAAGTACAATGTAGTGAACGTTACCTCTGATTCAGTGGAGAACAACAACAACAAAAAAATTAGTTTCTGAAACCCAAACTGCACAGGTAACAAGTATTAAACTAAGCTTATAATGAATACTTATAACTGAGACACTAATCTACACTGGTGATATTTACTGAATGAGTGAAAAGACACCAAAATGTTGCAATTCTCCTGCCATTTTTCTCGATGTTTTAGAAATTTTAACAAAAACATTTTTTACATATCCCAACAGCAAATAAATTCCATGTTTATATTATATATACTACATATTCTATAACATGCATTTGAGGTTAATTGGCAACCTTAAATTCCCCCTCGGTGTGAATGTGTGAATGTGTGTCTGTCTCTGTGGGTTTGTCCTGTGATGACCTGACAGCCTGTCCAGTGTGTCTCTTGGATTGTCCTCAGCGCCCCCCGACCCTGCACAGGATTAAACACTATAGAAGATGGACGGATGGATTGATGATGCTGCATTTGTTGTAATAAGCTTGTGTTTCTGCATCAGGGAATCAAGAAAACAAGCAAATGTAAACTAAGTGTTCAATGGAAAAGAAAAAGTGATACTGAAGCAATCGGCGCTTGGTATAGTCTGAGTTGCAAAAGCAAGAAGAGAGGTCAAACAACATATAACAGGTGGTCTTGCTTTGTAATCTTATGTTCCTTGCTTTGTCTGAGTGTTCTGAGAAGGATCATTGGTCAGGGCGGACGGCAGCGCTTAGTAAAAAAGGTGAGGGTGTTCTTGCAGCAAGCAACATTGAGACTGGAGCTGCAGATCTGACAGCAATTGGCTGCCTTCATCAAGGTCAGGACAACTCCTGAAGGAAAACACAGCGCACCGACTATCAGTGTTTGATCAGCCGAGTGTGGAACCTCTTTTATCGCTTCTCTACGTCAGCTCCCCATAGGCTGTGCACTGATGGATGGTATGCACTGGAGTAAACCCACCTTCAAATGCACATTGGTAAAACATGCCATTCTTACGCGCCACTTATGATCGATGGAATTAGGATACTGCTGGGTAAGTACTCTCTGCTCCTTTTTCCCATTGTGGTTAAAAGCAATGAAAGAGGATTGTAGGTGTGTCGGTGTGTGTGCAGAATCTCTATTGAGTTGTACGTCACGGTCGAAAGGGTCGGTCAAAGATACGCGTCCTCGTGGAATTGAAAGTGTGCGTGCATAAATGTTAATAACCTGTGTGCGTGCATTCACATGTAAATGAGCGTGGAAAAAAAAAAAAGATTAGGAGACTGCGCTCCGTTAGCGGTTGCATTAGGAACTAATAACTGGTACCATTACAAAACCGTGCAACTTGTGGTTTTTCTGAGTTGAAAAGTTGCTTAAACAAAGTGCGTGTGCACGTCTTACCTTTCTTTCCAAAGATCCAATGTTTGTGCATGCTTGTGATGAAGAAGATGGGTGTCTGGGTGAGACACATGAGGAAGTCTGTGACCGCCAGGTTAATGATGAAGATGTTGGACGGGGTCCGTAAACTCCGGCTCCTGCACGCAAGAGGCACGAAAACCTTTTCAAATATTTTGAGAATAAGTCAGTCCTGCCATCATCCATTTTAGTTTCATCCTGTACTTATTGTCTACGTTTTATGTTTGTTTCACTATAAAATCTCTTTTTTTTTCCTTTCCTTATATAAAATTAGCTCACTCAGTCATGTCACATTGAATCCATGGTTACCAAACTTTATCAACTGGCAATATCCAGGGCTATGCATTTTTACATTCAAACTCCACAACTTTTCTTTTCATTTAAATGTTTCATAAAAACTACATATTAAATGGTTCAAGCAAAGTTCAACAGTTTAACTATTAAAAGTGAATCATGACTCACACTTTTTTGTGACTTATCAAATTTCAACTTTCAGTTGCATTGCAAGATTCATATCTGTGTGAAAAATTGGCTTTTAAAACACAATTAAAGTCAAAGTCCGGATCTTGACCATTCCAAAGACCCTCACCTTGTGCTTACCTGGACTATGATGCTTTTACCTTTGACCTTTGCTCTCGTAATATTTGTTAATGGCCACTCGATGTCACAACAGTCGATTTAATCCATCGAGCCATAACTCACTGTGCACATGTGAAATCTTAACCCCAAAAACAAAGGAGTTACCTGCAAAAGGCGTATATGACGAGGAAGTTTCCCAGCATGCCTGTGATCCCGACAGCCAGGATGACAACACCGATGGTGTAGTGAGCGTGATCTGGTACGTCCACTGTTGGAAATGGGTGGCTTGGGACTGTAGAACCCTACCAACATTTAAAAAATGAAAAAAACAAAACAAAACAAAACAAAATCAACACAATATATTCACAGATAGCATTTATATCACAATATCAAGCCGTATAAACGTATTGCTCCAATTGTCAATCTGTCAGGTCTTCTTCTGCTTTTGGGTTTCCCATTGATTCATGACAGAATCACAGTAAAAGAAATGTCTTTTAACGGCAGAAAACTTCAGTAGTCTTGAAAAGTGGAGTGGACACATTTTTCCAGAATTAAGGGTGGGAAAGGAAAATAATAATTGAACATGACGGAACACTGGGTTCTTCAGATCTTATCGCCACGAGCAGATGAAGCTAATGCACGCTAAATATATGTGGCTGAGTTGGAAAAGCCTTGTGCTTCATTTCTTCCTCTTGCCATGTCCATATGTCAAAGAGACACTGAATCCCTGAAGGCAGCCGTTCTGGTTTCTGCGTGAGTGAATTGGTGAGTGTGACAAACAGTGTAAAGCCTACTTGATTGAGTGAAAATGTGAAACGTACACTGAATTTATGTGAAGTCCATTTACCATGAAATCTGGAATAAATTAACACAAGGAGTTAGTGAAGTAGTAGTGAAGTCATTCTATGCAGATCTTTGTGCTGCATTATTTTTGTATGTTAAGTGCTATAGAAATAAAGATGGGATGGAATCAGACGTTGAATAAATGAATGTAAATTCCTTTGATGATGCACTTGGAAAGTGTTGAATTGTTCGTCCACTAAGAGAGAAAAAGGAAACATCTGAGGAAACATCGGCCCTTTACATCCAGCAAAGTCTAAGATAGATTCCTGACATTCGAAATAATCTACCTACTTCATATAAACTGCACAATAAATAGCTAAAGGAAGGTTCAGTGCTCCTGAGGGTCAAAGGAAGCAGAAGATATGCATGTGTTGTTCATTAAACAACTGCTAATTGTGACGATTAAACTGAGAAAAAAACGAATAAAAGGCACATCAATCCCAAATAAAGTGTTTGCGTAGGCTGGTTTTTAAAAAACCCGAAAAGACAGCATTTTCTGAGAATGAGAGTTCTTTCTCTTGACAGAAGGATATTTCCATTTCCTTGAAAAGAGCGGCTGCACCTGAGAGCACACGGCTCCCCGCCAGAATTCATACAAGAAATCCTCACATGCTTTCTCGATTTTCCCTGTTACTTTCAGGCAGAGGCATACCCACCTGCCCACTAACGCACAGGATCACCTCTTCAGCTTGAGCACATACACTCCATTCATTAATCCTGTGTGCTGCATAGAAACGTGTGTGTGTGTGTGTGTGTGTGTGTGTGTGTGTGTGTGTGTGTGTGTGTGTGTGTGTGTGTGTGTGTGTGCGTGTGCGTGTGCGTGTGCGTGTGCGTGTGTGTGTGTGTGTGTGTGTGTGTGTGTGTGTGTGTGTGTGTGTGTGTGTGTGTGCGTGTGTGTGTGTCCCACATCTGCTTCAGAAGTCCTACTTTCCTGCAGAGTCACATTCTCCTCTTGCTGAACGGAGGTCATTTCACCAGAGCTCTGACAAGTGATGGAGTGGTTACGTAAGTAACTGAGTGAAAAGGTCGCGAGGATGTGTTTCCTGAAAGGGGGACAGATGCAGATGTGGAGAGTATTTGTGCGGAATGTAAACACTCTGAGATCAGGTCTGACATCCACTGTCACCAGTAAACCTCCACCCTCCCCTCCCGGCCCGAACATCCTCCAGCCAGGTTTCCTTCACTACCTCTGTTGATCTCCTTCCGTGATTAATTCCTTTCTTCACGTCTTTTCTTCCGCTGACTAAATCTCTGGATCGCCTCCTCCTTCCACCTCTGATGTCTCGGTTCAACCAGCTCGGGAAAGATTACTGACAATCACATGGCAAGGACGCAGAAAGGGCGCCACATCGAGCGGTGTGGCATGGATTTTAAATCTGGAAATAGCAGGTGATAAAATCTTCCCATACTTAATATCTTTCAGTCTTTACGGACTGTTGCCAGGTAGTTGTTTTTTTTTTTTTTTACCTGGCAAGTAGAGAGCAAGTAATACAAATGTAAATAGATTAGTGGTTGTTTTATGCAGAGCAACATGCAAACAGGCAAACAAATGGAGTGAGAGAGAAAAGTGAAGATTAGAAATTAAAAAAACACCAACAAACAAGTGCATAAGAAGACAAAGACCAGAGGACATCCAGTAATTGGATTTGAATTAAATACATGCACAAAACCATGTAAACAAACAGAAGGGCCCGTGTACTGTAATTGGTGGGACTTTGTTTTGTTGGCAACATATGTGTGCAACATTACCCTGGACCAGCTGAGACAAATTTAATAAACATCACCAAGAGGGGTTTCCTCTGAAGGGAAAACACAGAATTACTACAATCAGTGCAACGACTCATTTAGGATGGACATTTTCTTTATTGACGCGGCTTATTTTTGGGAGCCTGTCGTCACTCAGATATCCTGTTATTGAGCAATAAATATTATTCTGAACAATAAGAAGCTGAGATTCTTGGTGCAGGTTGGTTGGAGGGTGAAAAACCAAATTATTTCCCGTGCTTTCTGTTTGTTAAGCTATATATTTTCCAGTGGAATCATAATGCCATCAGCGTTTTTTATGATATGCTAGGTACCAAAAGATGTTTTTTTTTTTTTTAATAACGCTTGCCTAACACTGTTTTGAACAATGTGTGGGACATTATATACCACAGTCAAACCTGTGGCATCACTACAGATAACAACTGATTGCAGTGCAGTGGTTCGCCCCGCAGTGATTGGGCTTAACTGTGTGGCGTTTGCATGTTCAGCATGGGATTGTGCATGATCACGTCTGGTGAAGGATTTCTGGGTAAAGCAGGTAAAAAAACAACACATGAGTAGAGGGCTGCTGTTAGCTGAATATTGTAATTGAAGAAATGGCCGGACAGGATAAAGTGAAGCTTCCTTCAAGATTGACGACAGGTGTTAAATTGTTACAAGCTGCATGGTTGGATAAACCCTGTTCTCCGAAACCGACAAATTAACATCAGAATAGATTAATGTATGAAGATTTGATTACCTCTTGGTTCAATTGAAACCTTTTTTTGTTTGTGTTTGTATCGTCTTACAGTTTTACTATGCCTCATATCAATCACGTTCTGTCACTCAGCCGATCAGCAACTGCTTGTATTGTTTGTCACTCATTTTCTGAAGCGACTCAGTGAATTAACAGCACGGATGAAAGATGAATTAGCTGCACCAAACTTCCACGCCTCACAAAGCCGAACCAGCTTATCAGTGTGTCGGCAGAGGAGCGGCTGTCTGAAAAATTCAAAGGAAAACTCCTTTATTTACCATCAATGTCTAATCAACCTTGCAGGACCCTCAAAGGGCCACCCACTGTCTCAGACCGCAGGGCTGACACACCCCTACACGGTCCTATGCAAATACGTTCATAAAGACAGAACCACATGTTTAATTACCGTGCAGATATTACAAATTATAATGCGACAGTAAAGGGAATGAGTGCTCCAGAGGAAATCTGGAGAGTTTTAAAATGAAAACCAGTCTTATTCCAAAGTGGAAGATCCCATATGTCTTCGCAGAAGCTGCCCTCAGGCGCCTCCATGCTATCAGCTTTCCCAGCACTTCCACCCTGGACACCACACCACACAAGCTCCAATGACTTGGGCCTGCAGGTCTCAGCTTCAAAGACAGACTCCGAACTGAACCATTTGCACTTGTTGAACTCCATTCACAGTAGCGGTGCACCCATATGTTTCTCTGCCTTTTAAACAGCTTTTTCTTCCTCATATCACACTTATTCGTGGTTGTGCTCCTCCAGGGCAGTAAGAGATGAGTCTTTTGTTCTCCTGCTATTATTCAACATGGACAGGGGTGAAGACACCTCTACACATCTGCAAGAACGATCCCCCACATTCCCAAAAGGCTTTGGCTGAACTAATCCCCCTCTCACACAAAGAGGCAGACAGAGATAGACTCACCTTTCTCTGTCACAAGGAATTATCAAACACGCACGTTGGACTTAAAATAAAGTATTGGGGCACCAGAAAGATGGGCTGGAGTTTAAACTGACCTGCTTATGTCACTTTAAATCGGAATAAAGACATTTTCAGGCAGAGAAAGGGTTTGTTTTAAGATGGAAATATGATTTTCACATGAGCTGCTGTAAAAATCCAAATTTAGATCCCTCTTGAGACAAAGTGAGGATATGGCTTTCATTTAATCGTTTTTATTACACACATTTTAACAATGTTTTGAATGACTACCATAAAAGTCAACACATATTCCCTGGGTTGTTTAAGCATTCCCAATGACAGGAGCGGATGTTTTCCCAAACTCCCCATAAAGACTCCATGAAGGCTGAAGTTGACGCACGAATAATGACAAATCAAAGAACCGGTTTGCGCACACACGCGCAAAAAAATAAATAAATAAAAATCTACGCATGATTATTCCAACTGCAACGATCAACTGTCTTCATAAAACATGATGAAAAAGCAGCAGAGACGACGGGATTTGGACTCCCGCACTCATTCAGGTCTGGTGCTGAATGAGCGGAGCGCAGATGCGCAGCGGAGTGTGGCGCGGTTCATTCATTCACAGAGTTACCGTCTCCCTCACCGACATCCACACACAGTCATCATTTGGTTGGGAACGATCCGACGGTGCAATTCACAAAAAATTTAAATAACGACCCACCCCCACACCACACCCACCCACCCACCCACCCACCCACCCCCCGTTTTCCAGCTGTGGTGGTTGAGGTGGATCGGAGTTTGCTGCATTTACGCATCGCTGCAGCGCACAGAAACTCCCCGCTCGCAGCAAAGCGAAGTCTTCCAAGCATTCAAAAACAAAAAAAATTATATATGTTCTCGGAGGAGGCCACTTACAGTTGTGGAGACTGGAGACAGTTCCATGAGCCGAGGCGAGTTGATGGAGCTGATATTCCAGGGTGCGCGGGTGGTGGGGTCCACCGTCGGGATCCCCGCTCCATTTAAGAGCCTTGAATCCATCCCGAGGTCCTGGTGGATACAAGTCGGCCGTATTGGGCAGAGGTGGACTTGAAAGATAGCAAGCCTTCCGTGAGGGATCTAAGAGTCCAGGTGGTCAGTCATCATCGACGCCCTGCTCTCATATCCCACCACACGTCCTGAGCTACTGGTGGTACAACGTCTGTGGAGGGGTGGGAAAGCCTTGCGCGCGCTCTCAATATTTCTCGTCCAATCCCTGCTCCGGGGAAGCCTCAGAGTGTGTCAGTGGGTTTGTGCATGTGTGCATTGATAGAAATGTTCTTTGCTTTTGTCTGTTTTTTTGTTGTTGTTTTTTTTAACTAGAATGAACCACTGGAGCCGTTCATCCTCATACCAATGCCCACTCACCCCCCGCCCCTGCATGAAAAGAGATAAAAACCGATATTATTTTTATTGCTGAGACGTGACTCATTGGGGCAGAGGACCAGATTTCTGACTACATGTGCAAGGAAAGGTCAAACCCACAGTTAAATGTGCACTGCTGCTAAATCTAAAGGACAGAAAGAATGGATGGATAATGGAAGGCTTAAAATCTGTTTACTTTTTGGGTTGATTTGGCCTGGAATTTGTGTGCATTTGCGTAATGTCTTAATCCTTCAGGCTACAAAGAAGGACAGACAGAAAACGAGTTTAAAGAGGCAATAACACACACCAAAAAAACACCTCAGTACACTTCTAGGAGAAAAACACCCATGGAGTTGGTAATGTTTCCTGATGAATCTCAATGAAGCAGCTATACGTCTGGTTTGCACTCATCCATCTGTTTTTCTTCCACTGCTTGGTGCAGCTGGAGCTGATCCAAACTAAATATGACAGAAGGCGGGGAACACACTGGAGATGTCACCAGTCCATCACAGTGGCCAACACAGCAGGGAGATAAACTCCAGAGAAAACTCCACACAAAAAGGCCCGAAGCCGGATTTGAATCAGTCTCGCTGTGAGACGCGAGCGCTCCACCATATGTCCTGGTTTGCATTCACTCCTCGATAAAGCTTATATATGCACCAAACTGTTCAACTGTTCACTTCAGGTTTTAGTTTGCTTTGCTGATCGTGTACAGTGACGTTTGAGAGCTCGCTTAGCGAAATCAACAGGCTGTGATAAAATGAGACAATTGAGGGGGTAATAGGAGTGAACCAAAGCAGCCATTTATTTCACTAGAAAGCTGAACAGCTGACAGAAATATGTATTTGAGCTTTGCAGAGCTGGACAGAAATGCAGAAAAATGTATTTTATGGCAAAGGCAATTGTCTCAATGAAAGGCTGTGGACAGCCACTAGGTAGGATCTATGTGTTGGCAGAAACACTAAGTGAAGCCAAGCACTGGCAATCACAACAGCACTTGTCTTGATAAGATCCAATAGTAGACCATTTCTGTCTTATTATCTGGCATGTGTACATTTATCTTGACTTTTTGACAGATCACCTCCCATCTTGTGGTTTTGTGCTTGCAATTCAATCAGTAGTTGTGATTGCATGCAAATGAACGTGGAGGCAATATAGTTTCCTGCAGATCTCCCTCATGTGACCAGGGTCTAATGCATGCAAACACCTAATTTGAATATTCTTGTATGGGCACATTTCACCTGCAAAAATACATGCAGACTGAAAGTGTGATGTATTTGTATGAGCCTGCATTTTGGCTGCAGGATCTTAGGAAATCAGGTGATGGAGCCAATCCCAGCTGATTATACTGAGCTGCTAAAAGTGTGCAAGAAATGGGCGCTAACTTGATATTGTGTGCAGAGTCATGTGGAAGCTGATCCGCTACTGAGATACACCGAGGATCAAATCTGAGAGATGCAAAATATATTCCATTTGTAAGGTTTGCTTTCATGAACATGAAATATGTGGCCTGTTTATACCAGAGTATGCAAAATAGTGGGAGGAGTTTATGTTAATGAATTAATGTACAATGTGCCTTACGACATCTGAAAACATCTGTGTTATTTATGACGCCGTCTGGTTTGAAAGCTTGTGAAAAGGAAGTGCACATGGGCTCATCCTTGAGCAGAGACACTGCTGTTATCGGGATGAGAGGCGTTTCCTCAGGTCAGTCGCAAAATGTGCACAAATGAAAGCGACATCTATTCCCGTGAGCATGCAGCTTAGCATGCTCTATACACAATATTAGTAAATCGGGCCGTATGGCTGAAAGCAGGACGCATCCTGCACAGGTCAAACACACACAGGGAGAGTCGCATGCAATTGCATTCACAACTAGGATCGACCATAGTCGCCAATTAATTTCAACTGCATGTTTTTAGACTATCAGAGGAAGCCAGAGTCCCGAGAGAAAACACGGACGGAGAAAACATGCAAATTCCAGAAAAGCGCCCAAGAACCGAGGCTCGCTGTGACATGATGACACCGTAAACACATAACATGGAATAACCAACGTTTGAATTATTCTCTTATTCGATCCATTTATTTAATTTTCCTCCTTAACTCCTAATTTATTTCCCTTAATAGTTGTCTGCTGAGCTGCAGGTTGCTTAGAGAAAAACGCGTAATGATGGGAAGTGGTAATGAAAAACCCGCACAGCACTGCAGCAGCAGGAGTGCACTGATTACTCTGTCTGATGATTTCCAAGAAGGTACAACGAGTCGCTTCAGACGCTAGAGGGGGAAACATAGAAAGAGAGAGAAACGCTTTGCTGAAACATGTTTGTGACGCCGAACGCTCCCGGGTGCAAAATAAAGCATTCCTTTGACCCCCCACAGATCCAAGATGACATTTAGCTGAGAGCGTTTTGGCCCGAGGATGGAGGAAAGGGCAGTGACGCTCCATGATAGATTGGGAATAATGGCCGATTGTCAACAGAAGAAGATGGATGTAGAGGAATTTAAGTATGACTGCTTTCCAGTTCTGGTTCAGTCCAGAGAGAGGTGGATGGTCTTATGATGGCTCTCTTACTGCTGATAAAGCGTCTTTGTTTCTCTAACCTCATTTCATTCTCACTACTCTATTTGACTCTGTTTGCCTTGAGGCTTGAGTTTGGTTTTTACACGTTAAAGCACATTGACCCAGTCCCTCATAACCCATTTCATTGTTTACATAACACCCTATTACACAGTCTTCAGTTTTCAACAGCATGTTAATAATGGTGTTTAATGCTCCACATTACAGCCCGACTGCCACCCCGCCTCCTTCAATTTCAGGTTAACAAACTTCAGGAATGCTAAATGTTGCTGTGAGGAAACTCTGGAAGACATCAGCTCGAGTTTAACCCCGTAGGAATTTTCCTTTTCATCCTGTAAAAACATGAAAGGCTGAAGTGAAAATTTGAGATTGTTTGTGAAAAGTATTTACCACCTTTTCTGGGCTTGACCTCTGCATATTTTGAGTCACCATGTCTTTATGCACCAGCCGAATACAAAATCAATTGTAAGTCGCAGATTATTCAAGTATTGAACTTTTATCCTTTTTCCTTCTCAATGAACTCTAAACTAAATGAACACATTCTTCCTGCACAGCGATGCATATATTGATTTTATGTGCCCTGGATGTACTTATAAACGTCATTGCAATCAACGCTGCTGCTGCAAGACCCACAAACGACTGGTCCCATGATGGGAGGGCCTCTGTGATTATTAAGAGGATCAGAATCTGGGTCTGGGACTTACCGTACACAACAGTAGCATTATACAAACAGTGCAACTAATACAAAGGCCAAAACAATGCCACTCTGTGTGATATGATCCCCCTCATCCCTCTTCCATATAGGGACCAGATTTCAATCCAGAACATCCACATAGCTTGTTATTGCTGAATATATGTCAAGATACAATGTGTTTCATTATAGAGCTAAATGAGGCTAATAAGCAACTTTTCGTAAACTTGTATTAAATTGCACATAAACCAACAATATCTCGGCTGGGTGTGGTAACAGTTAAAGGAACGTAATGTGAAAAGGGAACAAAAGGAAAGGAAATGTGATAAAAAAGGAAAAAAAAGAATAGAAGAGGTCAACTGTATCGAAACTAGAGACTTACTGGTAGAAAAAGAAAAACCTGTTGGCAAACAAACACAATATGGGAACCCGCAATTTAATAATCGGGAGGTGATGATGCAAATGAGAAATGTCTGAAGGTCAACGATAACATCACCAGGAGCAGGAAGCAACCAGTGACATGAGGTTAAACGGTACGATGACAGGAAGCTTGAGCACGAAGTCAAAACCAGGTTGAGTTTGCTGCGAGACAAAGGAACAGTATTCTCGTGTAAGCACTGACTGACAATCTGCATCTCCCTCAAAACACTGGTGGGAACCACACATTGTGCATGTGAGGAAATAAAGAGCTCTGAGGGCACAAATTCAGAAAGAGGTTAGATTTTGGTTAATGGGCCAAGTACATTCCAGTTTGATCTTCACTGACACTGTGTGACTGCGGTGAATAAATCAAAAAAAGTTGTTACTACCTTTTGTTAATTGCCCTCACTGGAGCCACTACAGTTATTCTCCAAGCAACAATTTTACTTCCTCTTTCAAAACCCCGGAATCTACAGAGGAACCAGATGATGGAAACCAAAACAAGACTGCTGTTGATTGTATTGACTTGTGACTTGTGACGTGTAGAAAAACCCTGTGGATGTGTGACAGCAGGTCAGGTTGAGGGACATCATAGGGAGACTTCATAGTTAAGTAATACTCAATTCAATCAGTCAGTCAGCTATACATCGTAATTGTATTACATACATCCGGCCCTGAAACTTAATTTGGTTCATTAACCTGGCTGACGCTGTGCTCTGAGTGTGCATCTCCATCAAATGTAATTGTTCTCGTTTTAAAATTACTGCACACAGCTGTCAGACAATGAAGCTTCAGGTGAAGAGGCGAATGCGTTTAATTAATTTACACACATAACGATTTTATTCTATTTATACCTCTTGGCTAGAATTCAGCCAAGTGAATATAATTGCTGTTTATTATCTAGAATAAAAAAAAGAAAAAAAGAAATGACAACAAGAAATCTTGATGGTCCTGACATTAAATTAAATTATTGTGCTTTATGTTTATACTCCAACATAGTGTGTTTCTCATGTCTCCACATATTAATCATTTACGGCGTCAGACAACAAAAGCAGCAAAGAGTCTCGGCAGCTTAACGAATGAGACGAGAGCGCGAGGGTGGACGGAAAGTTTCTGTTTCAAATATTGGATGGGTGGATGGATAAGAACGCGCCTGTGTGCAAAACGTGCAACAAATATTCTACATTTCAACAAATCCAGTCTTTGATACACCCTTAACACAAGTGCAAATATAGGTAACCAGTTTCAATTGAAGCCTTGAATCAATTTACTGAGAAGCAATTAATTACTTTCAAAGTACGAATTAGAATGTAACTACTCATGTTGTGTTTGTTCTGATTTCATGAAACATCGTCGACATTTAACCACCCCCCCAAGAACAAATTGTTCTGCTAACATCTGATTTAGATGTGATAAACCATGCTAATGTGAAGTTCTGTGCAGATCCATCCTGGTATTAGGAGGGATTTTCATGATGCAACCACTCAGGACTTCTAATATCCAAATATGCAAATCAGAGTTTAAGTCAATTGACCTTCTTTTGCAGAATAAATCTGTTTTCAAGAAAAAAAACCCCGAAAAAAAACCCAACTAAATATTCTGGATTTCTACTTTTTTGAATGAGACAAACACAACAGGTTGAACTTACACTGTAGTGGGATGCTGCGCGTGTCCGTATGGTTACGCAAGGGAGCTGGCAGAGGCAGCAGGTAGATGCTGACACTGGTAAGCTGCTCTGGGACCTGGAATCTCTCCAGAACAACCAGCTATACAACGCACCAGTAATAATGTCCAAGTTTCTAGGACACGACAGCTGACACAGAATTTCCTGTTCAGCTCCACACATGTGCGTGTAATCTCTCTATTCTGGCCCCAAACGCAAATTAAAATATGCTTTATTTATAGAAATAAATCACTGCTGTGAAGGAATGCGCTCTGAATTTAAAGTGGCGGTCTCCCTCTTTGTGTTCTAATTGGTGACATTTGCAAACTGCACCTTCTGTTCCTCGGGCAGAAGTTTGGTTTAGTTTTTTTGTTTTTTCTTTCCCGTAAATGTCAGTCAGTTGAGCAAAATATCCAAGACGTCTGGAGGTTTCTTTAATCTTTCATTGCAAACAAAATGTTGAGACTGCAGTAAACAGACGGAGCATTGTGGTCAAACTGAACTGAACTGCCAACAGGTGCATTGTTGTTTTGTGGTTTTAAGATGTGCCGTCATTACAGATTTGATGAAAATCTCTTAGGAGGCCAAAGTTGATCAGCAGCTTTCAATAGCTGTACCACATTGCATTATTGACTTTTTTCTTGTGTAAATAGATGTTTTTGTAGTGACGGGAAAGAACAAGAAAAGAAAAAAAAAAACATTCACAGACTGCAAACTCTGTCAATGAAAGCTCTGTCGGTAGTTCATGAAGTTACATGTGCAAGAAACGAAATATTGCTGTTTAGTCTTTTGTGGACAAACAGATGAAGTTTACCGTTCACAAAAAAAATGGCTGAATTTACCCTCACAGTGAAAATATGTTTGGTTTATTTAGTTGACAAATGTGATATTAGTTATTTAAATTAGACTTTGAACATGATGCACTTCACTAAAATACCACATTATTCAGAGTTTAGGATGACTGGGGTTATAAGAGCAACTCCTCTTTTTCAAGACAAGGTGTCAAAACGCTCAATATTTGTTTTATGTTCAGTCAAGGTATTAGAAACGCATGGAATTGAACAGTCATAGTTACTATTGTTTACTAAAACAGGGGGCATGCACATGATAACGTGAAGACGCGTCGTTTTTGCTTTTTCGATTTGGAAAAGTTTTGCGATTTCCATTTACATGGAAACGGCAGAAACGGAAACGGATGCAGTTGGTGTTGTTAGTCACTTTTGTAATAGAACCACACGCACACACACGCACGCACACACACACACACACACACACACACACACACACACACACACACACACACACACACACACACACACACCCACGCTCGTGGTGTAAGTGAACATTATGTTATGAACATTAAAGATGTTGAGACTCTCGACGATAAAACTACCAAGTCTCAGGAGTCCTGGACAATAACAACAATGGCGGCCATTGTTGTTATTGTCCATCTACTTGTGCATGTGAAGAATAAATATTTACTAAGGCCATAGTAGACGTGTGCAGTCGCACCGTTGCATTTCCCCCCGTGTGCATGGAGACGGAGTTAGAGAACAATTGAAAAAAGGTGTTTTCAGTGGCTCCAATCACCATTGTTGTGTAACTGGACACTAAACACAATATTTTCTCTTTTCACGTAAACAGAGCCATATTTGAAGTTTTCTCGATGCTCCCTGCTCTGGTTCCACCTGCTCCTCCCATTACACATCATCTTCACTTCACATTTGAGGTTCTTCACCCTTTATCGGGATTCTCATCTCCTCTGGTATGATCACCAAGACACCACTGGAGGGTTTCCTGGCTCAGCCAGAAGTTCACTGAGTATATTCACCATCTTGCTCTTGTTTCTGCTGCTGGTATGTAGAACGACAAGAACCCACAGTTTCACTTTTCCAGAAAGAAAGAAAAAAAGCCTGTCTGATACTTGCACCAGTATTGTGGTGCTTAAATTAGGAACAGGACACTTTGTACAGTTATAGACAGAATCTGAACAAGCTGAGGGAATCATTGTTTTCTTCTTCCTGGTGCCACACAACACACGCACGCACGCACGCACGCACGCACACACACACACACACACACGTACATTGTTTGAAGAAATTTAGTTCATCTTTTAAAAAGCAAGCCTCATTCCTTGTCATTTTTGGTACATTCATGATAATTATTTTTTTTCTTTTTCTTTTTTACATTTTAATTGTGGGATTGAACTAATAAACTATCAGACCCACACTTAAAAAAACAAAACAAAACCCCACCCTCGTCCCAGAAATCCAATTACAGGCCCATATCTAACCTTCCCGTTTAGAAAAAGCAGTTGCAGACCATCTGTTGATTAACCTCAAAAATTTCAATCTGGTTTTTTGCGCAGCTCACCGATCTGGTCTGGGTTATAGATGATAGCTGCAGATTATTATTATTATTCTCATTATCATCATCATCTTCGATTAAAGAATCAAATTCCAAATGATAATTGGATTAAACTGATAGTGTGCTTTTATTTTTATTTTATTTTATTTTTCTTTTTTAAATAACTGGGGCAGCAGTGGCCTCGAGGCTCCAGAGGCAGACTGGGAACGGAAGCTCGCAGGTTCCATTCTCACAGCAGACAGGTCACCACTGTGGATCCTTGAGCCAGACCCTTGACCCCCATCAGCTCCCTGGAGCGCCCTAATGTGGCTGCTCACTGCATCCTGGAAATACAATGGCGACATGTGGAAAAAGCAATTTTCCAAAGGGGACTAATAAAGTATGATTTGTTTAGTTTTCACTGCTTCAGGAGTCCCAAAGCACTTCATGTTGTTGGTGAAATTCAAATATTGACTTGTGCGTGATGCCTGTTCATGCGCTGCCACGATTAGTTGTCTGTCAGTGTCGTTTTGTTTTTTAACGACTCTCCAGTATCACAAATGTATTAATGAAAGTACATCTTGAAATATTCTTTAACAACACCAAAGTGTACATTTTTTATGCAGTGTCTCTGCTCAAGGATGAGCCCATGTGCACTTCCTTTTCACAATGTTGCATTTACATGGTGTTGACATAACTAAACATCTCAAGTAATTTTCGGGAAGCAGAAAGTGTGTGTAACCGCTGCACAAATGCACAGCTGCTTCATAATATGTTTCACGGAAAATAGACAAACAACGACCCATCGAGTTATTTATTTTGGTAACTGAGAAAAACATGAAACATTCAGCGGGTTTTTCAACTCGGGAGATCCCGACGTGGGAAACAAGCTTTCTCAATGCTCTCATTTGTTTTAAGTTCTTTCTCTTTCTTCGGTACGAAACTTTTACATCATCATTAACTTGATTACAAATGTCTTATTTTTAAGAAACTTAAAAATCAAAAACTCATGAATGTGAGATTTGAATGATGAAATTCAGTCATGGAGACGTGTTCAGCAATGTCCATGAATTTTGACATTGTGTTGAATATATAGAATAGATAATATTGTACTTGTCATTTTTCATGAAAGCATGTGCGTTATTTGATTAATTGAATTGAATTCTGACTTAAAGTGTTACGATACAGTTTCTCTCACAGATGTTTTGGGATAAATATAATAACTTCTGTTTTCAGAAGCAGAAGGATGATGACAAACTGATCAATATCATCTGGTTTCATTGATAAATAGATTTGTGTATTATCTGCATACAATTCATAAACGTTTTCTGATAATAAAGAAAAAAAAACACGTTTTCTGATAATAATCCTCAAGCATGCCATTCAGAACTGAAGTGTTAACAAAGTCCAGAAGAAATGTCGTAATTAATCTTGTATTAACCCAAATCAGAAACTAAGGAAGTACCTTGCATTTTGATGACACATGCAGCTTGAGGTGGTTGGTGTTGCCAGATTGGGGGGTTTTCCCTCCTTCAAATTAAGGCAAGTTTACGGTGTGTTTCAGCTGTGCTTTCACCTGGAGGGCTCTTTGGAAATCCAGCACCGCTCTTGGAAATAAAGAGAAGCCGTTGAACGGGCGCTCACAATAACGCTCATCAGACAGAAATACGGTACGTTCACTTCACGTTCGCCCAAAACATGAACAAGTTCAATGAAGTCGTTCAGGCACGACACTGAATATGACCGAAACCAGTTTATTGTTGTACCTTTAATCCCAATTAAATGCTACAGGCTGGATGTAATGATCAATAGTATTAAATATCAAGAGAGAGATCAGGACAAAAACAGAGAGCAGAATCTTGTTTCGTTGTCAGTCCGGCCATAGTGCTGATGAGAAACCTGGGGTTATTTTGTTTTCTTCTGTTAAGGAGGAATAGCATGTAGTTTTTTGTGTGTTTTCTTTTAATATAATAAGAAATTGAGTTCGATGCTATTTCTGCTACAGTTTTCACAACTTGAGAGGAAAAACTCACAGAACGAAGTAGAGCGAGGACTCGCTCGAGCGCATGCCTTCGCCGCCATGGAAACCAATAGAGTACAAGGTTATTTGATCCACCACACCGCTCCTTCCATCATTTGGCATGATTGTTTAAATTGCTTCATGTTGTTGCAATGTTTAGGTTAAATGTTCTGTTGGTGTAAAAGAGTGTGACAGTAGGAACTTTAATATATCGCTGCCACCAGTGTACAAAAAAACCCCTTTGGCTGCATTTTATCGATAAAATGTCCTTTCTTCTGGTTTTATCAGAAATCCCATCGGGTTTAATCGGATGCTGGTGTTACTTACAGTCAGAGAGCTTTCATGCAGCAGAAAAGAGGCCTGTTCAGTTGAGGATTTTCACTCCATTAAGCAAGAGTTTATTGTGACAGTATCCGATTAGACGATATGTTTGACTGGTGTTAACGTTAACAGTTGGCCAAGCAAGACAGAGGCAAAGCAGCTGCATGAATGTTTGCAAATGGAAGAATTTCACTCAGATATTAGTTAGCGGTTGCTACAATTATCAGTTTGAATTCGTCTTTTTTTTTTTTAAACAGCGAGTGGCGATAAACAGCATAAACTGAAAATAAAGAATGGGAATATCGGTGAAGCCGACAGGAGGTGAAATGTACGAGAGGAAGAGTGAGGAAGAGTTGGGAATACATGTGAATCCCGCTGAGGTCTCCGGGCTCGTCACCGGGAGCAGCAGGAAGGATCGGGAACACCACGGATTATCCAGCACAATGGCAAAATGGGATGTCTGCGAATAAACAATAATCCAAAGCTAAAACCCTCAACATGTCTGCACTCACATCAAGCCAGGCATACACACACACACACACACACACACACACACACACACACACACACACACACACACACACACACACACACACACACACACACACACACACACACACACACACACACGCTTAGATTTAGTATGAAGTGCAACAAGTACAATTAAATTAACAGGTATGAGGAAAATGTGCTAAAAAAGAAAAATGTGGGGGGAAAAAAAAGAATGCAGGTGAAAATCGTTTCTATTTTCAAGATGTTTGTACCTTCTGCACTCAACCAGGGAACTTCGTGGCGATGTTTTCTCTCCTTTCTCCATTAAGAACACACGACACCACTAATCAAAAGCAGAAATTCAAGCCATTTTTAAAAACCTATTGATGTGACGAAAGGTCTGTTAAACAGTCTGTGGGAAGAGAAACGTGGGTGGCAAAGAAGAAAGCCTGTTAGAGCTTAACAGAACTTCTTAAAAACATATATTTATAACGGTTCACCTGCTGTCTTGGATGTGCATCTAGGATGTACTAATTTCCACAATATGTAAAGTGTTGAAAAGGCATGAATCTGGTTTGGGATATTGTGTTGGAATTTAAACTTGTTTTTTTTTTCATTTTAAATATACAATACAATTGTACAGACGGTAGTAGTTGACATTGTAGTTGACATTTTTCATCAGGAAGCGAGTGACTTCAGCTTCTTGATGCTATGAATTCCCTCACATGGACCAACCTTGATGAAAAAAACTAAAGAAGCTGCTAAATACATCAGCATGGACACCAACTAATCAGTAAGGAAGGTATAATTATTGCCTGTCCTGGAAAACAAAAACAAAAAAACAACGTTATAACTTAATCTAAATATTTGGCATTGTGCAAATGTGCCAGTGAAAATTTGTAGGATCACTTTCAAAACTTTTCAACTTCAAGTTACCTCTTAAAAAAACTGGAATCAGCAACTTAAAGGCAGCAGCTGATTACTTCTTGATACATTAGGATTACTTTAAAAGCTATTGCTCAGTGTCTTTCTTTGAAGAAACATTTTACTTACATAGTCAAAATGGCTTTCATTCCATAAAATCATTCGGTAATTTTAGATTCCAAAAAGATTTTTGCGTCTGAAGTGGATATTTCTTTGTAGAAACTTGACATCCTTCATTGTTCCTGTAACAACTAAAAATCCCACCAGAGGGCGTGCTTGTTATTTTGAGGAGGAATGCGACGCATTTCATAAGTTACAATCTATCTGACCTGAGCGTTTGTTTTTTGTTGTTTTCCCAAGAGCAACGAGAACATGACTTTTCTTAAAAGTTTTCTCTTTGCTGCCATATTATTTAGAATTGGTAATGATGTTTGTATAAGCAGCGTCCTTTCACCTCACATCCATCACGATGCTCCTCAGAGGTGTTTTGCAAAAAAAACCAAGTTATTCCAAAACACAGAAGAGGTCTAGTGCTGTCAAGGTTGTGTTGCTGCAGATCAAATTATACACATTTTTGAGTGAATGATTCTTTTACGCGTGTGCAATCAGAATTCCACATTAAAGAACACACATCTTGACAATAATACAGACACTTCTTGACTTTATGAGATAAAACATATTGGAAGCGTTGTGCCAAGAATGTCGCAGTAAAGGTTTTGCTCAGTGAACAAATGTGCAGCGAACATGGAGGAGCGTGTGAGAAAATTGCAGTATGATTAATTACAGTTGACTATTTACCTGCTCAGTGGGTTATATATAAAAAATAACAATACGTAAGCATGTAGAAGATTGCACAGCATTATATAGTTTGCGTGTTTATCTTCCCATCTTGTGTGGGAACATTAACTTCATTCTGCAGTGAATAAATCGTGATGCTTGACGTGTCTTTATTTAAAAAAAAATTAATAAATAATAAGTAACTGCCCGCACTATGCACCCCTCTTATAAAAGGCATGCACTCTAGATTAAAATGGCACACATCAGATGACAGTAAAACGGCACAGTGGAGGAAAGGATTTCATGCCGCTGACAGATGAGCTTGAAAGACGTCGCGTCAAAACTGCCTGGAAGAGACTCAGACTGCAAGTTAGACACTGAGAATACAAAAGTATTAAATGCTCACCACGAGGTTTGAATCATAATTCAGGTAAGTCTCATAGTAAATTCCATATGTTTATATAGTTCTATAGATAGATAGATAGATAGATAGATAGATAGATAGATAGATAGATAGATAGATAGATAGATAGATAGATAGATAGATAGATAGATAGATAGATAGATAGATAGATAGATAGATAGATGTAATTGACTATTATTTACATATTTTGTCATAAACAAAAACACAACTCAATCTGTAACTGACCCACCTTGGAGTTTTAATGCTCAAGTTGAATATACAAAATGTGCTACAGTCTTGTTTTATGTCTGATTGACAGTTTTGGAGCAGTTTTTGATCTGCCCTTTCAACTCTGAGCGAAAAACAGTTGATTCATTTGTCTATTTGACGATTCATTTCATTCACTCCGACGGAGATGCATGTTGCATGCTAAGCATTTTGTGCTGCAGGAGCCCAGTCATGCCCCCCCCCCCCCCCTGATGAAATAAATAACTTCACAGAGGAAAAGTCATTTGTCAGCTGAAAACGGCAATGTGGGGATTTGCTAACAAGGAGAAGAGTGATGGTGGTCAGTGTGTGTGAGGATCAGATCGGGATTTATTATAAACATAACATAACACGTTCAGCCTGTTAAGTCCAGTTTACAAAATGCACCGTAAACAAGCCTCTTTTGGGCTGGCTTAGTCCCCACACACACACACACACACACACACACACACACACACACACACACACACACACACACACACACACACACACACACACACACACACACACACACACACACACACACACACACGCACACACACACACATACACGCACGGTGTGGAGGTTCCCTGCTGCTCATCCAATTATACAAGTATGCCCTGGGGAGCTGGGATAAGGGCAGTTCAGCTGGTCAGCGATGATGAATAGAAGATAGAGGAAATAAAGAAATTAATTTCATTTCAGAAGTGAGGAATGGGAACTAAGTGCTGAACTAAAAGCCGTATCACTGTCAGATATTCAACTCTATGTAATACGGAGAAAGAAAGAAAAAAACCTCTGCAATGTCCAAAAACTTAACTGAACAAAGTCTGACAAAAAAAAAAACGGATGACTGGTATAAATTCACATGCTGTAAGTGAAAAAAGCAGCTACTCATGCAAGATAACAATTTCTGAAGTTACCATCAACGACAATGAAACTTTTGACTGGGATGACATTTAAAAGTGGATTCAGATTAGCATATATTTATTATCTCCATATTGCTGGGAAATATTATCCTGAAATCGACTGTTCATTTTAAGTAAAACTTTACATTTGTTGCATCTTTATCTTATTTTTCAAATGTATGTTATTCTATTTTTCTTTTTCTTTTGTTTATGTTAAAGTTTCAGCTGTGCCTGAGCCATCTCAATTGAATTTCACTTTTATGGGAAGTCTAAATGAAAAATACTATGGACTTTTGAAAAGGCAAAGGAATGGTGACCACAGCCTGGAGACCAATTAACTGCATCCAATTCATACATCCTTCCAGATGCCACATTATTATTTAAAGTACCTCAATGATCCCTTTGGTGAAATAATTTCTCAGCTGGTAAAGCTACGCCCTCATTAATTCAAAATACGGCGATTGAAATGGGACAATTTTGAGGTTTTTTTCTATGTGGCTATCGGCAGACATGTATAGCTTTGCATATTATTCCTAATTAAATAACGCTACAACTTGGTTTGGACTGTGAGAAACCCAGAATGGATGGAGAACCATTCTATACTATAGAGGTGAATGAAAACATTAAAGTATTCGAAAATGGGGTTTTGAAAATGCGTATAATCGAAAAAGAATTCAAGCTCTTTGGTTGTCAAATCTATATTTGCTAATCATTCTGTTTTTGTTTAAAACAAACCCCCCCAAAAAAACACATCTGCAAATTCTTGGAGTGGTTAGTCGTGTCTTGCCTGGCCCATCCGCTCATTTTGTCTGACATTAAGAAACTAATGGCTTTTTTTCTTCTTCATGTACAGTTTGAATCAATGGCTTGGCTGTATTGTTAATAATGTGTCCTCTGGCTGAGTCTCCACATGAGTGACAAGGAACAGTTAAGCCACCTGATCTGAAAGGATGAAGCGACGACATATGAGATGTTGGAGGGACAAGACGGGGGGGGGTGGTATCTTTAAAAGCGAACAGTCGATGAGTTGATAGATTGAGAGAAACAGGGTGGACTGTAAATGTGCACACCAGTGTCAGAGAAGAGCGTGTTGTCTGAGAACACCCTTAGAAAGAGAACGTAGAGACAGATTGTCAGAATCAAGGATGACAAAAGCCATCCGGAGGTAGGGAAGTGTTTAGCAGGCACTCTGTCACCCCCATTACCTTTAATGCTTCAGTCTGTGCAAGTATAAATCCAACGTAGAATACTTGGCGAGAAAATGAGGGTGATGCGTAGATTGAAAGTGGGATGGACCAAGAGAGGTGAGAGAAAAATGAAATAAAAGCACAAGAGAATAGCTACAGAGACCGCAGGGGAGGAGATCCATTATTCCTGCAAAGACGGGATGGCCTTGGCGTCGAGCATTACTGTGACAGATTAAGGGTTAATGTCCAGCTGTGGGCTTTGAATTGTAGAGACAAATACCTCCATCATACGCACATACAGAGGAAAGTGTGCAGCTGAGGGCTGAAACCAAAAGCAGCCATTCTGGTAACAATGCCCGCACTGATTACTGCTTGATCGCATAACAACCCCCCACCCCGAATCATTATTCCTAAATGTATAATCCACATTAAATGCCCCCCCCCCCCCCCCCCCCCCCCCCCCCCCCCCCCCACACACACACACACACACACACACACACCCCCATCTCGTTCCGTCAGTAAAGTACAGAGAAGCAGTGCTGCAGGAAATGTCACCACAAATCCTGGAAGGTTGTTGTGACTTTTGTTTAGAAACGAATTATGCCGGCGTGTGGACTTCTTTCAGTCTATCGCAGCAAAGTCACTTTGGGAGCTCATTAGTAGATTTATGACTGAAACCGGAGGTGGGGGGGGGGGCTGAAGATTCAAGTCATGGAGATGTGTTTGCACAACAAAAATGAACATAACTGATAGATTTCACCAGGTTTCACCACTTCAAGCTGTCTGAGGTTGCTTCAGCATATGGCCCAGAAGGATCTACATAACAAGTGAGTTGGACCAGAAATCTCCAGTTTTCTCTGTGTAATGGTGAGAAAATGAACAAGTCACATTTCTGCATCTTTCCGATTCAACATACAGTAAAATGTTTTTTGCCTGATATACTGAAAGGTCTTGAATCCTCCCCGGTGCGGCGTGTTTCTCGTCACGATAATATTTGCGAATGCCTGCAGCTCTACAACAATAATTATTTATAGAAAGTGCCTTAAATATGATAAATGTCACGAGCAGCACGTCCACTTGTGTTCTGTCATTGTTTGTTTGGAGGGAATAGTGACGTTACCACATAAATGTAACTCGCCTGATCAATGTTTAATTATGTCATCACAGTTCTTCTGTCTATGACGGATTTACAGTATTTGTCACTGCCACATTGTCAGGAAATCATTTCCAACTGTTCAATCTTCTCAAATGATCATATTCATCAAAGATGTAATAAATATGTTAAATGTCATTAAAAAAAACAACGCATAAATAACAGAATAGATGATGGGGGTGGATATAAACAGAAGAAAAACTTGAGAAGAGTATTACTAGATATTGAATCTCTTCAGATTCGTATAATAATATGAGAAAATAGAATCATGAATTGTGAGATTTAAAGTGTCCCAAATAAATAATATGACAATCAACTATACAACTTCGCAGTAAAGGTCAAGGTTTGTTGATGTGTTTTGTTTAAGAAGCTTGACAACATGTTTTAGAAGCAAGTGAATCAGTTCATTTTACATAATGTTACAGTCTATTTGTCACAGACGATTCAGGTTTGAGTGCGTTTTCCCCTTGAAGTTCAAAGTTTATGATGCATATCAGCAGGACAAACAAGCTCAATCCACTAAACCCGCTCACCTGAACCTCACCTCAACATGCTGATGAACACAGAGCTTCCAGTGACACTTCAGCTTTCAGAGATGAGAATACAACATGTCAGATGTACCATAAGAGAACAGAAGAGGGTCCAAGCTGTTGGCATGTGCTCTTTAAATGAATGTCGAAAATATTAGATTTGATTGTTAATAAAGATCCAGCTATTATCAAAAAGTTCATCACACTCCCCCTTTGGCTTCACATCTTTTATCTTCATATAGCACTCATGAAACAAATTATTTGAGGTGGGGGTGCAGAGCATGTCTGCAAGTCAGAACAACAACAAAAAAAAGAGAGAGAGAGAAACCTTGTGGGGTGGAACACAATTCTCTGCAAATGCAGTACCTTGTGCAATATGTTCAGCTTCTCAAGAGACTGCAGCTGCCCAGCTTCAGTGATGGAAATAAAAAAGCTTTTCTGACCACAGGAAGGATAATGAGGAAATGAATGTGTAAGAAATACCCTCAACTTGTTTTCCGAGTTGCCACATGCATCGGAATACATCTATTTGGTAAGTAAAGTTAAATTACCTGTCATTACATGCCCTTTGGGACTGATCAAGCAGTTGAAAAGCACTTTATAATTGAAATCGATTTACAATTCACCATTCCCACAGTTTGTATTCCGATAATGAATTGATACCACAGTGTAAGGACTTAATTTCATGCTGTTTCATCTAGATTACAGATTCTGCTTATGTTTCCAGAGTGAAATCTTTACACTTTGAACAATTAACCTCAATTTTCACACGAACAAGCAGTCAAAACCGTAACGTAGTCTTTATAGTTATTATAGAGGTCGACGTGGAAAAACACAAATGTTTACAGATGAATGACTTTTATGCAGAGTTCACATGATCCCTCTGTGTGTGTTTATCTATCTATCTATCTATCTATCTATCTATCTATCTATCTATCTATCTATCTATCTATCTATCTATCTATCTATCTATCTATCTATCTATCTATCTATCTATCTATCTATCTATCTATCTATCTATCTGGTTTTTATAATGGGGAACCATAATATAAAACCCCTGGTGCATTGTGGTCTAAACGCGACTAAATGTTTCTCCTTCTCTTGTTTTGAAATCTAAAGCCTCCACATCTTTGCAGCACCACGACGCCGTCGTCGTCGTCGTCCCAAAGCAACAGCAGCAATAAATTACCACAGGACTGAATCGACTTCTCTCTTGACACTGCGTAACAAAGCTGGGATACATAAACAGAATTATTTATTGGATTTCTTACAAATGCTGGTTTCTTTATTTATTTTGCTGGCCACTCTGATGAAGTCAAAGCAAAATGCTGAAATTGAACCAAAAAAAAAGCGTATGAGGGAGGAAAAAGAGAGAATTGCCTTCACAACATGATAATTGAAAGAATGAACAAAAGCATGAATGAGTGAATGAATGGATGAACGAATGAATGAATTGACGTGTCTGTGCACATGCAAGGGAGATGGAGCGTAAGTCTGTTGTCGCTATGGCAACGGTATTGTCTGTCAGGATTGTGCACTTTAACTCTTTGTAGGACTCTGATTGAAATAGAAAGTGAGTGTGAAAATTCCAAGCTCAGGTTGTCAATGAAAGATGTTTGTCATACCAAGATTCTCCTTTACTCTCAGAGTTACAGGAAGTGGCGTCGTGTCAATCTTTAGGGGCGACACGCCACCAGTTTACACTAATCACACTGAGTCATAGCAAAAAAACAAAACTTCTTCAACTTCTTTGAAAAACGTAATCGAGAAGCGAGGAGCTCGCCAATAAAAATAGACTAATAACAAAAAGGTTATGGGTTTTCGCGGAGAAGACGATGAAGCCACGACTGGGATGCAGCACGGGGACAGGAGAGGTAAAAATACTCCCCAAGTTTCTATTTTCTCTCCTCGGTGGTCGTCTGCTGCTCCTCCCCTTCCTCCACCAGCGCTCTATTTTTAGCGCGGGATGACTCTCCAGCAGAGAGCACGAGCGTCTGTCTGCCACCGAGCCGCACGTGAGGCCTCCGCACGTGCGGCTCTCCTCCGTGAGCTCAAGCGTCAGACACAACCCGCATCACCGCCGCCACCTCGGGTTCCGGCACGAGACCAGCGAGAGAAAGAGAGGCGAGAAGCCCGTCTCTTACTTCTCGTCAAAGAAAAGTAATTACACATAAATACTTTAAACAGATTGGAGCCATTTGTTCGTGTACGTGTGTGTGTGTGTGTGTGTGTGTGTGTGTGTGTGTGTGTGTGTGTGTGTGTGTGTGTGTGTGTGTGTGTGTGTGTGTGTGTGTGTGTGTGTGTGTGTGTGTGTGTGTGTGTGTGTGTGTGTGTGTGTGTGTGTATTGTCGGGGGCTATTTTTAGCTGTGTTTAAATCATTATTCAGCATTGTGCAGTGATCGCTGTCACCTCTTTCATTTTCACGAAAACACAATTTATGACTTCTACTAGAATCATCATCACAATGATGAAGCGCAATCGGCCAGGTCGTATTTAACTTCACAACTTAATCTGTGCGTTCATTTCCTGTGGCTACCTGCTTTTAAACTTAGTGGGGGGAAAAAACTGCTGCCGATCCCCGCTCGCTATATGGCCGAATGCAACGGACACAAAGAAAGGTCACTAATCAATCAGAAGGTAAATACAGAGACAGGCAGTCACACATTCACATTCATGCCCATTCTTGTATATATTATTGAGCCAAGTGATTTGGGTTTTTATTACTTACCCTTCTATTTTATTTATCGTAAGCCTCAATGGAGCTGGAGCTGATTACAATTATAAAGGGTGATACCAACTATGTCACAGTGCAGCCGCCACAACAGACATGTATGAACCCAAAACATGCAAAAACTATGGCGGGTCAGAAGGGTCAAAAGTGCAAAAGCGTTCGCATCTTTGCTTTGCCCCTTTTGCATTCCAGTAACAACTTCCCCTCGGAGAAAATGCATCCACTCAATGGAGTGTTTGTGACAGAGAGAGCTGGAAGTCACATGGCTGAAAGAGATCTGGAAGAAGCCTGATGGCAGAGCAGATTCACAGAAGCGAAACATGAACTGTGAAGAAATGTAATGAAAGAGAAACGCAGGAACAGGAGGCACCCAGTGCATGAATGGTGGCAAAGAAATGGATGGATGGATAGATGGATAGATAGATAGATAGATAGATAGATAGATAGATAGATAGATAGATAGATAGATAGATAGATAGATAGATAGATAGATAGATAGATAGATAGATAGATAGATAGATAGATAGATAGATAGATAGTTGGGGAGGCGGTGAAAATCGCCCAATGGAGACTCTTCTTCCTCGAGGTCTCGAAGAGAAACTGGGCTCCCACAGAAGCTCCTCACCGACTCCTCCCACTGTACCGTCGAGGGCGTGGTGAGTTATGGTTTGTACTGTCTGGTCCTCCAGCCGTACTCCAGGAGTGAGGGAAGACCTGCAGAGGATTATTAAAACCACATCCAGAGTCATTGGTGCTCCCTTCCATCTCCAGATGAAATGTAGTACGTCAGTTTAAAAAACGATGAGGTCTGTCTGAGAGGCTGAGAGTCATGAGGGCTGTAAAAGCTCCGCTTGAAGCCTGAACTGGAGACTGTGGAGCCTTTTTAAAAAAAAATTTTTTTTTTATTATATTAACCAACAATGCAGTTTTTTGGTGGTTTTTCACATTTGCTGCTGCTTACATCCACATGCTACTGTTATGAATCATAGAAGGCTGTGACAAGGAACGTTTTCAAACAAAATTACAGCCATGTGCAATGATAATAAAAGTCTTATTTCAAATACGGTAGTAATGGAGGTTTTTCGGTGGTCCTGTCGCAGTGTTGTCATACAGTCAGTGGCATCGAGTAATCCCAGATATTGTGTGTCAGTCATTGTCGTGTGGAGAGGTTCATGGCTGGTGAGGCACTGATACCATCACAATCACATTTACAAATATGTGAATCCAACTGAGTAGATTATCTGTCATTTAATCCACAGCATTTTTGATTGAACATTTTTTTTTATTATGGTTTTACCTTTACTTAAAAGCATGAAGTTCATGATCCGAGAAAAAATGCTTGAACCTTACTCACGTCTGTGTAGAGAAATCAGATATGAAACATGAAACGCATTCAGTGGTCGGGGTGCAGGCTGGCGAATGTAAGCTCTTCTATAGGGTGCATGCATTTATATATCTGAGTCAGAGTCCTTACGTGCCTTGAACCTCTCCGTTCATCACATGAGCTTCAGTGAAGTGAGTTAAAATCCATTTGTCTTTATTTATATTAACCATTTCAGCTGGATAGATTCTTCTCAAAGTGCAACTCTCGAGTTGCATGTTCTACATGGTCTGTTGGTGAAGTGTCATTTTTCACAATAAAACAAACACGTTGGAATTTGAAGGAACCAAACAACAAGAGTAACTCAGCAGAAGTTGCACAGACCAGAGCGTGTGACTCGCCATCTATTCCCTCTGGTAATCACTGGTTACTTTAATTCAAATCATGGCAAAATGGACAGTCGAGCGAACATCAGAGGACGTATCCTTCGATTGAGGGAGACAAAGAGGCTGTTAGCAGCAGTGAAGCAGAAAAAGGACGCCACCAATCACAGCTCTGGTGTTCTTCATCAGCACAATCTGTCATGACATTTGTGGCGACGCGGGATGTCAGACTGCAGCATTAGTTGCACATCCCTGTGTACCCATGCTGTAATGCACAGTGACGAGTCCCTGTACGCTTCCTGTTTAAATGTCCCAAATAATCCAAGCTGTGATGGATTAATCGCGGCAAAGACGAAACAATTATACACGGACGGATGTTTGATGGAATGATGACATCCAGCAATTTGAAGAAGAGGGAAATTGCTGCTGAGAGAATGGATGAATCGTCACATCCGATTTGGTTTGAGCCACATGTATATAACATGGAATAAATCTATTGTGAGACTGATGTAACTTCAGTCTGGTTTCATTAACATTCGACAGGCCTTCTCTAACCTCTTGCTGAACCTGTAAGTAGGTTTCTGCTTCCATTTCACCCTCATGTCACTACATTTAATGAAATGTCGCCAGTGCAGTTTTCCGAAAATGCATTTCTGGGAATCTCTCTTTCTTTCTCACAGCAGCACAGTGAGAATATGTCAGCATTGTAGGTGATAGTTTGATAAAGTTCTTCATCAAGCTATCAGAGAGTTTGCTCCTGTAAATCGGTGATTGTTATACAGTTCACAGAATCACATTGGGTCTGTCACCCCCCCCATACTGCCCGCTGTATTTTACTGATAGTTCCCGAAGCACATGAGTCAATTTCCATTCCAATGTGCTGCACCAACAAGCTGGAGTAATCTAGAAAAAAAACAACATTGGAACTTATTCTCCAAATTGTTGTCAATGATACATGTAATTCCCTCCTGACCCACAGCATAATGTCTCATTTTACTATAATTGTAATTGTATATATTATCCACTGATAAACTTAACTTTGTATTCCCCTTTCTTTCAAGATGCTTTCACAGTAAATATGACTTTATTCCTAATGACCTACCTGATTAAATGAATAAATGATGTTGTGCTATTTTGGTGGTTTGTTTTTACAAGTGTATCTTTTGAAAAGCTTCCAAAAAGAATCATATGGGTGATCTGATTATTTCTCACAGTCCTGAGTATTACACAAGACACATACAAACTTTATTAAAGTGTGTTTATGTGTTTTGTGTTTTCACACTCAAACACAGCAGAAGAGATGTCCAATTGTTATCCATGCTTCTTTATACTTCACCAAGACTTTTGCAAAAGGAGACCATTTAGAAAACAGACAAAAATACTTAAATGCTTAATACTTACATAAAAATATCCCGCAGGAAAGAGTGAGTTGCCTTAATATGAGAAAATAGTTAAAACAGGAAGTTCCTGTGTCCTCTCACTCATATCATTGGGACATTTTAATAGTTACAGCTGTGAGAGTATAAATAAGACATTTTTCATTCATGCAACACAGTTTCTCTGTGACTGACGTAATTGTTATGTGGAATTCTTATTTGGGTGATGAAGTATTTCATGGCCGTTGATAAATCTGTACTATGCGAGGGAAAAGCAAGGCCGTCTAAAAACCTGCCGGCATAAAGGTATTCTTTTAATCAGCTTCATGTGTTCGGCTCCTCAGATATACATTTCATATTGTCATTGCATTACGTTTTTTTTTTTTTTTTTTAATGATGTAATGATGTGTTAATGTGATCATTTTACAATCTTAGCAGGAGATTATTTAGAGGTTGTCATTTGGGCAGAGGTTTATTGAGTTGGGTGAGTTTTATCTTGTGTTTGGGCTTCATACTGCTGACTGTGTGAGCAGCAGGGTGAATGTGACTCATCATGCTAAAAGCACCTTGAGATTGCTGAATCACTGCAAATATGCTGTATCAGTTTATTTATTATCGCTGAGGTCCTTGAGACGTTGTTATTTATTACTTTTCTATTCTCTAAAACTCTGAATCACTTTGAATGTGTGATATTCAAACTTAAGACTCTCTTTTCATCCCGGTTCAACAAAATTCCATTCATCACAATGTGCACATGAGCTAATATCCCGTGGAAAAATAAAATAGTATAATATGTTCAACTAAGGATATTGACCATTTTACCATAGTTGGGCCACAGCATTAGGAGCTGATCTGTGTTTAAAATAACAATATTCTAGTCAAATAATAACAGATCATCTATCAATATGTGAAAACCTGTAGAGCTGCTTACTGAGCGGACTCCATCTGGAGCTTATTTCCATTGAAAAGCAGCTCAAACACCACTTCTGTAACCTCCATTTCAACAATCCTGAATTATTCCAGTCCTACTGACAGATACTGTGAAGAACACTAACTTTTATTATATTGTTTTTTTGTCAAATGCCACCATTGAACAGTACTGGACGCCCACCTGATTTATCACCAAGGTGCTATGTTTTTTTCCTGATATAAGATCATGATTTGCCTCAGACTTTCACTTCACATGATCCCACAAAAGCACGACTGGCCTTCAGCATGCATGCTTTTAAGCCTTGTGTTCACTCCATTCCTACACATTAACATCGTACTGAAACTGTGGACAAACTAGGAATTGCAATGAATGTCATTGAAAGATGGTACTTACCAGTACTATTTATTTTAGATGATTTTTACAATTTTCCCTGTCAGGGCCAGAGTTGGACCACCTAGCAGCCCAGTTTTGACCCGTGGGCAGAATGTTTGATACCCCCGTTCTGGGGTAATTTTATTCCAGTGCTCGGCTGCGGTCATGTATATTGATGTCTTCTTGTATCCCCAGGTGGTTTCCAACCGGAGGGTTTGAGGTGCTTCCTGAGTCACAGTACACATCTCAGTGGAATGCGGTTGGGATTTCATTCGCTGTATTACCGGCATGTTTTGATTCCTAAATCTCTCATCCAGGAAATCTCGCTGCTGATTCATGAGCAAAACCGACTTTCGGTTTTTAGGACTTGTTCATATACAGCAGTTTCCACTCTGAAATACCTGGACGTGTCGCGGTCCTCTGGCCAATTAGGACATTAGCAGGTCATCTGCTTTATGTGCTGCTGTCCGGACAACTTTACTATACAGTGTTTGGTTGTTTCCCACACATCGCCGTCATCTGCATGTGTTTTGTGTTTTCTTTAGGCTGAGCGAGACATTTTAAATTGCAGTTGACTGCAGGAAGTGTGGTCTTCTGCAGCCAAATCCACACTATTTTCACAATTTGTATCCACTCAGTAGCTTGGCTCGATGGCAGGGTTGGGATCGGTCCACCAGTCGAGCCCAAAGGGAAATATCTCAAAAGCTTTCAGACGGATTGTCAGGAAATTTTGTACAAAGATTTGTGGTCTCCAGAGGATAAATCCCTCTGACGCTGGTGATCCTCTCGGAGTTGTCTTCTTGTACTGAAGGCTGACATTTTTGGCATTCAGTGAAATATCCTGACAAATACCGCTAACTCAAAACATCTGTGTGCCCAAATACAGCCTCACACCTGGCATGGCTGAAGAGGAGACATGAACCTCCTACTTAAGTTCCAACATCATTGAAGGTCATCACAGCTTTGGGTTTTGAAATTTTGGCTTCGGCCGTATTATCACTGCTCAGCGACGAGTGTCTTTTCTCAGAAGCTGAACTGCTCTCCATGCATTGATTATCTAAGCCTTTGTGTGACATGGACCGATTCCTGTCTTCAGTTAGTTATGAATGTGATCACGCTTGTTGTGTGAAGCCATTCCTTTCTTTTTGTTCATCATTTCAGGACAATAAATTCTAATGACTGAATAGTCGTGGATGTGTCTTGAGGGAGGATGACACATTTCCTCAGTTGCAAGAAGTTTATCTTCAATGTGCCCAAAGTCACATCAGAGGACCCCCGATGCTGTACAGTGTACAACAGTATAGCCTTCTATTTTCAAGAGTGTAAATCAAGCCATTCGTCTTCCCACCCTCTCAGGTCAACAAAGGGTCGCAGGGAAAATATTGAAAGAAGAGCAATCCCTGACATGTAGTACCTCAAGTACCTCAAGCTCAACTCTGCGGACCTCAAGCCCTTCCCAAGCCAACGGAGAGATATAATCTCTCAAGCAGGGATCTCGTCCCATTTAGCCATGCCTCATATCCCTCCAACCAAAGGCAAACGCACGAGAATCTGAATCAGGTGCAAGGCAAACCTTGACTGGCTGCTCTCAGTCTGAAGGGGCATCAGCTCTACTCCTGGTACCTCCTGGATGGTTGAACTTCTCACCTTGTAATGGAGGGAAAACCGCAGGACCCTACAAAGAAAATTAATCCTTGTATGTCTTTCCTTCATTGAAATAAGGCAATAATGCTTTGTTTTTACACTGGGATTAAAAAAAGAAAAGGTTAAGTCCAATACATCCATTTTAATCGACCTGTAGATCATAAAGGTGAGAGGAGATCATGATTCATTTAAGAAATGTGCCTCTTCTCTCGCTTCCTCTCACACATGCGTATGCAGTTAAAATCAGTGAAAGAGGTTCTGCTGTACCTGTTTTCATTTTAATTGTTGATCTCAGTGATTCTGGGTAGTTGCAGCAGAAGTTGAAAGCTTAAGAAAGATTAGCCTCCAGTTTGTAGATCTTAAGTTCATGTGATTGTAGATGTTTCACCTGATTGACTGATCTGTGACAAATGTGCATATTTAGTTTTTTCCTTGATATCACGTTTTGATAAATATCGATATTTTTAATGTTAAAAAGATTCTTGCAATATAGAGGACTTTGCTTCCTCCCTTGGCTGCTTGTTCTTCGGGGCCTTGTACAGAGGGTTTTTTTTTTCTGTCGCAGCTTCTGGTCAGTATCACAATTTTTACACAATGATTACACAATGATTACATAATGACTAAGTCCCCTGAGACATGAAACCCTTCCGCTCAGGTATATTCTCGACCTATACTATATATATACACTGGAGGCCCTGAAAGAGTCGACATTATATCAACCTTTCAATCTGACAGTGACCAGCTCTGCTTTGTTTTAATGCAAATGACAACGTTGTGCAGCAGAGCAGGTCCAGTGTGACGACACACAGGAGGACGTCGTGACTCATAATAGCTGTGGAAACTATCGTTATCTGTCTTTACAGCCAGAGGAGGATTCGTCATCTCGACACTATAACAGTTTAAACGAGTGATTATTTGTAAGGTGGAGCTGCACAGTGATCCAACACAGTTGATCTCAGCCGTTTTCTTAGAACCCCAAAAGGCTGAACGAAACTCTGACCTGTGGATCCAAACGGTGGGTGATTCACTCTCTGTCAGCATAAAACAGGCCTGCTTGAGATTATATGTTATTCTGTCCCCACAAGTGTCCCTGGACTGCAGATTAGGAACTTATGTCAACCCCCACTTCTATTTCTGGACCTTTTTTTGCATGTTCTTCCAGTAAACATGAATTCCTGCTTCCTCTCACGATATAAGAGCATTGGGTTACTGAGGGGTGAATATCTGTAAAGTGACGACCAGCTCACAGTGTTTCACCAGTGGCTACCACCAGGGGTCAGCTGGGTGCGCATGTGCAGTGGCAGCGTTTCAGAAAAGTTGCGTTTTTTTTTCCTGTTTGCACAGAGATGGAGTTGGAGTGTTTTCAAGCACCGTGCTCGTGTATACAGACAACAACCAAAAACGTTTCACTTGACAACCTCGTAGTGTGAACGGGGCCTCAGTTTTGTATGATATACATGTTAAATTCTGAGAAAAAGAAAAATGTTGTTGACCTACATTGTTGATCTAAAAAACTAAATTACAACTCACCTCCCCAGATCCTGCACGACAAAAATGTATTTCAAAAGGTGTGAATAGATTTTTGATATTAACACAAACAAAATTAGGTCTCAGTTGTTGTTCTTATTGTTGTTTGATTTTCTTTTTCTTTTCTTTTTTTTAAATTTAAGGCAAAATCCAGTTCAAAACTCCAGTGAGGAGATGGAAAAACAGATGACGATGCCTCAACAACAAGCAGCATTAAATACAAAGCAGTTGCCAGCGGTGACCTGAGGCTGGAGCAGCAGACTCAGAGTCTGACGTTTGCAGGTTTAACCTCCACCAGTGCCTCAGGTGCAGCCCACGACTTGCAGAAGTAAGATGGACAAAATGGAGAGAAAGAATTTATCCATCAGAGATCAATAAAGTATACACACAAAAAAAACAACGAAAGCTGCGAGGGAATAATAACTTTCTTTTCTCTCGGCCCTGAGAGAGAGAACAAATTTCTCAAATTTTGTATTGACCTTCACTGACGTGACGTCGAGAGACATTTGATAGAGCCGAGCCATCAATAATTCAACCCCCTGCTGTGGCCTGTCAACATGTCACACTTGGGGAAAAAAAGATCTGCGGTGACAAACATGCTCTTATCTGATGTTAAATCTTTTGAAAGCTGGAATAGAATTGTCTTTTTTGCTGTCTGGGATTATGAGCGGCACTGCACTGTTCCGCTGCCTTTCTTGTTTGGATGCATTCAAACACTCGTTCTGACAGGTATGCTGATGACACTGGATTCCAGCACAGGTGTTAGATTTGATGCGAACCTCTGCAGCGCTACATCACACCTCATTGTTTGACCTCCTACAGCGGAGTTGGCGCAGTAATAACATTTCTTTCAACTCAACTGGAGTTTCTGATTGTCTTTCTTAAAAAAAAAAAAAGAAAAAAAAAGTCATAGCTTCCATACAACTGGACTCATTTCACCCCTTTGTGACGCCCTACATCACCCGGCTTTATCCAGTTTTCAAGCACCATCAAGCCTCCACATTGGTGATGATCATGTGCAGCTGGGCGCTGGCAGCTGTGTTGAATTTAGATTTGAAGGACTGAAACAGCCTTGAACACTAACTTTTCCTTCAGTATCCCTCCTTCATTGCATTTATCAGTTTTCTGAAACAAACACATGTTTTGTTAAGAACAGTTAGTTGCTTTTTTGGGGGTTTTTTTCAGTTTGTCCCGCGGCAGCGCTGGATATTTAATACTGCAACAGTCTACGTTGTGACGTCTTCATCATCCAGGCAACGAAAGTCTTCAAAGACACTTTGTTGTGTGAAAGTGAATCCTTTGTGTTGTTATCTTTGTGTAACATCTGTATTTATACTGTTGACCCACTTTCAAAAGAAGGTGTAGCTATCTGTATCTTTCCCCTCACCATCACCTGCACTGTGTTTCTGAGCAATTCTGCAACAGAGAGAGACAAAACCATCCGTTTGCCCTCTTTATGTGTGTTTTTTTTAATAGATATGTGTATCATGTATTTCTTTTATGTCCATTTCACGATGCTATGTTTTAATTTATAATTTATGTTTATGTTATGAAAGGAAATATTTTCACATTTATATTTATATCCCACTTATAAATAACTCTGTATGTACAGCAGGTTAACTGCAATAATATTGATATTTCTATAATTTTTGTATTGAAGACACCTATACAGGGATTTTGATCATTATGGGCAGAAAATAGTTGAGGGATCATCTAGTTTTCTTCCTGTTCCTTCTTGATTTATGATACATACAGCTTTGTGTATATATGCATATTAATCGAGCAAGACTTTACTGGTGTTTTGATTATTTTCTATTTCTCTCCAAGCATGTTTGAACTGTTCATGAATCAACGTGTTGTCCTCGTTGCCTTTATGGCAGGTTTCATGTTCATTCTTTGATTTTTCTAGATTTTTTTTTTCTCCTGCTGTCCTATTATGCTCCTGTTGGCTGACTAATGAAGATAGCATTTGTGAGGAAGAAGTACACTTCACTTAGCAACATCTCATCAATTAGATAAGAAATGATCCTGCCCACTGGCTTTACTTGTGTATCGTGCCTTTGTACACATATGGATTGATCTTCATGCTTCTCTGTACGGATGTGGGGGAAAAGAAAACAACAACAAAACAATTGATTACACATTCTTTTTCGTGAAAGCTCAGAGGTGTTTGTGTGCATTTTCCTACAGAATAACATCCATTTGTACTGCTTGCAAAAATGATTTTCTCTCTTGTCCTCAGGTTTTGTACTTTATATCTGCTTCAGACACAAACCAGCTGCAGGCTTTGCTTCTTTTTTTTTTTTTCATTCTAAACAGCACTTGAATGGGGGAGAAGATATGAATAATGAAAGCAATAAGTACTACGGAGGATCCATGGAGTAACAGAAATCTTGAACCACTGAAATGAACTGGGAAATTCTCTGGATGTTGTATTCTTTATTTATTTATTTATTTTTGGTGGTGGGGGGGGGGGGGGGGGGGGGGGGGGGGGTTGTTCATGAGAGGTTAACGTTCCACTGCTGACATCTTGTGGCCGATTTGGTGACCTGCAAATCATATTGCATTAAATTGCTGGTAATCAGCGACTAAGACTCATTTTAAGAAGCCTATTCACGACGTATCCAGAGGAGGCAGTGTATGTGGGTTATAGGATATCACACGTGTTCTACAGTAGAAATATGTCATATGGGACTTTATAAATAATAATAATAATAATAATAATAATAATAAACGATACTGCACAGAAGGTGTTTTATAACTGAAGTAAATGATTTGTCAGTCATGGATCTCCAGCTCTCTGTAACCTCAATTTGGACCACGCAGGTATTGAAGATGAATGACTTCATTCACCGAAAGACTCTGCTCTGAAACATTGTGCGTTGTGTTGCATTAAGAAATAATTCAGGTGAATGCTTCATTTTAATCCCCAGATGGTTGATCTCTTTTTCCTTCATGAGAAAGAAAATTACTGCATCACTTGCCCTTATAGCAGGTTGGCACAGAACTGATTACTGCTCAGCTTCTGAAGTAATTTCAGGAAATTACAATTTTAATAATACAGGTCCCCCCCCCCCGCTCTCATTACAGTTTCCTGAAAAGAATGAGCCACATTTGACCCAAAATATGGTGATGAGTTAAATCACATTCCTTTAATATACTTTACTATTGTGAGACTATTCATTTGGCATAATTGTAGAAGTTTCCAGCTCAGTAAGCTGCAAAGGTATCTCATTAAATCCATTTTCAAAGGGAGCTGCAGCAAACTGTCATCTTTGTGAGTTTAAGAAAATACCAGCAGGTTTGTAATTACAATACATTTCCATGATTGCAGTTGAAATGAGTCTGCATCACTATGATAATTATCATGCTAAATGTTATTTGGACAACTGTTGATTATTTCACTTCATTACATACTCCTCTTTTTTTTTTTTTAAAGCAAACTGAGAAAAACTTTGATTAACATTAAGTTGGATGGTGTTGTCAGTGATAGTGGAGGTTCGTGCACCTTGTATTCGATTATATAGTACAATGTGACATCAAATGGAAAATTACGGGGCTATTATTGAAAATGGAATAACGTCACGAGGACGCCGACTTACTGGAGGTTCCTAATATGTCTAAATGTAGAAGAGGAGAGTGCTTTCAGCTATCAAACCACTTCTCGACTTTAGGATCAGGCTTCAAACTTTCCGAATCAAACAGGACTGAAAAACCAGCCAGGCCACTGTGGACTACTTTCTTATTTAAGCTGTGAGGTTCAGACTGCTGGGAAACTTATTCCAAAAGCACTGAGTTTTTCTGTGTCGTCTCCTCACACATGGATCTGACGCCTCCATGTCCACCATCCCCGCTCCGGTCCAGCCTGCATTGATATTTTGTTGATAGTTTGTTATATTCACTCCGTTATGATCACCTCAGACGGAAGGCTTTCCTCTTTTTCTTTCATCAATGGGATTATAGCAGTACTAAACTGGTTTGTCTTGTTCATTAGACAGATTCCATTTTGCTCATGTAAATGACTCTTCAGTTCAGACGAGTTAACCACGGAGCTCCACAGGGTTCTGGTTTCTTTTCACAGTATACATGTTCCCTGTAGGTGATACAATGAGGAATCACCTTCCATTAACTTCCATTGCAGGAGGGAGGTTTTCCTTTCCATCGACTACTTGCACATAATTGATGGTTATTCTCTGTAAAAGTATCTTCAGATGTCTGTGTTGTATTTGATTCGATATGAATCCAACTGAATTGAAATGGAATGTTTGGCGCCAGTATGGATTGTAAATGTATCACATGACAACTTTGCGAATCAGTGACTCTCACTGACAAAACTAAACTGCTCAACTTGATTCCATTCTTTGACTGTTTTTCTTTTCGGTAAACTGAGTTGGCAGTTTACTGCAGTACAAATGCAAGGCTCATTTATCGTAAAAGGAAAATCAGTTTTGTCCAAGTTACACAAAATCACAACTGAAGGCAACAAGATGAAATTGAGTGTTTCCTCAATTAAAGATGAGGCCTAAAGTCAGCAGGAGCTCCTTTTCTTCCCAGCTCTGTCTTAGATTATTTACTGCCACTTTGGCTATTTTGGGTTCACGAGTTTGATCATGCTGTCAAGTAATTCAGCATGCAGTGCACTGGAACTGTCTGGAGGTTGTGCACTCAGCAGCTGCCACCTTCTCTCAACAGTAGATGGAGAAACAAGTCATTTGTCAGTGGAAAGATAATGATGTTCCAACGTCCACAACACACAAAACACGCACAATCAGCGGTTTGATAAACACTCATTATCGACACGCAACATTTGCGGAGGTGCAGTGAATCTCATGCGGCCTCGTCCTTTCCACACAAATAACCGATAAAGCAGGCGCAGTACGGTGGTTACGCCCCCTGTGGGAGTGCATTGGTAATAACTTTATTGCAAAAATACAGGTTCCCTCTTTCCCCGAGCAACATCACCCCGGAACTGACACACACAGTCTACACACACCCACAAAAAGCCACGTCCGGTACTTTTAACTCTCCACCCGTGTCCGTCTCAGGCCCTCATTCACAAACACACACTTTCATCCTTTAGTTTGACATTCATCCAGTCTCTCTCTCTCTCTCTCTCTCTCACTCTCTCTTTCTCTCTCGCTCTCCACCTCCTTGTTGCTCTCTTTTTGCATTTTTCCATTGGTTGAAACATAGCAGTTGATGCAGACCAACAAAGTTCGACCAGCAGCATTAAAACGTGAGATCTTCTCCTCCTCGGCGTGTCTCTGCCAGAGTCCATGAGAGCGCCCGTGGGTGTGTTGGCCTCCTGACTGTCTCTGTTACAGGATTGTGAGGGAAGGTTGATTTGCATAGCGGACTCATGCGCTACAATTGGCTACATTCTCTCACATCCTTAATCCAAACAAAAAACAACAACACCAACGACAAAAAAAAGAAAGAAGAAGAAAGAAAGAAAGAAAGAAATGAAACTAAATGAAATATAAAAACAACAATGTTAAATACGCTCTCTGAGTTAAGTGCCAACCTTTGGTTTAGTTACAATGATCAATCAGTAAAATCTTGAAGAACTTTACATTGGCCGGTTGTTTCATGATACTTTAAGTTATATGATATTTAATAGAATAAAGCATATAATAAATGTAATCTACACTGTCAGAATGCTACTCAATAAAGGGGGGAGTGATGAAAGTCATACCTGTATAATACCTGTTCAGACAACTGAGAAATGGTTGACATCTCTGAAGAAGATAGCTCACTGGCTGAAAATATACCTCTAATACGTATATATCATATAAAGCATATTCATATTTGACAAGTCACTGTCTCAGGCTGAAGATGAGCATGTTTCTATTCACATCTGAGGTCTCCAAACCAGTTTTCAGTGGGAGGGAGAAACAATAAAGTGTGAAATTTTTAAGTGCCACTGAAGTTCACCTGAGGCCTTTTAAGTAAAACGAACACCACCGACTTCTCTGCAGCTTCTTTGTCAGTCACATAGCCTTCGGAAAGTGCACTTCTGCCAAGTCACCTTGCAAAGTGCACTTGAGTCATCTGTTTTCATTGATAAAGCCTAAGAGAAGGGTTTTCTTAACCTACATTCTCCTGTTCCGTCTCCACATTCCTCCCCTGCTGGCCTATTTCTGGTGCTACCGTTTCCTGTTTGGAACAAAGAAAGCAAGCGAGAATAGAAGAGGGATCCAAAGAAATAGGATAAGGAAAGAAGCAGAGAAAAGGAAGCGCTTTTCTTGTTTAATCTCCCGGTAGAAACGGGAGAGCTGTCATTAGGTCGGCGAGCGGCTGGGAGGGAGGGGGGGCGGAAACTCCAGCTAGACACTTGTGAAGTGCACTCCACTCCTATTTGAAATGCAGACATGAGGAAGTACCACTTTTAGTTTATCAATATTCGTTAATTATCATTATCAACATTCCATAAGGTCTTATTAATTAACATACAGGTTTCATACATGAGTTTCTGTACATGACTTTTAGTATTTAGAGAGTTCAGTCTCGGCGGATTTACTGTGCGCACACACAGGAAGGGAAACACAACCAAACCCGAAAAAAAACAAATAAAGAGAAAAAAATATGGCTGTCCTTCTGAAACAGTTCAGCTACGTGTGCGTCCGACAGGAAATGCCCGTGAAGAAAGAGGAAGAGGCGTGGCTACTTGGTTAGTCTCCCCCTGAGTCGAGGGTCCGATCGGGTGGAGGGAAAGTCCGTTGAGAGCTCCGGTCCCAGCCAGAGCCGCACGAAGAGGGACGGGGGGGAACCCTCTGAGAACCCAGGGGGAGACGAGAAACAACAGTCCCGGGAAGTAGGGGGGGAAAGGTTGAGGTTGTAGTTGGGGGGTCAGAGTGACTGCATAGACAGAGTAGTAGGTCAAGGGGCAGGAAGGAGGGCGGAAGGCCAAGAGGGGCGAAGCAGGGTGCTGCAGGCGCTGAGGGGAGGCTCTACGTCAGTGCAGATGTGCATGTGTGCGTGCATGTGTTTGCGTGTGCATGTTGATTTGAGAGAGGATGATGAGGAGGAGGAGGAGGAGGAGGAGGAGGAGGAGGAGGAGGAGGAGGAGGAGGAGGAGGAGGAGGAGGAGGAGGAGCAGAATAGCACGTGATCCGCCAAAACAAGGTCTGCCTCGGCGAAGGTTGCTAGGGACCTGCTGGCACTGCTGCCCCACGTGGAGGTCGGGCCACGGCGAGATATCAGTGAAACAGAGCAGGACTCCGGTCCGACGACAGCTTGACCCCCGTCAGACACAGCCAGAAACTTCCCGCTCCGCCCGACAGCTCCTGGAGGAGAGGACACCAGGAAGTACCGATCTCAATACAGGATTTTTGGTTCCTTAGATATCAGCGGAGGGATTTGTGTTCTACGGATAAATGATGTTGTTATCATAAAGAGGCAGGTTTTTGTGCAGCGAGCAGTGAAAAACAGCAAAGACAACACATACATGAACACATATAACAAGAACAAAAACAAGATGTGAAGACAGGAAAGTCTGATCCTGCAGGAAAAACAACATCAGGGGGTGTCAAACATAAAGCCCACCAGCCGACACAAGACTGCAACTTGTGTAAATATGGTCCAGGGATGACGTCACAAAGTGTGAAAATAATATTGGAAATTGATTGAATTCATATGATGAGAGTAATCGAAGATACTCATTTTTCAACTGGGGGTCGTACAGTTTCTGTAAGAGCAAAGGTCATAATGAAATACTGAAAACAGGAAGTGTTGGCAGTGATTAATTTCGTTAAGTCAATGTTTGCTTGGGCAAATCCATTTACGAAGCAAAGTGAATAAATTAAAGCTATGAGTAATGAGCTTCATCTGGTTTGTCTCACCAAAGCCCATTCAAAAACCTGCCACTTTAGTAAAACATTGATGAGTCTGTAAATAGAAATATGGACAAAAGAAGAGAATATTGGCAATATCATGGAAGTATACAAAATTACTAGTGCTTTGAACAGAATACTAAAGTATTTTGCTGAGTTGTATGAAATATCTAAACATCGGGCCAAGTATCCTCATGTTGGTAAAATCTCTCACTTCTCATAACTCAGGATTTCTGGAAGTTTTAAAATGTTGCATTTCAATTTAAGGTCCAATTAAAAAAAAACAAATGTGCAATGCTGCACCAATAAAGTCAATGTGTAGAAGCATCATGCACAGAGGTATTTATAGTGTGTTTGTGGTTGTACTGCAGAGACGGGGAGTGATGTCTCGGGATGCACGACTTGTAATACGACCTCGGAACACTAGGGGGTGACTGATTGATTTATCAGTCAGGAATGGGGACCAACACCTTGACGACTCCATATTTATATTAAAAAAAAAAAAAAAAAGTTGTGGCCTACTCCATGCATACACAGAAGTGCTTTTTGTTGTGGGAATTGGTGATAATTAGGGGAACTATGCACTCTGTTGGTAGAATTTTATTTGTGCTGATGCACCAGCTTTCTCATTTAACGCTGCCCCTATTGGTTAGGAGTGTGATTAAACACCTTTCACGTTGAATTTTTACACTTTGTAAGGTCATTCTGCTGGCTGGATGGAACCATCTTGTGATCCAGTTGTGGCCTTTGGGCTGTATGATGGCCACGCTGTCACGGAGTAAAATCATTATGCAGTTATAACCAAGCACAGAAACAATAATCTCTCTATGAGAGTGAATGTTGGTGTGCGAGTTGTGCGGCAACCTTCTGTAAAAAAATTTTTTTTTTTTTTTTTAAATGCTCTGAATCAATGCGTAGCAGCCTCAGCTCCCACAGGGAGGTGTGATGTTTTGTACCGCGGAACTGAAGAAGGTGTAAAAACCTGAAGTGACGCCTCGGCTCGTCAGGCCTTTTCAAAATGTGGCAAAAAAAAAAAACAACCCTCTATTTTATGTGTTGGTCTTTCAGGGTGAGAATAAAGCCCCACTCAGTTTTAAATAACGACAACAAAGAATCCTTTCATATGCGGCTCATTTGTGACCAGCTTGACGCATGCAGGATAAATCAGTGGACATTCTCCATAAATAGTTATGTGAAGCGAGGCTTTGCCCACTTTTGTGCCAGGCAAGTCCGGACTGCCCAAAGGGTATGGTTAAAAAAAAAAAGAAGTGGCTTCCCAAATGTGGATGAGTGATATCCCCTGAGTGATGTAATATGAGCTCAGTATCAGTGTTTACCTGTGAAGCAGTGGAGGGAGGTGGTGATGAGGAGGTGTTGGTGATGAGGAGGATGAAGGAGATGATAGTGGTGGAATAGCAACAGGGACTCAGAAGAGAGGAAGTAAGCAAGGAGAGGCACTGACATCAGCCTGCTTCACCTTCGAGAGAGACAGGAGAGACAGGCAGAGAGCAGGAGGACAGATTGAAAACAGAAAAGCGGGACAAAAGGCAGAAACGAGACAAACAGCGGGGGGGGGGGGGGGGAGAAGAGCACAGGGAGAAGCAATGTGTAAAATGCCACCGCGGGACGTCAGGCAGATGCAGTTCAACAGCACAGCCACAAGGATGCAGCAGAGGACAGCGGGTCCAAACTCACAAAGCTGCGGGTGGCGGTGAGGCGGCTGCGGCGCGAGGTCACCACGGTGCCGCTCAGGCTGCGTCCAATTCGCCTCAGGTTTTCCTCTTCGTCAGGCCCCGCCCCAAGACGCATTTCCCGCAACGTCATTGGCTGCAGCAGAGAAAGCAAAATGTCAGTCAGATGCTGGGAAGTGGATCCAACCCGTCGGGCCCGTTTACACCTGGACTGAACACGCGTTTCGGATGATCAGCTCACACGTGGCGAGCCCTGACGCCGGCTGTTTACATTTGTGCGTATCACGCGTTGCGGGCTGACCGCTTGACTTTGGATTCTAATACTACCTCTACGTCACTTCCGTTAAAATGTCAAAAGGCACAATGGTTTTTGAGGGGGAAACGCTTTGGTGGCCGTTCACACTTTGATCACCCGAAACGCAACGCGTAAGCCTAAACGGATGTGAGGGCGCGGCTAAAAAAAAGTAGGCGTTGCCTTGTTGAGGTAGGTGGGGGTGCTGGTGCAATCCGCCCCGTACACACTCCTCTCCATGTCTGCGTTGGGGGTCTTGGAGCGAGCCTGCCCTCCCACCCTGGATATGAGCCTCTCCGACGGGCTGCAGCCTGCCAACACACACACACACACACGCAGATGAAAACGTGAACATGTCATGTTCTGCAAAAAGTGCCAGGAGTTCTTCGTACAGTAAGATATTGTTATACTCGTTGAAAAGACGAGACATTAAAGTACTTTACTGCCATGATTCACACACTAAATATCACACCTGTACTTGGTTCTGGAAACACAAGCATCAAGTTTAATAAGAAATAGCTCAAATGACCTTACTAAGAATAAATGTGTTGTGCACAGTTTAGTTTGGTTTTTAATTGCAATTTCTGTCTTGTTTTTAAATAATTGTCTTGACTCATACTTCCAAAGTGTTAAATAGAAATAAACTTCCCTTGGCTTTTAAATTAAATCTGAAGTTAGTTCAGTCTTTTTCACATAGATGGCAAGGATGATTGGCAAAAAAGAAGAAGTGGAAAACAGAAGATTTCCTGGATCTGCTACATAAAACTTTTCTGCAGAGGCAATCTGTTCTGTGTCCCAATTCCAGATTTCACTCAATATATGCTATAAAATCTGTGCAATCTGTACAGTTTTTAGGAGTTGGCAGAGAGGGAATCACCCACCTCGCTGATTTATCTAAACAGAAAAGAAAACTTTCAAATGGCTCTTGAACAGACAAAAAAAAAAAAGACATCTGAAAAAAAAAAGTCAAAACTTTGCTTGAAAGCAGAACTAATCGATTAGTATTCATGGCATAATAGTTTTCACATTTTGATATTCACTCATTATTAACTGCTGTTAAAATCCACTGGAAATTGTGATTCATTTTGTGAAGCTCGTGTTTACCTGGTTTTCCAGCCAGCAGACTGGCCTGGTAAAGGGAGTCAAGCTCGGACAGCTCGGCCTCGTCGCGGTCACAGCAGGGATCGCTGTGTCGCCCCGGGGCATGCTGGGAGCTGTAGTGCCCCGGGGAGGACTGGCAACTGTAGCTGTAATTCTGACTGGACGCCTGCGGCCTGATGGGAACGCAGCGGTCCGGGGGCGTGTCGTACGGCGTCACCACGGCGTCGGGCCGGTCCAAACTCCAGGAGGACCAGTGGCGGGTGCCTCCGTCGAAGGCGGCTCCGTGCCTCGGCCAGTGCTGGCCGGCGCCGGCCGGAGAGGGGGGCTGCGGCGGCTGCCAAAGCGGTGGATGAGGCTTGCTTTGCCCGGAAGCTTCCAGTGGGGAGGATGGCGGAGGAGTGGAGGGCGGCGGGGGAGGGCGTGTGTCCGTAGTTTCAAGGTGTTTGGAGTGTGAGGTGTGTGCGGTATGTGTATCCCAGAGACGCAGAGGAAGCGAGGGTAGAGAGATGGCTAAGTGCTTCCCCAGGGGTCTGACACTCACCCCCCCGGCCTGCAGCAGCTCACACAGCCTCACCCCCGTCCCCTCTCGCCCATCCTCATCGTCCTCCCCTCTCCTCCCCACACACCCGCCCACCTCCTCCCCTTGGCTGGAAGGCGCGTAAGGGTGAGCGATGCTGAGGGTGAGTGAGGGTCGAGGAGGAGCGGGCCGATATGGCGGAGGGGGCGGGGCCTGGCCCAGAGCAGCGTCCTGGCTGGGCGTTGCCTGGTCCTCTTCCTCCTCCTGATTGGGCGTCAGCAGTACTTGGACCGGGCCAGGCTGTTCACTGGAGGACAGGAGAGAGCGAGGGTGTCAGTCAGACAGCGGCAGGAACAGGAAAAAAAAACTTTAAAAAAAAAAAAAAAAACCTCAACCCCCCCAAAAAAAAAAAGATCTGCTCTGACGTCAGGTGAGTTACTGCATCGAGGGAAGGTCACAACAGCACATCAGGATAAACAAGTGCGCACACACACACACACACACACACACGCACGCGCACGCACGCACACACGCGCACGCACGCACGCACGCACGATGATGCAGCCCTGTGCAAGCAGTGCTTTGTGTATGGGGTTTCACAGCCATGCCGTACACGAGTCGGGCACAACAGCTCAGCGCCTCTGACTGATAGATCACAAACTTAACTGTCTGATCTCCACATTTCCATCTCAAACAGCCAAAGATCTCCCTTTAATCAGGTTTTCAAAGCGGCACTCTGCACTTTGCCGCACTGTGCGTTGGTGCAGTTTATCAACACTGAAAATAAATGTGGACTTCTCCAATACGGACTAATTCAATCTCACCGGGCCGCTCTATCACTTTATTGATTTACATACACTGATAGCGTGGCAGATATGATGTATGTTGAACATTAGCCGATCCTCACTGCAGAGACACCGCACACACTCTACGTGTGTGTGTGTGTGTGTGTGTGTGTGTGTGTGTGTGTGTGTGTGTGTGTGTGTGTGTGTGTGTGTGTGTGTGTGTGTGTGTGTGTGTTGGCACGCGTGAATAGCGAATCCGTAAATTTGTGTGTGTCCATGTTTGTGTCGAGTCCACGAACGTATGTGTCTGTGCGGGTGCCAGCCCCCATCCCCCCACTTTAACTCTCCTGTCTCTTTTCAGCCTTAGTAATTACCCAGCAGGCTTTGCAGCAGCGAGCTATAAATCAGAGGCTTATGTTGATCAATAGAGGAGAAGAGGAAGGTAAAAAGAGGCTGAGTGCTGAGCTTTACCTCCTCCTCTTTCACCTCATTCCCACTGTTAACAGTTTGTGTCTAAAACTTATTAATATTCAATTTTGAACCTGATTAGGTTGTAATAAAACAAACCAAAATCAAACTTAAGAAGACTAAATCAACACGTCTATGTCACCTCTACGTGTTTAATAGTTCAGAGCGCAGCAGCTTCCTTAAAAGATCTAATAGAAGAAAATTTTAAGTCGATGAAACATTAGAATCAAACTTTATGATTGGAATAATTTGCATTTGGATACTGTCTCAAGACTTAATTCTAATATATTCACATTTAGATCTATGCTTTTTCCTTATTATTATTGACATTTTCCCATTTTGCACTTTATGCAATGTGCATTTTTACTTTTAGATCAGTGATATGTATGTGTTTCTTACATAGTGAGAAAATCCAGAAGAGAAATGATCTTTATTGAAAAAATGTATATGTATGTTTTTTTCTCATCTACACTTCAGCAATATCCTCCTCCAGACTGGAATGGACCCTATGGTGGGCTGGTTTATCATGTTTGACACGCGTGGCCTATGGGGTCAATTGCAGTTTCAGTGTTGTGTTTATTGAATTAAATTTTTTTGCTTGTTTCAGTTATCAATACTTATCAATGCGTTATTATGCCATTGCTTTACTGGTCCAGCCTTATTGAGGTCAAACTAGATAATTTAACAAAATTAAAATTAGTCTGACGTCATGGACCTGTGATAGTTGCTTTTATTTTTATTGACGTTTGAGAGTCAGTAATTAAGTTCTGGTCTAACTTACATAACCAGAACCGAAAAGTGCAGTGACATGATACGACAAACATGCGAGAATAAAATGTTTCACATATTCTTAATTCTGATAGCATTTCTCAGTTTGTTAAATATCAATTTGACACTGTTTTCACTCGAGAAACTCCATTTACATTTCTCACACAAGAGAGCCAACACATCAACAACACCTGACTTTCTGTAACACAACAACAAAGCAGCGAAGAGCAGAACACATCTCCAGTGCAGGGTCTGCCAGACACACGGGACACAGGGACAGAGTGGCGAGCTGCAGCTTTACGGTGCACAGAAGCACAGATCAGTGGCACACAAAGAGCAGAGGGAAGCCTTGGCAGCACACAGCTAGAAAGAGCAGTGCAAGCAACAATGAGGGGAAGCGATGAAGCACAGACGAGCAAGAGAGAAACTCTGTCTCTTTTTCTTTTCTTTTTTTTTTTAATTCTCGATGGCGACACGGAGCCCAGCAAAGCAGGTTTTTACCGCACTGCAACAAGCACACAGACACAGAGGAGGATAAGACGTTACTGTATATAGTTGAGGGGGTGTGCTTGAGAGGACACACACACACAAAAACACACAGCGGGATGTGAGAGTGCAGTGCTCGAGGGATGGTGGTGGTGGTGGTGGTGGTGGCTGGGGGGGGGGTCACAGTAACAGAGGTTGGCCAGCCAGAGCTAAAGACACACACACGGGGGTGCTGAGGCGTTTTAAGACAGCCAGCACCCAGAGGACACACACAGAGGAATCCTGAGGTGGGCTGGAGAACGGTTCAAGCTGTGGACACACATCGAGTGAGGGAGGGGGGGAAGAAGGACCGCTGTGGACACACAGAGGAGGAAGGGGGGGGGGTGGGGGTGGGGGGGCAGTGGTGGTACCTGCGAGGCCCCTGTGGGCGGGCGCTTGCTGTCTCCCGTTCCATTTCCTGATCCTGCCTGCGTTTGATTGGGCCCCCAGTGCTCCTCATGCACGCAGCTACAGCCAATCCGCTATGAGCGTTAGCCTCATGCAGGGGTCTGAGCACAGCTGAGGATGTTAACAACAGAGCAGGAGATAAAAAGGGAGAAAAGACAGAAAGATATAATGACAGAGTGGCAGTGGCAGGGGGGAAAAAGCAAGGGGGGGGGGGGGTAAAGAGCGAAAAGATTAGGAGAGAGAGGAAAATATGTGGATGAAAGAACAAGTGAGACAAAAGGAGACAGAGAAAAGAGAAGCAGAGCAGAAGGAGTGGTTATGAGGGGGCCGGCATGCATTACGCTTGTCTACTGGAAGTCAATGTGAGCCTATTTCATTCCTGTGTAGAGTTGCAGAGTGGGAAGTTTTTCGTTTTTTCTAAAGCATTCGTTAAATCAGGCCTGTAAAATTAATTGCCGGCTCATAGGCTGATGATCATATGTCTTATCGAAATGGAAGTTTGTTTTTGTTTTTTTAAGTGTTCCTTAATAGCGGCAAAATGACTTGGATATGCACTCAATTTTATTAATATCTGTATGCGGGTATCGATTTTTTTGTATCTTTTAATGACTTTTTTGTGATTTGGAGGTTTTTCAAAATGTATATATATTTGTATGCATGTGATACAATTTGTATTGTTATATAGTTTGCGCAAGAACCTGTTTGTGTATCTGGCCTCAGGCACAAAACTTTGTATGCCTGTAATGTGGCTGTGTGAGTGTTCCTACGAGGACCTGGAAATGTCTCTGTCTTCACTTTAGCAGACTGAAATTTGTTCCACGTTTATTTGGGTTTCTTTGCCTTTGTTGCAGACGAGCAGACAATTTTCTTTAGACAGACAGCCATCATAATCCAAAGGAGAACCGCAGGCTGACAACAATCAGTCTGCAATCGGCAAAAACAACCCTACAATGACAATGTCCCAGCAGAAGGGCAAAATCAAGATGTACAAATCGGCAGAGGCGAAGGTGAAGACAGAGACATTAACAGGTATTTGTTGAGATGTGCACACACACACCAACCATATTGAACATGTAATCACACATGCAATGTTTTCTTTTTTTTTAAACTTGTGTCATAAATCTGTGTTTGCTTCAACAAATCTCACCACAGACAAACATTTATCAACACGAGCTGGCTGCATGATATGAGGTGAACATGCAGTACTGTTGAGTATTGCAATCATGATATTCATTTGCAATTAATGCACTTAAGCCTACAATAATTATTTTTTGTTGTTGTGTGTGCTGCGATTTATTCTTCCTGATAACTGTCTTTATTCTCTTGCCCCTAATTAACACCAGCTGTTTTTTTTTTTTTTTTTTTGCACGTTTACTTTGTTTGCTTTTCAGAGCACAAAATGCACGCAGCATGGAAATATAACTTTTGCAGTTCTCGGTTGCACCTGAGGCTGGGAATAAGACCACAGTCTCTTTAGGACGGGCTACCTGAGGCAGGACTGCTGCCTGGTTGTTCTGTATAAAGATTACGAACGTTTTGCACCCCGTTCAGCATCTGAGGCAGCATCAGCGAAGTAACGAAGCTGGAAGGATATCCATTTAAATCGGAGGGGCCAGCGAAGTGGGACAACAGGCCAGCGGAAGGCCTCTGGGCGCTACTAGATGCCAACATTGCGGCGTCTCTTAAGACGGAAAACCGGCTCGCTGTGTAGAATCACACACCGGGGCGGCATTAAGCTTAAGTTGGCTCCGTGTACAAGGTGGAGCGCTGACGCCTGTGTTACAGCACTGCTGCTGGATCTCCGTGTGAACTGGAAGAAGAAACAGCACTTTCATTTTCTTACAAGTTAAAGTTAAGGTTATGAGCAATAAACTCGTTCTCAGTGTAATGCACTCCTGTTTTACTACAACAGTCCTCGTTGGCCGCTATGATCAGGAGCTTATGCTGGCTCATTTTAGAAGTCTTTCTTTCTTTTTCTTTTTTTTTTATTGCCGCATAGCAGATGTTGCTGAGTCAGGGTTTGCAACTTGTTCTACGGATAAAGTCAACTTTACCATTTGCAATTAAACTCCGATTTCTACTTGTGCTAACACTGCTAACCCCGAAGAGGCCATGTGACTGTGTTTTAAAGCTTTAAATATTAGCAAGAGAAAAGGTTTGTGAGGAAAAACGCTGTCTGTTCCCGCTTTGCAACTCTACAGTGAATGCATCGAAATGTAAACCTGTACTGTAGTTAGTCAGAAAGTCAACAATGAGGAGCAAACTGAGGCCACGTGCCTGAATGCACAGAAACCAGACAGAGAAAGAAGTGCTCAGTTCTGCTTTGTGCACCCCGAATGGTATTAGTCAGTTAATTATAGGGAAAAAAAGCTGCATAGGAGGAAAACAAAAGAGGAGCGTTCAGGCGGCCTGGCTCTCGTTTAGAGACTTTTGATTGATAGCGTCAGAATAAAGGGAGGTTGATGGCAGCTCGGTTGTTGTTGTTGGCTGTGACGTCCTCTAAAACACTGAGGCAGACTGTCTGGAGTCCGGCTGAATCCATCGATAGGGATGTTGGAAACCCAAACGCTGTTACATAATCACACTGATAGTGATGCCATCTGCTCATTCACAAGTCGTCCTTTCACTTCATCAAGGTTGAGTGTACTCAAAGGCGTGTGTGTGTGTGTGTGTGTGTGTGTGTGTGTGTGTGTGTGTGTGTGTGTGTGTGTGTGTGTGTGTGTGTGTGTGTGTGTGTGTGTGTGTGTGTGTGTGTGTGTGTGTGTGGTACATGAAACTGAACACACGGACACACACACAGCAGGACAGCCAGGACACAATATAATAATTCCTGATATAGTAGATTTAGTTAATGTTCAGTTGGGGGGGGGGACTTGTACACCTGCAGTTTATGCAAAATGCTCTCACACGCAAACACACTCATATTGTGAATTCAGGCACGCAGGAAAAAAATGGGGCATTGAAATAGATACACATGGGAGTGTATTTTAGGATCAGACAAAACCCGAGATTATTTACTGCCAAACTCATTGCTTTCATCCTTTTATGCACCGGACGTTTAATATGCACACTTAGAATATTGTGTTTAGGCGACGCCTGGGAACTGATTATGCCGTTGTGTGTCACTAACATAATGACGGTAAATAGCTTTAAAATAAAATTGGAACGATATCTTTTCGGATTCATGCAAGTTAATCGACACATCTTTCCTCGGAATGTTGAACAGCTGAATCAAGTGTTTCTGAAACCGAGGTAATTGTACTCCCAAGGGCACTTTGAGGTATTGCAAAGCCAAAATAAGATTTTTTTTTTTTGTGTGTGTGTGTGTAATAAAAAAAATTAAAATAAAGACATGATTCTTACAATAGTTATACAATAACCCAGGGGGTGACACAATGCACCACTGAGCCATTAAAGATTAAAGATGCCTCGTTGCTAGTAAACTAGCCTTATATTAAGAGCCATGCTGTCAGGGCGAGTTTGTAAAAGCATTCATGATGCAACAAGTTCAGCAGAAATGCTGAAAACCATGTAGTTCACACGTAAGGCCACGAGTTGGTGCTGGCGGTTGTTTTTGTAAAGAAACCACCCACACGGACATTTGCATTACACAGACAACAAAGTTAGATTATTACAAAGACTCTCAGCCAAAATATGGATTGGGAGTCATAACACTCTGGAGGCAAACACTGTTGTTAATTCTTCCCACGCATGTGCAAAAGATCTATTTACTAAGGACCAAGTTGGTTTGACTGAAACACATTTTTGTTGCTAACTTTTTTTGGGGGGGGTTTAACATTTTCAAAATGCAATTTGTATTGTTTTAGCTTTCGCAGTGAAACAAATACAGTTTGCAGACTTGAATAAGACGGATTCGAGACGCCATTCCTTTGAGCTTGATGTTAATAATATGCTGCTGTTTCTGTTCTGTTATCCAACTCAGCTGCTACAGCTTGCATTTACTTGCCGTCTCACTTACTTCTTCTTCGTAAGAAATGACTGAGGTCAGACTGCAAACATACCATCTCATGGCAGAAAGGGTTTCTTTTATAATAAAGACAGCTTGTTTTATTTGTATGAATTAAAACCAATTTAATATTCCTCTTAAAAAATCACCGCTTATGCAGCCGCACAGTGGTAAATCAAGTTGTATTGGCTGTATATTTCAAAGCATTGGTGAACACCAAATTCTACTCTAATGAGTCCCACAGTTGCCAGTATCTTTAACAAAAAATCATGGATTAGTTACTTACTGGTTGTACTTTTTGGTTTGCAATGTTTTTAAATATACTATTTCGCATTTCCATTGACAAAAATGTGAATATCCATTTCCTGCTTGTCCAAATCTGCCACAGTGCATGCCTCGTGTTTGGATTAATACTAATATTTGAAGTAAAAGTAAAACTGAACATGGCTTCTCAGTTGCCGATGGGAAAAGCAGTTACGCATTTTTCCTCTGCGGCTTGATAAAAGCAGGTTGTATAAGATTAGTTGAGCTGATAAAAAGACAAGATAACTCACCGTATGTGTTTGAAGTAATAAAAGTGTAGAAATATACAATTATTTAAAGATGGGGGCAAAGAAACGTTATCAATAACCGAAATAAAAGATAAGGAAAAGCACACACGGGATCCTTTTTTCAAACAGAGGAGCAAACACACATTTGTAAACTCTGGAGTGTGGCTGGGACGTCTGGGAGTCTGAGCTCGAAGTGAGTTTGTGATTTGTGTTTAAGCGGGAATCACCGAGAAAACAGTTCTCTGCTCTCCGCTGGTCAGTAAACGTCCCGCAGGAGTTTCTGTGTAAGTAAAGTCTGTTCTGACGGGGAGTTGTTCTCTATTCTGTTCACCTACACTGAACACAGCTGGAAGGTTGGAACACACACACGCGCACGCACACACTGTTACTCTGGCATAAAATGTGCTAAATTAATCGAGAAATTATAAAAAAAAAAAATACCAACGGAGAGAGACAGATGGAGAGACGGACCGACAGATGGGAACGAGGACAAAGATGAGGGCAGACAGAAGCACGGACGTACAAGTCGTCGTGACCGTTTGACTGGGCAACAGGTGATGAGGTGACCTTAAAGCCGCACATGGTGACATTTAGGCAGGACATTACTCTTCATCAGTCTGCAGGGCAACGTTCTACAGCGTCAGGACACTGTGCAAAAATTAAATGGGCTCATAGTTGTGTGAAAAGTCTTCATCATCTGCATTTTTCAAGACAAGCTCATGGCAGCTTTCAGTGTCTTCAGACCGAGGGTGTCAAACATAAGGCTCGTGGGGGAAAAGCAACACTATCCAAATACAACACTAAAACCTGGAAGTGAACAGTATTGTGGGTAATAAGTGGTGAAGGAACTCGCCTTTTTACTGCGAGCAAATTGGTCCACAGTTTTCCCGCAGAATTTGGCTATTTTGCATATTTATTTTCTACATAATCGACGTTAATTACAGCTATGGCTAAAGATCATAACTGACCTTGTTTGTTCAAATGTTGCTGTCAACATGAACATCTCACCAAAGACCATTTAAAAATCTGGAACAGACTTTAAACATGAAGAAACAAAGGACTAACATCAAGGTCATGATGTCACGAAGGGAACCACTGTGGCAGATTTAGGTTGCCAAATGAAGCTAAAATTCTTTTTTTTTTTTTTTATTATTTTTAAATACTTTACAGTCATTCCAATTTGCTGTTTATAGAGAAAATAGAAAAGCCCAACATATCCACATGAGCAAGCAGGTGTGTTTGCGACTGTGGAAAGGAAAAACTCCCTCAACAAGGAGAAACCTTTGCAGAAACCAGACTCAGAGGTGGCGGCATTCTGCGGACCGGTTGGGGTGAGAGGATAGAGGAGAGGAGAGGAGAGGAGAGGAGAGACAGAGAAAGCTAAAATTGAATGAAATGAAGCTAAAATTCAAGTAATTTGTTGCCTTATTGGTTGCCATAGAAATGAAAATTGTTCGGTCAGTTTAAGTCCAGATTTCTATTGGCTGTACGTGTGGCTCCTGACATGAAGCGAGTTTGACACCCCTGAACCACATCACTTAAATCTACACCCAGAACATATTTTCTCACTGATCATCGTGGAGTCCGGCAATGAAAATAAACCAAAATCTATTCCAAGCACCTGCATTAGTGTAAATGCAGGAATCTCAGAGACACATTTAAAGCTACAAATCTCTCGAGGTAAGAGAAAAATATGTTCACTGAGTTTTATCTCTTTAATTATCAGCTCCTTCCCCACCATTAGGCACTTCTAGCTCCTGCTGTCATTCCCATTTCATGCATACCCTGGTGTTGGAGCTGGTCCAGGTCCATGAATTTGCTGGGTTTGGGGTTGAATCCCATGGCCGCCTCTCGCTCCGCCTCTCTCCGCTTCTGCTGCTCCTGCTGGCGGGCTCTCCTCGCCACCTCCTCCTGCAGCTCGTCCAGCTCGCTGCGACCTGAGCCTGGAAACAGATGAGACGGGAGATAAATCGAGCGAATGCAAGCCGCAGCACTGCACCGGTAATGGAGAGATCGGTAAGTAAATCCAAGTATATTTGTGCAGTTTCAAGTCAGAAACAAAACAAGAAAATGAAAAGAAAAAGAAAAAGAAAAAATCCCATTCCGGTGAGTTTGTTGTTTTCGGAGCAGGAAACTCTCACAGTAACTACCTGTGTTGGTGGCGCCACCCCAGCTGGGTGAGGGCAGCTCCTGCAGGATGGCACTGCTGCTCTTTGACTTTGGCACCGAACGCCATGAAGGACCCGACATCAGCACTCGCTTCTGTTGCCCCACCTCTCTGTGGAAAAAACAAACAAACAAACAAACAAACAATGGAAACAGAAGAGGAAGACAGCAAGAAAAATAAGAGACGAGTGTAGAAGTGTTGATAATGCAGACACAGCGGAGAGACAGACGTGTCCATTGATTGATTCATGGCGATGAACTCGTACTTTTGGTGTCGTTTGTTCTCATTAATGTCACATTTGTATTTCATGCTGATGAAGTGAAAGTGAGGAGGACAACAGCCGCCGAGGAACCGGGAGGGAGAGACGTGATGAACAACAGAAATCGAGAGCAAGCGACAGTAATTGTTATTTGTGAGTTTCTCACCTGTCAGGGCTGCTGCTGTTCCTCTCGCTGCTCTCGTAGCCACTCTCCATCCTCTGAATGAGACGTGGCTGGTGCTCCACCCCTCTCAGAGGTGGAGGGGCAGGGGGACCCATCGTCCGGCCACCGCTCAGAGTCCTGGGCTGCCCGACCAGCCCAAAGCCCGACTCCAAATCCCCGATCTCCCTCCCTTCTGCTTCCTGCAGCCCTGGCTGTGGAGCGGGTCCGGCCACAGGGAGGAAGTCCTGGGGCTCCGGAGGGAGGGAGGGGCCGGGGAGAGTGTTGTAGCCCAAAGAGGAGCCTCTCTGTCGGGTGAAGATGCTGTCGATGTTCAGGGCCTCTCTTCTGGGCCTCCAGGTTGGCCGATAGCGGCCTCCAGAAGAACTGGAGGACAAAGGGAGACGTTACATATACATATCCACGAATGGAAAGACATTAAACTGGAGATGTTGATGAAAGAAAGCAGGAAAACTAGTTTTAGATGGCAACTAAATATGAACATTTCTATTTGGCCGTGCAACTTTACTCTCTAGATGTTAATATGACATTACAGGCTCAGAAAGACATGATAGTGGGGGAAACGCACATCAAACAAAATTCACAGTCAAACACTTGAAAGATCAAGTCTGTCGAGTGCCTTTCTGGTTTAAGGTTCTTTATTATCATTGAGGGGCAATTTGCTGTATGATTTTTCTTGTGTTAATTTTCTCCTCCGGTACTAAAACGTGTCTTTGAGGCTATTAGTTGCTTTTAGAAATGCACGTGCCTGTGAATGGATGTGATTACGGATGGCAGCTGGGAGGTGAAGCAGTTAACCAGGTGGCAGTGAGGAAGCTCTTACTGTGGAGAAGAGTGCCAATGTGTGCCAGCTGACATCCCTACCCGCTGTTAGACATTCTGATTCTGGTCGTATGATATTGGACAGTAAAGGAAAAGTGTGATTAAAACTGATTTTAGAAGCTTGTTGTTTTATTGGACTCTTATGTCATTCATAGGTTGCAGCAACATCTCAAAAGCACATGTGAAAATGAATGTGCTAGAAAGTAAAAACCTCTGCAGGCATATATTTATGCTCTTTTGAATTATAATTGCCTGGTAGTAACAGTAACTAGTCACTGCTCAGCTTAAGATGTATTAGAAATGAACAAGTATAGATCAAAAACAGTTGTTTACAGCTTGTGAAACTTCAAAAAAAAAAAAAACGTTTAGCTCCTGGACATGTTTAGTCCCACCAGACACACATTTCGTCCTTTGCTGCTGTGAGAAGTTTTCATATTCAGGAAAGCAGGATCTTGAAATAAAAAACATTATCGTTTGTTCTTGCTTTGTTCGTTTCTCTGAACCATTAATCATCTTGCTGTATTCTACAGCCATTCTGCACAGTAAACTTAAACAAGTTTATAACCAATGTGGCTGTAAAATATTGTGCTTATATGATGTTCTGCTGTGTGTAAAATGTAAGCTGTGGGGGTCATTTAACTGCAGAATATGTACTTTTTATTCAAGATGCTGAATAATTGATTAAAGTTGTTTACAGCGTTGAGCTGTGAACACAGAGGCGGAATGTTTTGTGTAATTCTGTGGTGCAGTACCTGGACTTGCTCTCGCTGCTGGTGCTCTCATCCTCCCAGTGGGGCCCTCCAACCCCGCCCTCGCAGCCCCCCACTCCCGACGAAGAGGAGGAGAGCGGACGAGAGGAAGAGGACGAGGAGGTGAGAGGCCTGCGGGAGGAGAGGAGGAAGACGGCCGTCTCCTTATACTCCTGCAGGGGAGGAGAGGGAGGGCGAGGAGGACCCTCCACTGCTGACTCTGAGCGTGGGAAAAAGACAAAAAAGGAGCAAGAGAAGGTAAACCCCCAATTAATTTTTTACATTTTTCCGACAGGGGGGAAATTACGGCGGCAGCCGAGCAAAAGGACGTGAGCGTAACGACTGGAGAGGTGTAGAACTTGATGAGTCAACAGCAGTGAAGCTCCGTGACAAAGACTTGTCTTCTTTTCCACTAAAAACTGAAGAACTAGCCCCCGTTTGTAGGACTGCGCTTCAGCTCAAACGCACCGGTGACTTGTGTCTGTAAACCGATCACCGTCCACGCTTCGCGAGCAAAGGCAACTTTGCCTCGTGACTCATTAATATTACCTCCAGCGTCAGCGCCGAGCGACGGTGTGCCGATGTCGTAATTACAGACCACGGTGGTCTGGGACTCGCTGGAGAGGTGGCTGCCTGTGGACTGGTGGAGCGGCCGGCAGCGAGAAGCGCGGTGACTCGAGCTGTCCGTCGAGGAGTCGGTGCGGGTGTCGCTGGATATGGACGGCTCGCGGCCTGAGAGAGGACAACGGCAAGAGAGAAAGAGATGACCTTTCGGGTAATCCTCCATCTGAATATGTTGTCGGCGAAGAAAGACGGGAAGTGAGTTGGGTCTCTGCAGCACATGGAAGCGAAGGGTGGATTACAGGGTTGAAGGTCAGAGCTTTAGAGCTGTAACCTCGCACGCCACCACATGATAAAGACAAAGTAATCTGATGTGATTTGTAGCAGTGTTTCATCTTGGCCGTACCAGAGTCTTCGCTGTCGTAACCAGCCTTACTGCAGTGCTGGAGCTCCAGCTGCGGGTTGGAGCTGGTACAGGGGTTGGAGCTCTCCTGCAGTATCACCGGCGTCCCACGGGGGTCAGCGTAGAGCAGCAGCAGGGGCTGATAGTGGCCTTTGATACAGCGAGACACTACGTCCTTCCACTTCGGGCCGATCTGGGGGTGCAGGAGGGGGAGCACACACACACACACACACACACACACACACACACACACACACACACACACACACACACACACACATACAGGAACACATTAACATACATATGAGCACACACACACACACACACACACTCACACACACACACACACACATAAAGAGAGATCCAATCTATCCCTTTCAGGATATAACATTACGCATATTCTACCAAAAGCAGAAGGTCAAGTACATTCTGTGCAGCTGTGTGCCCTCATTCATATCATATTATCACACTGTCATGAGCGCAATGATATAATATGACTCACGCTGTGAACTGTGACTGATGGAAGCGCCAAGGACATGTAGAATCACTTCACAACACGCGCTCAAACGGTCTATCCCTGTCCATAAAATTCAGCTCTGTGAAATGCTCACTTTATAAAACCCGACAACAGTTTATCACATCAAACAAGACAAAACAGTGAGAGAGTCCCAAACAACCCTCATCCGTCACAAGGCACCGCTGCTGCAGGCGAACGGGACGGTGCAGCACTCAGAGTAACGCGCAGCCCAGTTCGTGTCATTCCGTGCTCTCGCAGGCACAAGTGAGGATGCAGCAGACGCCGTGCAGCACATCCGTCCTCCTGCTGCATCGTGCAGACTCCGAACTGGGTCTCACCTCTTTGACGTGGGCGTCGTCGAAGTACATCCACTTGCGTATCTTGGTCTGGAAGAAGAAGGTGGAGTAGTGCTTGCCGTAGTAGCACACCATGCCCACCAAGTAGAGCTCCGCCTGGCGAGCCCTCTCCTCTGTCACACGGTAGAACAACTACAGTGCGAGAGAGAGAGAGCGAGAGAGAGAGAGAGAGAGAGGGAGAGAGATAGGGAGGGGGAGGAGACAGGAAGGGAGGGAGAGGGTGCATGCAGGAGAGAGGTGTGCAGTAAAGGGGAAGGTAGAAACACAAGAGTTAATGTGAATACAAGCACATTTTTGCTCACCTAGTATAGATGCTGTATGCAGTAATCCCTCACACACTGCCGTTCCTCACTTCCCTCCACTCGTAAACTACACACACCGTAAAGTGCTGCATACACACTGCAGCTTTTCATGCAGGAACTGCACAGACCAGACACCCATTCCCCCTGTAAGGTCACCTGCCGCACACGACACCGCCGCTGCACGCGTGTTTTATATAGACGCTGACCATTGTGACGCAGCTCCTGAAGTTGTCGGTTCAGGAATATTAGTATAACCTTCGATATAATCCTGACTCACTGTGCACCATCTTCACCCACTGCTGCAAGAAGCCCACATGGCCCAGTGCAGCACAAATAGCAAATCGTCAAGCCCTGTACCCAACATTTGCTTTCTAAAATGAAGTTATTGATCAGCTTGTCAGTAGTCAACAGGTTTTTGCACATACTTAAGATTGATCAAAAATCCGAATCTATTGAAAATGAAAGGTTTCATCACAGGAAACTGGTAAGAAAAAGAAAAAGAAAAAAGACAACAGTACAGGAGAAAGAATATGAGGTGGCTGAAGAGGAGAAAATCTAATCGATGATACCTCAGATTGGTATCTAACTGCTGGTTTCATCCCACAACAGCAGGATGGAAAAAAACAAGTCGCAGCAGCAGGATAGAGGGTAAAACTTGACTCACTATCACACATATTCATATTCACCAATCCATTATTCATGGCTATCACTTCAGAATGCGGCTGCAGATGATACAGTGGCATTAAAATGCACCGACATTACTCAGTCATGACACGGAGTATCAGGGGTCGAACGCTTATCGCGTTGCGTGTGCTATAATTTGTGGTTTTTTCAGACTAAGCATGCACATATTTGAATTCTACATTGTGTACCTACGCACTCATACACACACCACGCATGCGTATATGTATGTGTGCGAGGACGTTTTCATGAGCATCTGTTTGAACATACTTCTGGGTGTTTTGCCCCTCAAACCGGGAGGATGAGTTGCGTGTGTTGTTTGTATGCTGACGGTTAGCTACAGAACAAAATGAAACTTCAGACTAAATACTCGCAGGGATTTTTGTAGTTGTATGTGGATTAGCTGCCGTATGGATATCCGGTACAGTATGAACTCAATGGACTTGGCAGACAACCACTCCCACTGTCACTGATTACAGTTGCTTCTCTTAAGATGAATTATTTCACTAGTTGCTATAAGAAACTACCTGAAAACGTAATCTTGTCTACCTTTACTGCTGTTTTATTGCAGTGCCGCTGTGGTACAGTAGCTACGCTCTGTGGATCAGTCAAAATGACAGTAAATTGGATGTCAAGGCTTCTTGAAAGGAATGTATGCGCTATTGGAACAGCTGAGAAAAGCTATAACAATGAAAATATTACATCTTTGCTTAAAGGGGTCATATTCTACAGCTTTCCAACACTTTCTCATGGTCTCGTTGGTCCAAAAACCTTGTATTCAAGGTTTATTACCCCAAATACAGCTTTTCCTTGATTTTCAACCATTAGAATATTGGATCATAGGAGCTGCATTCAGAATCTGCTGTGTCTGTGTGAGCTGGACTGGCTCCACCCACACATGCCCTTCTTGGCAAGAGGAGGAGGAAATACTTCCTCTCGTGGTGCCATGTGCCAGAGCAGAGCTGCATAATGGTGGGAGGAGTCAAAGGCAGGGCCTTAATTGGGATTGGCTAAACCCCTGATGACACTATATAGGGTTTGATTTCTGATTCGCTCACTGGAGCAACACACTTTTTAAAAATTGAAACAAGCCAGGGAGAGAGAGGACAAACTTTGTTCACTTCTGGGGCGTCGTTCTGGGTATGTGGATGCATATTACTGTTGGAAAACCATTAGAAAGTGAATTTTGCAAAATATGACCCCTTTAAGGTACAGGGCAATGCTGACCTTACCTACAAAACACATCAGATAAGTATATTTGAAGCAAATTTTGATGTAGGACTTTCTAACAAACTTTATATTAATCGATTTTTCTGGCAATAAAAAGCAGAATATAGGAGGCGCTAATTGTTGGTTTTAATATTAGAATGGAGACCGGGTGAGTGAGATTGTTACAGGCAGTGGTGGCGGAGTAAGAGAAGTCAGCTTGTGTTCAGAGGTTGGCAGGTTCAAATCTCACTGCACAAGACCCAATTATTATCTGTGACACTCGCTCTTGTACACTACAGCTTATTCTTTAATTTTACCATTAAACTACAATTATTCCTTTACAGACCCATTTCTGGTTCCTTCACAGATCACGCCATGTGTGTGACAGAGTAAAGAGTAACAAGCTCACTTTATTGCCACTGTTAGTTCACAATGGATCTTAACACTGCTCTCAAGAAATAGTGCCGACGCTGTCAAAAGTAAGTGTGTAAGAGGAGGAAGGAAAAAAAACAAAACACTAAGGAGAAGAATGGGGGCTCATTTTAGGTGTGTTTACAGTGTTTGTGCCACGTCCCTGCAGTAGATGATGTACTACAGTTTTAACTGTGTGCTTTCGTATTTGGGAATACTTTATTGCTGCCATAATCTTTTAGCCAGGGTTGTTCATTGCACGGGTCATTTTGGTTGAAAGATCTGTATTTTACAATAAAATACTCTTTAGTGTTGGTTGATATATTTTAGCCATATGCATTTAATTGATGCCTCATCTCTGTGGAAACACAAGCTCTCACTAAGGAATGTATTTCAATTGAAAAATACATTAATTACAACATCAATCACTTTATTTTCTTTGACTTCATTACTCGGCAAATGCTCAAAAGTGCAAACTCGATACTTCAACGGAATTTCATTAAAGCCAAAGACGGTGGTGTTGGTGCTCGCTGTTTGTGGCGGTAATGATGTTTAGTTTGCCGAATTGCTCGTTGACCTTTTCTTTAAATGTTGGGGAATCCTTTAACTTAGTGCAAAAGATGCCTTTGTGTTTCGGTCCACTGCTTCGTACGTAGCTTCGGGGTGTTATTTGTTACCAAAACGGGGTGAATTTCCCTCATTTTAGTCTTCCCCCTCCTGCTAAATGATGTTTACTCTCAGTGAGGACAGAATCTATTCCTCCCTCTAATGAGGAGTTGGAGTTTCCTTTAAACCTGCATGAACTGTGTCCGCTTCAGCCAGTAAATATTTTGACTGATTGGCCTACAAGTCGTACTGGATGCATCCTGAGTTTAACTCCACAAGATCATTTATTTGTAGTCGGATTGCCGAAACCATGCCCGTGATCGTTGGGATATTTCCCCTCTATCTTTGTCTTCTGGCCGCTCCTGTCAAGTGATAATCTGTATCCATCTCCTCCCATCCCCTGCTTCCTCTCCTGCTACACCAACCATCCCCATGTCTCCCCCCACAGCAGCCATTAATCTCCTCGGAGGTCTGCCTGTGCTCCTCCTGCCTGGCAGCTGCATCTTCAACATCTTTTGTCAACTATACCAGCCACCTTTCCTCAGCACACGTCCAAACTGTCTCACCCCGCCTCCTCCAGTTCTATTCGTGAACTGCTCAACCCAAGATGTCACTGCGATCTGTCCATTTTTAATCCCGTCCATCCCAATGAAAATCCCCTCCTCCGTGCCGCCTCCAGATCGGCCTCCTCTTTTAGACCTACACTTCTGAGCTCTCACAGCCGTCTTGCTGTCGCATGTCAGGCCTGACAATCGTCCTCAACTCTTCCCTGCCTGCACTCTCTTCTTCACCTCTTTTCTGCACATTGCTCTGGATGGTCGACCCCCGGTAACAACCACAACTCCTTCCATGCTCCATCCAACTTCACACCTGCCAATAAAGTTTAACGTCAATGCTTCTTGTTTAAAGTCACATGTTTTCACGGCAGATAAAAATCTTTTCCCCGATAATTTTGGAGTATTTTTGGAGTATTTATGTCAATGGACGTTCAACTGCTCAGTAAATCTACCAACTATAAATACAGCTTTATTTACTTAAAGGTGACATGAGTCTCTCCTTTTCATTTGTACTATGCCAGTTCTTAACGTATTCTTTATTTGCTTTATTTTCTTTCTTTTTTTTCATCGATGTGACTGCTGGTTGTGCAAATGAAAGAGTCGCCTCATAGCCTTTCTGTGTGCAGTTTGCATGTTCCATCCATTCATGCAAGCGTTTTCTCCCACAGTCCAAAATTCAGGTTAATTGGCAAATACAAACTGTGTGTGTGTGACTGTTGCTGTTTGCCTTGTGGTGGATTAGATACTTGGCTGGGAAAAGATGCATAAGAGAAAAACAGATAGAATACTTTTCTAAGCACTACAAGCCAGTGCTCTGTTTTTGTAATGTGAATACTAGTTTGTTTTTTATTAATACATATTTATTGTTCCGACACTGTTTTGTGTTGTTTCTTCACAAATTCTTTTTTCTTATTGTTTTTTTTTTTTGTCTGGTACTTGTATCAACGACTGATATTCTAGTTTCGTGACACCCCTGGCAACATATCGGCGCGAGCATGCGATGTGGGGTAATAAGCGATTCTCTCACATCTCCCAGACGCAGGCACGTTCCCAGGCTGTGTATGACGTCCTCTGCGAGGTCGGAGTGGTCCGAATCCCACACCAGCCCGATGGACACGATCTCCGGTGAGTTCATCAGCACCCGGCGGATACGCAGCACCTCCCCGCAGTTACTCTGCGAGAAGAAGAGGGCAGAGGCAGAGAGTTTGTTATTAAGCGGGTCTACTTTATTGTGCGTTACGGGGCAGAGAGTGTGCACATCACTGAAGCCATCCCTTTGTTTGGCAGCAGTGAACAGAGGCATGCAGACACGCCGAGCAGTTGGAGAATGAGGGCCAGAGATAAAAGGAATGAAAAAAAAAAGAGAGAGAGAGATGATGAAAGGATTATAAGAGAGAACGACAGAGGAAGAAGTGCTGTGCTGAGTTGTATTTGTCCCTTGGGCCTTCTGTTGAGTTCAGAACCGCGTGTTCTGAATCCTTCCTTTGAGTCATGACCCACCGCAGAGCTGGTACACACACACACACACAACACACACGCACGCACGCACACACACACACACACACACACACACACACACACACACACACACAGATGCGTGCGTGAGCATGCACGAAGTGCTGGCAAAGCGGGTTCGGAAACAGCCTGAGAACACCCTGGCAACCAGACACTTTGCCAAACACAACACACACATACGCGCACACGCGCACACACACACACACACACACACACACACACACACACACACACACACACACACACACATATGAACAATCGCACACAGAACTCTCCCTTTGTGGGCGGCGAGCCGTCTTGCACTGGCACCAGAGATGGCAGGAAGGTATTTTGCCAGGGTCTGCTTCTCAGTTCCTCAGAAAGGGACACAAACACAAGCCAGGCGGTGCAGCAGCCAAGCAGCCCAGCACCGAGGCGGCACTGGGGCTATCTGTTTGCTCAGGACACATGGACAGGACACACGGCTCCGGCTCGCAGTGGCTGACAACACCATTCATCAAATCATCCTGCAAACAAATTCACTCAGCTTCATAATACAACATTGATCGGCGCAGTAGCATCTCTGAATTTCATATGCAAAGATTTTTTTTCTCCCCAACCCCCCTCCCCACCATGTTCTCTGTGGGGTTTTTTTTTTTTTCCTCGTTTGTTTGTTTTTCGCTAGACGGTGAGTTGCGTAACGAGGCTGCCGGTCAAATGATACTGAAGGTTTGTAATAATGGTGAGAGAGAAATGAAACAAGTTGATGGAAACAATTGTACAAAGCACTGAAGACACTCACTGGCATGTCGAGCTTCAGAAAAAAAAAAAAAAACTCACAATACGGGTGGAAATTAAAGAAACTGCTCCGATCTCAATGTGCTGTGACAAATTGCAACCATGATTCGTGAAGAAGCAATTTCCTTGCCGAAGTCACAGGGTCTCGGAAGTGTGGAATTTTGAATATGCTGTTTTGCAAATGAGTCTCATAGTTTGCGTCTCGTATCCATCACGGACCTTTCTCAATTGAGTTTCAGATAAATAAAAAGCCAGATGCACCTTCAGGTCGTCAGTCTGGTCTTCATTCAAGTCAGGTTCATTTTCCAGCAGCTTCTGAACTTTCACAGGCTCCAGCGATTGGTGGACTGGAGAGACAGTATTTATCAGTTTACACGCCATCTAGAGCTCTGAGGGCTTCTAATGAAATGTGCTAACGCATCCAAAGAAACGCGATGAGAAAAACATGTTGTGATTGAACATTTTCTCTCAAGCTTTGGAATAACCTCGAGCTGCTTGAACCACAGATTAAACTAACGACAAAAAAAAAAAACAACAAAAAAAACATCTGTCCGAAATGATTCTTGACGCCAGTTGACTGCAACTTTTAGTGACACAGCAATTTTATCATCTTTGTTCAGTTTCATTGAGTAATATATTGTATATTTGTATAAGTTATAAGTTATAAATTATAAGTTTTGTTTTTGAATGTGATTTATGTATAACCTTTGATGTGATTTGACTTATATGGTCATGATCTATAATTTTTCTAGAACAAATGTCGTCACTGCTAACATAACACGCAACATTCGTGCGGAAAAGACTATACTACATCTTTTTTGGTGAATTCGTCAGACAATTATACGATCAAACATTTTGATACATGTTGATCAAGTACATTTATTTAACTTTAAGCAGAGAGCACACTGTCCCAAGCTTCTGAAATTCAAAATTTGTTTGTAGTTCTTCATAATGTGATAATAACCTGAATAGATTTCAAAGCACTAGTCAGTTATTTGATAACCTATAATAGAAATCCTAATAATAAAAATCAGTGTAAGTAGATGTAATTCCCTCAAAGGAAAATGTTTCATGTCTACTCTTCAGCTGTACAATTTGAACTCACTTTAAAAAACTACTTTACAGATCTTGCGTGAAAATAAAGGGTTTTTTTCTTCTTGTTTTTTTAAATCAGCTGCACTTTTACTGACGCTTCAGTGTCTAAGCAAACCAAAATCTGAGGACGTTAACCAGTGAACAATCCCAAAAACGCTCATCTAAACACCATCACTCTGGGACAACACGGTAGCATTAACAAAAGCTGTGAGCTGCGAGTGACGGAGGACAAACACGGGCAGGTTGTGTGCGTCCTGCAGGATTGTGCACACACGATGTCAACGTTTGGACGGGCGAACGAGTCGATGGTGTATTAGTGTTGGATGCGGTGCGCTGTGAAGGCTGTGAAGGCTGTGAAGGCGACAGAGGAGGCTCTTTGTGCAGACACTTTGGCAGTGAGGGCTGGGTGTGCAGGGCCAGACTGGATCCATTCGGACTGCGAGCTCCTTCCCATGTGGCGCCACAACACACAAACCTGCAGCACAAAGGAATCACGCACCTTCCTCTGTTCTGCGCTCTCAATGTCTAAACTCCTCTTTTTAAGAACTATATGTTTTCCGGTGATAAGTACAGAGGAGAAATGGGGGGGAAATTTTATTTAATTGTCAATAAGCTGTTTGTGTTTTCACGGAGCAAAAAAGAGAAAAACAAAAAACAAAGAGATGATGAAACTAACATCATCCTATCAACTCTTTATCTGGAAAGTGACCATGTTTGGCGGTCGTGCTAAAAAGGTGCAATTTTGGTGCAATATTTCAAATAAAATAAACACCATTCCGTGAAGCTTAAAGATGCACTGAAAATTACTGCAATGGCAATATTGGTTTTTAAACATTCACTGCATTAAGTCAAGTGTGTCTTATAAAGGTTTTTTTTTTTTTAAAACTGACATTAATTTGATCTGCCCAGTAAAATGACAGCAAATTGATATATGAACAACAACATCTTTAAAATCCTTTGTTAGTGTACAAAAAAATTCTCATAGAAAAAAAAAGAAGCCATTTTTACAATGTGTACTGGAAAAACATATCCGCTATCTGCATTTTTCGTCTTTCAGTTTTGTTGCGAATCTTCTCTGTGAGAGTGAGTCGGGCTGATATTTGTCAAAGTCTGATGATTCTCAAGAGACACAACGGACAGTTTACAAATTCACCCTGAGTATGCTGATGGGACTTCGACAACTGGGGTTGAAATGACAGCGATTCTTACTAAAATTGAAGTTTCTATCGGAATTTTTACACTTTCTAAATCATCCTGGAATTTGTAGACCCAAGAGGCTCCAATCCGGCCAAAGCACCAAGCAAAGTGTTTTTTCTTTTCAATCTGTGTAATTGTGGGTCTCTTTCACACCCATTGGAAAGAGACCTGATTCTCCTGAGGTACAGAAATGTGTTCCTTCCAAAAAGCTTCAACGATTAGCTGCAGCCATTCATCGTCTGAAATAAGGAGTATTTCAAAACGCTTGGGTTCATGTATGAGAAGGTGTGTGAGCTCTTACAGGACAGTTCCGCAGGTCCCCCATGTTGCTGGCGTTGCGGAGAAGTTCTCCAAACATGTCCGGCGTGGGTTTCTCTCTGCACTCCAGCATCCTCACTGCCTGGTTACTGCAGCACACGACACACACACACACACACACACACACACACACACACACACACACACACACACACACACACACACACACACACACACACACACACACATACTGAGTAAATACATCCAAAACAGTAAACTTTTGTTCACTGATGAAAAGCGCATCGTCAAACCCGGATCTGACGATGTTTCTGTTCTTCAGACTCATTGAATTTGTTTGTTCTTTGCTCTGCCGATGCTGGTGTTTGCGGTGACCAGCAAACTGCAGAATCAATACATTTCTAACTTAATGTTCAGCAAGAAATACAAAGGGAAATGAAACAATTGTTGGCAAATTAAGTCGACCGCTGCGGCCCTTTCAGACGACCACCGAGTCCGTCCCACGGGCGATCGCTCATAATAAAAAAAGATAAAACAAAAGGGACGAGAAAGAAAAGTATACGAGGGAGATTATACGGCGACAAATTAACAACTTTGATCATTTCTGAATCCTTTTTGACCCCCCCCCCCCCCCCGGGATCAGATTGCATGCTAATAAACCAACAAGAAAATGTTAACGGTTATTATTAATGTTGAAGGTGACGGCAGAACAAGCTTGTTGAAAGAGTTTTACGAGTACGCCCCAACTACGTTTCAAGACAGATTCTTACAGCAAAGCTTGATGCAATGACAGTTCACTGCTGTGTTCATCCCTTGAAAGAATAATTTCCCTGTGAAGGACAAACTCAGATATACATTATTATTCTCTGTGAATGCGAAATTAACTTGAGTTCATCTCAGGTATAGGGATTATAACCGAATGAAGTGCTATTGGTTTTTTTTCTTTTCTTTTTTTTTTTACCGCACTGGTGACATTCCTTTCAGAATTACAATCTTTAAAAAGAACTCTCCTCTCCTCTCCCCTCGTCACCCTGTCCATTAGCCCCACTTGAACTCAACCTCTCGTCTGTAGTCTCTCACTCCATTTCAGCCCTTTGCCCGCCCTCTCAGCTTCAGACGCCCAGCCAGACTCAAGGCCGGAGGAGCAGAAAATACTCTGGTACTTCAGTGTACTTGTGTCTGAACTGTGTTTCGCACCAGGCATTTGTTTGGTCTTTTTGTTCGCCCTCTGATTATCGTGCTCATGTTGACTTTTGCATATTTGGCCGTCCGGGCTGTAAACAGCAGGCCTCACTCGGGGTAAAAATAGCTTGGCAGTGCTAACAGGCACAAACATGGAGCGATGACACCTCTGTGCCCCACAACTACCTTGACGTAGTGTGTTTATTTGTGCTTTTGCCCCCCCCCCCCCCCCCCCCCGAAATCATTCCTCTATTTCCTCCGCTGCGTTTAATTTCCAAAAAGGCATACGGAGGGATATATCCTCTTATTTCCTTCTAGTTGGGTCTTTCCGGCCCACTGTTCCACTTATAGATTTATGTTGCCCCCTGGGTCTACTGAATCAAACACCTGATTGATTACTTCCCCCTGTTCCTTACTTCATTGACTCAAAGCGCGTGCAGTTTTTATGTAACAGCGGTCAGCGTGCGTGTGCGGATTCACCTGCGTGCGAAAGCCACACACGAACATCCACCTTTGCATGAGGGAGACATTATGCCCGAGCTCACCTGCTCTTGCATATGCATGACCGTACACGTGTGTGCGCAATATGTGTGTGTGTGCGTGCGTGCGTGCTCGTGCGCCTGTGCTCACGGCTCAGCGTTCAGCAGGGACCCGGGCAGTGAAAGCAGAGAACACACTGTACCTTCCTTTACTGCCACCCAGCCACAGCTTGCTGCCAGATTTACTGCAGTGTGTGTGTGTGTGTGTGTGTGTGTGTATGTGTGTCTGGTCTTACCAGAGGGATGTAGTGGAGATGTAATGAACCATCTGAATGAAGGGTAAGGGGTCTGATGTGGCTCCACAGCTGTTACACACACACTGCAAAAGAAAAAAGAAAAAATCCAAACACAGTCTATGAGTTTCATCGTGGGACATCCTGACCGTGGTCCTCAGAGGTTGACTTTTAATTACTGTGGGGGGGGGGGAGTCGTACCTGTTCAAATAGAGTCATGGCAAACTTCTGGTGCGGTATGCAGTGTTTGGCCGTGCAGATGTCCTCCCTGCTCTCCGCGCTGATGTGGAAGTGGATACGCATCAGGAGATTCTCCTGATAAACACACGGGGAAGACGTCAGGAAACGTGTGCGTGAAAGAAGGAAAGTCCGTGTTGGGATGGAGTTGTTTGTTTATATAAATGCACTGTCTGTGTGTGTGTGTGTGTGTGTGTGTGTGTGTGTGTGTGTGTGTGTGTGTGTGTGTGTGTGTGTGTGTGTGTGTGTGTGTGTGTGTGTGTGTGTGTGTGTGTGTGTGTGTGTGTGCGTGCGTGTGCGTGCGTGCGTGCGTGTGTGTGTGTGTCTGGTCGTTCTTCTCTGTTGGTGCTCCTGTTAATCTGACCGTGGGAGCAGCATCTATATTTCATAAGAAGCCGACGGATTCCCTGACTGAACACATTTACTGCCAATCGATCAGACAGCGCCTCACAGGCACACACAACACACAGACACACACGCACGCACGCACGCACACACACACGCACACACACGCACACCCCGGTCTTTAAAGCCGGAGGAAAGAGGCAAAGAAATCAGCTGAAAGTGGTGAAGGGAAAGCAACAGGACTGGGTCGAAGAAAGAAAAACAATAAGACATTACAGCAATAAAACCTGCACCTAATAGCAATTTTATCATCTAGAAAATCACGACCGGAATATATTAAGAGTCCTCTTACCATAAAACTCCAATATTGTAGAAAAAAAACTCAACACGGTGAGACGACTAATTCTTGTTAATAGAGCAGTAAGTGTTGGTGATTCTCACAAGGGATCCATTGGATTTCAAGATGATTTTAACCTATTTAAGAATGATAATCGGATACATGAACCTCACAGCACAAATAAAGGAAAAATAACATATGCTTATGACTTGTAGCAAAGCATCACTCCCTTATTAATCTTATCTATACTTATAAGTATTGTTTCATATTCCTGAAAACATAATCATGTTTTGGGTTTTTTGGGGTGATATCTTGTGATAATCTCCACACTCTCAACTGCTGTGAAAGCAGAAGCGAGGGGGTTTTTGATGGATGCAACAACAATATCATTATTACTCAAAAAATAAGGTAATGCAATGACATAATTCAGACAACATGAAATGTCAAATTAAGCAATGTTTATATTTTCTAAGTAAAAGTTTCTAGCTGTCAAAAATCAACAAATGTGAGTTATTTCTTATGGGTCTGCTGTTTAAAACCATAGTTTGCATTCATAGTGTGAAGCGAACAAACAAAATTAGACAATGAAATATGTCTCTTCCTGCGGTAAAAATAATTCAGAAGAAGAACAAAGTATAGAGCATAGGAGGGGTTAATCCCTGCCAGCTAATATTACCTTGTGCATATGACTCTATTGTTTACTCTGTGTACACAACAATCAGTATTTGTACTTAAAAATATACAATGATGCTACATATTTCAGGAAAGTTATGCTTTTTAATGTAAAACTACAAGTTGAAGGGGAAGTCGAGCCCACAAATATCAGTACAAGAATAAATTATAATAATTAACCACTGACTGCATATAAGTAAATGTAAATATATGGGTAAATGAATATTAATGGCATTACAGCGCTAAATACACATATGTGTTGAGATGAAGTAATAATTAAAATGATATTATATAGGGTGTTATATAAGATTTTTTTTTAAATCCAAAATATATATTGTTAAGTGGTTCCAATTACTCCCTGTAATCTTCCATCGTTGTGTTCTTGGTTGTCATGGTGACCAAAGCCTGTGTTTGTGTGATACATCTCACAGTTTTCATAACCGATGTGTGAGCTAAATAGGGTTTATTTAAGTAAGTCACAGGGACTGTTATAATTGATAGATTTGAAAATACATTTCGGCTTCATGAGGACAGTTACCACAAAATATAAAGATGCACGTGAGCAACAGCACTAAAATAAAGATATGTTTTGGCAGCGTCACAATTATTCTAGTTGAGCGTCACAATTATTCTAGTTGTACAAAAATGATTTTAAACACTTGATAAGAATAGGAATTAATGAAACAATAGTGTGCCGAGGTTACAACTCTTCTTGTTGTAACATGTATCTGTCACATGAATTATTCAAAATGAAAAGAAAGTATTCAAATTGTACTCCAATCAACAACAAACAAACAAACCTTTTCATATTTACATAATTTTGTCCAGCCCAGTTTTTCCTGGTTACATGTGCCTGCAGTTTCTGTATGGGATGAGATAGAGGGGATCTTTTATTGAACAGACCTTGCAACACAATATGGGGTTTATCAAATTGAACACATTGTTTAGTACTCGTTCTGGACATTTCTGCGTGAGGACTGCATGTTCTCCTTGTGCCTATGTGGGTTTTCTCTGGCTGGTCGGTGTCTCGGCGTTTAGGATTCACAATATGTGAAAAGAAACTGGAGAATTCACGATGCTCAGTGCCGTTGCAGTTGTTGACTCCTTTTAGAGATGTGAAGCACTTTTAAACTGTGCTTCTTCTATTGCAGAGGTGGTTGTGTTGTAATTGTGGTGATTCACGGGGCATTTTATCGCACAGGTTTTACAAGTCGACAGCATCCTCTAAAATTCGACTTAAAAAAAAAAAAAATTATGATTCCAGGTTAAAAGCTCGCCTCCCTCGTCGGTCGCCTGATCTACTGCTGCTCTGTGCGGTTCTCCCGCTGTATATTGTTGGGGGAGACGGAATGACCTGCGGGGGGTCGCGAGGGGAGCAGAGCACATCATAAACTCACCGCTCAAGACCGGCTGCATATTGAAGGACACATATCTTACACTTGTACCGCCTACTTAAGCTGCTAAACGTTTTGCCGTTGACAATAAATTGGATTCTGATTCACTTTCAGCCGTTTAAAGATTAAAAAAAAAAAAAGGAAAGTACTAAAGGATACCTCTCAACATACTGCAGTATAACAACCCAGAAACACACACCAACAGCAGCCAAACACACACAAAAAGATTGCACTTGAAAGAAACACTTGTTTTGCAGGCCGCTGTGCCGGATACCCTGGGCACCTTGAAGATTCCTGACTGCGGCGAAGATGTGGAAGTTCCTCGTGTACTCGCTGAAATCCGCCTTGAGGCATCCGCCCCTCACCTCCAGAGTATGTGTGCGTGGGAGCGAGCGTGCGTGCAAACTCACGAAGCACTCGGCCGCGTCGTCCATGATGCCCAGCTGAAAGCGTTGTTCGTCCTGGAAAGTCTTGGCCAGAGCGCTCCGCAGTGCATCTGACGGCAGGACGCGCTCGCTGCTGAACTGGAACTGAGCGAAGATACTCTGTAAACATGGAGAAACATATAGAAATGCATTAATATTTCAGTTCACTGCTGCAAATACACCCTATATGCATTTAAAACTTTTTGCTTTCTTTTTTTTTTCCCCCCTGGAAGACCGCGGCGTTATCAAGAGTGTGTTTCTGCATCTGTGTCTTCACGTCGCTCAGGCTGAAACTGAGACGTCTAAACATGGCTGTCCTGTAAGTGGCCCCCGTGTTCCTGTCAACTGACCCACAAAATGCAGCTTGTGAGGCCAGTTTGTCAACGTGTTGGGAACAAAAAGTGCCGCGCGGCGAAACCCTGCGGCTGGACTGAAAGGAACGCCGTGGCTGAGGATCACAGCGCGGCTGCCCTCAATATCAGGCCGTATCAATAATGGATGCCACTTGTAGTGCACTTTTCTCCAACAAAAACAGGTCTGAGAGAGATTTGTAGCAGTAAAATAGAAACCAAATCAAACTGTTGCACTGCGGTCGGAGAGGGAGAGAGAGAGAGAGAGAGAGAGAGAGAGAGAGAGAGAGAGAGTTAGGCCACTAAAGTGTGTTTCGAGGGCAGCATGCGGAGACGGAAGAGGACAGGATGGACTTTTAACTCTGCAGTGAACCCGAGATCATGAACCTGCTCGGACATGTCCATTTCGCTCTTCAGTTATATTCATAAATGCAGGTTTGACCACAATTTCAGGGCCACAATATTAAAACATAGACTTTTTTTTTTTTTTCATCTTTCTGCTCTGTCCATCTTTTTCTAATCTGGTCAACTCTTTAACTATATTTAACACTTCAGAGATTCAAAACACCGGGGCACAAGGAGAAGAACATAAACCAAGCCTGTAACAACTCACATGAAGGGTTTTCATATGTAATCTGCAACCGTCAAAACCGCACTAAAGCTAAATGTGTTCATTTAGCTGTTTCACTTAAAACAATCATTTTTGAAATGTGTATTTTACAGGAATGATAATAAATCTAACCTCAAATCATCATGATGAAGGAAAAAATGCCAGTAAAAGGCATCTCACTGGCCTACAGCAGCATTAGAGAAGCAATATGACCAATTTGTACTCCACTGGAAAGCCTGCAGTATTTATCCTCATATTTTCTCCCAAAATTCTTGCAAAAAAACAAAATAAAAGAAAGAAAGAAAGAAAAAAATATATATATATATACAGACAACATTTGCAATTCTGAGCCACTGACTAAGGCATCTCTCAAAACAAAGGTATCTGCTTCCATTGAAAATCTCATATCTTCACAGGCTGGCATCAAACTCTTTTCTACACACTTGCAGTAACAGCAGTAATCACAGTTTTGAAAATCACAATCACAAAACAATCACATCCAAGCCATATTTCAGTTCAAGCACAGGCAGAGAGAGTGACTGTTGACTGAGCGGCACAAAAAGAAGAGAGAAGCCATCATTTCCGGGCCATTGAGCACACCTGAATAAAAGCTGCACCAAATTTAAAAAGAAAAAAAAGATGAAAAAGAAAGGTCGGAGTTACGTGATGCACCTGAACGCATCAATCGTGGATCAGAATGAAGGTCGTTAACCTGGAAACCTCCATAATTTATCCGCGTCGTTGTTTAAGCCACAGGGTCCGAAGCGTGTGAAAAAAGTAGCGACTTATGGTCCAGAAATTACAGAAATAGCATAGATGGCTTTCTAATTGTTGTTTGTTGTAAAAAAATAAAATAAAATCTGACTTGGCAAGAAAATAACTCATCAAAACCTAATTTTGAACACTGATAAAACTGTCAAAAACAAAAATGAACAAGTTGGTTTGATGCGTTCGAGCATCACAACTACCGTAAAAGACACTAAAGTTATTAGCATGCGCAATGTGAGGAGGTGGAGCTCAGCACTGGAGTGTCTTGTGTTAAAGTCACGCCACCACACATATACATGACTGCTGTCAGGAATATAGAATATTTAACACCTGGCCCATAACGTCCCTTGACACCAGTGACTCCTGACATGTATTTGCACCTCAAAGGCTTTTCAACCTGCGAACTGAATCGTAATCAGAGTGACTCCAACTTGATTCATTTTTTTATTTATTTATTTATTTATTTTTTATAAAGGATGTTGAACAGGCAAGTGTATAGGTCCAGCAACATGTTTTTCATCGAGAGCTGTTTTTCACTCGACAGTCTCTTGTTTGAGCCGCTTTATTTCAATAACTTGCAGCTTCTGCGTCACACACGAACGAGACGCTTGAGAACTGCAGATGCAGATGTGGTCAAACCTGCTCGTCTCTACGGTTTCCCATTTCCCTCCATTCAACACATCAAAATGTTCAGTTGTTTAGTAACACATCCCACCCATTAATAGATATCGAGATGATCGGCGTTATTCACTTCGATTGTCACTGTGTCAGTAGTCATAATGTTATGGCCGATTAGTGTTTGTCACATGAAGATTCTATTGAGTGCTTTTTGTCTAAAAGTGTGTTTCTTTTCCTTTTCTTCCTTCCTTCGGACCAACAAACTGCCCCTCAGGTGTGATGACAGCATAAATTCACCTGGAACCAAATCAGGCTTAAACGAATGTAAGATCTTCAAACTTAGAAGCAGATTATATCTGAGTTGGAAGTCCAAATCTGCATCTGATCTAAATAAGTCTGGTGTGCTCGGCTTTTTAACTTCAGGTTCCATTTATGACGCTGTGGAAGCAAGATGGCTGTGATCCTATGGAGAGAACATGTTATAAAACAATAGGACGGGTGTGTGAGTGTGTGTGCGAGCCGAGGCCTGGCAATGGGAAAGGTAATGCAGTCGTGCTGACAGGAGTGTGTTAGAGTGTGTGTGTGAGTGAGAGAGAGAGAGAGAGAAAGAGAGAGAGAGAGAGATGGAAAAGGGAAAGTGAGAGAATCAGAAGAGTAAGAGCAATTGTGTGTGTGTGTGTGTGTGTGTGTGTGTGTGTGTGTGTGTGTGTGTGTGTGTGTGTGTGTGTGTGTGTGTGTGTGTGTGTGTGTGTGTGTGTGTGTGTGTGTGTGCTGACTGCAGCAATGCGCCAAGGAGAATGGAGGGGGAATATACCCTACAGAGAGAGAGAGAGAGAGAGAGAGAGAGAGAGATGGAGGAGGAGGACAGGGAGAGATGAGGCAGAGTAATAGAGGTGTGTGTGTGTGTGTGTGTGTGTGTGTGTGTGTGTGTGTGTGTGTGTGTGTGTGTGTGTGTGCGCGTGCGTCTGCGCGTGCGAACATGTGTGTGTCTGAAGACAGGGCCAATCGACACCAACTCCCACAACCATTCATCTTTCTTGCTTCGTTTTCTCCCACTTTCTCCTCTTTTTCCTTCTCACTTCTCCGCTTCATCGTGGCCTCTCTCTGTGAGTGTGTGTGTGTGTGTGTGTGTGTGTGTGTGTGTGTGTGTGTGTGTGTGTGTGTCACAGTGTTTTGCTGTTGAGAGAGATAAAGTGTTGCAGTGATTTCTAGAGGGATAGCCACAGGCAGACTCTGAACTTCTGTTTACTACAACGGCAGGCGTCTTTATCTGCTGCAGATAAACCCGGCGAAATCGCACACAATCCGGCCAGAATAAAAGAATCCACAATTGTCATTTATCTCAGTTCCCCTAAAAATGGATGTCTGAAAATTGAACACGCCATTAAAGTTCATTTGCTTGGGTGTCTCGCTCGGTTATTCAGAGACTTTTATCTCCGCGTTGCTGTGGGGACGACGTCGAGCAAACTGTAAGAACGTCGTCACATCTGTTCTCTGGCAGGACGGATAATGAAAAGTGACAGGAAAATATGAACACTTAACACGGTGACAATACCTTTGATTTCTACGCCCACAGCTGACTGACACGCCGCACACCTACTGTCACCGCACGGCGAGAAGGATTTGCGAGCGTCTTAAGGTGCATGCGTGTAGCAGGCTGACGTGTTCGGCATGCAAGTAAGTGTGTGTGTGTGTGTGTGTGTGTGTGTGTGTGTGTGTGTGTGTGTGTGTGTGTGTGTGTGTGTGTGTGTGTGTGTGTGTGTGTGTGTGTGTGTGTGTGTGTGTGTGTGTGTGTGTGTGTGTGTAGCATCCCAGCGTGGGCTCTGCTACCTCAGCGCTTTCAGTCAGCCAATTAATTACAGAGAAGCGCTGGAGACAGAGCAGCATGTAGAACCCACACATCGACACTGCTACACACACACACACACACACGCACACACGCACACACGCACACACACATACACACATACGACGACGCCACAGCACATTACACACAACACTTCCCTTCGCTCAGACACATATTTGTCACCATCGACGCAACAACTGGTTGGAACAGAGCTGCATGAGGCTCGTTCATTATGAGGGTTTCTTGACGTTAAAGATCTTACTCGGTTACTTTCTGTTCAGCAGCTGGCAAGAAAAAAAAAAAAAAAGAAACACACAGAGCAGTGATTCAACCTGTAGCTATGTGATGACAGCAGTTAAATGGACGTTTTTTTGTTTCCAATTTAATTGAAGTCTTTTTTTCCCACCAGGGAGAAAGACAGGGAGATGAGAATTAAAGAGAAGAAGAAGAAAAAAAAAAACTAGGGTAACACAGGAATAACAGAAGGGTACAAAGTGTCGGACAGCCGATAGAGATTAATGGTGGGTGACCGCTTAGTGAGGCAATGAGTAGCTTTGAACGGCACATGGTGAGTTTGTTTGCATGCTGCAGCGTTTGGCTTCTCATTGGAAAGGTCAATGAGGTTAAGCTGGACTCTGTGCAGGAGGTCTCACAGAGGAGGATGAGGTGTCAAGTGGGATCCATCCGTCCCTCTGGAGAGGCAACTCCCATCTTTCCTGTAAAAACTACTTTTTACCATGTACTTCTATTTGTATTTATTATAGTTATCTGTGTGTAATCGTATTCCTTTCTGTTATTCTAAATGTCATCATGCATTCTGGGCTGCACCTTAGCGTTTCCAAGAGATTATTAAAGCACTCCTGTTCCGTTGTCGTCGATTCTATTCTAACACAGTTAACAACAACGGCTCGTAGACTGACGACAGAAGGAGCACATCAAGATGGATTTCATAGTTGAATTATTTCTGCATCTGCGTATTCCAATCCCTTTGTGTTTCACGCGTAGAGACGTGTCCAGGAGAAGAACCAACAGGAAGTACTGTGACATGCAGCAGTTTTGGGCAAAATAAAGTTCTCCGCAGTTCTAAGTACCCTTCGGGGTTAACTTCCTCCTCAAACCTCCTCTATTTGGGGAACCTTTCTCCCCCGTCAGTACACAAGCCGGCCCTGTGGTGAGTTAGCGTTCAGTCGCTGGGCAAACACACAACTCGAGCGTGGAAAACCACAAGGTATCAAAGCCTACCCAAACCATAAGGGGAAAAAAAACAACAAAATAAACAAAAAAACAACTTCTCAGTTGGGAAAATTCCCATGAGCACCTTCTGTCAGAGCTTAAATACTTTGATAACACAAACAAAAACCATCTGTCTGCCGCACGTCTCCACAAGCAGCACGAGAGCCTCAATGCATCATGGGATGGGAAACGGCATCAGCGGCCGGCAAAGTTCAGGCTTCATTAGGACGTCAGGATGAAAAAAAACACGGAAAAGCCTTCCAGGATATCGAGCTCAGCGCTTAGTGTCTCATGCAAACCCATATGGAAAAGGAAGATGCTATTTTTACAGGATATACACGTTATTCTTATAAGTTTCATGTTGTAAGACTTTGAAACTTCCTTCCACAGTCTTGAAACGAGCCTTTGATATATTGTTATCAGTACCTATAATGTCTATCAATGCCCTCACATACATTTGTATAGTTATCAGGAACAGAAACACAGGAGATATTAATCACTGTTAGAAATGCAATTTAAAGAGAATTTCTACCTCTTCTTCCAAGTGCTGAGAAAAATGCATGTACAATAATTACCTTCATTTAAATATCTCACTCTGCCTCCTCGATTTGTGGAAGCATATATAAACAAAGCCGCTTCTGTTATTTTAAATGGAAACACCTTTCTTTGAACCAAGTAGTCGAGGGTTGCGTAATCAGCACAAACGGCAAAAGCTTCCCTGCTGTGTTTATTAGCAGGCAGGTCTGTCCAATTTGGACTTGTATTGGCTCAGAGGATTGTTTGAACGCATTCAAGAGACCAAAACACAAAAGCTTGTTTTGTTAAATGCCTGAGATTAATAACAGTAAATCACAAAACTGCCTATACTTTTAATTTAAAATGCACTGGCCCATTTTGTAGTGTTGTTGTAACCCCCCCCCCCCCCCCCCACATGCCATGTTTAGTTTTTCTTATCATTTGCATTTTATGGCCCTGAGGTTTGTCTTGTTGCGTGTTTCTATAGCGAGTTACTGCAAGATGTCATGTTGTGTTGTGTTCTTGCACATTCTAATCTTTATGCATTTGCTTTGAGTTAATGCAGAATGACAATTTTAATAACACAGAACAAAGAAAAAAGCAAATGTATATAAGAAAGGCCATCTTATATCAGTAAGTTCTTTAACCCTTTGAAGCCAAGCCTATTTTTTCTTTGATTTGATGTGTACTATTAGAGCAGAGCTTTACATCTTCCCCTTATTTCCATCCCCCGATATTAAATTATCATCCTATCATTTTGTTTACATCCCTCGTAGTGGATTAATATTTCCATTTTATAACAAAGTAGAAACAAAAAAGAGGCAGAGGTGAGTAGTGGTCCGCAATTAGAAATGGTAGAAATGATCCCCCCCCAAAAAAACACACACACTTAAGAAAAGCAGTGCCACGCACCGAAATGATCAGCAAAATGATCGCAGTCTTACCTTCAAGGCGCAAAAGACGCACGAGTCCTCCATGCACTTGTGAGTGGTCAGCTGTCGGAAGCTTCTGCGGAAGATGTCGAGGTGCCACAAAACCTGCAAAATAAAGCGCAAGTTCATCCTCTAATTCCCTCGTGCCACTGGAATGATGTATCTGTCTCTTCCCCGTTCCTAAAGTTTTGATTTATCTGAACAGCCTGGTCACCCCAAACAACCTACAACACGAGCCGCTGCTGGTTTTTTTGCTCAAATAAACTGATTCACCTGGAGGTGTCAATGTATTAAATGCAACTCTAAGTATTTTCACTCTGACCTGCACTAAGAGGGAGAATAATTACTCAACTTTGGAGGCCCGAAATGAATGTGGTGTTTCTGACTCGTGACTTTAGAAAAACATCTCAAGAGCATGCCAAAATGTAAAAAATGGATTTGTATTGTCTTAATAACTTTAAAAAAATGTATAAGATAAATTTTCAAAGGAAAAATCCATTTTCATTTCTATTTTTTTGTTATTTAGTGCTTGAAGTTTTACCAAAAGCACCTTGATTGTGAGAAAAACACATCTGGATGCTGAAACGTAACCACATACATTTTCCAATTTGTTAACTGGTAGCAAGCTAATGTGAAAAAATGACTTAAAGGTATAGTAGAGGATTTTCTTCTTCCGGGTGGATCATCAAAATAACTGGTCCTCCCAATTGTCAATCATTCTGGTGATATATGACGTAAGCCCATCGTACGTGCTCGTCCCTGCGCGCAGCTCACTCTACACGGTTCTCATCATGCTGGTGGCCGACCCGACGCATTGTTCTCTGACATTTTTACACAGTTTCACCCCCTCTGGTGCAAATCTTCTTGTAAAGTGAGCTTATGTGAGCGATGCCGACTTGTGACTCTGTAAACAGAGCGTGCACGAGGAGAACTGGGCTCGTGCATGTCTCTCGCACGCGTTTTAGTAGGCGTTCCGTCTCGGGAGCAGGTACAGCGTTGCGCATGCGCATTTTTTTCAAAAGGTGGAGAGGGCGGTTCTTTCCTAAAATTCGGGAAAATCCTCCTGTATACCTTTAAGTTAAGAAAAGCATGCCTGTCTTAGAGAATATGAACCGTAACATTTTTTTTAAATATAATTTTTTGTATTTTTTCGAATCAATTGAACTATTAGAAAGCCATTAGTAATCGGGCACCTGGCTGTTCGGACCCTAAAGTATCAGAGGCTTAAAATAAGCAGCAGAATTACTACTGCAAATGACAGCAATGTCAACATTAAGCCAATTTTAATAAAACCTTCTGGTGCAAAATAAAGTGAAATGTTAAAAAAAAACAACTCTTATAGCATCTATGTATGGTTTTACAAACACCCCCTTATGTATGACGCCCCGGATCTTATCCAGAAGTGACATTTATTGAATAAAGATATAATTTGCTTTTGATTTTGATTGGCTTGTTCGCAAATTATTGGCAGATTCGGAGTTTACATTGTTTTACCGTCTAAAAGCTGTGAAATAGTAACTTCCAGTGAACAGCTCAGACCGGCTGCCACTGTAGCGCAGCGTGTCTTCTGGCACGTTCCCCTTACAGGCTTCACCCAAGTCCGAAATAACTGCTTACGGCAAGAGTGGTGGCAAGATTTGAGAGGAAAGCCATGGCCATGTGCTGGTTTTTTTTTTTTTCTTGTTTAACACTTGACAAAAATTACATAATACTAAAAAAAAAAACCAAGTATAAATGCCATGTGGCACCAGGGAGCGTGGCACTGAGATCACAAAGAGAGAATCACCTCAGACCGTTTTGTTTTCCAGCCAAAACCAAGTATCAGTGTTGAATTTAAAGTGGCGAAGCTGCTCTAATATTTTTGGTGAGGACTCTTGATGGCTACAGCGGCAGGGATGGACTCCGCTGTTCACTCCACGGTGTGTGGTTCTTTCCTGATTGGGCTTGATTGATTTAATTTCCCTATTCGAGAGCTAAAGCTGCAGTCCTGGTGTCTGAACCACAGCAAACTCGAGCAATTAATGGCTGGGTTGGATGTTCTGACTCACTGCAACGATAAATTGGGGGAAAGAAATTGTCCTCCATCAGGTTTCCTGACGCTTAAGACAAAAAAAACAAAAAAAAAAACTGAATCAAATGACTTCCTGTAATGCAAAATGGTTGCTGAGAATCAACACCCAAGTCTACCGCTCAGTATGGCGTTCAGCCATTTTCAGCTAATTGTTTCCCCCAACAGCTCCCACTGAGCGCGCTTTCTACTTTGTATATTTTCAGCAATGAAAGAGACTCCCGAGCCAGAGATACTGTGGGACAGACAGGAAATTACCAGCACAAAGCTCAAAGAAACTACAAAGAACACATAAAAAGTGGTAGATAAGTGAGGTAAACCTTTTCTTGTCCTTCTCTCCGTCTCTCTCGTGCATAATTAGAGGAAAAAGGCTCTTAGTACATTAATTCAACATGCTGAAAGATAATATTGACACAGCAATGTCCCTCAGGCTTTTACTGAGATCTGCAGGACCACACACACACACACACACTACACAATTACAGTATGCACTGTAGGTCCAATACAGTGTGTGTGTATGCAGCCTATACAGGTCTGTACAGTGTATGTACTGTATCTGTGTGTTAAGCAGAGAATGATAAGTGGAGGAAAGAAGGGGCAGTGGATGACAGACTGCATGCTGACGCTAGTGTATAAGGTCTATCTACCCCCCCTACTTCAACCCCCCCCCCCCCCCCCCTTACCCTCACCCCTCTGTTTCCCCTCCTCTCTCTGTATTTTATTTGGTCGTGATGAATCGGCTCCCTGCACAGCACTGCAGCAGCCACAAGGAGGGCACAGTCGCTCCATGCCCGTCTCTCAGCCTCCATCCATCCAGCTCCCCTTTTCCCCCGGCAAGCCACCTTTGCACAATCCTCTCTTTTCATTCTTGCCGTCTCTCCCTGCTCTCCCCATCATTTGTATCATTTGCTTCACCCCTTTGTACCTTCCATCATTTTGATTTTTTTGGGGGGGGAGGCTTGAGGGAAGAAAAAATAACACACACAAAAAAAAAAACAATGGACGGGCTGCAGGAGCATGCGGGTGAAAACTACGCTACAACTAGCAACAATTTAAATAAATAAATAAACTGAGCTCATCTGCACATGTTTTCGCTCGCTGCCATTATATAAGTAACAGATCACACTTGATGCAAAAAGACTGATTCGGGTTGGCAGACACTTTGGAGGACTTTCAACTATGAGCCGATGTGTCATGTTTGCGCGAGTCGTGACGTCATGGGTAATGAAACGACAAAGAAGGGGATATTTGTCCCAAGACTTTGCGCTTAACCGTTTCCGCGACGGAGATCAGAGTTGTGCTTTGTATCCAAACACAGTGAGAAACGTGTGGAAACGTCTCACGAGACCAAACGACTTTGACCTGCAGCGCTCCGACCGGGACGAGCAGACATGGACGAACCGTGTGTCTGTCTTGTTGAAAGTGCAGTAAACTCAGAAATGTGTAGTTTCGATTAGTCGCGACGGAAAATGTCAAGTCGTTTTGCGTCAAGCAAATGGACAAATGGATTTGTAGTTTTTTTTCCACAAACTTATTTATTAAAGTTGCAGGGCTGTAACTGACTGAATTTGGGATGTTCTTTCATGTGGAAATAAAAAAACAAACAAACAAGGGCTTTGGGAGGTGATACGGCACTTCTTCAGACGCAGGGTTTTCCCAGAGTGCTTCCAGACGAGGCCCTGCCTCAAAGGTTAAAGCCAGGAAGCAACAGATTACACTGATTACAGAAAAGACTGTAACACGACTGCCTGCAACTGCATGCTAGACACAAATACTGTCAGATTTGTATGTGATAAACCCTGTATCACTACTGTATGCAAATATTATACAGTATATTTTGGTGCAACTCAAATGATAAAGAAAATAATCCCATATTTTACATATCTTGTACTACCAAAGCTGTAAAATCATTTATTTTTTTTTATTTTTTTTTACAAATATCCAACAATAGAATTAATGTATCATCATTGTCTTTGTTTTAGTATATTGTTCTTATACGTCTGCAACTCTATGATCTTGCGTTGGACAATGGAAATTAGCCCTGAGCTAAATCCGTCTTATTTACTGCAACCTTGTCTAAACTCATGTGTTCATTAATACGCACTGTCAAATCCAAATACGATAAGGAAGAATTTACATCTCCAGAATTTCGGCAAAAGTTGACATTTTCAGTGAAAAATAATCTAATATCAAATTTACATTTCAAAATACCGTATATTGCTATTCACTCGTTTTCGTTTCATATCTTTTGGTTTCAATGCCTTCAAGAAAAACACACGACTCTTAATTTGTGCTTAAAAAGACAAATCTGCTGGAACATCGTTCAGTATGTACGCTTTCACAAATTCACTCCCGCTGCCTAACTTTGATGGTAATGCTAACCTCACCGACGTGGCTTTAATGTTTAACACCGCTCGCCGACTGAAGTCTCAGTGACTTATTGTTAATAAAACGGTGCAATCCCCAGTTAATAAATATTTAACAGCGGGAATATTACAGCAAGTCTCCGCTTGACAAAGATCCTGCATAAAGTGTGCTCAAATTTTCTGCTCAAGCTAATAGATTGCACTTTCAATGCATGTGAGCCACTCAGAGTAGCACCATAGTGGACATCTCAGGCGAGCACAAAATGAAACGAGACAGTGTGGTGGAGAAAATCGCCAGCGAATAAAGGAATAAACTGTCTCGGAGTTAAAGAGCCACATGTGAAATGTGACAGAGCCGCAAGTACAGACGAGGAGGCACAATCGTGAACGCAAATAATGTAAATTGACAGTAATTATGAGACGCTTTAAGAAAAGGCAGCAGGTGGTTTTTAATGATAAGAAACATCCCCACTGTCACGGAGAGGAATTTTCCTCTGGGTCAGCGGAGCGGTACAAATATAAATCACATTAAAACAAACCCACGACAGCATTCAACGAGGAGGTCTTTCTAATCTGATCAGCGCCGCAGCACCTGCCCCGCTCTGCTGTTTGTGGCTGTGGAGGCTGATTCCTGCCCTCCACGTCCCCGGCTCCTCTCCAATTACCACATGAGGTAACATCATCTCCCCTCCTCTGCTTTTTTTTTCGTGTACCACATGATACCGCTGTCACTGCAACAGCCGCTCGCTAATTTCTCATGCACTTTTGACTTCTGCTATTTTTTTTCACAGCTCCCGGCTGGAGGTTTAACAAAAGACATTATCATTCTGTGGGTCTCCTCAAGTGTGAAATTTGACATGCAGATGACAGAGACAACAAAAGAAATGTAGCGCAATGGAGTTAATGCCGATTATTGTGAATACGCAGGGATTTCTAATTCTACCTCCACCTGACCTCCGCAATTAACCTCTCAGCTTGTGTGCGTGACCCCACAGCCGTTTCATTCTGCAGACTTCCACCCGGAGCAATAGAACTCGAATAGATTTACAAGTTACTTCTGACTTTCGCGGCCACCACTGGCATTAACCAGTCACTATTGGAATCACACGTCTTCTACTGCATGTGCTCCCAAAAGAAGGACGCAGAACCTGGTGCAGCAAGAAAAACAGCTGAGATCAACTACTATGAAGAAGACTGCTGCAGACAGCTGTTGTAAAGGGAAGTTGCGAGGTTTATTGAATGTTAACGGCCGCCATGGGGAGACAGCAGCTTTACCAGCGCGTTACAAACAAAAACGCATTACTTTCTTCGCAATATTGTCGTTGTCTTCCAGTCGCTCCCTTCCTGCATCCATCTCACCTTATTCCCAGGCGGAGTATTCCAAAATATATTGTGTTTTCAAGTTCAATAGAGTCAAAAGTGAGTAATCCTTAGATTATGTGGCGAAGATAAAATATTGTAAGATATGAGAAAACTACAGCAAGTGCCTTATGTAAGTGTTTCTAACTATCACATGAATACAGACCATCAGTGATGTAATTAAATAGGGAGCTCAGCCAGAAAGTGGATGTTTATTTAACTGCAGTGCCATCAGATAGCTGACAACAGTCTTTACAATGAAAATCATTTCTTATTACTGTTCAATTTCCCGAACCCAACATCAACAATTACAGAAACCAAGCGCTGTAAAGAGTCGTGGGACGAATCAAGACTCCCAGAAATGCTACTGAACGGCTCTGTTTTCTCCAATAATGCAAACTCATTTCTGTTGTCCCAATGCTTTTCTCCCACTGCAGGAGGCTGCAGCTTTGTATCAACGATTTAATAGCAGCCTTGCGAACCTCTGCTCAGTCAAACCCAATGCAAAGATTCTTTTGGTTTCTCTCTATCGTCCTTCAAATTAAGCAAAATGACACGTTAAAAAAAACAAAAACAAAAAAAAACACGAGGGTAAAACATGGATGAATATCAAGTTAAATTGTTGTGAAATTTGCAGAATGAGGGGATGAGACACTGCCTCTGTGCTGCTGCTGCTGCATCACACACAAACACACCGACACACACACACCGACACACACACTCACACGGCACTGCCTTATGAGTGAACCCATGTGTCCCAGCTTCATCAAAGCCAGTGCACTCTGCTCCTCCTTCGGCTGTTTTCACCTGTGTCGACACGCTGGAGAGCTGCTCGATCCTTCTCCCTCGTTAAACCACACAAACTCGCACAGAACAAACAGCCGAGGCTGCTGATGCTGATGCCACACAGCAGCTCCACTGCAGCATCGCGGGGTTAACTTCCCTACCCAGAGGGCCCCAAGGGGCAGCGGGAGTGTTTCACTTACTATCAATGCACTCATCGTGAAGCATTACGCTAATTGGTTACGGCAAACTGATGACCACAGACAGCAACATTTATGCGAGGACGATGATTAAAAAGTGATGTATAAAAGGGGAACGCGTCCGCTGCTTTTTGGTTCGGCGGTGCTTTGCTGCATTGTGATGGAAATTGTTCTATATTTTGGATTTGTGAGATATTGGCGCTTTCAGTTTTTATTTGCATTTTTCAGATCAAATAATCAAGACAAATTATGAAGGAAAGTTCTCCATATTGATGGCTTGACCTACTACAATCAGTACAGGGAGAGGGAGAGAGGGAGAGAGAGAGAGAGAGAGAGAGAGAGAGAGAGAGAGAGAGAGAGAGAGAGAGAGAGAGAGAGAGAGAGAGAGAGAGAGAGAGACAGAGAGAGAGACATACTGCACAGTTCTTTAATGCTCTATCGGTTCATCCTCACTTGTCTGTCCTGTAAAACATCTTACTACTCTTTGTGTGTGTGTGTGTGTGTGTGTGTGTGTGTGTGTGTGTGTGTGTGTGTGTGTGTGTGTGTGTGTGTGTGTGTGTGTGTGTGTGTGTGTGTGTGTGTGTGTGTGTCCTTGAAGTGGCCCACTTCTCTGGCCACTGTCGCTGCTTTGCATCCCTTTGTTGAGGCCATTTCTTCGTTTCGCAAATAAACTTTCTGTCCTTCGATTTGTCTTTTCATCCGTCTCCCAGTCCCTTACACCAGCGCCACCCTCCATCCTTTCATCTCTCTCTCTCCCACTCTCCTCTCAAACGTTGGGTTTATTTTTTCTCTCCTCTTACCTTGCTGGACTCTTTAGCTCCCGCCTTTCTTCCTGCAGTGTCCCCTTCAGTCTTCTCTTCGTTTTTTTCATACTGTATACTCCTCATCACCTCTTTCTTCTTCTCTCCTCTTCACATTTATTCCTCCGCTCTCTTCGACTCTCCCTAAGCTTCTGCCCCATCGCATCCCCTCCCTCTCCGGCTTACTCCAACCTCACTCACTTCTTTTCTCGCTCTCTCTCCCTCTCTCTCTTTCTCTCTCTCTCTTATTCACGCCAGCAGTCAAGAGGCAGTTATGTGTGTGTTTGTGTAGGTATGTTTGAGCCAGCTGGAAGTCTTGGGAGAAAGGGACGAGAGTGTTTGTGTGTGTGTGTGTGTGTGTGTGTGTGTGTTTGTTTGTGTGTGTGTGTGTGATAGGAGACGTAGCAGCAGCAGTGCAGTGCGACCATGTCCTCTGGACACAGGCTGGACGTCCCGTCCACACGGAGGCCACGAGCTGCCAAAACCCACCGACAACATGCGAACACCCGTTAATGTGGCACTAATCTCCTCCCTGTCACGTTTTAATAGCAATTTACTGCAGTGTGTGAGGAGGAGGAGGAGGAGGAGGAGGAGGAGGAGGAGGGGAGGGATCGTGGGTGTATGTGTTTTAAAGTAGAAGCTGTTTTCTGCACAAACGTTGCTATAACAAAGTTTTACACCTAATTAACACAAAAGTACATTAGGATTGATGCAACATACAACAAAGACACCGCCTCTGCAGTTGTGATAATACTGTAATGTAATCTCAACCAATTCTGTTGCACTTCAATTGAGTTTATTTACACCGTCCTCACTTCCGCCGTCCCATAATGCCGCTGGTCATATTCACTCTTTCACTCAGACATTCACACACCAATGGAGACGGAAGCTCAGGTGTTCAAACTCCACCTGGACCGACGGAGATCGGGACAACTGGCTTTCTCTCTATGTTCTGCTTCATTATTTTTACTGAATCTATCTCTCCATCTTCCATCCCACTTTATCCAGTATGGAGTTGCAGTGAAGCTGATCCCAACTGAGCATGGGCAAAGGCAGGATACACACTGAACGGATCACCAGTACATAACAAGGTAAACACACACACACACACACACACACACACACACACACACACACACACACACACACACACACACACACACACACACACACACACACACACACACACACACACACACACACACACACACAAAGTCATCATCATTTTGGACTGTGGGAGTTAATTGGTGTATCTGGATTCTGAATTCATATGTTGAGACATTTAAACTCACTGACTGAGTCCAGATTGTCAATATGATCCTTTTGTCTTCAAATGTTGCTGTTATTGTTGCTGTACTGTTCAAGAAAAAAGAGATCTCTTAACTTATTAAATAAAGGTAATTTTCCGTTGCACTCTGGCCTTTCGGGGTCTATCAAGCCACTTTAGGATCCAGGCTGAGCAAAAGTGTAAACCTCAAAAGTTTCTGAATACTACACATTATTACAACAAAGCCTTTGAGCCTTTTTTGGTTGAATTGGCTTGGACACGCTCAATTCTAAGGAACTGACCCAAATGCGTAGATTGGAATCAGGTGGTAAAGTTGACCAGCTGAGACCGCAACATGGGTCTCGACAATCCCCACGAAAAACACGCTCGTCTGCTAATACCTTGTGATTGCCCTGCGTCTGTGAGTGTGTGTTTATCCAACTGACCTGCAGAGCACTGTTGAGGAAGCAGCTGTTCTGTCCCGGCTCGTTGCTCAGGCCTTTGCTGGGGGCGATAGAGGTCATGGTTCTCGGGGTCACCAGCCCCTGTGCCCCACCTACCGCTCCGCCGCCGGACGCAAAGTAGTTCCTCTTCCACGACATCACTACCTGGACGCCCCCGTTTCCAGGGGCGGGGCGGCAGACCAAGCGATGGCCTCTATGTCACTCCCATGAGAGAGAGCGAGGGAGAATGAGAGAAACGTGGAGGAGGAGGAGGAGGTGGAGGAGGAGATGGGCGGAGGAAGAGGAAGGAGGTGGCGGCTGCGGGTTGTGGAGATGCGGCGTGTCTTAGAAGGGGATTTGGCACCCATACAACCCCTCCCCCTCTCCAGTTTTGACTTAAATCTGTCCACTTGTGAGAGCCAGCGGTTGGCTGTTTTTTGTTTTTCTGTTTTTAGCTCCCCGGATTTAACAGTTTGTGTTTGAAGACATAAGAGCGTTTCCAAAGCGTCCTTTGGCAGATTCTGTCAGATAAAAGTGGATTAGACACCGTTGCTGCTCCCATGTGGGGACTCCTTCCACGCTTTCCTCCCGTCTCTCACTTTGCCTGCAAGACATAGAGACCAACCTGTTAGGCCACGGAAAACAACTTGCAAGAAATTAAAAAAAACCTTTAGCAGGTTTACACAGAGAAGGACAACAGCGGTACACAAAAAAAAAAAAAAAAACCCGATATCACAAAAACCCACAAAGAGTATTTTTGAGACGTCAACAGCATGAACAGCGGAATATATGCGGTGACTTCCAGCCGTCAGAGGCACTGCTGCAGAGCAAGGCTTATCGCACAGGGTTCCATGATAACACACTTCAACTCACAAACATTTAAAGGAGGCTGAGTTCTGGTGACAAAGTGCCGTCGAGGTTAACATAGTAAAGGCCAAAGCTCTTTTCCAGATGACACCTCTGCTCTTTGATATAGTTTCTGTCGGGAAAGAGATAGAAGGAATTTCGTCATGGAGTTTTAGATCCCAAACGAGTTGGTTGACTTTCATTTCTCGCGTGACACAAGGACACAATTAATGGCTCCTTTAATACTCTTTGGCTTGCCAAGAATTTATGCGCACCAGCGCTATATCAGAAATGATAAATAATGATTATGTGCAATGGGAAAAGGGATGCTCATGGCAAATTCATGGCTTCATGCCTTGCTAACTAATTGTTTCGAATTCACAATGGGATCACAAGCGATCCATTAATACAATTTCTGCTCACGTGTGTGTGTGTCCAAGAAAAATTGGCAAATGACAGCAGGGGAAGAGGAAATACTAAGGAATTTGGATTCCCTATTTTCTTCCTAAAAACAGAACACTCAAACTAATTTAAAAGCTTAACAAAATGGGGAGTTGGGGAGTTGGGGGAGACCAAAAACTGAGCAAAAAGGAAAGTGAACACGGAGTTTGTTTCGGTGGACAAAAACACCGTAACAATCCGAACGTTGTTGTTTGCTGCCAGCGTTTTGGGCCCATAATGAACTGCTGCAGCCCAAAATGTTTCACATTGGTGGTTGCTATGCCACTATGACTCATGCACATTATAACATGCACATTATAACATGCACACAACGGTGTCTGTCAGGACAACATTACACCAGTGATACGACTCGGGAACCGCTGGGAGAGATCTGTTATGTCATTTCATAATCAGCACTTAGGGACATTATGAGGAGCTTATGGTGGCTCCAGCTTCACTATAGGCGCAGCTCCGAAAAAGAGTGTGTTTGTGTGTGTGTGTGTGTGTGTGTGTGTGTGTGTGTGTGTGTGTGTGTGTGTGTGTGTGTGTGTGTGTGTGTGTGTGTGTGTGTGTGTGTGTGTGTGATGACGATAATGAAAAAAGACAGTTGGTGTGTGTTTGTCACCCCACAATATGTGTGAGTGGATGTGTGTGTACATGAAGTTGCATAACACCACGGGGCAGTAGCTAACAGATCCGCAGTGCCCCATCCAACCTCCCTCCCTCCCTCCCTCCCTCCCTCCCTACATCTCTCCCTTCATTCCCTTCCCCTATAGCTTCCCCACTTTTGGCAAAGCTCCCTCGCCTGATTGCCGGGCTGCATTATCGCCACGGCGCCCCTTTTGGCCAAAGGCCAGAGGGCGTGGGGAGGCTGCGGCGTGTAGGTGAGCCGTGTGGCCTGTGGTGATCGCCACATGGGATGGTTGAAGGTGAGGGGGTCAAAGGTGAGCAATGAGGCGGTTGGAGGGGGGGGGGGGGGTGGTCAGGAAGCAGGCAAAACACATCACAGCAAATGTGAAAGGAAACATTAGGAAACTGTTCGGCTACAACATTGCAATGTCAGTTCATTTATTTATCACACAGCAATTTAACACTATCGATCTGTCTATCTATCTATCTATCTATCAATCTATCTATCTATCTATCTATCTATCTATCTTCTGAATATACATTCATCTGTTAACAAGCAAATCCAAAATGACAGGATTTATAAAGAGATTTGGCTGGCATGCCCATGTGTGCCACTTTTTTTTTTCCTCTACAGTGCAGCACCCTGAGCTTCTGTCTCAGCATACAGTGTGTGTGTGTGTGTGTGTGTGTGTGTGTGTGTGTGTGTGTGTGTGTGTGTGTGTGTGTGTGTGTGTGTGTGTGTGTGTGTGTGTGTGTGTGTGTGTGTGTGTGTGTGTGTGTGTGTGTGTGTGTGCGCGCGTCTCCCGCTGAGCCTGTGAGAAGTGTGTGATCACACATCCTCCTCTCTGACTGCACCCTACAGCCACATACAACTGAGATTGCTCTGGCACAAGCAATCGCAACACAGTGTGTGTATGTGTGTGTGTGCGTGCGTGTGTTTGTGTTTGTGTGTCCGCATCTTCGGCTAGTTACCATGGAAATAGGCCAAGCAGCAGGCACGCGGGGGGAAAAGCCGAACCATGTGATTTAACAGAGAGACACACTGTGCTGCACTGGTAGAGAAAGCGTGTGCACACACACACACACACACACACACACACACACACACACACACACACACACACACACACACACACACTCACTTGGTGATGATGATGATGTGTATTGATGGTGGTGACTTCCTGGAAGCCAGACTGAGTCAAGGCATAAGTCAATCAAATTCCCTGACCCTGCACTCGCAGGCATAAGGAAACCAGGACCTGTGGCTGCAGCCCAGACAGTGAACACACGTGGTTGAGATTATCCACATGTGATGCTGAGGTGAGGCCCATGGCGGCGGGTTTGTGGCGGGCACTCTCACCTCACAGATATGCATTCAATTCTGTTTTGAATATATTTACTTTTTTAAATGAATATGCTCAAAATACAATTTCTTTATGTTGGAATTAAACATTCTGTAAAACGGACCCACAAGAGCTTCTTTAACAAATGACAGAGATGTTTGATGATGTTACCAGTTTAAAGTTGATTACTAATCAAGCCTTTCTGCCACGACTGAGACACGCGAGGGATAATTATCGAGAGACAATTGCGAGAGTGGACGAGAGCGTCTGTAACGGTAACGAGTTCGGAAACTTTGAAAAAGCCCTTCATAAAGGCAAAAAGAATCCACCAGCTTTACAATGACAAGACTGGAGGTGGAAGACTTGAACGCTGTGGCTCGTGTGTGAGTGTAAGTGTGTATCAGTGTGACAGCAGATGATTACTTGTGGATCGATAGCAGTCGGTGGGGGGGGGGGGGGGGAACAGCTGGGAGCATTGAGGACGCACAGCTGTCTCTCATATGATCTCACTGTAACGCTGCTCTTAATACGAATCTCGCCACTACGGCAACCAGGGTACGATATTATCATTATCATCCATCTTCTATCCCACTCGGGATCTGGAGCCATTTCCAGATGACGATCGGACGAATGCGGGGAAAGTACATCCTGGACAGACCAGCACAGGTAAAACCCTGATCAGAAACACATCCTATTGCTATCATTTGTGCATGTGTGCATTTTCCCCACCTCCCTTCTCCCCTGCTTTCCTTCTCTCACCCCCCGTTGCTTGACCCCCCCCCCCTCCCCTCGAGTTCACGCGGTGACATGCAAGAGTTTATCTCAGGACAGAATCTGAAGGATGGCTCCACAGCCTGTTTGGTCCCCGGTGCACCGTGGCGCCTCCTCTCTGATTCACATCGCCGCGATTAATGTCAACGTTTCGTTGAAAAACACCCTTTCATACGGGCCTGCCATCCCGCCTCTCCATCAGCCGAGGTGGTGCACATGACACGCGGATGAAGCCGCCTTCACACGTTTCCCCCCCCCCCCCGCCGCTCGTGTTTCCGAGCTCTCGCTTCCACTCCATTTACGCCTCCCTGCGCTTTTGGAGGGCGACACAATCGAGGTGTTTCCGTTTTCGATTTTCACCGTGATTTCGCGTGAAAAGAGTGAGGTTCCTGTATCGGCTGTAAAAAAAAATCTGCATCATATTCTCTGTTTCTCTGCATCCTGCACAGTGTTCTAGTCGGACTTAGGATGGTGTATTATTCAAATTAAGAAAAAAGAATGTTCATCATTAATATTTCATTGGCACAAACATTTGTTTTTTTGTTTTTTGTTTTTAACTTCCCCGTATGTTACGGTTAAAAAAAAAAAAAAAAAGCAATTAGGGATAAATAAACAGTTTATGAAAGGAAACAGTGCATGTTCCCATTTGTTGTGCTATTGATTTATGCCGCAACCTCTGGGGACTCCACAGCCTGAGTTACTAAGCACAGCTTTAAAACGGCCACAATTATGAGAATATCACAGCAGTGTGACATTTTCCCTGCATTCTTCTTCCTCCACCAACGAAGAACGTTAATGTTCCGCTGTTACGGTATTTATTTATTTTTTTTTCTTAATCTGGTTTCAGGCTCTTCATATTTTGGATCCTGGCTGAAGAGATTTGTTCCCATTCAGCTGCAAGAGCATTAGTGAGGTCGGCCACCGCCGGGCGACGAGGACTGGATCGCCGCCATGACGAAGGTGTTGGATGGGATTGAGGTTGGGGGTTGTGCGCGGGCCAGGTTGATTCTACCAACGGCTTTTATTTTGTAAAGAAGAAAGAAACTACTTGATAGACAAGGATGTCTTTCAATTGGATGATTATATTTCGTCCGTTCATATGTCGGTGTCCTTGAGCGAGACACTGAACCTCAAAGTTGCAATGGATAGACTAGCCCTATATAAGTGAACTCTGTTGACCATATATACAGATTAATGTTGTTCCTCTAACATATACTCAACTTTATTGCTCATCCCACAAATGCATGTTCCTCATCTGTGTGGGACCATTTAAAAAGCAGGCTTAAGGGCGTGCAAAGAAGACGACCAAACACACATTTTGCTGAAATCATATTGCAAAACACACAAAAAGCAAATGGATGAATCTATACGAGTGGTTACGGTTTTGAAATGTTTGTCTTATACCTTCAAACGCACACGTTTTCCTTGTTTTCTTTCGCCGCCTCGGCTTGTTCAAAGTCCTCTACAGTAATTCCTCAGGTCAACATCATGCCCAATCCTCATTACACCCATTTGTTTCCCATTCTATGACCCTGCTTGATTCTTCTCTGCCGTGAGGAACGCATTCCACAATTGTAACCCCAGAGCAGAAAGGAAAATAAAATGCTACTATTTTGGAGTTTGGATGTCATGCGGACCGTCTCTCTCTTTCCCTGTCACTCTGCTGTTTGTAAGTGTGGATTGGTGACAGTGACGCCGGTGTCAAGCAAGCCGAACAAAGAGCCGATACTGTCCCTGAGGACAATGGGCCGTCTCTCCCGCCCCGCCCACCACCTCTCTCCAGCAAACAAAAAGGCGAGAAGTATATTTATATATATATCCCTGCAAAAGAAAGAAGCTTTGATCCTTCAGAAACTGTGGGCGCTCGCTTTGTGTCTCGTTTCTTCGCCTGCACTTTCTCCCTTCTCCTCTCATTCACTTAATTCCTGCCCTCTCTCTCCTTCTCTCTCTCTCTCTCTCTCTCCTTCTCTCTCTCTCTCTCACACTTTCTTCCATTGACCTCTATTTTCCATTCTCATTCACTCTCTCCACTCCTTCACCCATTCATCTCTGTCTCTTTTGCTTCAGTTTCCAAAAACTTCACATGCATGTGCTCGCACACACACACACACACACACACACACACACACACACACACACACACACACACACACACACACACACACAGACATACGCACAGTGGTTTCCCTCTAACTGGGTTATGTGTAACTTCAAATAGCCCTGGCTGACAATAGGGAGAGCCCAGAGTTCATCCTCCCCTCTGTGCTCCTCGTTCTTCCCCCGCTCTTTCCCACTTGGAATTTCAGGAGAAGTCATATTTGTGTGTTTCGTGAATGTGTGCGAACAATCGCCAGACACACGTGCAGCGGCATGTGTGAGCACATTACCGAGAGTGGGATTTTTTTTTTTTTTTGCAAGCAAAGCTTCAAGGTCATTCCTGCACTCAGACACTGTAATATTAAAATATACATGCGAGAACACACATGTAATTGCACGCATGCATGCTCTCACGCTCAGACACACACACACTCACACACCTCGTGCGTGTGCATATGAATATGGAGCACATGCACACACACGCACATAACCTAGATGCAAGCCATTATAACGGTGATACACAGTGCACACGGAACCCTATTAGAAGAAAACAAAAAGAGGAGTGAAAATTTGCGTAATATTTTGGTTATTACATAACCATCCTGATTTGTGATGCACGCTGAAGTCATGGGGGTTTTGCAGTTCATGTTAGAGTTTTGGGGTGATAAAGCGGTGGAGAGAGGAGAGGAGGGGAGAGGAGAGGAAAGGAGAGGAAAGGAAAGGAAAGGAAATAAAAAAAATAGACGATCAAGCTTAGAAAACAAAAAGAGGACAAAAATGACCAACAAAGGAAAGTGGAGGGACGTAAAGAAGTGGAAAGGATGGAAAGGTAATAAGTGGCATAAATTGGATTAAACAAACAACCACTTGTCAAAGGAAATCGCTAACGTGGAAGGAAAGAGCGAGCACTCCGACGGATGTTAAAGGTCAGAGGAGACACGTGGCGTGAGCGCGCCTTTTCATTTCTTCTTCTTCTTCTTCTTCTTCTTCTTCTCCTCCGTCGTCTGCTTAATCTGCTCCTCCGTATACCTCGGCCCTTTTATAATCCCGTGCATGTGGACCCGGCCCGATCCGCTCAGGCAGAAACGCTTTAGCTGAACTGGCAATACTTCTACACCAGTGAAGAACCCCCCCCCCCTCCCCCGCAGACACACCGACCCGCCGCCCTCGAGACTCCAGTCAGGATCAGTCATACACGACCAGCACGCGTCTGAAGAGCAACACTCAGAGGATTTAAACCAATTAGTGAATTTAATAGACTTGTCTTTCAAAGTGTTTCATCACACGACAATTTATCTGCACAAAGTGAATTGTCAGGTTTTATTTCCAACCAATAGCTCAGAAATAAAACACGGCTTCTTTGTGAATGCTGAATAGTCGCTGAATCGTCGCACCCGAGCAGAAGCCGCGTCTGTGTAAGATGCATCATGAAGAAGAAAAAAAAACAAACAAACATACAAGTTGCACTTATTTCCCTGTGCACAGAAGAAACTGCACCATCAGTGACGTCCTGTGGATTAATTCCTCAGCTTTTAGCCCATAAGCAGTCTTCTTCGTTTTTTTTCATCACCGTTAACAGTTTCTCTGGATTTCTGCAGCAAACCTAACAAGTTGTTTTTTTTTTCACAAACTACAATCTTTCTTTCTATTGTTCAGTTTCAGGTTGATGAAGTTTTATCACTTTTTTTGGCGATATTTAGCTCGCTGTCAGGTAGACACAGTAATGGAGGAGGTTTTTTTTATGGGACTGTAGCGTTCTGTTGACATATAGTGACATCTAGTGGTCCTAAATGGTGTTTTCTGTTCTTTTTTAAATCTGTATTAAGCTATTTTGACCTGAAGAACCGGAAGCACAGTCTGGAAAATGCGGTAAGCTGCCCTAATTGATTTGCGAATTCAAGTAATACCAATCGAAACTAAATAACACTCCCATAAGGAAGTCAGGCCTCGGTTCTGGCATGTCTTTGCAGCTAAAATGCAGCAGGAAGAGTAGAAAAAGTGGTGTTTTTAAACTAAGCTGGCACACATATACACGGACAAACACCTATTTGCTTTTACTAACCCCCGTAAAGAAGCTCCAGTTCAATGTGCTGCTTTCCAAAGTGTTTCATCTCTAAAACTCAACCTGATGAGAAGTCCGACTTAAATGTCAAGGCGACATTTGGGCTCGGTTTGGAGGACGAGGGTGCAGAATCGCGGCCGCGCGCCTCGTTTGTATTCTCCGCAACGTCGGCCCATCCATCCTACAAGGTGAAGCCTCTGTTTTCGTGGGTTGAGACTTTGGTTCGGGGTGAAGGTGAGAACTCAAAGTCAGGACGAGCCTTCACGGGCCAAAACAAATGTAGGATGGTGTGGAGTGCGAATACCGATTGCAGCTGATGAGTGATTTGCAATTTTCGAGACACTGATCATCATCCAGTGCATGATTTCGGACTGAGGGAACCAGAGGAAACCGATGCACTCACAGGAACAACATGCAAACTCCACACAAAGTTTCCAACCACCGACAAGCTCGTTTGAAAGTAGCAGTGATGGAGGAAGCTGAAATCTGCCTTTCCAAAAGAAAAATGACATGAAGCAGCGTTTTCAATTAGGGGGGTGCCGATTTGAAGTCAAACACCACTTTAAAGAGCTCAAGCAATCCAGCAGGGTTTTGACCTGGTCTTGATTTTAGCTGATGATCTGATCTCGACTCCAAACCGTGATGTAATCACACACTGGGACTGTTGGGGACCTCAGCAGGCTCCTCAGCCCCTCTGTAGTGGCTCCCCGCAGCTTCAAAGAAGCTTATTTCTTCTTCTTTCTTTTTTTATTAACTTCTTTTTCTTGCACAGCAAACAAACTCTCAGAGAGACTCCTCTCTGGCAAACAGCGTTAATAAATGGTGCTTTGAATGTTTTAATATTACATATAGTCAATAAGTCCCCTTTCAGAAAAAGACTGATTTGACAATGACTTTTTTTTTCTTTTCTTTTTTTCAATGCAACATAAACTTCGGTTTTGGCTTACATACAAGTTTGTGAGCAGGGATTCGTCTTAATTTTGAAGGTTAAATGGATTACATTTGATCGTTCGAAACAAACAAAAAAAAAAAAATGGCTTGAAAAGGTTGCGGACCTGCAGAGTGGCCTCCCATCGATCTCCATTTGCTCTTCTATCCACATCAGGGGTTGCACATTACGGGACAGGTCACCGGTTCAACAATGGTTGACACACACACACACGTGAGAAACTCATGATCACCAATCAGGACTGGGGAAGAACGTGGAAACTCCACAAAGGGGGGGCACACACCCACAGTGCAGCCCGCAGACAGGCGCGTCAAAAAACACCTGAATGGACATTTCACAGGTCTGGAGGATTGTTTCTAAAAGAAAGCATGAGGTGCATTGATAAGAGCGTTTCAGTGAGCCTCCCTTGTCTTGATTAATGGAAATGAGGGGGCGGCTGGCACGCTCCTTTTTTTTTTTTTTTTTTAGAAGGGTGCACGTGCGTGCGCCGGAGGCACGCAGCAGAGAGCTGTGTCACCGTCTCTATACTGTGACGGCGCGGGGGGGGGTGTGATGGTTGGAGGGGGGGGTTCTGGATGATGATGCGGGCCAAAGTCGTCAATCACGCGGATCGAAGCCGCAACATTAAATTACCACCACCGGAGCGGCGTCCCCCACCCACAACCCCCAACCTCGGGGGAGCGGTGACAGCGGCGCGTGAATCCGCCGCGGTTAAAGGCTGCGGTCTCCCCGGCCATCCATCAACAAGTCCACCAAAACAGTGCCAAAAGCAGAGACGCACACCGGGGGGGCAGGAGTGGGGGGTGGTGGTGGGGGGGGTTACAATCCTTAATAACACCTGTAACTGCACCGTGCAACGGGGAAGGGTGGGCGACGTAAAGCGGCAGCACGAGGGAGCGCAGCTGCGCAGCGAGGAATTACCGACCCGAGACCACCTGATAGGCTCAGGGAATGAAAGTGACAGCGCACGGAGCAACGGGGGGGGCGATCCCCGGCTCCCCCGCTGAGGAGAGCGGCGATCGTCACCGTTATTATTACAGAGATGGAGAACAAATCCCCCCCCCCAAAAAAAAAAATGACAGCCATCCTCGTAGACTGTCACCGGAGCGCATCTGGAGAGGTGGTTCACATCTGGCCGACACGCTGCCTGGCCCCCCCTCCCTCACACACATTTTTAAGACACACACACACACACACACCTACTCCGTCCGGTGCGCTCACATGTGAGTCCCCCTCCTCATGCCCCCCCTCCTCCTCCTCCTCCTCCAGAACTCTGTAAGCGCGTGCGGTGTGTTGCGGTGCGATGCGTGCATGTTTTGTGTAGTTTTTAGTTCCACTCACCCCGGCTGCTGTCACCGCCAGTCTCCGTCCGATCGCGTGTCCGACCGTGTGATTTAACGGGAGAAGAGGGCGAGCCGTGGACTCATCCAGCCCCCACCAGCGCCATCCATCCAGCGCTGCGGTCGCTGCACGCGGCTCTCGCGATACCGTGCCGTACCCCCCCCCCCCCCACCCCCCCCCTTTCCTCTCTCACGCGCACACGCACACACGCACGCGCACATACACTCCACTCCCCCCCACCACGTGTGACGTCGCTGTCTTATCGGCCCGGTTTGTCCGGCCCGATGCCGCCGCCTTTCGGGCGCGATGCAAGAGGAGTGCGAGCACACGGCGGTGACGTCATCCTGTTCTTTACCTGAGCGCGTGTGCTTGTGCGTGTGTGTGTGTGTGTGTGTGTGTGTGTGTGTGTGTGTGTGTGTGTGTGTGTGTGTGTGTGTGCGTGCGTGTGTGTGTGTGTGTGTGTGTGATGTTTCTCAATGTTTTTTAGTTTTTTTTTTAACATACAGATCTTGACTGTCACATGTGTCCCGCTGGCAGCGACGTGCAGAGGACATCTGTTCATGTTCTGCCAGCTCCAGTTTGCACACACTCACTATTCATAGAGCAGGTGAGAGGTCATGCAGACACCATTTAGCTGAGCAGCATGGGTGCAGAGGAGAGAGGAGAGAGGAGGGGGGGGATCTCCTGCATGAGCATGAAAATGTTTATTGACATTTAGTCAAGGTCAAAAATCTGTTAATTGCTTTGGCAGGTGGAAAGGCTATAAGCACAAATAATTATGGCTGCCACTGGGTGCCATTTGTGACGAGAGCAAGCAGGTGATGTTTTCTTTGACAACAGTGGAGTGGACTGAAAGGACATCAGATAAAAACCAATAGATCTATTGATCGATCTGTTTTATCCAACTGGACCTGATCCCAGTTGAACTGTGGGTGAAGGTAAAAGGTGCACCTTGGACAGGTCAGCACTCCAGCACAGGGCAAACACACACACGCACACACACACACACACCCACACACTCACCCCTCCAGAGTAATAAACAGGGAAATAGACCAGACTGGCTGGGAAAAGAAAACACACCCACAGAAAGAACAAACAAACAGGGAAAGTTTTACCGGCACAAGAACTGTTGGAAAATTTCTGGTAAATCCGTTGAATGTTTCCAGTAAATTTCCATGGTAAATTATATTAGCTATTAAAATCTGTTTTGTCGCTGCATCAATGCAAAATTGTCCATGTCCGCATCACGATGCAACATAGAAGGAGTTCAAATTAACACCCTGGACATTTATATGTCTTATTTGTAAGTTAAACATTAGGAATACCTCAAATGCGTTAAATATATTACCACAAAAAACCATCAAAACTTTGTCCACACGGACAGTTATTGTGCAACACACGCTATATTAAAAGAGTGTGAGATTAATAGAATTTCTTTTTTTAAATGTATCTCTACATTTGAATCCCAACTGACAGCTCAAAGTTTGAAAATAAACTAAAATCCTTTCCTCAGGCAGATAAACAATATTTGTGTTCGTCACACATTAAATTTGTATTCAATGCAGTGTTTATTTCCAAAATATTTCATTTCATTTCTAGTATTTGATACTATTTACTTGACTGGAGCATCAGTGAACATGCATCACGAGGATCCTCATGTCAAACCCCTGTTTCCATACAATAATCACATAGGTATCCATTTGTGCATTTTTTTTTTAAATAAATATAACCAGACAAGTCTCTAAGTATGTTTCCTTACCTGGTAGTGCTCGGGGTTGAGTTGTGACTTTGTGAAAAGGCTTCCCGTGGAAACATTCGTCTACAGTTTAAGCTGCCAAGGCTCTCTGTACAGTAGTGACACCAAATTAACACTTCCAATGTAATGAATGCAAGAAAATCCACCATTCAACCAACCTGTGCTGCTTTGTGTGAGGAAAACAGAATGCAAAACTAACCTATTGCATTGACTTAAAAGACGCACGTATATTAGAAATCGAGTTGAATATATGTCATCTATTCAAGGCTTCAATTTGAATTTAATATATTTGAGTTGTTGTTTTGGGCCATATCTTTGTTACAGTCGATTGTCAAATGTAAAAGTTCCGGGTGGTAAACAAGATAATCTGTGGCTCGAGATGCAATCATGGGCTTTTCGGCGACTTTCAAGCTCGTTCAGCTTTTCTTTTCTTTATTCATCAGCAGATAAAGTCACACAGCTCATGATGCGCGGAGGATTTTACAGTCCAGTGAAATGAGGACAAGCGAGTGAAGTCTGATGAAAGAAAAACACTAACAAGGGACCATTTGAGACGCAGTCGTTTTCCCACAGTTATGAATTCCCCAGGATAAGCATGAAATGAAAGCTGCTGGGCGTTCTGTAAAGGGGGAGGTTTATTGCACAGATACATTGTTTTAAGAGTGCAGAGTGCTTTTTTTTTTTTCTTTCTTTCTCTTTCTTCTATTCACACAGTGCATACATGAGTTCATAATGAGCAAAAACCTTAGTGAGCCTCATACATATTTATTGAGGGAAAAGGGGACGGCGGGCACACAGGAGACTCGGGGAAATACTTCACTCCATCAGGTCGTTTCAGAATAACGGCGCTTAATTTAATTTCCATGCAAATAAAGTACGTATCAGTGTGTGCTCAATGATGCCTCAGCAGTTCTTGCACTGCTTATATTATCGTGTCTTTGGTGTAAATTATGATCTGCCTCTCGTTTTCACAGAGACACTCGCATGTCAGTGTATTCTTTTTGTGTGTGTTTCAGGCTACTTGTGCTGTAAACGCGCTCGTGCCTGCATGCGTGTTCACAGGTCATCTGTCTCTCCGTCGAAAGGGATGGCGTCCAGGTCCATGTGGATGTGTGAGTTGTCCTCGCTGCAGATCCAGCCAATGGGCGTGCGGTTGAACGACGGGCGCGAGCGGATGTCGGCCTGCAGGGAGGGCAGAGGCTCTGGCTCCTCGGCGGTGGCGCTGAGCTCTGGGAGCTCGAAGGTCAGCATCTTGGATGCCTTGTCGTAGCCGCCGTATGGCAGCGCCGTCCTGCGTAGGGAAGGAGGATAAATGGGAGGGAGCGGTGGATTTGCTCAGGATTTGCTCACGGTTTGCATCAAACAGGTTCGAAGCGTTACAAATGCGTGATTTTGATTTCGTCATTATTATTTAGTCTGCAGCTTTTACGAGCAAAAGAGTCATTTTCCACCAAATCGGATTTAACTGGAAGTGCAAACCATGTTTAGCCTTTAGGATGAGGGTTAGGCTGACGCGCCTTATAAAGTCTCATATATAGTTTTGATACACAAACAAACACAAACTGTGTCTTATGTTGTATTTAGGAAGCTTCAATTACAAGTCAGGATGCAAACGTTTCATTACATTTGACCTGTTTTTATGCCTGATTTTATCAGTGTCACTCCTCTTTTTCAGCATTTCTTTATAAGCGTATTTAACATATTAGCTGTTTTAACAATTTTGTACATTTTTTTTTCCCCATTTCATTTATTTCCTTTAGAAACTCTAGTATTTACAGGGTGTTTTTTTTAAGCCATTTTAGAATTTTTTTCATTTATTTTCACTGTGGGAGGAAACCAGACTTCTTAAAAAAAACATGCACTCTTATCCAGGAAGAATATAAAAACATAACGAAAGCCCATATTTTAACTGGAGACTTTCTTGCTGAGTTCTCCCCGTAATGGAAAAGCCTGCTTATTCAGCAATCTGTCTTTATGAATGGCAACTTTTATGATCGGGGCCAAAAATAGTTCCCGAAATCACTCTTAATTCTTTCCTACGAAAAGTTGCAAGCTGAAATGTTGAAATGTGACGTGTGTTTGCGTGTCTCTGTACTTGTTGAAGCTCTTGTACTCAGGCAGGTCTGGGTGGATCTGGATGGGTCCCGGCATGGAAGCCCTCATGGTGGCTTTCAGCTCCTCGTTGTCCCTCATGGCCTTTTCCCACGGCGACACATACGTGCGTACGTACTCCTTCCTCCTCTTCTCTCTATCTGCCCCCTCGTCCACGATTTCCTCCACCTCTGAGACGCACGGGCATCGAAAAGCAGGGGGAATAGATTAAGAGAATAAAAGCAAACCTTAAACAGATTTGAAGAGCAAAAAAAAAAAGAAGAAGAAGAAAAATCTGTTCCTACTTTCTTCTTTTGGCTTCTCGGGCTTTGGTGGAATCGGAGGAGGGGACATCAGCAGGTTTTGGAGGTTCTGCTGGAGGATAAAAACGAGATATAATCTGATCTGAGCGCACGCGACACAACAAACCGCTGCATTCGAGGTCGGCGCTCTCACCAAGTTCTCGTTGGACACAATGAACTTCTCCACCCTCTGCTGCCTCATCTTGAACATCTTGGACCCCTTGTTCTTGAGCAGGGTGAGCTCCTCCAGCATCACATCCTTGGGTGTCTTGATCTTGGTGCCCAGGTTGAGTTCAGAGGCCTCTGGGTCTGACTCGTCATCTGATGGAGGAGGAGGAGGAGGAGGAGGAGGAGGAGGAGGAGGAGGAGAAGGAGGGTGAGAAAAGAGAGACGTTTATTCAATACAACGCTATTCGTCTCGTGTTATTTGTACACAACCTTCAGATCAATTCTGGATCCTACATGTTGGATTTATGGGCTCACAAATTCAATGCACACAAAAAAACTGCCATAAACTCTGCCTTTAGTTTGAATTGTCTTTGCGGTTTTATTCAACACAATTTCAAATTTTGAGAATTAGACTTTGTGGCATAAGCTATTTCAAATTGTTGCCCACTCATTAACAAACTTGAAATACAGTATAAAACAAATAATAATAAATAATAATAATAATAATAATAATAATAATACATAAAAATCAGTTCCTTTTTAAAATAAAATCCACAAATGTGCAGGGCATGCTATCACACCCTGGATGCCATACCTACCTCCTCCCACAACATTATAAAAGCAGCTGTTATGTTACAGAGGCAAATTTGACGACCCTGCATTAACTTCAAGGATCATCAGTAAGCCATGAGATCGATCGCTTCTGGACATTAATGCAGGAGCGACTGCTTTCAATGGTTTCAGCATTACTGAATGGCTCATTGATCTTATTCCTGCTCCTAATATTAATGACAGACTTTATGTAGAGACCACCACCAGTGAACATTTCTTTTGTCGTGATAACCATACACAGGATGGGCTGAGGAGGACACTTGTAAAACACTACTACACTTTCATTTAGTTATGTCTTAAGATTTTTATATGTGGGTATTGTGTCTTTTTAATTAAGTTTTTTGTGGATATATTCTTTCCTTCTCCAATTTTGCTTTTGCTTTGTCACTTCCTTATATTTTAGCCTGTTTATCTTTGTTGAAAGACTTTTCTATCTACACTTTCATAGCTCATTTCATCCCTGTATTTTATGTTTTTTCTATTTATCTAATGATCATATTGTCACACTCCCTTTGAATCATACTTACCTACAAAGAAGAATTGATACTAGTTTTATACAAACAGCTTCATTTATTGTATGAAAATGATTTATAATGTAATGTAAAGAACATATAAATATTGTATTACTGGTTTCATGCTGGACTCAAATATCTGAACCTTCCTGCTCTACTTTGCTCATGTAATAATCAATACAACCACTGGAGGTCCTCATAAAGCGTTTTCATGCAGTTGTTCGAAAATACCTTATATCTGCTTGCAATGGTCATTAAATTAAACTGGCGCTGTGTCATTCAGGAGATGTAGTGGTTTGCATTCTTGCCTCACAGGAAGAATGTCCCCCGGTTTGAGTCCAGGTTGGGTTTGAAGGGTCTTTGTGTGAGCTTATATTCCCTCCCTGCTCACTTCCTCCAGCTTTTCTTCCACGGCCTAAAAACATTCGCCTGAGCTTGATGCAGCAAGGATACATCTAAATCACTATATAATCACCTACACATTATTGCTATTTATAACTTTTCTCCTGAACCACTTGAATAAAATAAATTGCACTTCCAGTGAAGATTCATGCTGTGAACCATTTCAGAGCAATAAAGAAACAGAGGATTGGAGGTTTTTTTGCAGCACTGTCAGAGCCCATCTGGTAAATTAAAAGGTGTGTTTACGTCCCTCCACATCTCCCATGTTGAATGACGGATGTATAAGCTGGTAAAGGGCATGCTTTCATCATTTGGCGTCCGGGTCGTAGGCGCGGTGATAAATATGAGTGGTGGGCCTGCTGTGAGATGCTGGAAGTTGTGATCACATGAAACCATGGGAGTTGTCTGCATTATTGGGCCAAAGCAATATGTAGGAAAAGTCACAGCAGGTTTTCTGTTAGACCTGTTTATGGGGGGAAATCCTTGTAACACACTGCCCCCCCCCCCCTCTCTCTCTCTCACACACACACACCTCTACTCTCTTACAGTGATGGAGAGATCTGATGGATTTTACTGGTCCACAGAGCTCCTCATAAAACACTCTTCTCATCCACCACATACACTCTGATATCACTCATAACACCTGGAGTTCAGCCATAAACCCATCTACACACTCACACTCGCACACACGCTCACACGGACACGTCTATAAAGCGGGGAGTTGGCAATGCAATGCTGCAGAGAGCTGTTAGCAGTACCTCATAAATCAGACTTGTACAAGTAGGTGTGTGTTAAGTGTGTGAAAGAGAGGGGGAGAGAGAGAGAGAGAGAGAGAGTAATCGAGGTTACTGAGGAGGGCGAGCTCTCCCATGGGGATATTGATTAGAGTGTTAATTCAGAGGAATGTGTAACCAGAGCCTCCTGCTGACTGGGAGGAAACTGGACGGACTGACGGAGGCAGGGACCGGACACTCAGACTGACGGTGGCGCGGGAACAGCAGTGGAGATGACACCGAGGCGGCGGATGATGATGGATGTGTGTGTGGGCATTAACTGGAGCAAAATGAGGGATAAGCGGGATAAGCTCCGGAATGAGTGACTGGATACAGATGTGCCAATAGAAGGAGAGTTGATAGAGAAAACAGAGGGTAAAAAAAAAAAAAGCACGCATGGAGGAAGACAGATATTTCCTGTTCAGAGATTAGCAAGGAATATATTGTGGTGGGCTCTCAACGTGACACATTACGCAACAGGTGCATGACAATAGAGAAAATGTACTGGAGTTGTTGCGATGCTTTTTCAAATACGCCGCATGGCAGCACATTCAGGATAACCTTTTGTTTGTTTGGAATATCTCTAACTTGTGTGTACTTGTGTGCAAGGCTGTGTTATATTTCCTGGACACAAGCGGCCCAGTGGAGGTTACAGCATCTCAGCCTGCAGTCTCATTAATATGTGTGGGCAGTGTTTTATTTGGTGTGTGTTTACTCCGCTGGATAATATGAGTGTCCCAGTGTAGGTTACAGCAATTTCACAGGGTGTTTGATTAATGCGCTTTTAAAAACAAGTGAATGTGCCCAGTGCTTCATTTTGTGCACATTTACTGTGCATGATGATGCGAATGTCATAGTTTAAACATTTAGCAACAATTTAATCTACTGAATGCTTAATATTTCGATCAATCTGCTTTTAGACCCATCATGGTTATTTTTTTTAATTGTTGTTGTACATTGTGTATGTTTAGAGATCACCACTATACGCTGCAGTCTGATAAATATGCTCGTAGACGTGAGACACAGTGAGATGTGTTGTATGTCAATTTCACACTAAGATGTAGAAGTAAAAAAGATACATAAATCTGAGAAACCATCTTTTCATCTATTCAAATTACATCCTCAGTTTTCTGTCTCCTCATGAAAACTTGGGGCTTTTTCTCTATATTTAGACGCGGTGCACTTTGAGATTGAACAATTTTAGATTGCGCAGCAAGACTTTGAACAGATGGACCAACTGGTGGGTCTGGCAGAAAGAGCAGCATTCAACGCTGTGTTTCTCACGAGATCGTGACTCCTCCCGACAATAAGTAAAAATAAATAAATAAATATTCTGCTGCACAAGATGTGACTTTGGAAGAAAAAAAATAAATAACGGAAGAAGCTTGTTCTAAACATAAACAGTCATTGTAGCCAAACAGAAAGACCACATATTGTAAAGGAAGGCAACAGGCAGTCGGAAAATGTGTTAATGTTCTGAAATCTGTGGCTGAATTTAGCTTTGCGCTTTAAGAGTTTAATACCGAGCCGTGGCTACATTTTTACTACTTGTATTGCTTCCAGCTCAGTGCTGCGAACACACAGTGTCAAACAAATTTAGTTGGCGGCGGCGTCTGGTATTCTGTGCGGCCTATGATGGTGACAGATTTGTGGCCGCTCTGCCACCTGATAATGACCCTCACGACTGCAGGACATGCCACTTGCATGTTGGATATTCTGTCAATACTTGTTACAAGCATGTGCAAATGTGCGTTTCACAGTTGTCGCCATACAACCACATGCAATAGGTCAGGATGTTGTTTTATGATTTAATTGTGTTGCTGTGATTGTGTTTTACCGTTCTGGCTGATGTGGGTCAGGTCGGTGATGATCTTGCTGGCCTTCTTTCTTTTGTTCGGAGGGGCAGGAGCTGCGAGAGGCATGGCTGGAAAACACAATGGACAGATGATTTAGACTACTAAGTTTTGGAGGTCTATTTATATATCAAATCAATAACAAGGTAACTCAATATGAACGCTGCATTATATATTTTGACGATATGTGTATACGCACCTGTTATTCATACGTTACAGAGTTAAAATGTTCAAGAATACTGGGATTTATTTGACGTGCAACTATTATAACGGCAGCAAATTGAAGCATTGGCAAATATCTGCATCAAGAAAAGATTTGCACGCATCATTAATGAGAAAACTCCGCTCGCATCTCATTTGTGAGACGTAAACGTTTGCAACAAAGATCCATTGATCTTAGGGAAGAAAAAAATGTACATGAACCACACATTTCTGGAATCACTTCACTTTCTGTATCAAAACCAAACAATTAGGACAAATAACTGTTTAAATGCTTCTATTGTGAAGGCGATTCTTTATTGTTATGTAGTTATCAACAGGGTGTGATTTGTGCTGCAGAAGCAGAAAGGAAGGGGAAGGAATGCAACTTAAGGGTATTAAGTAGACGGAGGGTAAGTATAGCATCAATTTAAAACAGACACTTTTCACACACAATTTCACATTTCTGTAAAAACCCATTGTATTGTAGACAACACAAGGTGCAAGATCATGATAAAGGGTACAGGTGTATTGTTTGCAGAGAGCATTCATCAAAGTGTAGTTGTACAGGGAGAAAGAAAGTGTGAGTTAAGAGTTAATAGAGTGAGTTTCACTCTCATTGTTTGAGTGTTGAAAACTCTGCTTCACTCAGGCTCCTCAAATGAAAATGCAAAACCTACGCTACTCTTTGGGTGTCCGTTTACATGAGAATGGTGTCCAGAGCCGCTGATAATATAACTTTTTGAAAATGTTCTCACTCCATCTCCTTGGAAATGGGGGGGAAAACCCAACTTTTTGAAAGCATTCCGACTCCGTCTCTATGTAACACCGTTTTTTTTTTTCTGAAACGCTGGTACTGTGCAGGATGTGCACCACGGTCATAGTCATTTGTTCTTTTACACATGCATGAGGAGACAGATAATAACAACAATGGAATTCTCCAGAGTGCCATGACTCCCAGTCGATATTCTCCTGGGACTTGATAGTTTTATAGTTGAGAGTCACCTATAATAGCTGTCCAACTTGGTTGTCCGTCCATATAAATGTCCGCCTACTCACCATTGTTAATGTTTATAGCGTATTGTTCTCCGCGTGCATGTGTGTGTATGTGTGTGGTTTCATTAGAAAAACAAACAACAGCATCCACTACTGGCCCGACATATGTACTACATCATTTCCAGTGGAAGCAGACATAATTTTCAAGTGTTGTCGTGTCAACGTGAAACTTTTCTGTAATGAAAATACAGAAATGTTTTCACATGTAAATTGATCTTGATTTTCATTGCCGTGGAGGTGACAAAAATCATTTTCCTTGTTCTTGTGACCGCATAAACTACCTGTATTTTTCAACTGACCGGAATCCCTTCGGTTTGCTTGACCTGTTCGCTGTGTGGCAAAGAGCTTGGCAAATTTAGCAACACGACAGCGACAGGCAGTGAAATGTGACACAACAAAGTGTGAAACCTCCCCACACCTATTCACAGAATACTCCCTTATTCCTCAGAGATATTTGGGCAGGATGGAGTTGCACACGCGCCCAAAGTCCTGGCGAGCTCCAGCAGAACATCAGCGGATTCCCTAAATTAAGTTAAGCACACTTTAAACGTGGTGTGCTACCCCTGCATGCCCTTGAGAACATTAATTCCCGGTGGGAGCTTGTGTCTCTCCTGACTAGCCGCTCAGATGGGGCCTGGCAGTATGTCGCTGTCAATTGCTCAGGTCCAAAGCAATTATGTAAAACTGGAGGTTAGTCCCCATACAGGAGGAAAAAAAAAAAAAAGCAGGAGGGCCCCCTCTGCAGGGAGACAGTTAATGTAATTGCTTTTCATCCACTGTAATTGAAGCCCATTTCCTAGCCGGGGATTCAGTCCTGTGTGTGAGCTATTTTTACGAGTCCATGTTCTATAGTGCTCTGATGAGTGGGACTGTCATGAGACGTACATGCTTCGGGACACACACATACACACAGGTACACACTAATATGCACTCAAATAGCTCGTCTCCTGTGATTAATGTGAGTCACAGGCTGCTGGATTAGAGGCAGGAGATTACAGGTGTTTTTGGATGTTCAGGGAAATGCAAGAAGGAGGCAAGTACAGGAACTGTGCGCGAGGGCCTGGGTCCTGTTACCGCCTCTACGAGTGAAGAGGCGCTCCTGTCCCCCTCGACCTGCCTGTTTTAGCTCCAGATAAATCTCGAGGGGACAGCTGGGAAGGAAGGGCATCAGTCAGCACATTCCCAAATGCACACATACATCCATCCCCGAGGACTAAAAACTCCACCGCAGAAGGCTGCATTCCTCGCTGACTGCAGATTTCAGTAAGACGTGGTGGGAGGAGAACCGAAAGACGCCGTCCACCAACTGGCTCCCAGGAGTCCACTTTCTCAAGAGAGAGTGAATTTCAAGTTAAGGTTCAAGTCATGCAATCTGAAAAGTGAATTGGAAGTTTTTCTTGAGCAAAAAAATAATGTATATACTGCAGTATTTTATTGAGCATGTGCTTACAATTTTCTATTTTATTAACCCAGTCACCTACAAAGGTCTGCAGAGAAAACTCTAACCCGAACCCTAACAAAACTGTCACCACAAGTCAAATTTAATCCCACAGTATGTCAAATGTCACTGACCATCAGCGGCAGGGAATCCGCGTTCATTCAAGTCGTATCTGAGGAAAATCTCACTGGGTATCACAGACCTTCAGCACCTCCTAATGTCCTACCTAGAAGACTCAGGTATCCACAGGAAGACTCAGACCCAGGAGGAACAGGAATAGAGATTTCCAGGTAGATTGGTGTCCTGGAGCGTGTATTGTACTGCCTGCCCTCCTCTTCGCCCCGTGGTGACTGAAACCCTATCAGCAGGGCTGCTGCAGTGCTGTGGACCAGACCTGGGGGTGGGGTGAATCCAGTAAAGGGGTATAGACTCAGATGGGGGGTGGTGTTTTGAGTTCAGAAGTTGGTGAGTGAGAAGATGAGCAGGTACAGGTATATAAAAAATATAAGAAAGTTACCTTAAATAAACAGCCTCAATCGCGAAAAAAAATTATAATAAATGGAATGAAAGAAGTCCCTCCTTTGCCACATTCATTCATCCCTTGACCAACAAAAGAAACTGATTCGAGATATTTCTAAGTCCTTGCTCTTCTAATGTATCATCTTTTATTGTTTGTGTTGTGTTGTTGTTTGTTTTCCTGTGCTGAAACTTAATTGATATCGAGGAAGTCTTTTCCATCTGATTTTGGCAACCACATCCTTGTTGTACTTATTTCCTGACTCGTTTGTACTTTCTTAGTTCCGAACCAAGATTTAGAAAGAAAAAAGAAATCTGCTAAGGATTTGGGTTTTTGGATAGATTTTAAAGATGATAGCAATCTCAGGGGCTATTTCCATGGGGTTTGCATCTTCTCCCTGTGCCTATGTGAGCTATATATGGGGGCTTTAGCCACCTTCCACATCTTAAAACATGTGGCTCAAGGTGTGAGAGTGATGACTGCATGACTGTGTAAGGTTGGGGAATTTGAATCAGGCAAAACACAAAACAGGGAAAAGCATAAAACCTAAACATCATGCAGGGACTTCAATCATCCACAAGCACTGATGTGTTGTTGGACACTGAAATGTATCTTCCTGGGTGTGGTATGGGAGAATCTCCATCTCCTGTGACGTCCAGGCGTCACTTCTGCAGAGATCAACTCACCCCACATGGAAAGAACCTATATGAGGATATATGCGCCTATATAGAACATATAAGCAGTTTATATGCACATATATGCTGCATATATGCGTATATATGCCACATATAGGCAACATTTAGGTGCATATATGTGAATGTACAGGCCATATAGGTCTCCTGTACTGCTTCTTTATTTCCACATATATATATAGCGTATATATCTCACTTTTGCAACTGTCATACATTATCAAGGCAATAACTGAGAACTAACTAAAAAACAATCATGCAAGAAGAACATATACGTGCATATATGTACCTATATAGGTACCTGTATGCACGTATATGTGTACACATATATGTGCATATAATATAGGAAAACGGCCAATTTTATATATGTCACATATATTAAAAACCTATATTAAAACATATATGTTTATATAGGTTATTTCCATGTGGGGCCGTGTGGAGTCTGGATTCCGGCTCAGCCTGAGGTCTTTAATGATAAATGTTCGAATCCTGATGAAGAGATTAACGAGATGCCAGTAAAATGTTCCTTTTTTTTTTTTTTTTTTTTTTGCTCTGACTGCAGGTGAACAAGTGGCATTTGATTAAAGAAAAAAGAAAAGTAAAGAAAAACAACACAAAATAATAATGCAAAAAAGCAGGATACTGGTTTGTCTTAAGGGCTTTTGCACTGTTGTTGATGTGTTTTCCTCCCCCGTGTGAGAGACTCTTTGTACTTCCTCCTCCAGCTAGGAAACCTTTCGCTATGATTGGCAGCCTCATTGTGCTTGGCAGGAGTTCAGCCTGTATCACTGTGTCAGTCAGTTTGTCAGCGCACAGCTTTTTGCATTCAATTCATTTCCCTGCAAAGCCACAAGAACACGGGTGGTTGGGTGACGGTCGGGCGACTTTAAATACTCTAAATTACGTAATTGAGATCGAGTGACTATTGGAAATGAAAATAAAATATCCAAAGATTTTCAATTGAAATCTTGTTTTCTGACTACGTCTCACCCTATGTCCTGAATCCTTGACTGGAAAACTTCTCCACTACATCGTTTGATCTTCTTTGAGGCCTTCATTTCATCTTTCTTCCAATATAACCGCTATCTCTGATCGTGACAGATGCACGAAAGTGAGATCTTGTTGTGTCCAGCTCTAAACTGGAACAATCATTATGGGACATCTGCAATTACTGGCTCATACTAAAGAAAGTCCCCAAATTTTCCAAATTGCTTTTCTAAGAATCGTGAATGCCTTGATTGAATTTCATTGCGGTTGGGTGAACAGCGAAGGGGGATCAATTGAAAACCCAACATTGCCATTTTCCAAGAAAACAATGGAAATTGAACAGGTAAAGGGGCCTTAATAAATAATTATAAATTCATCAGACATGCAAACCTCCACAATCTGGCCGCACCTTCACCTTGAGTCTTGACTCCAAATACAGAACTCTGCTGACCGCAAAACATAGTAAGAGGAAAAGAGCTTCTCTGGCAAAGCAACCAAAGAGGAGATAAAATATACAGTGATGCTTCTCCTTCTGTCTCAATAACATTATAGAAAAGAAAAAAAAGCCATCAGAATTCGGAGTTTAACATTTGGATTAACTGCTCCAAAAATAGGCAAATGGGTGGTGTATGCATGTGTGTGTGAGAAACTGAGTATGAGAAGAAATAACAGTAAAGAGGTGTTAAAATAGACTAAATAGAAAGTTTTCAAAGGAGCACTGCAGTTATTCCAATGGGCGCAGTTACAGAAATGATGATACGCACACGCGCACACATATAAGACAAATGTGCTGAAGTGCAATCCAATAGTGGATCCACCCCAGCTTGTCAGCACAGTTCGATGCACTGCTGGGAGATGGTAATTCAAACTCAGGTTGGTAAATAGATATACATCCCGTTTATACAAGCTGTTGGGAAATAGTTTAGAACAAATGGTACAATTCATACCATTTTCTCCTCCAGAAATTGACCTGTTGAGCTAATTATTATTAATAGGATGGAGTCTGTGATTCATCAGCTTTGACACATTTCACATTCATGACTGACCCAGGAGCAGAATGTGTTATGCTCACATATTAACATGCGGCACTTAATGCAGACAGCTGATAATGAGCTCCCTGTAAACTGATTCTATTCTCTTCACTTATTTATGGACATTTTACTTGAAAAAGGCATGTCTTGAATTTTTCATTACATCCAATGTCTCCCACGGGTGACTTGTACACAACATAAATTCATGTTTCCTCGCCGATAGCGTCTTTAACCTAAATGTTTTCTTCTTCATAAGCTCACATGCTTCAAATACTGACTTGACTTTAATCAATAGATTTTACAATACATTGTGTGGATGTATGTGCGAGAGCATACATGTACACATGCACTGCTCATAGGAGGGATTTGGTGTTCATCTGTGTTTTCCCCTCCAGCAGCTAAACTTACTTTAGGGCCTGAACAGGACTAAAGTTAGCCCCATATGCCAACTGATCCCTGTCAAGGGTCAAAGGTTAGATCCCTTTCGGTGTCCATGGTTGGGTTTCACAGCACGGCAACCATCAGGTGGCTGTCATTAAAGCTGTTATGAAATGTAGGGCAACAATTCTACAGGCATATTGTTAAAAAAAAAAAAAAAAAAAGGGGGTGGAGGGTCAAATAGAAGATGATATTATTATTTTTTAAAAACCAACCTGTTTTTGTGAAATTGAACTCTCATATTGAAAAAATTATTTGAGGATTCACTAAAGGGATATTCAAAAGATGGAAAAGAACCACCTAATCTGAAGTGTCAGTGTGATTTTGTTTATGTTATTCTAAAATGAGACAGGAAAACTCCATAAACTGCAGTGTGGCAACACGTCATGGTAACAAATCCCACAGTGCCTCCATGTGGTGACAATTAAAACTACCGTGTTCTTGGTGCTTAAGCTGACGCTTTCAATTACTATGTCAAAGCTGAGTATTTCCTAAAAACACTTTCAAGCCAGTGCAAGAATCTGTTATAGTTAAAAAGGTGAGGAAAAGGGTAAATAGTGATGGGAGGAAGAGGAGGAAACATTGGGCCCAGTGTGGGAGTGCATGGTGACGTTAGTGGCACAGGAAGAAACAGAATGACAGCTGAGGTGAGTCATGTCTATTTTTATTCAGCTGCATGCCTCTGTGGAAAAAAAAAAAAAAATCACAGCCAAACAGACATGTTATACCTCTCTTGTTTCATATCAATAGATGAGAAATCAGAGCTACTGTAAAAGGCCTTTTCCTCCTCTGTGACAGCTGTTGTTCCCTACCCGGTGAAAGACTACATGAAAACAAAGCACACACTGCTGCACAGTGCAATCACACCAGAATAGAAGAAAACACTCATAATCATCAAACACAAATCAGTATATCTGTAACAGAGGGTGCAGTTCTAACTGTTAGTGAAATCACTGTTCTAGTATGGTGGGGGCGAGTTAGCAACAGGTCCAGCAGTATGTTTGTGAAGTTCTAAATCATATCTGCACCTTTCACACAAATATTCCTATTATATTACTTCCTAATATGTGCTTCCTGTGCTTTCTGTTTTTCTTCAACCCATCCTTGGCCACGTCTCTCGCTACAGTCTCATGGTTACACATCCTCTGTTCTTCTTTTACTATGCTAAAGCTAATTTCCTCTTCATTCAGTTCAATATTGATTATACCATCCCCCTCCCCCCTTCCCACAATGTCTCTCTTCACTTTCAATCTATAGCGGATATACATATCTTAAATGTTTGCCAGGATTTCACACTACATTCCCTTTTCAAAACACAGTGTTCCCTTTAAATACTGTATAACGAAATGCTTTCAATAAAAGAGTTAACGAGATGAAACGATACAATCTGCTACATGTGTGGCTGATCCAAACGCAGCTTTTGATGTAATGTGGCATGAAAAACCTCCAGCTGCAGCCTTGAATTACAATATTATGACAAAAAAAAAAAGAAGGAAAACATACAAAATGTTGCTCAAACAAATGTGTAATGTCCAGGAGATGATCAGTGCGTAGTGGATCCAGGGCGCCAAACACACGGCTGTAGACCCAGGTTGGAAATGCTGAACCTCGGCCTGGGGACCCTGCTGGGCGGGGTGCTGCTTGAAGGGGGGTTCAGTGGGCTTATGTCTGGGGCGCTCTTGAACTGCCGGTTGGAGGGCTGAGAGTGGGAAAAAGGAGGGGACTGCACTTGGCTTGAAGAAGAGGAGAAAGTGGGAAGCTGTGGGAGTGGGGCAGTAGGGGCCGGGGGCATTGTGGGAGACAGAGGGGAGGGGGCCCACTGAGGCTGGAAGGGCTGAGCTGGAGACAGATGTTGTGGATACGCGGCGGTGTCAGCTGTGGGTGGAAGAGACATGACTTCAGACTGCCACAGTGGTTCTCCGAGGGTGGTAGCCGATCGAGGGACTATAACTTTGAGGGCGGGCCCTGTGGATGTCGGCGGAGGAGTAGAGAAGCGCTTTATTTCGTAAACTCGAGCCGTCTTCTGAGGGCCGCCCGTCATGGGTTTCTGCTGCTGATAGGTAGAGATGCCTTGTGGAACTCCGCCCCCATAGCTGAATAGAGATGAGTTGAGCTGGTAGGGCTGGTGGTTCATAATGTCTATAGGCTTCAGGGCTGCTTTCTGCCCTTTCGGTCCAGCTTTTCCCGACTTTTGCACCTCAGGTTTCTTCTGTGCCTTCAGAGGGCAAGAGGGAGAGAGGAGGGGGTTGTAGCTGATGGGTGGTGGAGCCCGGATGTTGGATGAGTACTTCCAAGTGGCAGGGAGTGAAGGAGTGGGAGAGGGCTCTCTTGTCTGTGCAGGAGAGTAAGGGGCCGCAGCAACAGATGGTGACCGATCCACGACGTATCGATCCATCCTGTGTTGTCTCCGGGCAAACAGCTGGCCTCCCTTGCCCGCCAGCTGTGGCACCTGAGGGGTCTGCGGTTTGGGCGCCACGGGCGGTGGCCTTGATGCCCGCTGAGCCTGCATGAAGTTACAGGCCTCTGCTCCAAGCCGTAGCCAGTCCTCTTCAGGCCCTGATTCATGGCCTGCATCAGCACTGGGTGGCACTCCAGGCTCAGCACCGGACGGTCTTATGAAGCGGTCGTCCATGTTCTGGACCATAGACAGCAGGTCGGGGTTTACCGACACGTCCTTCTTCTGGATTGCACTGAACATCGGCTTCTGGCTGCTACGACGTCGGGCATCGTTGAGGATGCCGGTACGAGCAGCTGGGACTGAAATGCGCTGTTCTCGTGTTTCCAGTGAGTCAGAGGCCTGTGCAAGCAGCATCGGTGCATTTGAAGGTTGGGGGCAGGGTGTCACCACACCTGTGTCGTTACTGCAAGGATGGACGGCAGGGGGTTGGGTGGCAGGGGAAGCAGCGGGCGCGCGATGAGGGGAGAAGGCAACTTGTGTCAAATCAGGGGGGTGCGGTGAAGAAATGGGAGGAGCAGAGATGCAGGTGGAGGCAGGTGGGTATATGGGAGCTGGTGGGGAAAAGTATGTTGGCGGGGTGGCAGGAGGAGGGAGGTATGTCTGTGAGATTGCAGGAGCTGCAGGAGAAAACATGGTGTAGGGGGAAGCGTGTCCTGCAGGTTGAGGAGAAAATGTGTTTGCAGGAGGCTGAGCGATCGGCACCGAGGACAGAGAGGAGGGAGGTGAGAGAGCTGAGGGTGGCGAGTGCATCGAGGGGGGAGTGTTGCTGTTGTTATTTCTTGGAGGGATATACAGGGAGGTGCTAGACACCGCTCTCCTTGCATCCGGCCCGGATGGCTGGTGAGTAGGTGAGATGGTCACCATGGAGACAGCTGCTATGGGTTTGGTTTCCATGGTGATGGCTGTGGGTTTGGGTTGAGGAGGGCGAAACATCACGGAGGTTACAGAAGGACGAGAACCGGTGGGGCCAGGAGTGAAGGGGCGGGCGGTGCGGTTCAGATAAGCAGCGTGAGGACTGAGCCCGCTGTTATTGTGTGAGTCTGTGATCGGGGTGGGGTTAGGATCCAGGCTCACATGAGGGTTAGGGTTGGCATGTTGTCCATTCTGACTTCCAATGGGCAACTGAGAGGGCGGGCTCAGAACAACACTGGCCCGGCTCACAGCTACGGACCCTCCGTTGGTCAGTGCCACAGCTGGAGGCGACATGTGCGCTGAGTGGCTGGTGATTGGCTGCTTCACGTTGCTGGTCTCAGGCCTCGAGTCCTGATAAGCTGAGTTCTCTGGGACCTCCAACCCCAGGCTTCGATTGGCAGCAGTCACGAGCCCTGGAATCTGGTAAGCGGATGTATCAAATCCTGGGCTCTGATTGGTTGCTGGAGTTGTTGGCGTAACAGGGGTGGTTGGCGGGCAAGCACAGCTTCTCCTGTCCAGCAGATCCAGATAACCAGAATCCCACGTAGGGTCAAAAGATGACGAGAATCCCTCTTCGTCAACTTCAGAGCCACTTTGTACTGAACTTCCTCCTTCCTCCTCTGTTTCACCTCCTGTCTCCCCTTCTGTGTCTCCTCCCCGATCGCCTTCAGCTTTGCCAAAACAAGTGAGAGTGTACTTCTTCGCCCTCTGCCTGCGTTTCTTAAACATAAGCACCCCTTTGGAGTTGGGGTTTGGAGCATCAGTCAGCAAAGAAGCAATGGAGCGGCATTTAGTGCGAGCTTCCTTCACCTGTTTCTCCACCAAACTCTCGCCACGCTGCAACTCTGCAAGACAGGAAGAGAAAAGAGCGAGAGACCAAATTAAATGTGATGATATAGAGCAGAGATGAAGGAGGAAAGTGGTAGTGGGAGATTTGACGAGTACAAAAATGACAAATACCGGAAACATAGCAGTGTGACAGCCCTCACTGACTGCGAGTGGTGGACGATTTATACAGCATTATCTCAGTGAGGCGCTGTGATGAGTGTTTCCAGTGACAGACAGGAGTGTGTGTGGTGGATTTAGAACAAAGAATTCCTGCTGCTCTCCAGAGTTGAGTCACACACAACAGGAAGATGAGATCACAGCGTTGCTCCTGCAGAACTTCATGTTTGAGCACGTCTGCTTGCACTTGTCTCACTTATCCTGTGGGGACATTAATCTATTTGCATAGTTTATTGTTGTTTTTTTGAGGGGAGTAACAAAATAGAAGTTGTTCTTCTTTAAGGATTTACAGAAAAACATTTTAGAGTGGGTTCAAGGGTAGGGTGAAGTCGGGTTGAGGGCATGTATCCAGGAAATGAATGGTTGTGAGTATTATTATGTCCAGCGAGGGGGTGGAAACATAAAATGTGTGTCTACCAGCCTGTGCACATCGTGTTTGTCCCTGTGTCCCGGCTTAGTCTGGGGCTATTTGAGTCTTTAGTTTCTTGGCTCACCTCGCAGGAATATGCTCACCACATAACTATAGACTGATGCAGACTCTGTGTGCACACTCTGAAACAGACAAGCTGATTAAAACCATTGTTGGATGTAATTTATCATGAAGCAATCAGATTACTTGTATTATCTTCGTGGTCACATCACTTCAAGGAAGACTTTTTCAAGAGACAGAAAAAACATGTCGGTGTGGCCGACACTCAACATTATTTTTGACTGACCAATAGCTTTTATAGTTACCAAAACATTTTCTTTGTTTGAGTTGTTTGTTATTGCAAACTTTGCTCATGGCACGTTGTGTATATTCCGTGGATCTGTGAAGTTCAGGAGGTAGTTGTGGACTGGCAACAATGCAACCATGCTTTATGATAACACAATTGGGTGAAAATAGTGAACAAAGCCAGAGAAATGTTCAAAGTTCTGATATTTTGCATCAGTCTTGCTTGGTAATGATCTTAAAGAGGGATAAAGGTTTACAGTTCACAGTTGACTCATAAATACACAACTACATCTGAGGCAACACTTGAAGGTTACGTGTAGTTTTACAACAAAAATATTAAAATTTAATTAAACTTTTAATGTGAAAATTCGGGAGATCCAATTGTGCAATTTTTGTGCAATAATATTTAATTATTGTTAATTTCTAATTTGAAATGAGGATTTAGTTAAATTAGATTTCACCTGGCAGAGTTACTTATTTATTACTTATTTCAATTGTGTTTTACGGTGCACACTCAATGGCAAAAAGGCATTCTATTCTATTCTATTCTATTCTATTCTATTCTATTCTATTCTATTCTATTCTATTCTATTCTACATTGAAGAAACAAATGTGTGCACCAGATGTAATGTCCATTAGAAAGAAATAATTTAATAGACCTGTCACTGAAAAACAAGCATGTCAAACTGCTGGTAGCATGAGAGGAAAAGCCGGTGGATCAACAGAGTCATTATTGTTCATCCTCTGAGGACCGTGAAAATCTATACGTCCTAATCCGTCCGATAACTGCAAGGATATTTTAGTGTTGACCAAAGTGGTGCACAGCAACCTTTGTCACCACCCAGGTTCAGAATATGTTAACTTGTTTCAAGCTTTGTTGCATAGAATATTAAATCTTAGTTATTACAGTGCATAGCATTTCATTACAAATCAATTATTCTCACAGAGCTGAGTCTATTCAGCTTCAACAACAACAACAATGTCAAACAATAGTCACCTTTCTCTGGCGTTAACACGACACAGGCATTAATATTTCACATAATTCACCTTGTTATATTGAAAAAAATACAAACATTTCACTTCAAACTGAGGTTCTCTACAATAAGTGACATCCTGCGAAAAACCAAGCTCATTTCAAACAGTCTGAAGCGTCTTACCTCTGTGGACAGTGTGTGGGATTGCGTGTCCACCTACATCTGAACCTGTAGCAGATGTGAGGTCCCTCATCTCACAAGTGTGAGTATGTGTGCGTGTGGGTTTGTGTTTGCGTGTGTGTGTGTGTGTGTGTGTGTGTGTGTGTGTGTGTGTGTGTGTGTGTGTGTGTGTGTGTGTGTGTGTGTGTGTGTGTGTGTGTCTCCTTAACCTCCCTGAGACCCTCCCACACTCACCCTAACAGTGCCTGAGCTGCTCCGAGAGGTGAAGCGTTTAGTGTCTGTCTGCAGCTCTTCTCTCAGGACACGGCCCATGTAAAGACCTTTGTCTGCCTCCTGCCACCCGAACCAACGCATGATGTCAACCCACTATTCCTGTCTGCCTGACAGGCATCAAACACCTGTCCGGTCGCTGCCTCACTCTCTCTCTCTCACACACACACACACACACACACACACACACACACACACACACACACACACACACACACACACACACACACACACACACACACACACACACACACACACACACACACACACACACACACACACAGGAGAACAGGAAGACCCCCCCCACCCACCTCATACCAGAGGATACTTAGATAGCAGTGTCATTGACTGTGGATTTGCATGTGTCTATATTAGTTCATCAAATGAAATTTAGGTTAGAACTGAAAGTGAGGTCATAGGTCTTTGCTGACATGCTGCTGACGCCTCACACCTGAGTAACTTTGTGAGCACAGGGAAGCAACTTCAACGCAGATGAGGGCGCCGTCCCGTATTCAAAGCCTAATGAAAATATGCTTGTGCGTTGTAACGTGAGAAAGGGCAGGTCCCTGGACATCGCAGTCATCCTGCATTCTACAGCAGAGCGCCTCATCCGACAGCGTCGTCGCCTGAGGTCGTCAGCCTATTGTAGCGGATGACGGGTTTGTCATTACTGCAACATTTGCTCATATGACGCAGAACTCAGTCAGTGCGTAGCTATCCGGTTTAACCAGCTCAATGACATATTGGACAGATTGTCTGGCTGACAAGCAAACGCATAGTTCATCATTTAATGACAATATTAATATCATTCCAATTTAAAGAGCTCCTAACATTGTTATTGTGGTTATTTTTATAAGCTTACAACTTCAACAAGCTGTGAACTGTGTTTGATATTGTGGACACAAGTGGCTAAAATAAGGCTCATAATAGACCCACGACTGCTCCTCATAGTGGATCCAGCCAAGGAGGTTCTGCTCAGGATGATTAGGATTCCTGGTCATTAGAAATCCTCCAACAGGGACCAAGTGAGGAGACCCCAGGAACCGCTGAAGAGGTTGTTTTTGGAAATGAGATATAAAAACAAAAGGACATCGATGAATTTGAATATGTTATACCACCTTGCTGTCAAAATAAAAGAAAGTATGTACAAACCAAAGGTGGGGGTATATCCCTCCCATCCCTACCAGAAGTTTCCACCTTCACCCTGGAACATGGTAGCCATAGCCTAGCGTAAAGGCTTGAAATATTATAAAACACAAGAACAATATTAAACTAAATGTACCTTAAGAATAACTGATTTTGTGTGTTTGAAAATGTCTTGTTTTTTTGCATTTATGGGATTTATTACCTGAACGCGATAATAAGATTCAAAGTTATTGAATTCCCCTGTTCTCCATAATATTATTTCCTGTTTTCTATTTGTCTAACCCTGAAAAGAAGTTGATATTTTCCAAATTAACAGGATCACTTGACCATAAATAAAATATTGCTGTGTTAGAGCCAATTATTGCAGAACAGATGTACAACAAAACGATATCTGCAACACATTGGCATTATTATCCAGGCTCACAGAAAAGTAATGGTATCCCCCTGACGGTTTAACTGTTGCATCATAATTAACGTGATGTCACTGGTCAACAATATAATCCTTGACGCTTGGATTTCCTTCAATAAACATCCATGTCAATAATTGCTATTTCCAAAACAAACTAAGAAGGATATCCACGTGTAATTAGAGTCACAGAAACTGTAGTGATACAGTCAGAGGTTTCAATGCCTACAAATACACCCACCGTGACGAAATACTCAGAATCCCGAGGAGAGGGACTGACCAATGTTACAGTGGACGGCAAGCGGGTGAGGAGGGGTGAGGTGGAATACCTTCGCTGGTATCTGGTATATCTCACCCCATCACCACCAGAAATGAAAGTGTAACCGGACCAACCATTTCCATGAGACGACCAGCAGTGGGTGATCTAGCTGAAGAGTTCAGAATGCACAGCCAGTGTTTGGCCTTTTAATCAGCTCTCTTATGGCCACATTTCATTTAGATTTCATAGCTTTTAAATTATCAATGAAGGTTCTATGAGTGAGAATGAGCTTCTGGCCTCTTTTCCAAAATCAGTTCTTAAATATGAATTTCTTTACTGGACTGAGAAGCTCCTGTTACAAATATGTGAGAAATTGTTTAAATATCATAGCCAAGGAGCTAAGCTCTGAGAAGAAAGCTAAATTCTGTCCTCTCCAGGATATTAGTCAAAGGTTGTGAAAGCCAAGATGGCACAGAGAGAGTGATCTTAGTTTTTTCAGCTCGGATTTTGAGATCAATCACATTTGATAGACGTTTGAAACCAGCTACGCAAACCCAAGCTTATTGTGGTGTATACCTTATATATCTGTGTGGACTTTTTTGCCTGTTTCTTTCCTGAAAAATGCATTAAAAAAAAAAAAATCCTTACTGGCTTGCCGTGCTTTTTCCACGTAGGTGCTGGAAAGCTCATCACTGACGGGCGTCTGCTGCAGTCCCACCATCGGCACAAGATGGTTGCTGGAGCTCAACATCATGGCCTCTTTTGCCCGTTCGGGGGACACCAGGGGTGGGCAGATCAGGGTGATGCAGCCCCCCACCTCCTGGAAGCCGCTGTCCCCTTCTCCCTCCGCTTCCACCTGGTCAGGGGTCGGGGTGAGTGTGTGAGGGGTCAGGGTGTGTGGGGTGTGTGCAGGGGTGGTCCACTCTGCCTGGAGGGGTTGGTAGATGAGCTCCCTCCGAGGGACACCCAGGAGACAATGGGCGTCCCACTGATCCTGTGTGGAAACTGCCGCGTCTGTGGCACTCTCGTACCTTCAAACACAACACAGACCACTTCAGTTAGAATGTGCGCTCTGGGAAATTCAACTGACTGAATTTCTTCTTGTTTTTTTTTTTAATTACATTTACTTGTTAATTGTTTCATGATGTTTACAGTATTTATGTATATCTTCACTGACTCTCTAACATTATTCACATAGTATCATGTAATATTAATAATAACTTACACAAACAACAATCACAAATCGCCATTAAATGTGAAGGTTGAGGGTGGTTTGTATAAAGTGGAGGATGCAAGAAATTACGCAGTGGGTCTTTATAATTGCCTCAATTTAACTGGTTTGGGTGATGTTCTATCTTTTTCCACACTTTTTTTTTTTAATTTATTAAAACTTGTGTTAATTCAAGTCTCTGCCCCAGATTTGTTGTTGTTGTTGTTGTTGTTGTTGTTGTTGTTGTTGTTGTTGTTGTTGTTGTTGTTGTTTCAAATGTTGTTTTCCTCCTATCTGTTGATGTGGTCAAGAACACTTTGTGGTTTGTTTGTTTGTTTGTTTGTTTTTTTCTTAATTTCAACAGCACCAAACTCCTTTCCAGGGGCCATACACAGGTTTGATCTAATTTGTGGCTGTACAAGGAAAATAATAGCATTTAACCTTGGAATACAAACAACTCCAAGTAATAGTTTCAGTGCCAAACAATACGAGTGCACCTTGAATTTTTGATGTAGCTTTTAATTAAATCTTCTATAAACAGCTTGAACCTTATTAAGAAAAAAGCATTTGAAAGTTGTTTTCACAAACTCTCCCAGAGTGAGTCGCCTTCATGATTTTGATACCAACGGTTGCTCCAGCGTCACTGAGCATTGCTGCCATCTGCTGTTCAGATCTGATTCGTTGTGGCCCTCAGACAACATGTTTGACACCTGTGCAATACACCCAACATGCAGTTGCTCATTTTGGCCCGTGAGATAATTTTTTTAATAGTTTTAATTTAAGGAGTGCTATTGGTGAACAAGGTCCAAAGTAAAAACCAAAGAGTCAAATCCTAATTTTCTATTCGTCGTTAATATTCCAAATAGGATTGACATCTCTTACCCACTCATCTCCGACGTCTCCTCCTCCTCTGTGTTGTCGTAGCGCGCAGGTGAGCGTGCATGAGGAGGCGTGCGGCGTTGGCGGCGGTGGACGTGCGACTGCGTGTCTGCGTCGCTGTCCGTCTCCCCGTAGTAGGCCTCGCTGTCTGGAGGGGAAGTGATGCCCCGGGGAATCTCTGCGGGGGAGAGGATGGAGGAGCTGCCAGAGGTCAAAGGGGCCACCGGAGGAGACAGGACCCTGGTGGAGGAAGTGCGGGGTGATACCGAGCGGCCGGAGTGAGACGCCGCGTGAAGCCCAGAAGCAGCCCTGGGAGAATACAGGAGACAGGATGTGAAATTAGAAATGATGAATCAGGTTGGATGATGTGACAAAAAAAAAAAGGTCTGTGCTCTGACCTTTTGACCCTCAGGCTGAGCGTCCCGCTCTGTGTGTCTATGAGGCTCATGGCCTGAGCGTGACTGAGCTCTGAACACACGCGATCGTCAATCGCAACCAGCTCGTCGTGCTCCCGCAGGCCGGCTCTGCAAGCTTTGCTGCGTCTGCGCACCTGAAAACAGGAGGATATTTGTGAAGTTTTACATTTAACACTCGAGTCCAAGTCAAAATACAGCTGCCTGTTCCAATAAATACTCTGTAAACAAAAGTAAAATAAGTGCAAGTTGTGAAATATCCTGGAGTGCTGCAATGATACGTGGGACCTTCATCTCATTGCGAGAATAGCCACACCACCCCGCTGTGTGATGGACACATGATGCTTGTCTTGAGACATTAACCTTTATGGGGGCCACCGTTGTGTGCAGACACATGCATGTCATCACATGTCGGCACACAGAATCACATGAACACACAATATAACTATGACACAGTGAAACAAGTATTCTAGTATTGAAACAGAAACTAATAATGTTCTCTATATTAAAATGATGACATGGCTGGACTTTGTATGAATCACTATCAATATGATTAAACATGTAATTCTGTCACATTTTATTTGTTTAATGATCAGACAAGTTTAGATGCTTAGAAATGAACGTGAAATAAGTGTCTCGGGAGAAACTCAAACTTTCAAAGCAAAGAATCTTTCAATTACTACTGACTATAAAGTTCTTTTGAAGGATATTCCCATGATGCTGAAGATACTAACTCCAAATATTTGGTCATAGGCTGGCTTTTATATTCAGTTCTCTCTGTATTCAGGAGTTCTTTTCTTGTCCTCTATCCTCCCCCTCTAATTACACCTTGGTCCATCTGTGCTGTTTTCTGTATTTTACCTGGTTTCAACCCCTGCGGTTTACTTATTTTACACCACCTAGTTTTTGCAGTCCATTTTCCCTTCATTCTACATAAAAAAATTATCTATTATTGATTACTTGACTAATTGGTAATTATCCAAACTGCTGCAGAACAAGGTCTGTTGCTCAATACTGCAACTTTTCCACAAAATTTTTGATCCTTCAGCAAGAAGGAGTTGTCTTTTGGCGGCAGCCCTCATCAGCCCTGCATCAAAATAGCTCATAAACTCATGCAGCTGCTGCTGGAAGTCGCTGTGAGATGATGTCAGAACTCTCTTTAGGAAGCATGTCTGTATTGGGGGTGGGGGTGGGGGGAGGGGGGGGTATTCTTGTCCAATCGATTACAGTTGACTCTAAAAACAGAAGATAAGGGTGTTCCTTCAGTTTCGCACACACTGTATCACTGGTGAAGGTGAAACGTGGAGTGTGTTCCCGCACCCACTTACAGTATTTTGCTTTTATCAGCAATCTCTTGACCTAATAGTTCTTTTCAGAGCCAACGTCACTAGTCAAGTCATTTATCGTATGTTCACACACAGGCATGCACACACATTTATATATATACATATACATATACAACACAAGTGGGCATCACGGAAGAGGGGGTTTGAACAGCTGCCCCTCCAGTCGGGACCAGAGTTCATGCCTGTCATTCACCATATGTTCCCGACGCAACCCGAAATAAAACCTGCCAGGCAGATCAACCACATTCCTAGACAGACGTAGGAAGACGGCTGCTTCTCGGATAATCAACAAAGAAACATCATATGCTGAAGGGAGAAATATTTTCGTGTGTGTGTGTGTGTGTGTGTGTGTGTGTGTGTGTGTGTATGTGTGTGCGTGCGTGCGTGCGTGCGTGCGTGCGTGCGTGCGTGTATCGATATCATTGTGTGAACAAGAGGTCGGCCTTTTTCCATGCTCAGCTTCCAGCCGCTCTTAAATGAGCTATTTTGATCCTTCAGTTTGTGCGGCGGCCCCTCCTCGGCTTATCTGAGGTATGACCCAACACACATAAACACACAGGAGCACATCCACCAACCAAGAGGAAGCACAGCCGACGTTAAGGTGACCTTATCTGCGCGAAAATCCTGGATAAAGAGATGTCTGTGCTTCCATTTTGAAGCCGAGGTTTTCGACAGCTCATGGGTGACTGGCCAACTTTTCCCATGAGGGTGAGCGAGGCCAAATTCTTGCCGTCCAGAATAACTTTTCTATTAGAGAGAACATCCAAAGCTGTGAGCAGATATAGACACAGACGCAAAAAGCCCTTGAAGAAACTCAACTATTAATTTTAGCTTAGGCTTAATCCTGCCTTTCATCCTAGCAAAGTGTATTTTGTGCCAATTGTCCACATAATGTGCATCGTGTTCTTGACACGGACATGCAAATGCAACGCACGTCGGTTGCAACCTGTTTTAAAGAATTCCTATCAGTGCTATGGCTCGCCAACGGGACGTCGGGTCGAGGAAGAGCAGCACACGAACATGTCCTCACGCAGTTCTCAGACCCATAACATCAATCACAACAGGTGAGAGGCCAACAGCCTCGTGAAACCCGACCTCAAGTGGAAGGATTACCTCAAAAGTCAACAGGTATCCGGAGATAACTTTCATGCGTTCACATACGTTGAACCTCTTTCTGCTCCAGAGGTTCAGGGAACGGATCGTGTCATTTCTCTCGAATGTGGCAAATTCACTACAATGCATGTGACGAAAACATTAGAGAAGAATTCCTATCAGATCAAATTGAGTGACATACCTAGATGTTGTCCTGATGTTGACAGAAATATATTGCATTTCAGTCCAAAGGTATTGACTTTACAACCATCAAGAGCTAAAATAACAAGACAATGAACACAAATGATGAGCTGGAGTATAAAATGTTATGGGTCGATAGATACAATGGTTTTGGATGATCTTCCAATCACGGTTTGTTGTATTAGCTCTCAGAGTTTCAGCACATCGAAGGATGTTTTCATTAATGTTTGATGTATTTCAATTATATATGGAGGTCCGAACGCCACAAAGGACCACCGAGGCCCCCAATCAACAGGTGCACACTCAATGAAGCCTCTGTGGCTCCTGTTAGCACCTCGCCAGTAAATCTCCTCATTCATTCACGTGCACGTCGTACCTTTGCAACCTGTAGAGGTTTTTGCAGCTCGGCCCCTCCCTGCAGCCTGAACCCCCACGGAGCTCCTCCTGAGAGGGACACCACAATCTCCTCCGCCACCATCCCTGCTCCCAGCCGGTTGAGTCCGTCTTTTAAAGAGAGAAGGTGTATAACACACACACACACACACTCCCCTTCTCCAGTGGCTCTCACTCTGCCAGTATCAACCAGTGAGTGTCTCTCAGAGCACCGGGTGAGCAGGGGAGTTCACTCCACCCATGAGGAGACAGGGTGGCTGGCTTTCATCTGCTCACACTGGAATGCATGTCAGAGGGTGGGCGAAAGAAGTGCACACACTGTGTGTGTGTGTGTGTGTGGTGGGGGGTGTCTTCATCCTCCCTTGTATTCAACACTTGCCATGTCACTCTCAACACTCCTGATATACGCTCCAGAAATAACTATCAGTTCCACTCCCTCTCTGACCCCGGCCCAGCTGGGCTCGACAGGCACCCCGGCACACAGCTCTGTCCTGGTTTCCTCGTAGAACCCCAACACGACCCAGCACAGAGCGGGGGGGGGGGGGGGGGGGGGCTCTGGAATTTAGACACTTCAGGAATTTCATGAGTTTACTGGCTATAGAATAAGTCGTCTGTACCGAAGGAAGTTCTCCTGCGGCTCCCTCTATGGGACGGAAAGTCTGCGTTTCAGCCTCGCTTTTATTAAACCATCAAGAAGCACACACATTATTTAATGCAGGAAAAATAATTCAAAGTGAAGCTCTGGATTCACTTCTGGATCCCAAAATGTAACAGTGCAGAAGTGGGAACATTTGGACTTCTGGGAGGGAACTGTACATTTAAGCTTCGCGGCAGGAAAGTGTAAAGCCACCACAGCATGAACACACAAAGCTGACACAACTCAACATCCAGCATCTGTGCATGTGAGAAATAGTTTTCACAAAGCTTGAACATCATTGCAGCCCTGCTGCAGCCCTCCAACCCACACACAGCGCACACATGTTTATTATATTGAACGGCTATAACAACCTTTAGGGTACCTTCATATACAGAATAATATTATGATACTTTTCATATAATATTGATATTTTATGCATTATTACAGTATTCCTAACATAGTATATTCTCTTTATATCCTTGTGTTTCATTCAAGGCTTAATGAATGGATTTTGCCTGCAAAAAGAAAAAAAAACAACTTCAAATGTGTAAAAGTGATGTGCAATAATAACCTTTAACTTATCATTTCATCAGTGTGTTGATTTGTTACAGTTTGGCTCATCGTTTCACAGTAGATTATAATATAATCATTATATGTGCTTGACCTTGCTGGTTGTGTCTTGGTGTTTTGTAAACAGGTCACCTTCTCAAAAGTGTTCCTCTCTGCATAAATGTAGCTTTCATGGCTTCTGTGTTTCTTATTTGCATTGTTTTATGTTTTCATGCTTTGATGCCAGTTCTCTTGAATCCCCGTGTGCTCGTTTTTATTGCCCTGTTCTCTTGTTGTGATGATATTTTCCTGCCTCCTTCTGGTTGATCTTCGTCCTTACTCTTGTTCAGTTATTTTTAGTCTATCATGTTTGTTTTTTCAGGTCAGTCCTTTTAATATCTGAGCCATGTTATCTGTTTAACTGTTTCACGATGGTCATGTATATCTTGATTTTTTTTGGTTTGTTTGTTTTAAAAGAGAATGAGAAAAATTCACAGCATGTGTTTCATTGAAAGGCACACTTCTATGAATAGAATAGAATAGGATAGAAAAATCTTACCTTACTTACCATTTGTCAATAAAATTCTATAACTAATTAAAAAAAACAATTGGGGGGCTTTTTTTTACTTTGTAGAACTTTGAAGTTGTTTCAATGTAAAGTGCATTACAAATAAAATCTATTATTATTACTATTATTATTATTATTATTATTATTATTATCTTTGCCAATGAAAGTTAGGTGAGAGTCAGAGGGTTGGAAGAGAAGGTTAGGTCTTTGTCTGCATGTATGTATTTATCTATATGTATTTTACCCCCCCCCCCCCCCCCCCCCCCCAAAAAAAAAAAAAAAGAAAAACCTTACCTGAATTGCATGAAATTTTCAGAAAATATTTTTCATCATCCAAGGACCAAGTGATTAGATTTCGGGACATAAATGGCGAGATGTTTCCAAATAAATCCCCCAAAAAACTGTGGAGGAAAAAATTGTAATACAAACCATCTGTTTGCCATGCAGACGCTCCCGACTCAGTGTTTCACGCAGTGATGCAGCTACTTGACCTACCTTGTTAGCATTGATTTGCGCTGACCGCTGGCATTCTCGGAACGGACGGGGAGAAAGAAAAAGTGTGTAATGTCAGGAAGGCATTGTTTAACTTTCATGAGAGAAACGCATTTAATACGCAGAATATGAAGGTGGACATTTGACGCTACACACTCATTTTACAGTAGGTGGCGGTATGCACCTGAAAGCTGTTTGCAACCCGCCAATAAACAGAAGAAGAAGAACGCCTATCACGCTACTGATGCTAACTCGGTTCTACAAATAAATGTGGCTTTGGCGAAGGTCTGCGCTCCATTGAGTGTCAGTTGTATTGCTGTTGTTGTTAGTATTATTTTTTTATACCAAAAAAACTCATTACTGTGAGATGATAATGCCATTAATTAGAATTGCTGTTCCAGTATATTATTTAGTTTGTTGAGATGTATTTTTTCCAGTTCATTGGTGTGTTATTGGAAGTTTTGATCGAAACGCTTGTACTGTTTTTCTTTTTTTCCCTAGTTCTCGGTTCTCCGGGGAGTTCCCGATCCCCGGTTCTCGGTCCCGTGTCCCCGTGTCCCCAGTCCTGAGTTGTCCGACTGAGCGGAGGAAGTGTGTCGGCGGTGTCCGGATGTGGACGTGGCACAGCGCTGCAGCAGTTCCGCTCATGTCCGTTTGTGAAACCAGGAGGATTACCGAGCTACACCCCGGGACGACGTCGGCTCCCCAGCTTGTCCGCCGCCCGGTTTCACCGTTTGCCGCAGCCCACGGACAGCCTTACTCTTCAGCTCGCTCCTGAGGTAAACTGTCCCCCCGGAGGTCCGGGTCTTTGGAGGATCCGGCTCTTCCCCGGGACCCGACGGTCCAGCTAGCCGCGCTAACGCTAGCGGATGCTAACGGAGCGGCTAGCGGCGTTAGCATCCGGCTGTGGCGGTCTGTCCCAGCTGATTCTCCACTGCCGCTGTCATCGTGACCCCAGCTGTCCCGCTGGTAGCCCCGTCTCAATCACACGCCAATGACCCTTCCAATCCACGTCCTCGTGTTGCTGGTTCACCCTCCCACAGTCACCTACACCTCGACCACAGCAGTAGCTTTGCTTTAGTTGACATGTTATTGTGCTAACGTTAGCCACCGAGCAGGCTAACTCCTATGCGGCACTCTCCTTTCTTGTCCATTCCCGTCGCCGCTTCAGACTCCCCTCACACTCGCACCTGTCTCACGTCCTTCGACGCAGTGTTTCTCCTTCACTTTTACACACTTTCGTCCTAAAACAGTGCCCAGTTTGTGCGGCTCGGCCCGGGAGCAGATGTGGGTCACTTGCTAGGCCCCGACACACTAAATAGCTGCTCCGGCTCCGGCGATTGTGTTTCTCGTCGCTTCACCTGCGCTGCTGAATTATTCAAAGCCCCGCTCGTTTAGCCCGATGTTTGTCCGTTAGGTGATACTCATCACCCTGTCATATAGGTGAGACCCGTCCTCCAGAGACCCCAGTGATTAAATGACATCATGTTGAAGCCGACATGTGATATTACAGGAGTGGTCGTGAACTTGTCAGGCTCAACTTTTAACGTGGGCTCCTGTCATTGTTGTGGGATCTGTAAACAGTCACTCTTCACTCTTTCCAGGCCTGATGACACCATTTCCCCCTAAAGAGTCTATTGACAGTATCCCTGGTTGACATGTGTCCTTGTGATCAGCTTCAGCGCTGTTGTGGCTGTTTCACGTTTTTGTTTTTGGTTATTTTGTGGTTGTTGTTTTTATTACTGTCTTCGTTTTCCCTTGGCGATTGCGAGATTTGAATACGTACTTTATTGTTTAAATATCCATTTCTGGTCACTAAACAACCTTTGTTAATGGATATCCATTCAGCAATTCTTTATTTATTGCATGTTTTCCTGTCTTTCATTCTTTCATCCAGCGCCCCACTTTGTCCCTGTGTGGTCATGTGTTGCTGTTGTGGTAATGCTCTCTTAAGTTTTAGACCCGGGGATCCCTCTTGGGTCAGTTTAACTACTTAATCGCAAACTCACACATGACATGGTAATGCCAGAATGGAAGCCTGTGAATCAGATTTGTTTTGCATTAAAGACTTTGACCTAAGGTTAAGTTTGCGGTGACGTTTGTGAGATATTATTTCAGGAAAAAATATCAGGGGCTTGTGAGCAATTAGAGGGTGTGACCAAGTTAAACATTTAAAATCAATAAAGGTGTTGTCGCTGCACCAGGAAATAACGCCATATAACAGGTGCCTGGCTGTGTGAGCATATAGATTCAGGAGCCGTGCAGACTGTCTGCTGAATTAGGATCTATAAGTGTGTTGTGTTTGGGCTCACAGTTCAAATAATAATATGAACCTGACAAGCTTTTATTTGTATTTTATTTAATTTTTTTAGATCATTTAATAGCTGTGTATTGCTTCAGTTTTGTCGTGCCCCGCCATCTGAACAGGTTCTTCTTCCTTCAGGCTCGGGTGGGAGGGTTGTTCCAAGTATTCCAAAACTAGCACAACAGCCATAAACTTTATTCTCCTCACTGCAGATGTCCCGACACTCATATTCTTTCTTTAAAAATAAATTCAACGGTTTTAGTTTTAAAACGTGATATCGCAACAATGTTGCCACTGTGTTGTGATTTCATCCAGATTTAGGGATGAACTGAAGATGAATGTAAACCAGCACACTCCAATGGCGTCCCCGTACGGCCAGCCGCAGCCTGGCTACGTCCAGCCCGGCTACGCTCCACTGGATGGAGGATACCCAGCACCCTACGCGCCCTACAATGGCCCCGCCTCAGCCTATCAACCTGGTGCTCCACCTCAAGGTAAGGAGCTGCTTTCTGAATCCGTGTGCTTCAGAAAGAAACCTCCAGCAGGGGCAGATAAGATGCTCTTCAAGCATTTACACGATAACGTTAACCCGACCTGCTCCCAGCCATGAGGGTGATCATGTGTGTGTGTGTGCGTGGGAAAGTGTGGCATACTAATCTAAATCTCAAAAACGCCTTCTCATTCCTTCACTTGGCTTTGTGCACCTCTCTACATCTGTGTGTTTGCCCGTTTCCCCTCTTTTCTTGTATTTCAGGTTATTCTCCTTTCACAAGCTTTCCCTCTAAAGCTGTGGCACCCAACCCAGTCTCTGACCTCTCCTCTCCTCTTGACTTGGGTAACGGCCTCGCCTCTGTTCTCTGCTCATTTCACACTCCACGTGCTCTGCAATCATCAAATCCTCCCCGTACCTGCAGGCCTTCTTCTCTGCTGCCACGTCCTTGTATGATCAATGATCTGGAGTAGAGGAGCCTATTTATCTTCTTTTTTCTTTCCCACATATGCTCCAAATATAATCATCCACTTTTTTTTTTTATATTACGCTGCATTTTTACATGCTGTTGTTTGTAGTCTGCTGTTTGACACTCGCTCTTACGTGCACCGACCGATCGCTGACATCCTGATAGTTTATTCCGACCCATGAGCCTCGCAGACCCTCTGGCAAAATCTGGGAATGTAATCGGATACTTCTAAAAATGTGTTTGGCCACCGTGGAGGCCTTCAGCCATCTTTAGCTCGCTGCTCCGGTCTCATCGCATCAGTTCTGAGCCCTGAACGGATTTAGGATTTTTTTTTTTTTAAATGTCCCCCTTTTTTGCCGTCATGTACAGTAAAGCATTTGTTCTTGTGTTCCAGGTCCCGCCAGGGGTCCTCCCACCTCTGGACCGCCCCCCATCTCAGCGCCTCAACAGTATAACCAGTACAGTCAAAGTCAAGGCGACGTGCAGAATGGCCCCCCTCCTTTGACACAAGCACCACCCAGGTAACTACGCTCCGTTTTTTTGTTTGCCTTGTGGCATAATCTACCTGAAAACACTGGAAATGTCCACAAAGACGAGCATTTTGGGACATAAACTCCTCTGAATTTCAAAAACCTGCAGGAACCCATTTGAGTGTGAGTGAACACACTGATTTTTACAACAAAACTAAATTGCAAACCCTCTGGTCAGTCTTTTTTTTTTAACTCTTTATACACCGAGTGACCGTATTCAGTAAATACCTTCTACACGTCTACACTAGCAAACAGATGTGTTGCTTGTGAAGGGTTTCTATGCTTGACCTTGAAAACAATAATAAAGATAGGTGAAGTAACAAGATTCTTAAAAAAAAAAAAAAAAATCTACAGCCACTTTTATGATAAAGTTTTGGGAATTTGTACCCATTTCAGTATTTCATTCTCAAGCTCCATTATTTTTTCCACTTGTTTTAGTTTGTGTATGTCCAGCATGTGTGTCTTGGTGTCGGTCATTTGAGCTCTTTATTATTTGATCCAGATCTTTTAGCTGGAATCCAGTGAGATTTTAAAGTGGTCAACGGTGAATTATGCGGGACCTCTCCAATTATTCCAGTGAGCGTTTCAGGAGTGTTAACAAGCTGAGATTAGTTTAAACATTGTGAAGAGGGCTGCTATTACCTCGGGTGGCTCTGAGGAAGTGAGCGAGCCTGTTATGCAGATGAACTCATTGAGTCAATCGCACCGTTTGTACTTGTTATTACACGTGTGGTTAAATGTTGTATTTGAACGACCGCATGTCTGGGTTTTTACTTTTAATAGCCATAGTTGCTGCTATGTTAAGTGACTTTCACACTCAGATATGTGTCCAAAAAGTATCTTGTCCTTCAAAATATTTACAATGCGGATGTGTTGAGCTGTTTTTTGTTTTTTTTTACAAATATTCAGTGGTGAAAAAACTTTCTGAACTTTGTGTTGAGATTATGATTGCGCCTTTAATCTTCACACTTTCCCTGTATGAAGCCAATGTCTGACTCGTATGCTGAGAAAGTACCTGAAAGGTCAGGTTGGGCCATTAAATAGTTTTCAGGACAAATTCAGGCTGGAGGACCGGATAACTCGGTTTGAATCAAATTCTAGAGCAGACCCATATCATGCTGTGAAGGGACGGAAACTAAAAGGCAGTGGGATTACCCAGAGGGAACCCAAACACTTATAAGGCCCAATCTGGCGGCCGAGCTCAGACTTGATGCCCCCCTTCAATCTGTTATGTCACTAAGAACTCAATCCACCCTGATCAGATGATTGGTCTTTGTGTTTGCAGGCCTGCAGTGTCTCAGCCATACAACCCGGGAGCTGTGAACATGTCGGGGCAGCAGCCCACCTATCCACAGCACTACGGGCCTCCACCCACAATGCAGCAGGTTACCAACCAGATGACGGGGATGCAGATCGCCTCCGGACCCCCCACACCTGCAGGGCCAGGATATGGTAAATATCGATGGATTCTTCACCCATGATGACGATAAACCAACAACAATGTCATTTTGACGAATCGAGACTTTTGACACTGACGGAGTGTCGCCATGTCCATTTTGCTCTCCATGCAGCTCCGCCTCACAGCTCCCAGCCTCCTGTCAGTACCGCCTATTCGGCGGCGGCGCCGGCCTCCTACACTCAAGCGCCTCCCCCGGTGTCCTCTGCCCCGACCCAGCCGCCGCCGCCGAGTGGCCCTGCAGCTCCTCAGCAATACTACGGAGGCCCACCGCCTCCTTCTCAACAGCCATTCAACTCCCCCCTCCCCCCTACCTCTCAACAGCAGTTCACCTCTTCTCTGCCGCCGCCTCCTCCTTCTTCCCAACAACCCTTACCTCCCTCTTCCTACTCGGGTCCGATGCCTCCCTCCAGTCAAGGTCCGGCTCCCCCGGCGGCCCAGCCACAGCAGTCCTTCCCTCCGCCACAGCCCCCGTTCTCTTCGGCTCCCCCTCCACCTGCCGGTCAGTCTGCTTTTACCTCTGGCCCACTTCCGCCTTCTGCCCAAGGCTCCTTCCCACCTCGGGCCCCGCCCCCTTCCTCTCAGCCGGGATCGTTCCCCCCTCCCGGTCCTCCTCCCGCCTCGGCCCCGGCTTGCCAGTACCCCGGCCCAATGCCGCCCCAGCAGCAGCAGCAGCCGCCGCCATCCCAGCCCTCCCCCTACTACTCAGGGCCCCCTCCTCCCCGAGCTCAGATGCCTCCAACATCCATGGCTCAGAGCAACCACCTGCCTCCAGGGCCGCAGGGCCCCCCGGGCCCCCCGCAGCAGCCGCAGCAGCCGCAGCAGCCTCTCCCTCAGCCTGGCATGCAAGCAGGATACCCTCCGCAGCAGAACGGTGAGGATACAGCTCGTGGCAGCTCAAAATACTCCCGCTCCATTTTCCCCTGCATTGCTCAGCGGTGTCGTCTCCACTGCAGGTGCGTTCGGGCAGGTCAGAGGCCCTCAGCCTGGCTACCCAGGCCCGTATCCCGGGCAACCAAACTATGGAGCCCCCGCTCCAGCTCCAGCTCCCCCCGCACAGAAAAGACTGGACCCTGACTCCATTCCGAGTCCGGTGAGCACATGTCTCCGTTTCCCCTCTTGATTTTACATAAAGCTGTGAGATGAAGAGATTAATCAAGCCTAATCTTTAATACATGGATGTCTTATTTGATTAATCAGGACTATGTGGTATAAAGTGCCCCCCGAACAGCAATCGTATCAAAATTACATTTCTATAGCAAAATGGCCATACTTGTCACGTTTACATGACTACAACTTGAATTGTCGGTCACTACTACAGCTGCTTTTTCCCCTGCACTTTGCTGTATTTTGTTTGTTTGACGTTTTCTTGACGCTGTTTAGAAATAACAATGCAGATTTCAAATAACTTTAATCAAGGTGTGACATTTAAGTGGAACGTAAAGACCCAATTCAAATGAAGTCTATATAGAGCACGTTAATTACTTGAGATCATAGTGATTTGTCCAGCTTTAGTGCTTCTGAAGTCTAATATTTTCACTTTATGATGAGCAACAATATTTTCCAGTTTAAATGTACTTGCACTTGAACGCTGTAGAGTCTGCAATATTACTAACCTGTAATCGACACTACTGTCCCGTTTCTGTCTAAATAACATCGACGGTGCCTGCCACTCATTTTTCTTCTCTCACACTTTTTTTTTATATTACTTTATTTAATTTTTTTAAAATCTTTTCACTCTATCCATGTTTTATCTTGTCCTGTTTTTGCACAAATTGCTGGACAAACGTTTGAATGTAAAGCAAGCGTCTGACATGCCGGCTGTGCAGAAATCAAGACATAGAATAGATCCAGACGCTATCCCCAGCCCAGTAAGTTTCCTGTGTGCGTGCTTCCTCCTCCTCACTGCCCTCACTGCCCGACCCCCCCACTAATCCCCTGCCTCCGACTCTGGTGCTTTTTCTGCTAACCGCTTCCAGTCAGCGACAGTCACAGTGTCAAACCACTGCAGCTTCCACTACCAATAACAAGCTTTGTTGTTGAGTCATGGAACTTTTGAGATATCTTTAATGGCCAATAAAATGCAATCGGCTCGCAGTTTCATTCCTCTTTGAATGTTAACTTTTGTAAATATCAAATTACTATAATCCTCATAGTGTAGAAATCTTGGATTGGTATCATGCTATCTTCATTTGAACATTTGATCTTATCTTGAATTGAAGCCCAAAACAAAAGAAAACGGTGTACTTGAGGAAATATTAGACTTCACGTGACACATTTCTATTTGCTGTGAAACATAGCTATTGGAAAGCTTGTGACTTTTATGCCTTTTAACGTCCCATTAAATCTAGAATCGTTATAGGAATCAGAGCAAATTTTACAAATGTGTGCGGCTGTTTTGAAGAGAATGGCATATTTATTGTCACTCTTGGCTAAATACAACAAATGAATTCTTCTGAACACGTCTTCTGGATTTTTCTTCTCAGAATACAGCCACTCACCGTTCACCAATCGGGACACTCAATCTCATAATCCCTGCCTCATCTTTGCATTGTACAAACAGACTAGGTTATATTAGAAAAGTTGAGACAGCTTCTCTGTAATCCTCCTCTGTGTCCTGCATGCCGGTCTGTGTCGTTCTGACTCACCTTTTCATTGAAGGCATGCCGCCCTCTTTCTTGGACATCTCATGTGTCAGTAACTGTTGTTGATACAAATCAGCTTCCGCATGAGTCTTTACCTCTGCAGATGTTGATGGGGTTCAAGGTGTGTGTGTCTATAGCAGGTGTGTGTATGTGGGAGTTGTGTGAAAGTCTCCTCCTGCATGGCTGTGAAATGCTCCTCTTGACACTTTGAACCAGACCCGAGGTCAATGTGTCACACGGATGGTTTTTGACAGTGTAAGCGTGTATGACAGCGATTGGTCATTTCCTTTCTCTGGCCCCCTTTTTCCCTTCAGATCCAGGTAATAGAGGACGACAAGGCTAAAAGCACCGAGCCGTTCACCACTGGGGTCAGAGGTCAGGCACCGCCGCTGGTCACCACCACCTTCCAGGTCAAAGACCAAGGTCAGTTTTCGTTACAAGCAAAGATATAACAATCAAATCCTTGACAAAGACAACCTTTCAATAATAAAATTATTATTACAGTAATTATCTAAAGTTTGTCCTTCTCGCCGCTATGTAAACCGCTAAACAAGCTGCTAATAAATCAAGCAGAAGACAGAAGCTAAATTAAAACGATGAGTAGCTGCAATTACATGGACCTAAAGTAATCAGGTTAAACAGTCATCAGATTAAAATGTAAACACTCCTTTGTGATTAGATTGACAGAATATATTTGAAATTCCAATTAGGCCAGAGGAGGTTTATTTATGCTCGTGTTTGTTATGTAACAACACGTGATGCTTTATGCATCGGTGTAGGAGACATGGCTGCTTCTGCATATCAACTTTTGTTGGTCGGACTCAACAGGACGACCTTGTTTTTGGCGTCACGGTTTTCAAAAGACACACAAAAAAATAAACAGGACAAGCTGCAAAGCCAACTCGGACCGTAACGACTTCCCGGCGGCTTGAAACTTTGACGATTTTGTCGCCACGGATCTTTGACCCCTCTCCGTCCATAGCCCATGTTGACATCAGGGCTGTGCTGTGTGTTCAGGGAACGCCAGTCCCAGGTTCGTCCGTTGTACGGCCTACAACATGCCGTGCACCGCCGACATGGCCAAGCAGTCTCAGGTGCCGCTGGCCGCCGTCATCAAGCCTCTCGCCACGCTGCCGCCAGACGAGGTGAGCCTCGCCGCCGCTTCCTGTTTCCACTCACACCCCCCCCCCCACAAAAAAAGCCCAGTATTATAACTGAATGTCTGCACAGTCGGTTGGATAATCCGTCTCCAAATCTGAGAGGTGGGAGTGGCTGCGTGACCTTGTTTCATGCTCTCGCCATGTGTAACCAACATCCATTCGGCCTGATTCTCGTTGCGTAATTCTGGATTTAGAAGGAGCAGTTAGGGGAAACCAGCTGTGTTTTTTTTTTAATAATGAAGGTGAACCACGCATTAATTCCTGGATCAGTATTTATTCCCACATAAGCGATTTCCAACTGTATGTCATAGATTGGTGTAAGACTTTACCTGGACAGACGGGTCTAATGAAAATTTGAAGTGGAGTCGATTGCACGTTGACGCTCTCGATAATTATAAAATACCTTGGCACTATTCCGGATAACAAGCTTAAGTTTTACTCGGAAAATCTGAGTACTGCAACTGTCCTGTCTGAGGAAGCTTTCTACGTTCCAGATCAATCAGTGTCTGGTGATTGTATTTAATAGATCATACACTGAAGCTGTGTTCACCTTTTCTCCTCGCCGCTTCTTTGACGTCAGTTGAATGTGTCGGTATTTTGAAAAGTTCTCATTGCGTCCCTCATTTTTTTTTTTTTACACCATTCATTTACTCTCTTTCCAGACCCCTCCATACTTGGTGGATCACGGCGAGGGCGGCCCAATCCGGTGCAACCGCTGTAAGGCCTACATGTGTCCGTACATGCAGTTCATAGAGGGGGGCCGCCGCTTTCAGTGTAGTTTCTGCAGCTGCGTCACAGAGGGTGAGTTATCATTTGTGCAGACGTGTTCAAGGCCCAGTGAAGTTTTCGCTTCAGTATTTCGACCTGTTCTCCTTCTCGATTTGATTTTTGGTACAAACAGCGTTCATGATTTATTTTTGACGATTGCGAGATAAATGATCAACTTGCTTTCAGACAGCAGTGAAGATATTTATTGGGATCTTTGAACCAGTCTTACCGTGACGCCTCCTCTCCTGTCCCGCAGTGCCTCCACATTATTTCCAGCATCTGGACCACACCGGTAAGAGAGTGGACTGCTACGACCGGCCGGAGCTTTCACTGGGCAGCTACGAGTTTATGGCCACTGTCGACTACTGCAAGGTGAAAGATCCTTGTGGGTCTGTGTGGATTTGTTGTATTTTGAATTTTTTTTATACAACCCGTGTTTTTAAAAAAATGTGCTCACCGGTGTCTTACAGAATAACAAGCTTCCTCAGCCTCCAGCCTTCATCTTTCTTATTGACGTGTCCTACAACGCCGTGAAGAGCGGCATGGTCAGCATCGTCTGCCAGGAACTGAAGAACCTGCTGGATTATCTGCCAAGGTGCTTCGACACACACAGAGAGGAATAAGATTAGAGGAACGATGAGATTATTGTGTAAACAGCCAAAAAAGCAGTTATCTAATTCTCCGGAATCGGATTAACGCACCTAGATTTTTCCCTAATCCTCCGGCCTAGCGTATTCATGCTTACATACCCGTTTATCACATATATTTAGTTCTTTTACATCGGGTTAATGTGTATAAAAGTATATGGATTTCAGAAAAAAGCAGAAGTGAAGTAGTCGCAACTTGATCGGGAAGCTGATTAAAAGAAAGCATCACGTGAAGCAGCAGATAGTTGATGAAATGCCACTTCGAGAGTAAACCGGACTTACAGGTTTTACCAGATCAGATACATTTATTACAATTATCTGGTTACTGATCATGTAACAGGACTTACTGATATTAAAACAAAGAACATTCAAAGGACCTGACCTTCTCCCTCCCCTCCTCGCCGCAGGGAGAACCCGGAAGTGGACTCGGTGGTCCGGGTGGGTTTCGTCACCTACAACAAGGTTTTGCACTTCTACAACGTCAAGTCGAGCCTGGCGCAGCCGCAGATGCTGGTGGTGTCGGACGTGTCGGACATGTTCGTCCCGCTGCTCGACGGCTTCCTGGTCAACGTCGGCGAGAGCCGGCTTGTGATCGAGAGGTGGGGCCGGCGGGGGAACGCTCACCCACGTTCCGTCAGTGATCCGGCGCTTTGAGCTCCGGTTTAATGAAATTCCGCTCGTGCTCCTCAGTTTGCTGGACCAGATCCCCGAGATGTTCGCCGACACCAGAGAAACCGAGACGGTGTTTGGACCCGTCATCCAGGCAGGACTGGAGGCTCTTAAGGTGAAAATATCTGATCAGGCCTGAGAAGTCTGTCTGTGGCTTGATTTGCCTTTTGAGGAAATTGGAACTATATATATATGGGTATATAGATTTTTTTTTCAGGATGACTTTTTACTTTCAGGCCAAGGTAAAAGTATTTTAGCATCAAAATTGAGACAAAAGCCATCATGCGTGCCCATTTTTTTCCTTCTGACAGAAGGAAGAAGAAAATCCTCACTTGCTCACAAATACAGCCCACTTTTTGACATCTTGCATGAGAAAATAGAGATCATAATGTTATGGCTGATGTATGTATTGTGGAATTCATATTTTTTTCCCCCCCTCTAAAATGAAACTAAATTAGCACAATCGGTAAAGAAATCTATGAATCAGTAGCTCAGTAATAACGTGGGTGGGTGGTTATAACGCATACGGTGGTTTCCTTCAGGCTGCCGACTGTGCGGGGAAGCTGTTTGTGTTCCACACCTCCCTGCCCATCGCCGAGGCTCCCGGGAAGCTAAAGAACAGGGAAGACAAGAAGCTGATCGGCACCGACAAAGAAAAGGTCAGAGCTGAAAGACACTGTTTTTTGTTTTTCAGCTATTGTATCCCCACTCTCACGCACTCCATTTCCCTTTGTTTCCCCACAGTCTCTGTTTCAGCCACAAGTGGGTTTCTATAACACGCTGGCGAAAGACTGCGTCGCCCAGGGCTGCTGTGTGGATCTCTTCCTCTTCCCCAACCAGTACGTGGATCTTGCGACGTTAGGAGTCGTTCCCGTCTCCACTGGGGGTTCCGTCTACAAATACACCTACTTCCAGGTGAGTGGGAACGATCGTATCAATGGCTTGTTAGGATCAGCACAGATCATGTAAGTTCTCATGAATCAAAGTGACTTGATAATCTCTTGAGGATCTTTTTGCTTGATTTAGACCTAATTAGGCTTTTAAGTGACAGTATCTGCGAAAGCTCACATATTAATACTGCTTATTTATGCACAGTGGCTTCAGCAGATTATTCCTACAATTCTATTTATATGCGAGTAAAGCACCGTCTGTTTCCTTAATCTCAGGCTCAGTCGGATCAGGAGCGGTTCCTTAATGACCTCAGGCGAGACGTCCAGAAGCTGGTCGGGTTCGACGCCGTCATGCGGGTGCGAACCAGCACAGGTGAGGCTCTCGCCCTCTCTGAAACACAGTCCGGCCCGCGATAAGAGACGTGGCTGACGTCCCCCCCCCGTGTGTCCCTCGCTCTCCGTGTGTCCCAGGAATCCGGGCGACGGACTTCTTCGGCTCCTTCTACATGAGTAACACTACAGACGTGGAGCTGGCGGGCCTGGACTGCGACAAGGCCGTCACCGTGGAGTTCAAACACGACGACAAGCTGAGCGAAGAGACGGGGGCGCTCATGCAGGTGTGCAAACATGTGGAAATCAGCCTCCAAGACGCGATGTTTATTGGCTTTAAAAGCAAAAAAAAATACAAAAATGTATACAGACTCACCTGAAAAGTTCAAGCGAAAACTAAACAGAAAAGCACTTTGTCCTCGCTGCTTGTTTCCACCGCAGTGTGCCGTGTTGTACACGAGCTGCAGCGGCCAGCGGCGCCTCCGCGTCCACAACATGGCCGTCAACTGCTGCTCTCAGCTGGCCGACCTCTACCGCAACTGTGAGACGGACACAATCATCAACTTCTTCTCTAAATACGGTGAGTTTTTTTTTGTTGTTTTTTTTTATCAACGTGAGCTGGCTGAGATGCGAGGCCACCGTCCCCCAATTTGAGTCGTTTTTTTTAACGTAACGTTTCAGTTTTATTCTTCAGTTTTTCTCCTGGAGTCTGCAAAACCCTCGGTAGCAGAGCCACACTAGTTGACTTCTCATTAGTTTGAAGTTAAAAACCACAAAGTAGCCTGAAATGAAAAAAAAAAAAAAAAAAAACTGGAACTAAAAGACCAAAAGTAAAAGCATTCCCTTTGAAGCTTCTTCCTCTGGAGGGATCATATTTGGAGGGGAAAATGGCGGCGATTGGACTTGAACAGGATTTAAACATGCTTGATACATTTGAGCACCCGACTGATAACGACTTCAAAGACCTTCAGCGTTTCAGTGATGGCGGAGTTCATAACTGTCGTCTGTTTGCGGCGTGTTCTTTTCAGCGTTCCGCGGCCTCCTGAACAACCCCACCAAGGCAGTGAGGGACACGCTGATCAACCAGTGCGCTCAGATCCTGGCCTGCTACCGCAAGAACTGTGCGAGTCCCTCGTCAGCTGGTCAGGTAAGCGAGAAGATCCGCGCCGACGCTTTCGGGAGAACCTAAAGTGTTTATTCAGCACAACGTGGGGTGGGAAATCGGATTTTAAACAGAAAGGGGAAGCATGTCAGAATCAGAACAAACTGCAGGATGTGAAAATGAGCAAAAATTTCCATTTTGATTTTCGATTTTTTTTTTTTTTCGTGATCAAGTATAGATACTGTAATAATTGCAAAAACGATTTTGTGTTAAGACATGTAAATAGATGTATCTAAGATTGCGAAGCCAGCTCGTCGCTCACGCCACTCGTCCGTTTCCCGCCAGCTGATCCTTCCAGAGTGCATGAAGCTGCTCCCGGTTTACCTGAACTGCGTGCTGAAGAGCGACGTGCTGCTGCCGGGCGCCGACGTCTCGCTGGACGACCGGGCCTACCTGAGACAGCTGATCAGCTGCATGGACGTCGCCGACACGCACGTCTTCTTCTACCCCCGCCTGCTGCCGCTGGTGAGGCCCGCAAGCAAAGCCCCGCGATGGCAGCCTCACGTTTCTGTACATGTGTAGCAGAGGAATCCACTCGGCGACTGCAACTCTTTTTTTTTTTTTTCTTTCATTTGCGGACGAATTCCTGGCGCAGTTGACGCCTGCAGACGATTCATAAGCTGTTACTGGGAAAACAACGTCAACGTTCATTGTGTTGCATTTAGCCCGGCACACCCTTTGTTGTGGAAACTATGTCACAGAATTTACAACACAGCAGCTGCCCAGCATGTTTTATTTATGCACTCGGATTCTAAAAATAACAGCGAAAAGTTGAACACGTGTGTGAACGCAGCCTCAAAGACGAGTCACGCAGTTATTGTGTTTGTCTGTTTGGATAAACTTCCGACTTCTTTCTTTTTCTTTTCCCCCCCATCAGATGATTCAGTAGATGATTTACACAATTTCTCGCCCCCTCCCTCGTTGCAGGTGAAGCTGGAGAGCGGCTCGCTGCCGGTGGCGGTGAGGGACTCGGAGGAGAGGCTGTCTAAAGGAGGCGTGTACCTCCTGGAGACGGGGCTGCACCTCTTCCTGTGGGTGGGCGCCAGCGTCCAGCAGGAGCTGCTGCAGAACATCTTCGGCACGCCGACCTTCGGCCAGATCGACTCCAGCTTGGTGAGCGGAGGCAGACGAGCGTCGATTCTGAGCTTCCCTGCAGGAAGAGGCTCCGTTTGACATTTCTTGTCAGTTGTCGAGTTTGACTGCTTCCTCTCGGAGATGGCATCATCTCCGTTTTGTGTCTTTACAAAGAAAATGTCATTTACTCTTGTTATATTTGTCGTGAATCAACACTTCAACCGCATTTGAATGAAAAAAATTCCACATAATAGAAGAATGTTCTGAGTCTGTTTGTTTCTCAATGTTTCAGACAAGTCTGCCGGTTCTGGACAACCCTTTCTCTCAAAGACTGCGAGAGATCATCGACTCCTTCAGAGCACAGCGATCGCGATACATGAAGGCAAGTCTGCTCCTCTTGCAGAATTTGAATCGGGGAAACTTGTTGTGATTGTGAAAAACACTTGGTTTTACTCGGTGTGTGGTCTTTAAAGCTTGATCTCTGGCAATAAGCGAGGCTAAATGCTGAAGGTATTCAGGTTTTCGACTCCCGACGGTGGAGCTGCTCACAACTTAGGAAGAAGAAAACCTCTTATTGAGACAAAATAGAGCATCAATGTTCATCAACCTTCTATATACTCAGCCGGATGGAGACACGTTTTCACAACATTCAAACTCCACACACTTTGGATTTCTGTCAGGTTATTTTCAATATGAGGTGACGGGGCAACCCACTGCACCACCATCAAAACAAGTTGAAATTTCAGTATAGTCGTATTTATAAAAGCTTTAATTATGTTTACACGTTTTCAAGAGTCGCCTCACTTGAGAGTTACTGAACGATCTGATGGCCTCCTCTCTCCTCCGCTCTCCAGCTGATGGTGGTGAAGCAGGAGGACCGAGCCGAGCTCATATTCAGACACTTCCTGGTGGAGGACAAGAGCGCCAGCGGGGGAGCGTCGTACGTGGACTTCCTGTGTCACATGCACAAGGAGATCCGCCAGCTGCTCAGCTAGGCCCCTCCCCTCCCCCCTCCCCCCCCCAACCTCAGTTCTCACACCTCCACCTGTATGAGCCCCTCCTCCTCTTCCTCCTCCTCGTGTCACTCCTCCATGTGAAAGAAAGAACGCTTTATCCTTTTTTTTTTTTTTTTTTTAAACCTTACAAAGTAAAACTCTCCTTGCTGTGTGTCAGCTGACACATCTGTGTGTATGCGTGAGTGATTGTGCGTGTGTGTGTGTTGGAGAGGGAAAGAGACGGATTGAGGATCACGTTAATAAAGCTTTACTCTGCCTCAAATCTACCGCTCCATCACAGCAGGGGGTGAAATAACTGAGGAGGAAGAGTGATGTAAATACACAAGTGAACAAATGATGTATGCAACAGACCGAGAGGGCAAAGGAGGCGGCGGACTGTCGTCACTGTACCGTCTCTTATAACGAGCACTGAAAGGCTGTTCTGGGTGCATAACTCAAGATGGCAAACTTTTCTTTTTTTTTCCTTTTATATAAGATTGAATCCCGTTAAGAGTGAAGGACGTCTGGCTGGACACAATGGAGCTAAGAAAAAAAAACAAAACAATGCTGTTCTGTCATTTATCCACTTTAGCCATGGCCTTAGTACCCCCTCCCTCATGCTTCTCCGATCATCCCGTGTGTGTGTGTGTGTGTGTGTGTTTTGTTTCCAGATGTGAGCGGATTAGTGAGCCGCTGCCCAGGTGCGAGCATCTGCATCAGAACCCGGGATTAACAACTCCAACTGCACTTTAAATTAACACAAATAAATAAATAAAAAATCTGGTTCCCAAGCAGATAAAGAAGGAAGGTTTTGAGAAGTCGTCGGATCCCGCTTTTGCTCCAGTCGGCCTCGGTGTCAGAAAACATCTGGCGATCGCGAGCCAGATGTGCTTCTTTGAGCTATTTATTAACCAAGAGGAGCCTCTTGTTGGTCTATGCAGCACTGAGGAAAGTCGACGGGACGACAGCGTTTTGACTTCAGAGTCGCCCCTCTCCGCCGTCGGTTCCCGTCTGTGGCTCGTCGTCTGTTGTGGGGAACGTGAGCACATGGCCACAGCAGATAAATCAGTCCGTGTTTGCAGATCTCATGCTGTCTCTTCTGCACTGAAAAGTCAAGAAGCTGTTTGGTGTGTAAATAAAAAGTAAAAAAAAAAATCCAAAAACAAATATATAATCTGTACAGAATTAATAGAAAATAACAGTTTTAAAGAGAGAGACCTGCCTGAACAGTGTTGTTGGCGGATGGTTTCTCAGTCACAAATGGCCTAAAATAAGAAATCATGGCTTCTACTGAAATGGAAGATAATGGGGCTTTTTGATATGTGTGTGAGGCGTTTATGTGTGCGAGTGTGTGTGTGTGTGTGTGTGTGTGTGTGTGTGTGTGAGAGAGAGAATGTGGGGTCGGTCCTAGTGAATTTCTCGTAAGGAACAGAGGGATCAGCCAACACACACACACACACACACATACATACACTACCCATGAGATTAAACCATGTCTTTATTTCTAACTTAGGTTCTTTTGTAACAATGTGACTTTGTGTTCGGTGTGTGTGCGCCGCCCTCTGTTCCACCTCCACTGACTTTGATTCACCCACCGTCTCCCAACTGTCATTTTCAGTTCTGTCCCCGTTTTGTTTGTTTTCCTTTGATTTTCTTTTCCATTGCCTCCTGGGACTGCTAATAAAAATGATTGTGGAGAAAAAAAAAAAAAAAAGACGAAAAGTGACACTCCAGACTGTGCTTCTTGTGTTTTCACCGAATAAACCCAACACGTCGGCTTTAGTTAAAAAACAAGGAAGTGAGAATATGCTGTGACATCTTGGTGGGCGAAAAGACACCGCAATATGACAAGAATGGATTTTATGTACAATACAGCGGCATTTCCCAAAGCAAAAAGAAGTTGGGACGATGTGAAAAGTGTAAATAAAAACGTGTTTCAATTACATCAAATCTAAACCCATATTTTTTGTTGTTTTTTTACATGTTCAACATGAGCTGATTCAGAGCTTTTCTGGACACTTTGAAAACAGGATAAAATCAGGCTTAAAAAAAAACTGCCTTTTGATAAATAAGTGGTCTGTTTCTTTTTTTAAAGACGGGCACCATTCACAGTAGCAACACAATTTTGAAACATGCGTCAAGCATATTTGAAAATATATGCTATGCAGCTATTGAAAATAATATGCCTTCATCTGACACAAAACAAAAAATACATATTTTTATGTGAGATACTTTTAACAATAGTGATCGGAGCAAAGGCCATGACTTGATTTTGTACAGTTAAATTCCTGAAGATTATCATCAACCTGCTGCTTCTTCCATGTAACTACGTAATGCACCTTTATACATTATTCTTTTTAATATTGAGATAAGATATATAAAGACGCCCCCCCTAACATTGGCTCATACTCAATTAAACCAGCATTAACTCCTGCTTCACTTTTCCACTGCAGGATCTCGTCTGAGGGTCAAAGCACACGATGCAGCCGCCATGCATCCTGCTTCTAATACATATTCATCTTTTTAATTCAACACTTGGCTCCAGCTGCAGTTTTGAAGATGCCCTGACCCAGTCGCCTCGCCGTCACACTTCCACTCGCATCAAACTCCCTCATAACCCGAACACGTGTCCGTCTCCCTGCTCTGAAAATTTGATCGCTCTTGCCAACAGGTTCCATTAGAAAGTGATCAAGTGTGAGTGTTCATGATGTCATGGCTGACCGGTGTATTGAGTGAAACCTCTGGAGGCTTCAATCCACTGCTTTAACTCCCGGAGGACGACAGTCCTCTCTAATACACCCACTAGATTCTGATGTATTACAGCATGAAGATGTGTAAAAAATAATATCCAGTGTGGAACCACAATCCAACACCTAAGATGATCCTTTGAGGCCTTTTTGCAGAGAAGTGTTGAATGCAGAGTCGATGTGCCGCGTATTTCTGATGCATACAGGCTTCAACACAGGCGAATCTAATAAATAATAAAGCTTTAAAAAAAAAAACAAGAAAAAGTGGTGTAAGTCAAACTTGGCATGGCACGATTGTGAGTTTGGTTAACGTTCATTAGATTAAAAATAACTTTTAATGAAGTTGGTAAAGGTGAAGTAGCTTCAGTCACTGTTTAGACAGAGGAAATGCCTGTTGCAGCACAATATATTGTAAATGTGTCTTAATGTAAATATCAACATTTTGATGTGTTGTGCCTTCGTACTCTGGATATCAACAAAATATATATCCTATCAGATCTAGAATTACTTTTTTTTTTTTACAAAAAGCCCCAAAATCACAACAACATAATCAAGAAATTGCTCAACATCAGGAAACAGTAGATGCACATGTGATCGAAACGGATCCCAAAAATTTACAAAGCATGATAAAAAAAAAAAAAAGGGTTGAATAGTGAGCATTGTAACTGGGTCAGCGTGTCTCGTGTCTCTGATGTGGCTGAAATAAGAGGAACGCTAACTGACCCTCGTCAGCTCAGGTAGACAGTGGAGTCCACCCAGCCCAGGTGGAACCCCGGGTACACCGGCTCGGTGAAGTCGGTGCGGAAGGTGTGCAGGAGGGTCAGAGTTCCGCAGGAGAGCCTGTAGAAGGACAACGTCCCCGCCGGCCAGTCCAGGAACACTCCCACCTTGTCGGAGACGGGCGCGGCGGTCACGGGCGTGCTGACGCCGTTGTGCAAAGCCTTGTAGCCGTCTTTGTTGCAGTTAACGCCCCAGGAGAACTCGTTGCGGCCCAACCAGCAGTCGTGACCTTCTCCCTTCCTGCTCATCCGTCTGTAGGCGACGCCGACGAAGGCCCGGCCGCTCCACTCCGCCTCCCAGTAGCAGCGCCCCGTCAGGCCCTCCTTGCACAACACCTGCGCCCAGAAATCGAACCTCTCGGGGCGATCGGGGTACGGCTGCGGGGTCCAACGATTTCCTCTCCTGTTCCCTTCAGACAGTGAGATGTCTTCGTGGGCTGTGTCTGGGTCCAGGGTGAGTTTCTGGGCATCTGGGTGAGTCGGGGGAAATAAAGAGGTGAGTACTTTGTGATGCACTTCAGGAGATCAGGAGGATTCATGTTTGATTTCTCACATTTCCTTGGACCTGGCCGCATCCTGCATTCACCACACTGCTCCATGCTTGAAGGGAAGACAGAAAAGTTTTTTTTGCGCTACATACAGGAGACGAGGATTCAAATCTGGTTTTGAACCCAGGGGTTTGCGGCCCGTGACTCATGTGGCTCTTCGGCTCCTCTGTCGCAGCTTCCTGAAGCTTTTCAACAATATGTTGTGTAACTTTTGTTTTCATTTTATTTGCATTTCACACTGATTTTCAAACATGGTCTAATTTTTAAGGTAAAAACATCTAAAGGTCAAACCGATAAGAGTGCTCACCGCTATGCCACTTTACGAGCTGGTAAGAAATATAACCTAATGGATCACATGTTGTTGAGAGTTAGGGGTGTATATAAGTGAAATGTTCCAGTTAAGAGCGTTTCTACCTGAGTCTCTCCAGGCAGCAGCGGGGCTCCTCCAGCAGAGTAGAAAGCAGCGTCAGGCCCAAGTCTCCGGGGTGGTTGTAACTCAGGTCCAGTTCAGTCAGACAAGACCCCATCAGGGCAGAAGCCAGGAAGATGCAGCCCTCTTCTGAAACGCTACACAATGACAGACTGAAGAGACACCCGGGTGTTTGTTGTGGTAGATGCTGAGTTTGCGTGTCGGATCTGCATGTGATCACAATTACCTGAGCGTTTCCAGTTTACATTGAGGACTCTCCACTCCAGTGGCGAGCTTTATTACTCCTGCATCTTGGAGGTCATTGTCAGCGAGGTCCAGCAGCTTCAGTCGGCACGGGGCGGAACTGATAATTGACACCAGAGCGTTTGAGCTGTGCTCTGTCAGGCCACAGCTCCTCAGTCTGAACAAACAACGACACGAATGCTACGCATTACTTGTTCTCAGTTTTCTTCAAGTGAACAGAGAGAAACAAATGTAAGACCTGAGTGTCTCCACTTTGCTCTTCTTCAGGCCACTTGAGAGCTTCGTCAGTCCTGCATCTTTCAGGTTGTTGTGACTCAAGTCCAGCTCTCGGAGGTGACACGAGCTGATGGCAGTGGCAAGCTCTGCACAGCAGGTCAGAGTGAGCTTACAAGCATTTAGTCTGCAAGAGGGAACACACAATGGTAAGAATTTGGTGGATTATTTTGTATGTGTAATAATGCTTCTTGGCAACAATTCAAAATAATTGGAAAGCCTCTTGGTTTCCTTTTTAAATGGAGACACCCAGGAGCTCTAATTTTCATTAAACCTGTGGCCCAAGTTTATTTTCTAAAGTCCTTTTTTCCTCATCTCAACAATGATCCCCTCCATGAACTACTTACTTTGCCACTCGAGCTGTTTTTACCACGGGCAGCAGCCTCAGGAGACCCTCCTCTGACCTGGAGTAGTTTCTGAGCTCAAACACACTGAGGTCCTCCTCTGACGTCAGCAGCACAAAGACCAGCGTGGCCCACTGGGCGGGTGAAAGGTCGGCTTTGTTCAGGCTGCCGGTGCCGACGTAGCTCTGGATCTCCTTCGTTAGGGAGTCGTCGTTCAGCTCGTTGAGACAGTGGAAGAGATTGAGGCATCTGTCTGGGGACGGGTTGGCCCTGATCCTGTCCTTGATGTGATTGATGATCTCTCGTCTGGTCTTCTGGTGCGTTCTGTCGCTGGTCATTAGATGCTTCAACAGAGTCTGATTGGACTCCAGCGACAGGCCCAGGAGGAAGCGGAGAAAGATGTCAAAGTGTCCATTCTCACACCTCAAGGCCTTTTCGACCGCCTCTTTGTACAGGATGAGCTCTGACGATTCTCGGAACAGGAAACGTCGCGAGGCAGACGACCTCTTCACGAGGACGTTGACGTTGTCGTTGTGGAACGTGAGGAAGACGTACAGCGCGGCGAAGAACTCCTGAACGCTCAGATGCACAAAGCAAAACATCTTCTCCTCGCACAGGGTCATCATCTCCTGATTGAAGACCTCTGTGTAGATTCCGGAAAACATGGACGCCTGCGCTGCTTTTATACCGTTCATGGCGAGGTCTCTCTCGTAGAAGATCAGGTGGCCTCTCTCCAGCTCTTTGAAGGCCAGTTTGCCCAGAGACAGGAGGCTCTGTCTCACATTTTCAGCGTTTGACTCTCGTCTTCCTGGCAGCCTTTTCTTCATGTTCTCCACGTACAGGCACAGGAAGTGTATGTACATTTGAGTGAGAGTCTTCGGCATGTCTTTACTGTCCTCGGTCGAGAGTTTCTTCACCAGGACGCTCGCTGCCATCCAGCAGAAGACCGGTATGTGACACATGATGTGAAGACTCCTGCAGGACTTCACGTGGGCGATCACACGAGTGGCCAGTCGGCCGTCACCGATCTTCCTCCTGAAATATTCGTCCTTCTGCTGGTTGTTGAACCCTCTCACCTCAGTCACGAGATCGATATACTCGTCGGGGATCTGGCTTGAAGCCACCGGCCGCGACGTGATCCAGACGAGAGCCAAGGGAAGCAGCTTTCCTCTGATGAGGTTGGTCAGCAGCACGGCCATCTTTGTTGGCTGCTTTACGTCCGACATTATTTCACTTTGGTTGAAGTCTAAAGATATCCGACTCTCGTCGAGACCGTCCAGGATTAAGAGTATATTCTTGTTCACGTTAGCGAAGATTTCTGCGTCTTTAATCTCAGGGAAAAAGACACTGAGAAGCTCCACCAGACTTAAGTCTTTCTTTCTCATCAGGTTCAACTCTCGGAACGAGAGCGGAAATACAAATTCTAAGTTTGTATTTGCCGTCTCCTCTGCCCAGTCCAGGGTGAATTTATTGGCCGACACAGTTTTTCCGATGCCGGCCACTCCCCTCGTGACCACAGTCCTTACGGGAAAGTCTCGTCCAGATAGGGGCGCAAACAGGTGATTGCAGTGGATCGATTTCTCCCCAGTGACACGGCTCCTGGACGTCGACTCAATCTGCCTCACCTCATGCTCTTTGTTGACTTCATTACTTCCCCCCTCCGTGATGTAGACCTCCGTGTAAATTTGATTGAGAGACGCTCTGCTTGCTTCTGACCGCATCCCCTCCAGCAAGTGACTGAACTTTCTTTTCAGAGTAAGTTTCAGTTTCTTCTGACATTCTGCAACCTTATCAACTGAAACAAATAGCGCGCACACGGTTTATTTCTAGGCTTTATTTTTGAGTTTCGGCAATCAAGATATGATGATAATGCTTTAGAGCAATAAGCCGAGAAAAAAAGTACTCAAAGTACTCACTCTGTGGCTGCAGAGTACCACAGGATTCTGTCCTGTCACAATGTAGTCCTTCTTGAGGTGAAACAACAGACCCTGCTGAGGAGGGAAACGTGTAGATGAGCCCAAACCGATGTTTTATTGAAGCCCTATAAATCCAGAATATCTACCTTGGTTTGTTGAGGTGATATTGATGCTAAAGTTGGTTATGTGTGAACCAACGATGGATGGACAAACCACATTGCTGCCACCCTGGGCGATGTAGGTGGGATGGTACACCGCCGTCTGAATCGAGGGAACTGGCTCAGAGTAAAAACCGCAAAGCTCATTTCAGCAGTTTCTTACACAAACTCAGCACAGAGGAAATAAATGCAAAAAGCCAAAAAGTGCTGACTGAAACCATTCTGATGCTTTGTTGCATTATTAGTTTTAGCTGTAGTTTACGTTATTGTGTAGAAACTAATTAAATGCTTTTATGTCCTTTAAAACAATTCAATGACTTGACTCAATATAGTTTTAAGGCATTTTAGTGCTTATTTCAATAGAATTTTGAATTGAACATGATTAAATTGAGTAGAACCAAGCTGAATAGATTTAAATAAAATGTATCTCAGTTTAATTGATTTTAACAGAATTTAATTCAATTATTATATCCAATTCAAATGTTTTTTTTAATCATTAGTTGATTGATTGTGGCTCACAGTGTTAAATGGTGCAACTACAAAAACGTTTATATTTTTAGTTTTATCAGTGAATATTTAGGAACTCCACTGTTACTACATTAATAGATGTTCATTTTATTTTATTGGCTTCCATGTTTGCCTGCATTTATAATGATTCTGCTAAATCACCTAAATACAATTTTAATGAACACACAAGCATCGCAGACTTTTCAAAAAAAGTTTATAAAGTATTTACCCACAACATTTCATTTGAAGCCAAACTCTCCTGATTTTGCTCATGAAAACCCGTCAAAGTCAAATTTCTTGACCCAAAACGTCTTACCTTTCAGGATCTCCTCTGTTTTATCAGCAACACGTATTTCTTCCATTTTCCGTGCAGTTCAGTTATCCTCATGCATTTCCATCATTATGACCTGAGCTCACAGATTCACAGATTTGATGCTGGCCTACTGTACAGAACAAACAGCTTTCTTTCAAATCAAAGTATGTTGGCGTAGAAGTTAAGCATGCAAAAAAACCACAAAAAAAACATGCTCGCAGTGCATGCACAGCCACAACTGATTCTCACAAGTACAGAAGTGCTGTTCGAAGACATTTCCTTCCTGTGCGATGCTGAAGAAAACAAGAAGTGGTAAGTTTTGCATCTGCAGACTGACAAGATCCTCAAACTAGTTAGTTTCATTTGCTAGAAATTATCTCCTTCAAGAAAATCAGGATTTATTTAAACTTTCTCTTCTGTCCAATCAGGCTGATTTATTTATCAGAAAATAATACATGTTCTAATAATTTAAAAAACAAGAGTATTTTATATCATAGTGCTGCAAAAATGTTGAGCGGTGTGTGTGTGTGTGTGTGTGTGTGTGTGTGTGTGTGTGTGTGTGTGTGTGTGTGTAAGTCAATCTGTATTTGCATTTATCATCAGCTGGTATTGGCTTGAACCCTGTGACCCTCAAATATAACAGCTGGATGTTTGACATCTGTGTTTATAATCTTTTTCAGTATACAGTATTACATTACAAGGTCACACAATGATATAATGGTTGGCATGGGTTTCTGTTGTTTTTGTTTGTTGTTTTCTTTTCCTCCAGGAACTACGGTTTTCTCCCACAATCCCAAAACATGCTTTGAGGGTTAATTAGAATGACTGTAGGTGTGTACATGAATGTATGGTTGTTTGGTTGTTTGTGATTCTGTTTGAAATGCGATTGCCTCCACCAATAGTCAGGTGGGAGGTTGGGTCCTGGATGGATGGATGGATGGATGGATGGATGGATGGATGGATGGATGGATGGATGGATGGATGGATTGTTTTTGTGACACCTGCCCATAAATGTCAAAAATGTTTGAAAAAGTTCAGAAAACATCTCATTTTCGTGGATCAAGGAACCACTACTGAAAATTCCAGATTCGCGTTTCAATTTTTTTCATTTTTTTTTTTACTTTACATCAAGTCTCCCCGTCAGTAATAATGTAATTACTTTACAGACTCATACTAAAACATGGGGTTTAGCTCATAAATAAAACACATGATCAGTGCACAAGTGTGTCTTTAAGTCCCTGTCAGCAAGTGTGGCTTTATTCTTGTACATTGGAAATGAAGTGAAAAGTAGGTTATCATATAATTTTTGGGTAAAACGTGTGTGAAATAATGCACCATTGCTCAAATCTTTAATAAAATAATATGTAACATTAAGATGCTGTTCTCTTCAACTTCACCAGCTGAAAGTCCTCCAAGCTGCAACTGAGCCTGTTGAACACAGGGTGGAAGCAAAATCCAAGATTTACTGCAAACACCAGTTATGACAGTAGAAGTGATCAGCTCAATTTAACAACTGTTAATCTGAGAAGGTGGGAGGCCTCATGGACGGAAACCCATCAGTTTCCCTTCAGCGACGACGCACATGTAGTGAAAACACACTTATTCAACCACATGTATGATTCAGGTGCTGTGTGTGTGTGTGTGTGTGTGTGTGTGTGTGTGTGTGTGTGTGTGTGTGTGTGTGTGTGTGTGTGTGTGTGTGTGTGTGTGTGTGTGTGTGTGGGTGTGTATGAAGCTGGCGGAAACTGAAAGTCAAGATGCAGAAAAGACTGTGTGATGAAGTGGAACGAAGAACAAGTGAGAACTGAAACCTGGCCTGTTGAATTTGCTCTGTTAAGGTACAAGTAACTTAATGTTGTTACAGTAATGCACATTTGCACCGACAAGATTGATTAAATTTGATATAATCAACTGTACAAATGTGATTTGATGAGCACATTTAACTAATCCAAAACGTTTTAATGTAATCATGTTGGTGTGATTTAATCTGACTTAGACAATGGCAAACTGTTATATTGATCAATGTCCTAATATTTGACTAAGGTTTTGTGTTTTTTGACTTTAGGGCTATGTACAAGTTAATATTTTGCTTTTTATATTTACATATAGGCCTGTAGTGTGTTTGATTTGTGTTAGCTGATAAAAAAAAATATATTTAAATTGTTTAAATTGCTCGATTTCATTATTTTAGCCTCTTAATGAAAATCGTTATTTATATTTTTAAATGTGCAGCCGATGTGAATTTCACAAATGTAGCATGATAAATGGTGAATGTAAACAGAAATAATTTAATTGATTGAAGTTGCTGCAACTTTAATAACCTAATATGTACAACACATGTGTAATTTAATTGATTAAGACATTGTAACACAGCTATTTCCCGGTATAACCATGCAATTTCAAGGTTCTATATGTATTTAACTAATATATGCTGCTCAACCAATGCAAATTATATGCAAGTGTAATTTAAGCCACATTGTGTGCAGAGGTTTTATTGGTTGATATCAGTTGTCCTTCTGTGTGAATCTGATTGTGTGTGACTGTGTGTCTCTTTGAGTTTGCTCAGTGACGGACTGACGACCGGTCAGGGTCGAACAAGTCTTTGTCCCAGGGTATGCTGGGATCTGTTCCAGGCCCCCATGACCCGTGGTTGGATAAAAAATGAAGATGCATCTTACTGTGTTGCAATATAAAAAAAACATTTAAAAAAATCTGATGTAAATTGTACATTTGAACTTTCCCCTTTCATAATTTTTTGCAGGAAGATTAAAGCTTGCACTTCGCGCTCAATCAGAGTCATTTAGCTAATGCTCCTGGATGGAGTTTTGATATGAAATAGTGTACAGTTCAAATGGATTGGCAATCAGAGGCTCAATTTTCCGGAGTGCACTCCAGCAGTGGAGGAGATGCCCCGCTTCGGACGACTAAAATCTGTGACCATCAAGAACGAGAGCGGAGCACACGTTGTCTCTGATTCCTTTTCTCTTTTTTTATTTTCCTGTCTCATCATGTTTCAGAATCCGACCATTATTTATTCATCCCGTCCGAGCTGACTGAGCATGCTGGCATTTCATCTGCGACACCCTGCTTTTTCGCCCGTTGCAGCGACGTGCTCTGACACCCGGGCGCTGCACCACACAGACGCGACTGTCAATGACAGCCTTGCTGAACAGTTGGAGGTCAGTGGCCGTGGCCGTGGGGCATCACGACAGTATCCGCTGAAGGAAGAGAGAGTGTTACTCATTCGCTTCCCCCAGTCAGATTATTCCTCCAGTGGAGAATGGGAGTGTCATGACTCAGCTCTTGGCCCTTTCCACCATCTCAGTTGTGATGATGTAACAGATGGCATATCCACCCTCATTAGTCACAATTAAAAAAAAAAAAAAATGTTAAAAAGATATTTTAAAAAAACAACAAACCACATTATACCTAAATGCATTGCAACAACTGAAGCTCTGACTGCAACGCTTGGTCCAGTTTTGATCCAAACGCAGCTTTTCTTGAGCCTCTGACGTCTCCTGCAAAACAGAAATGGGATATTTTGGCTCTGCAGCTCACGCCGCAGGATGGCATTTGCTCCAAAATCAACTTCTTCTGGCTCTGCGAAGTCAGACGACGAGGACCACTCGACGTGCTTGTGCAGCTAATGATTCACCGGTTCACTATTTGCTCGGTCTGCAACGTGCGCAGACATTTTAACGAGAGAGGCGTCCACGCCGTGGCACGACGTCCCCCGTTCAATCACCGCTCAGTTCGAACCATGTGACCGTAATTATCCCCTCGCCGTTTTCTCCCCGAGCTCGGGACGTGATGGCATGGCTGTGACATTTCGGAGACATTTATACTGTTTGGTTATTTGGGGGGGGGGTTTCACTGCAAGGGGGTGACACGGGAACACTGAGGGAAGTTAACATAAATAGCTACCACCTTCATTCTCTCTCTCTTTTTAAAAACATTTTTTTTATTATTATCATCCCAAAAAACCAAGCGGGAAGTCAGCTGGTGGTCTGGAGACACCGAGCCCACGCACACTAGGTGCATGAGATAGATTTGAGGGGAAGAAGGTGGCGATTGAACTGGCAGCGATGGGACAATGATATTAATACAAAACTCTGAAAAAAAAGGGAAAAAAATCCTCTCAGTTTTCAACTGAAATCATCCTACTTTCTCTTCTCTCTGCTCTCCCTCCTCTTCCCTCCTCTGCTCCTCCGTCGCTCATGAAGCCGGCAAGGCGTAGTGTGTGGTTGGTGTGAGATAACAAAGGCTGAGGAGTTCAACATTATATAACTTCTGTGGAGGCTGAGGAGGTGGAGGAAGAGGAGGAGAGGCAGCAGGGTTAGCACGTAGGAAAAGGAGGGCAGGAGAGGGCCAGTAGCCTACGTTGCAGCGCTCATTTGTCTTCCACATAACACACAAACACACACACACACACACACACACACACACACACACACACACACACACACACACACACACACACACACACACACACACACACACACACACACACACACACACACACACACACACACACACACACACACACACACACACACATGCTGGCCTCCGTTTTCCAGCTCTCCATCGCCGATTCAGTCGGCTACACTTGCAGATATACGGCCTCATAATATTTGAACTTTTCAGTGTTTTCAGCTCTGTGTTCCCACGCTCACAACCACGCACCAAGATTCTCAAGTGAAATCACCATTTTGCTTTCTCTCTCTCGCTCTCCCTCCCTCTCTCTCTCTCTCTCTCTCTCTCTCTCTCTCTCTCTCTCTCTCGCTCCCTGACAATGTCTCTGTGCTGTATATTGCTGTCCCACCTCTGAGCTGTAGTGCTGAGCAGGCAGCTGCGCACACACTGGGCCTCTAACTGTAACTCTCGTGCTCCAAGGCTCCGTCCAGCCCCACCCGCCTGTCCTCCGATGGCCTCCCACTCATGCCACATTAAACATTTAGTGAGGCACTCTGGAGCTGTGTGACACCATCTTTTAGCACCGCCAAGTTAACAGCCCTCACACTGTGGTTTAAAAAAAAAACAACAAAAAAAAAACAAAAAAGCATAGGTGCATGCTTGTCGGTGGGAACCCGATACAGCGGTCACAGTCTTTCCGCTGCCCATCCTGTTCTCATTTATGCAGCTCTCAACCGCATCGGCAAAATCAGTGACTCAGAAAGACCTCCTGTGTTCAGAGTAAGATCTGCATTAATCAATATCGATCCCCTGAGTGTGTTTGTCTGTATGTACTTATGCTTGCCAGTGTGTGTGTGTGTGTGCGTGTGTGTGTGTGTCACGGCCAGCCTTTGCTGCAGTGAGGTGTGACCCAGCGCTGGGTGGATCCCAACCAGTGCAGTGAAAATCTACTGGGATCCTCGTTTCCAATCTGAGACGAGGCAGGAACTGGACGTCAAAGCTGCTTTCTCACTCGTGTTTTAACGACGTGAACCGTGTAGCTTCTAAAATTCTAGGGGTGGGTGGTGGTGGTGGGGGGGGGGGGGGGGGGGGTTGGATGGGACATGGGGTCAGCACCTCCCTCCTTTGGGAAAACAGGAACTTACTTCAGTCATGGTTCGTTATGAGCAAAACAATATTCTTTGTAATTACGTGAAAATATGCATTGAACGCACTTCGTGTCAGTTCATAATGAAATTTAAAGGATTTTTCGTCTCTTCAACTGGCTAACAGTGGTTTAGTCTGCAGGCTTGCACCATAAACATTTCTATGCTTCAACATTTTAAAATCAGTTTATTATAGCTGATCTGATAATATAGCAACTCTGAAACAAAAATGGTTTAAAATTCCCCAAAAGACACCCTTCCTAGTGAAAATAAAACCAATGGGCCCTAAAGATTGCAGGTACATTATTGAGCACTTCTGTTAAACCCGATTTAATCATCACGGTAAATATGACGAAACTTTGTTGAGTTTGTAAATCATACTGTCACATGCAGTAGTATTCTGTGAACAGTGTTCATGCAGAAATGTACATATTATTGTATAAACTAGGAATGGGGGTGTTGCTCTGCCAAAGCATGTTCATGCTATATTGGAAAATAACTCATATGTCTATAATCACCACAATTCTTTTTAATATTCTGGTATTGTCTTCAATTTGCCTAATAAAAGGATTACGTTCCTTGTTATATAAGCTCCATTGTGGCATACACAGCTAGACCAGCAGCCTCACACAATCCACTTTAGTGTAAATGTTTTTAACATTTCGGCAGCAGTTTTTTTTAACTCTGCCCACAAACTCAGCGGTCAGTGGTTTCTGTTGACAACTGGAAAGATCTCCTCCCAAGTTTGATGTATGCACGAGGAGTTTTCCTGTTCTCCCCGTGGGTACATGTGCTCTCTCTGGCGACTGCAGTTTAAAATCAAACATGCGTTTCAAGTTAATCAGAGCTCCTTGTGTAAATTCGCCTGAAAAATTGGTGCGTCAGCCTTTTCTTTTTCCCCCAGATGGTGACACTATCGATAAAGAAATTATTTCTGGATTGTGATGACGGTTGGATTGTGGTATTGCGGTTACAGGCTCAAATCGGGTTTTGCATATTCTCCCCACGTGTCAGTTTACATCAGATACTCCAGTTTACTCCCGCAGTCCAAAGACATGTGGTTCTCTGTGTTTACCCAGTGGTGGACCGGTTGACCCATCCAGGGTGTAAACTGTTATAGAGGATTTTAATGGCTTCATAAAACCAGCTTTAAGTTCTAATTTACGGGCTTATAAAGGCAGAGTTTTCTGTACCGATACTAAACCTCTTCGGCGAATCAATGATGTATAATCTGGAGTACATTCCCTGGATGAGGTTGAAACCCGTCGTGATAAACGGTACGAGGTGTACCTGGAAACGACCCATGAGAGAACACGCAAACTCCATGCACAAAGGCCCTGGCCTGGATTCGAACCAAGACGCTCTTGATGCGAGGTGACAGCGTTAATCATCGCGTCACCCTGCCAACCTAGCCAACAGTCAGTACAATTTAAAATTATAGCATGGCAGTAGTAGGGCAGCACCAAGACATGGCTTTTGTATGTCCACTACCTCCATCACATAAAGTTACACACCTCCCCCTACGTGGGGTATATCGACCTATAGAACTTGTGATGTGTAGCGCTGCCACGTTCTCCTTCGACAACCAATCGAGTTTCTTTCTTTTCTTCTGTGACAACTTTTGCTACTTATATTTTCAAATGGGCCATTTTTGCCCCACCGAAACTGACAATTAAATTATTGCAGGAAGTAACGCCTGCCTCGTGGTGTCCGGGTCTGTCCTGGGAGATTTGTTGCATTGCAGGGATTTAGTGCAGGTTGCCCAGTAGTTCCTGGACTATTGTCTTTATATTACTTTGACCCCCATTTTCGCCTGCACTGGGAAAGTGATCCACAACCTCTTTCTCGCTGACGGCCCCAGGCTGGAAATCACATCCCAAAAAGACCCACATACGGCTCAGTGGTGGTGTGGTTCGAACTCCCACTTCACAGTCTGGGTGCAGATTGCGTTTGCGGTGGGTTTCTCAGCAGGTACTGGAGGCTTCCTCAGTCCAAAGAGATTATTGACTGGTATACTAGTGAATTGGTTGGAGGCGTCTACTCAGAATTTACTCCACCCTTAATCCAGTGTCAATTCAAGCCCTCATGATTCGAGCTGGGATGAAATTGACATGGATAGATGCTGTCTGTGGGGTAGAGGTTGGCACTCTTGAACATCCATGGAAATATTCTGTGTACTTTCCTTCAAAAGTCCCCCCCAAAAAACATGTGAGGTTAGTGAAATTGCCTTTGGATATGCAAGTGAGTATGTGTGACTGAGTGACACAGAACATTGATTTATTTTTTCCACATTTGTGAATTTATTTAGTTTGATTGCACCTCTCCAGCAGCGAATATAATTAGAAAAAAAGAAAATGTTGGTGTAGTTTGAAATCCTCTGACAAGGAGGGTGTGTTGAGTGGAGGGGAGGCAGTGCACCTCGGCATCTCCTCCCCACGTTTCCAGTGACTTCATTGAACTGAAGGAAGGCCCAGGTCTCATGCTGCACGAGCCAATTCTCGCGAGGATTCATGCTCTCTCTCTCTCTCTCTCTCTCTCTCTCTCTCTCTCTCTCTCTCTCTCTCTCTCTCTCTCTCTCTCTCTCTCATCATCACTCCTCCTCCCCCTCCTCCTCTCCCCAGCCCCTCCCTTTCCGTCGTTGCTTGCCTCTCTCCTCTTCAGTCTTGCCTGCCTGTCAGAAAGGTACTCCAGTGTCGGAGGCTAGGCTACCCTCCTCCTCTCGGACCCCCCCTCCCCGTACGAGAGCCAGCCGCCGTCGTACCCCAGGGCTCGGGCTCCCCTCCTCTCTCACACGGCTCCGACCATGGCAACTACCGCGACTTCCACCCGGTTCACCGACGAGTACCAGCTGTACGAGGAGCTCGGGAAGTAAGCAGCCAAGCCGCAGCGTTACCACTGTGCATCGTGTTTGTCTTGTCGTTTTTTTTGTTTTTTTTCCTGTCTCCCCCAACACCCCCCACCCCTCTCCCCACCCCAACCCGCCCCCGCAGCCTCGCCTCGCATTATTTCTGGTTAGCCAGCTCGCGGGGCTGACAGTCCGCCACAACCGCGCGCAACGCTGGCCATGTTTGGGCGCTTTAACGATTTGTCATTGTCGCGCTGCAGTAGCGCTACATAACCGCCGCTATCGGCTAACTAGCCGCCTCCCGCAGTAACGGGCAGCGCTCGCGCACTAGCCCCACGAGCTACCACGCTGATATCGATAAGCGAGCCGAGCCGCGGCGCCTCCACCCCGCCGCCGGTGAGAGCCGAAACGCGGCACGAGTCGGCGCGGTCGTAAAGCCCTCGGCTCTTCCGCGTGCGCTGGCTCGGTATTTTCTGGCCCGCCGGAGCCGCCGGCGGGGCCCCGGGAGACGCCGGAGACCTGTGACATTTCGCCGGCCCGCGGCTCTTGACAGCTCCGTTGCGGGCTCGGCGGACCTGATGAGGCTGCGGTCGCTCGCTAACTAGGCCGGCTCACTCTCTCTCTCTCCCCCCCCCTCCCCGCTCCGAGCAGCTGCGGATGATTTGTGTAACCGTGTTGAGTAACGCTACCTACCCCTGGATCACTTAACGAGGAAGTTATTCGGCTGCTTTTAATGTTTGCGCTGTAATGCCTCCGCACACCAGCTGTCCCCCCGCGCCGTGTTATCAATACGGGTATTGTGGGGACGGGGGGGGGGGGGGGTAATCTCCGATCACCCGCATTAAAACGGCGGGTTTGCGGTTTACTGTGTAGGAGGGAGTGACGTGTTTTCTCGGTATTTTGATGACGGAGAGAAAACCGGACCACCACCTCCTCTGTTACAGCAGCAGCAGCAGCAGCATCTGTTGTTCTTGGCCGCTGGAGCTCTTTTCCCCTCCTATGCACATCCGTCCACTTTAACTTTATTCATCTGCACCTTTCATGCAGCTGAGAGACGTGCAGGCTGCTCCAAAACCTCCAATCCACTGATCCTGTCAGGGAAATGAATAAGACGAACAATTACTAATATCCAAAATAGGATTGTTATAAGACATTCTCAACACTTGCACGTCATCCTGCACAGCTTAGGTGGAATCTAAATTTACCAAAAGAAAGTGCACCGTATGGAAATCGTGTAGCTTACTTGTCTCAAAAGGAGATGATGCCATATAGAAGATAAATGGACGGGTGAATATCAGTCTGTGCAAATGTATGCACTTAAATTTTTTACACATGCCGGGTAAGGTGCCGGTGTGTGTCATAGTCAGTTGATGCAATTGCACCATCCATTGGCCATAAAGTACATGATATAGTGAATAAGTGCCCATTCAGCTGCTTCTTTTACAGGAGTCGCCACTGCAACCCGTTGCAACTCGCAGCATAAACCTGACGAGTGTTTTACGCAGGAGACAAGTGATGCTTCAGCCCACTCGTGGTTAAGACTCGTTCTGGTATCAAATACACTGAATGTATTAAAAGAATGGCTTGAAGAAGTCAAAGTAAAGCAAGAACTCGCTGGAAAAAACTGTACAAGACTGGCCCAACGTTGTGGTAGCAATGGTGGCTTTCCACGTTTACAGGTACCCCAGTCTAGTGCAAGTATCAATGCTATGCTAAGACAATGCACATAAAACAAGTAGCCAAATAAATGCAAAGGAACAAAAAAGGCAAAATAATGGATGTAATATGACTCGGGAGTGATTTTCTGATATTTCCTTGTATTTTTATAATTTGTATGACTGCTAATAAGTGGAGCAGGTGTTTTCGAGTTTTCCAAATTACATCATGCAGTTGCAAATTAAAATGTGAAAAGGAGCATTTTCTACTTTTAACCAACATCTGCTGAAACTGTTGATTAGCCAGTAGCCAAACTCATACTAATCATTTTTGAATGCCCCTTTGCTGTAATTCTGCCCGTTAGTTTTAAATCCCCTGAAGTCACCACCTGATGGGATCCAGTTGTTTGGCAGCCAGAGATCATCCATGGATGGAGCACACTGAACATGCTGTTGATCCTAAGTGACAGAGAAAGACGGAGACTCTCAGCAGGGCCTTTGTTTCTTTTAAACTCGGGCAAAATGGAAAATAAATGTCATTCATAATTTGGCATGGCATAGTCTGGAGTCTGAAAGTTGCATACGTATAGGCGACGACGGTTTCATGTCTTTGCCTCAGAAATTGGGAGATTGGCATAATACAATAAAGCGTCATCATTATATCTTTGTTTTTATTACATTTTACACATAGAAAATCCAACGTTAAGCCCTTCACAAGGGTAAAAATACACTAAAGTTAACAAACATGACAGGTCAGAGTTATGAGTCTGCTTATTACCATTGAATCAGGTGTTATTTAGGAGGATATAATGAGGCCATTTTTTTTTTTTTTGATAGCAATGCTTACGATTGAGTCATATTTAATATCTAAGGGCAAAGCTGGATTCATCCAGGATTTTACTCTGCTGCTCAGATCCTGTTAATCTTGTCAAAAACCTGCTTTCCCAATTGCGTCGAGTCCGGCTGTTGTACACAAATGAACAGCAGCAGGGGAACACGAGCCCTATAAAGATACACTGGCCTTAATTTCCAGCTGCCATTTCCACTCTGTCCCCTAATAATTGATGGTAATCGATGGCACTGATTGCACGGCCAGTGCACACTGCACACTTGTACACACCTACACAGCCTGCAGACTGGCTCCGGCCTCCACTGCCCCAAATTCTTCTTCTCTCGACCGGCCACTTGCCTCTGCTTCTGCTCCTGCATGTGTTTGCTAATGCATCTTGCCCCGTCATAGGTTATTAGCGTCAAGGCACTGACTTGTAATGTGTCACCTGTCACCCCTCATTTATCTGTAAATAATTGAGACTAAGAGCAGAGCTGAGCGCAGCAGCAATGTAGCGGCCCTCCAGATATAGTAGTGAAAAGAAGTCTTCTGCCTTCAGGGAAAGCGTTAAGGACAGAAACTGGGGGTAGTACAGGCTGCAAGGCATTCGAAAAATCATGCATAATTGCTTATTTCATAACTCTCAAAATTGTACAATCATGAGAGCTGCGACGAACGTTCGCGTAGGTCAATATGAAACCTCCTCAGTGTTGCAGTTGTTTTGGAGTGTATTGTCCCCCTTCCTTTATGTAGGACAAGATTTATAACTGTGAATGTACTAAATGTTGGCCATTGTTGTATGAGATGCAGCCTGGTCTTTGCAGTCGCTGCTGCAAATTGAATTTCCTCTGGGACGGGGTGAAGGGTGGTGGTGGTGGGGGGGGGGGGGGGGGTTGCATTGTGTTGTGTGCATATCAAAGATTAGCAGAAGAAAACTTCTAATCCAAGCCCTCAGCTCATATCTATGCTCGTACTCGTGCTCAAGAGTAGCCTGTTGTGTTGCTGCTGGTTTTCTTGTTTGACTCGCTGTGTGTGCGCATGTGCGCGTGCGTGCGTTAGCATACACAAACAAACCACTGCCACATGTGTGGATGCAGTTTCAAATGTCACACTTTGTTTTTGTGTGAGGGAGGGCATGTGCAATGGAACTGATGTTTGCTTGTTTATGTTCTTTCTTTTTAGGGGAGCTTTTTCAGTGGTGCGTAGGTGTGTTAAGAAGTCATCAGGACAGGAATATGCTGCAAAAATCATCAACACTAAGAAGCTGTCTGCAAGAGGTATGGCAACACAGACGGACACTGACACATGCATGCATCCCTTCCTTTTGCAGAGTGTTGACAAGCATATGCGTATTCAAAATGTACCATTACAGACGGGATCTGCATTAAAAGCAGCACTTCATATGTGAACAAGCGCAAACGTCAGGTTTGTGACTAATCCCGTAAGCTAACTACTTGACAAATCAAGGTACTTCATCTTATTGATGGACAAATCCAGCAAGTTCAATATTGCTATAAAACAGTTCAACTCATTGATTTTCAGCTTGGCCTGCTGCGGCCTACCGGAGATATTGAAGTTATAACTATCCTAGTACTGTGTAATGAAGCTATTCCCTGCTCCGGGTCTGTTTGCTGTATATATCACGCGGCCTTCTGGGAAATTTAGTGCATGCATTGCAGTAAGCAGAGGAAATCTTTAATTTAGTCGTTGCTTTCTGTTGGGAGGTTCTTATCAGCCACCTCTCGGTGGTTTAATAACGGTCTTTATAAACACTGTATTGAATGACTCAATCAGCCCGTTGTGGGGTGATTATAGACAACCACCGAGCAACTAATTGATCCAAATTCCTAAGCAGCTCTCTATGGATTTCAAGATTTTGCTGTTGCAAGGTGAATTGTTGATATTCACGTTGCACTGCAGTCCACGCCTGTGTTTTATTTGTTGGCTTTCAGCAGTGCGTCTGCCTGCACAGATCCACACCCACGTGAACATACCTGGTGTGGCGTGCCACGTCGTAACGATGACGTGAGCCCATGTCACTGGGTCAGAGCCTCATCCCAGCTTGTGTCAGAGATACTTAATTGCTTTCTCCTTTTCTGTATGAGGCTGATTAGTCCCGCAGACTCTCGTTCCTGGCGTTCACACAAACACACGTACACCTGACTTCCTTTGTTCTCCCCCCCCCCTTTTTTTTTTTCCTGCACTCTCTTGTTTCCTCGGTCTCTCTTTCTCAGCTAGCCTCTCTCACTCATTGCCTTTCTCTCGTCTTCCTACGGAGGTGGATTGGTTTGTATTGAGGCTAATCCACTTATGCTAAATGTATCTCATCAACCACTAAGACCCCACAGATTCCATAGGCGCCTCCCTGTTTGCGTGTGCGTGTGTATGTGTGTGACTAAGGAAGCAGGGAGTATTGCTAATAGAGCATGCCTGCTTTGTAAGTGTGGTGTAATGCCTTTATTGTTCCATCCCTACCATCAAGTGTCCACATCGGGCAGCTTCCAGCATTAATGTCCCACCGCGAACAAAGTAAGGGCTCAGCAGAAACTCCTCTCGTCTCTTTGCAAATGCAGGGCGCTCGATGTAGACCGGCACAAAGTCAAGAGAAGACGTGGAGGAGATGGAGATTTCTAATACTTTAGTCATGCAAGGCGCTCACTGACACTTCCTCGCCAGGGAAGCAAGGTGCAGTGAAAGCAGAAGGAGACGAGATAAAAGTATTGAAGCAGGGGAACAAGAGCATTTTTGTGCTCGGGAGAAATGCAGTGGGCTGCTTCTCTGACGCAACATGCAACCTACACACACACACACACACACACACACAAAAAAACCGTCCACACCGGGCGGCCGCTGCGTGAGCAGGCAGCTTGCCCGATAGGATTTGGGTGGGTTTTTTTTAGCCCGATGGCGAGAGTGTGACCTCACGCGTGGCCTGGTGGGTAAGTCTCTCAAAGCTCTGGTAAACACTGCAGTAATCTGAGGAGGGGGGGGGGAGGGGAGAAAATGGGTGGGGAAGGAAGGAAGGAAGGAAGGAAGGAAAGCAAGAGACCAACAAAGGAAGGAAGCAAGGGAAGACATGAGGCTGGGGATGGGTGTAGATATTTGGTGGAGTGGCTTTGTGTCCAGGCTGCTGGGGGATAATGAAAGTGGGCAATCGCCTGCACCAAAAGACCACACCTGCTGCTCACCTCAGAGAAATGGACTGTTCATGGTGGCTTTTGTTGATATAATGAGGCTTGTTTGACTGGCAAAACAAGTCTATAATAGATTTAAAAAGTTAATAAAGGAATGTGTCTGGTTGCAAATTGCTTGTGATGTGAATGCACGCAAATCCTATTAGTTGTACACGGCAACGTGGAGAGTTGCTGCGTTGGTGTAATACGAGTTCATCTATGCAGACTGAATGCGCTGCTTTATTTTGTTGTTGATCGAAGTGGCTCTGGAAAGTGGTCGGCTGCTGCATTGTCTGCTGCAACACTTTCTGCAAGTGTGTGAGAGTAAGAGGGAGAGGGAGTGTGTGACTGAGTGAGTCAGAGTGAGACAGACTATCCACTTTAATGTAGTACCTTAATACTTTTCCCCTCCATGTTGTTTTAAGTGTCCCACGGTATCTGCCCAGGAGCTGTGTAATTGTCCCAGTGAGTTATTTTGGCTGTGGGACTTACATTGTTAATAATGCTCAGTAAATTGTCAAATTTGGGTTTTATTGCTCTTTGTTTGATTATCTTTTGTGGCTTATGTCCATTATTATTGTTATTGTTATTATTATAGTTATTAACTGAGCTGGATGGTGGAGTATTAGTTTGAACTCTGCTGTCACATCAAGTATATCCATAGTTGGAGATCTATTTTTTTTTTTCCTGTGTGGAGTTCGCATGTTCTCTCTGTGGACTTTGAACTTCTCCCAGGTGGAAACATGTGATTCTGTCCAAGTCGACATTGAGATTCCAGCATTGGTGGATGAATCGCTTCCATCAGAGCCAACTTATTCATCAATTTTCAACTTTGTGGATCCTAAACCTACATTGATCCCAATGATGTGCTTGGTGTGATGTGTGTGAATGATGTGCTTGCACCATCAAAAATATCCTAGAATTCCTAAGATTGGAAACGAGGTTGAATAAGAATTGGAGGATTTTTAAAGAAAGTCAGCCAGCACATGCGAGTTAAGTGAGAAGAGTAAATGATATTCCTAAAGTCCATAAACATTGAGAATAAACTTAAAAACTGAAGTCAAATAATGCAATAATTGTCATTTCAATGTGATTCTGTCTGTTATGGCAAATTAAGGCTTGCAATAAGGCCTCCCTTGTAAACCACAGGCACCATTTAATAGACGTATAAACACTTCTGTTTGATTCGATTGGCACTTGAAATTGACTGAGGAATTTTGGTCAATGTAACAGTGTTTATGTAAATGTAGGCTACAACGCTGCTCCTAAGCATATAATCTTTGCTTGTGTCAACCAGGAAGCTAAATCAGATTGACAAAAAAGGTTGGTCTGTAAACTCGGGTATTGTTCGGGAGACGTGTTGGCGAACCCAAGAAAACTGACAAAAAAAAGTGACCCAATGTCTTCGACTGTTGTTCATTTGTTCCCTGTATCTTGGGTTGGTACAGTGATGAGTCTTTCAATTGAAAAGGCAGTGGTCCCAGTCTGTGTTCTGGACAACAAAGCCAACTGACCACCTTGCCAGTGGCGTGTGTGTGAATGGAAGAAACTGAAGTGCTTCACAGAATCCAGAAGTATCGGAAATGTGTGTTATAAATGAGAGCTGTCTCGATCATTGTTGATCTTCTAACCGAATTCTCACCACTGATATTTTAGCCCATCTGTTGACAATGCTGCTGTTTAGATATATACCGCAGCTCTATAAGGTGCAGCCGTGGAGCAGCATTATCTCCTTTTTTCCAGAACGGCTCGTCCAGTACTGACACACCTTTCCTCTGCATTTCAAATAGGCGACCTGCTCTTATCATGGCTGCCATTTAGATACCTTTGGGTCATTTTACTTTTACAGGAACCCTCCTGAGCATTAAAAACCCAGACAGCGAATGCTGCATTGAAAGGTCACAGTGGTCATCATAGTTGTTGCTTTGTGTTTGCATCACGCTGCAGAACCGACGTTCCTGATGCAAAGAGGCTGATTGTATCTACAATTTTAACAATCCCGAGGGATTGTTTTCCAACTGGACAATAAGACCTCACACACTTTCCTCGGCACTCCTCCATGTTGGTGTTGTTTGCTTGAGTCAGTCTTGTCCTTGGAAAAGGAAATGAATAAACGTGACAGGCGGTAATGAAGCCATTTGATCAACATCGACACAATACGTTGCGCTGCGTTACGTGTAAAAAGTAAAAACATTTTTGTCACCTCACCTATACTATAAGTGGGGTCTTATAAGATTTCTTTCTAAGGTTTGTCCCTGTTGTCAATAAATTCCTATTTTCCCCAAATCTTTGTCTTTTTGCTCATGTGCTTGTTCCTGAGAGCTCTTGTTTCTCTCTCCTTTGTCTTTGAGGGGAATTACAAAACCTTTGTGGAAAAAGTTTGCATCAGTGCCTCTATTGGTTACATCACTGGTATTCATTGTAAATCACTGGATACATAGTTTTTCTAATTCTAAAATGACTATTAACTGTCTGAAATGTATACACTGACGCAAACATTTGAAAATATTAAGAATAAAAAAAGCTGCAGGCTTTAATCACCCTGTTACCATTGCAGTTGGCACTGCATTTGCTCCTCCCACTGGGCACAGCCAGTATGATTTGTATTTCGATATTTCAGGAATATCGAGCTAAACATGCCTGTTGTGTGCATTAAAGATTTACCGGGTGAGAATAGGCCTGAGTAGGACTTCCTGATATTTGCTATGATATGATATGCTATTTGCTTCATGAGACATGAAATGACGTTGCTGTGCATTGTGAGAACTGTATGAATGGCAATGAAGACAAAAACTTAAATAGACACTGGTCCTGTTTGTGAGATTGGTTCTTCCAAAAACAGTCCTCTTTCTCTTGCCTCTACTTTACATCAAAACATTTTTTGTGCCATTGATGCCTACGCTGTTATCACCAACTATAAAATGATTAGAGCTTTCAACCAGTACATGGAGACATCATTTATTATTTTGCTATATGTATACTGCATAGCTAATATTGCAATAATGATACATTTTCCAGTATATTGTGCAGCCCTGGATTTAATCATTTAATCAAACTAATTTGGCTTGAATGTTCATTCATTCATATGAAGCAATTCAGAGACGATTATCTCCCTGATGACTCCATTTTAATAGTGAAGTCGTTTTGCTTTGCAGCCAGTCTAATTTTCATTCAAATGAAAGCAATACCATGTTTTTGCCTTTTAATCATGGATTTTAAATTGGCATCACGGTTGTCGCCATGGTTGTGTGACCGCAGATATTGTAAGATAATTTTTTTGACACTGCCAAAAAGTTGCGCTAATGCCGTCTCACCTAAAAAAAAAAAAAATTTTAAAAAGCAAACAAACCATAAAACATTGGGACTTCATTGTAACACCAAACAATAGTTTTTAAATTCCTGAAAAGGTAAAATGTTGGATTAAATCCACCTTCTGCCTACTTCCATGCCAAACAATGACGACTCATTGATATAGTTTTTTTTTTTTTTTTTGGTGGTTTGCTTGTTTATTTTCTGAAGGCACCAGCTCACAGTGACGTTTGTTTGTATTCAAGTATGTTGTCCACTGTTGATTCAATAAAGAGCAAGATCATGCAGTCCAACTGACTTACTGCACGATGACGCCCAAGTTTATGAAATCCAGTGTAGCGGTTAATAAACTGATCCGACTGTTAAGAGAAGTCTGTAGGCGCTTTTGATCCATCAGAAGGTTGTTTGTACATAAATTGTGCACGTGTAAATTCATTAGCCGTGGTGGTTTAAAGGAATAACATGATGACAAATGGTCACACTGGGTTTAACCACAACATACAGTATAGAAAGACATCATTCACAGAGAGGATCCTAGTAGAAGGAATCCTGGAAATGCTGACCCTCATTCCCAGAATGCCGCTCCAGTATCAGTATTGACATGCTTTATTTGATTCTGTCGCTGCTTCCCAGTTCTAACAGTTTGCTTGTAAACTCTGCTGAAACAGATTGAACTGGAATCCTCAAGCTTTCAGTCAGATTGTCAGCTTTGTGTGGCAGAAAGAGGAGTGAGTGAGTGTGTGTGAGTCTGTGTGTCGGGTCCTCTTCATCCTTCTCAGCTGATGTAAGATGGCTGTGGGCCCGCCCCATGGCAAAGCAGATGGCCAATTAGAGAGCAGCAGGAAGTGCCAGTAATTACCCTCCAGCCTTCTCTTTCCTGTCTTCCTCCACCACACACTCTCGCACCAACAAATAAGGAGATTGAATGAATTAGTGAGTGCTGCAGCGACACTGCACCAGGGCAGACAGTTATACATACACTAACGCATGCACACTTGTACACACACACACACACACACACACACACACACACACACACACACACACACACACACACACACACACACACACACACACACACACACACACACACACACAACACAGGAGCCGTGATCCTCTTCTAGCAAATGGACGTTCCATGTAATCCTCCCTCCTGCACTGTCTGCCTCTCCATCCTGCGTCACTGCTGTAATTAGACGGAGGTTCAGGTCTCTCCCTTATTCACGCGCTTTCTCTCCGATGAGTGGAAATCTACACCTGCAGGGAGACGACGGGAAGGTTGGCAGAGAGAGCAGACCGAGGCAGACTAGAGCCGTGCGCTGCTTGTAAAACTCATCGAAGTCAGCAACAAGTTAAAAGAAAGTTGGGTGAAGAAAAGGCAGACGTGACAGCCAGGAGAGGGATCCTGCGTTTTATTATAATGTGCTCCTGTATCGCGTTTGTAGCAGAACAGCGGGGTAAGGTGATAGTTGATTGCTCGGCAGCAGCAGCAGCGGCAGCAGCAGCATGTGAATTTTATCTGGCGTTGTTGCTGCACTGGGGAAATGAATGCAAATCTTGGTGAGGCTGCCGGTGAGTGGTGTCATCACCATGGAGCTGTGGGGTTGAGGCGGCTTCAACACCTTGATAATGTGCGCACACGCCCACGCAGCGACACACTAAGTCATACTACATCGTAATTACAGCTACTCCTCGTGACCTCTGACCTCAGAGGCATGACTACGGGACTACTATGGTGGATAATCTTTTACACGGTGATTGTGTGGCCGAACTTCAGGCAATATTCCACTATTGAAGAAACGAAGCTCACATTTGAGTCCAGTTCACTTGATGTCTGTTTCTTTGATGTCTTATCAGAAGAAGTAAACAAACTCCTTGGATATTGGCTCTATTATCCATAAAAAGTTACATGTGTTTGTGATCTCACTATGTTCAATCATGGAGCTCATCATTGCTGTTAAGACATATTAGCTGCACATGGTGGCCAATCTGCTGCAATGTACATGTTGATCTGCGCAGTATTGATGGTGCAATTGAACCACACTGCAGGTTGTTTCTAAGCAGGCAGAGATCCGCTCCTCACAGGGGAGCAGGCAGCGCATTTAGTGCTTGTTTGGTGTCCAGACTTCACACACTTCAAATACCAGCAATTCGCTCTCCCACAAACGAACTGCACCAACGGAGCGATTGCACCAGAGTTTGTTTTAATCAGACATCAACCCAACGCCTTCCAAGTGTGTGTGTGTGTGTGTGCGAACACACCCGAGAATTGTCATCTCTCTGGCACACTCATGTTCACATGCTTTGCTACCGGATTCAGTGAAATCCTCATATCCTGATTCTGGTTAGGTGTGTGTGTGTGTGTGTGTGTGTGTGTGTGTGTGTGTGTGTGTGTGTGTGTGTGTGTGTGTGTGTGTGTGTGTGTGTGTGTGTGTGTGTGTGTGTGTGTGTGTGTGTGTGTGTGTGTGTGTGTGTGTGTGTGTGTGTGTGTGTGTGTGTGTGTGTGTGTGTGTGTGTGTGTGTGTGTGTGTGTGTGTGTGTTTTTGTAAGCTTCCCCTCCCAGACAGAAGCACAAATACTGCAGCGTTCAGTAACCGGACTTCACAGTCATCCCTCTGCAAACGTGTGTGTGTGTGTGTGTGTGTGTGTGTGTGTGTGTGTGTGTGTGTGTGTGTGTGTGTGTGTGTGTGTGTGTGTGTGTGTGTGTGTGTGTGTGTGTGTGTGTGTGTGTGTGTGTGTGTGTGTGTGTGTGTGTGTGTGTGTGTGTGTGTGTGTACTTCTGCACCTGTTGGTACGCAGGTCTATTTATTGGTGGTTTTATGACCACATATGAAACCACATGACATTATTGACATTTAGCTTGTAGCTGTAATGGACATAAATGTAGCTACTCCGTCTTATTGCTGATAAGTTGGTGTATCCACACACAAATATACATTTATTCAGATTGCTCTGCCTTATTGCTTATAAGTTGGTGTATCCACACACATATATACAGTCACTCTGATTTTTCTTTCTTTGGGAAATCACAATTTCCAACGTTTTCTTAATTCATGCTTTTTCAATTGTCAGTGTCCGAAAGATGGGTAATCTCGATGGGAAATTGCCTTGTAACAGCTGCTGAAAATGGGCGCTTTAAGTTATTTGCTGTGATTGCAGTTCTAAAATTCAATTTCAGCAGAAATAGCAAGAGATGTTTGACTGGATGGCAACAAGAAAGGTGGATCTTGTAGGACATTCAGTGAAGCTTAAAAACGGTTCCTGACTTGAATGACTCCTATCGATAATCGGATCACTATAGATTTAAGCCCTTCACTCCGATCAGCCATGACATTATGAGCACTGGTGGGTGATGTAAATAACTCACATTTCCTCTTTATTACAGCACTGGTTATTGAGTAGCATGTATTTGGCTGCACCTGGACATATTCTGCCCAAAGTGGTACTTGAATATCGTCAAAGGCATTAAAATTCTCCCGCTTGCCCATTTTTGTTAATAATTGTGTTGGCCGAACATGATGATCAGAGCATCTCCATAATATCAGCTCTGGTCAGTTGTTTCAGGTCTGTGGTAGTGAAAGAGGTAAAGGAGAGAAAATGGGGGAACTGGTGAGAATGTCCTGGGCAGCCTCGGCTGATTGATGCACGTGGGGAGTCGAGGCTGGTCCGTTCCAACAGATGATCTCTCAAAGCAATTGAATCAGGTCAACTGGACTTGGTCATATTTCCAGTTGACCTGATTCAATTGCTTTGGGACGGCTCCTACCTGGACAAATGGGGATCTGCAACCGAATGAGCTACTGTAGCTCAAGCTGCTAACGCCGACAAATACACAAGTGCATCACGGATTGTTGCCCAGGGGCCCCCAAAAGAGCACACTTTATAGAACATTGAGAGGGCGGTCATTATGTTATGGCTGATCAGTGTTCACTTGGAAGGCATGGTGAGCAGACATGCCAGTAATGAGTTGACCATGCAGGATTCAGATTGTTTCATTCCTGCTAAAATGAGTAATGTTTTATTATGATCTTGTTCTCCTTACTCGTAGAAAATAAAATATTTCATGTTCATCCCATCTAACCATGTTGAGAAACAAAAGTGCAAGACAAGAAAAAATGATTTAGCAATTTTTTGTTGCACATTTTTTTACAAGATGCCACCTCTGCTGCGTGTGGGCTTTTCAACATGCTGGAGAGGAGTCTCATGAACCAGGTTGCAGACATCATGACATTGGTCTTCCAAAGTGGTAGTTGAAGGCTCCCACAGACTGATTTCTAACATGTTTCATACCTGCTACACCAGGCACACTTGAATCAGAGGTGACGACTGCTGTAAGGTTTTTTTTTTCAGGACATACATTTGATTTTTTTGTTAGTTATCTGTGTCGCTGGTACATTCAAGAAATGTATGGACGAAGACGACCAAGAATTGGTCAGCTGGGACCCTCACTGTATGTTGAGAGATCTCACATAAAAGATATCAGCTTGATGACGCATCTTTTGTTTGATGTGGCCCAAATCAGCATGTCACACCATTCTCACAAATATTAATTTCTTTTCTCCTATTGATCAATCATTTATTTGCCTATATGCCTTGGAAATGTGTGTATTTCTGCCAGTCTGATATAGCACTAGACTGCCGGACAAGCATTTTCACTACGTCTTTCTACTTTCTGTTCATAAATATATATATTTTAATATATTGAGATTCCTTGTTTTTTTGTTTCCTCAGACCATCAGAAGCTTGAGCGAGAGGCTCGTATCTGCCGTCTCCTGAAGCACCCCAACATTGGTGAGTTTTTCTGCACAACAGGATTTGTTGTTCCTGAAGCTTGTCGTCGTCGTCATCATTCTGTGCATGTGCTTTGTTGGGAGGGACGGTTCATTCTTAACCCTGGAAATGAGTTGTTACGATTGAAATTCATCAATTAAAAACTGGGTTTTTCAAATATCCCGTGTACTTATCTCCATCACATTCTCTTTACATAAATCAGTAGGTCCATAAACATTCATGAGGACGTGACTATGCAAATGAGCTCTTTCTTCTAAAGGACATTCTTGATGGACGGTCGATATATAATTTCATCCATAAGATACTTACGACCATTTTCAGCCATTTCTTTTAGAGAACAAGTCGGGGAAAAGACGAGTTTGTACACACTAGTGTGTTCAATCAGTTGTCTTTGCGAGAAAGGAAATGAAAAGTTCAACACATTGTGTAGAAAATGTAGTTTAAACTGAAAAGAGGGATGGCAGGTAGCGTGACAACACACTGAAGGTTCTCGGTGCTTCCTCTAGATCTCCACGAAGATGAAAAAAAGATAATTTTTCCCTCCCAGAATTGAAAATTGTCCACTGGTTTCTTGACTTGAGGCTTGATTCTTCATCATGTATGAAGCTTTTTTCACCTTGAGGTTACTGTTTTCTGAAGCCCATCCCAGCAGGTTATGAGTAAAGACTGTGTCCTCACAGCAGGGTGCAGAAGTCAAACCCATGTTGGGAAAACATGCAAAACCCCACACAGGAATACCCTCAAACTGTGCCAACGCGAACTACCTCTAATTCTTCACTTTTTTTTTTTAATTTTGTCATAATTGTTTTTTACTCTGGTGATGGAAAGATTAAATACAACTGTAGAGGTGTGAAGAAAACACAAATTCAATGACACCTTGGTGCTTCTAACTCTCCTTTTTCCCTCATGTCCTAGTTTTCCTTCGACCCCCCAGGCGCTCATTCGCCCCTCGCCTACTTTCCTGTTCTCTCTCTCTCTTATAGATTTTTTTCCCTCTTCTCTCCCTCCCTTTCTTGTCCTTCTTGCCTTTTTTTTTGACATATTTTGGCATCGTCGACATCCAAACTTTAGACAAAAGAGGGCACACACAAAAAAAAAAAGAGACAGATGGAGAAATGAAAGCAGGAGGAGTAAAGAGACAGATGGAGGGAGAGCGAGAAGATGGGAGGAGGAGGAAAGAGCAGTCGCTCTCTTTTCTTGCTGCAGGGGCATCCTACTTCATCTTATTATACAACTGATATTCGCTTTACATAACGATCGCTGTTTCTCTGCCGACGCTAAAACCTAAGCCGCATCTCAGGCCCACCGTCTAACGCCTGGATCCAGCTGTGTCATTCTGCTGCGCTGTAGTCTGGCTGAGGTGGTCGCCGCTTAACCGCTGGACAGGCTCATTATGCTGGTCGTCGCTTCACCAAGCTCTCGCTTGTCCTCATCCATCTCTTTTTTTTGTTTTAATTAAAAAAAAGAAGAAGTTCCAAGCCAGGTTTCGTTTCTTCTGTGGCTACGTTTGCACTCTGCTTTTTAGGCCTCATTAATTAAAAATGACGGCATCTTCCAGTAACAGAAGCCAGAAAACTGAAAGAACACCATAGCATCTTGAAACTGTATCTGCTCGTAACCAGATAGTTCGGGAAAATCTTCACAAACCAAGCAAGCTATCGAATCCACTTTAATATATGCTGTAAACCTCACCTTTCGCCCCTCAGTGTGCACCGGCAGGGGTTGAACACGTTTTAGTCCAGGAACCACATACTGCCCAATTTCATCTCAAGTGGGCGGAACCGCTAACATTTTCCCACAGTAACCTCTGAATTGAGGCAGAGCGTATGTGTACGAGTTCCAAAAATGACTCCAATCTCAACATAAAGCAAAGTTTAATGGAAGCTTCTGGTGCAAAATGCAGTGAAATGTCAGTAAAACCTCAATAGCTGTTGAACGATGCACGTTTTTACTGACTCACCCTGACGTCATGGCTTTAACGTGAGTTTGATAGCAATGAGGAAGCTAGATTTCTGCTCAGGTCTGGGTTGTGTGATGTCCACTACGCTTAAGAAATTCAATAAAAAGAAAAGAAAATCGATGATATCCCAGATCTAGGCTTTGGTTACTTCATATGCCCGCAGTGTCTACCATCACATAACTAGTAATCGTTTTTTTTTTTTTGGGAGTCATTATAAATGATGAAACGGGTAGCTTCCCAGATCGTCTCTCGATTTCTTCAAAGCCTCTTTCTTCGACACGTAAAAATCAAATATGAACACCCAGTGAGCGGGCAGAGCCCCCTCCTCTTGATCCGTTGTGCCCCGACAGGTTAAATATGCGTAGCGGTTCATGTAGATGCCCTCCTGTTTGTAGCCCATGAATTATTAAAGAGCTGATTGTCTGTTGGGTTTGCTTATGTATGAAAAAAATGAGTGGTTGGCGTCTCATACATACAAGAAGCTAGTGAATTGCGAACACTCCATAAATGTATTTAGTTGTTTTGTTTTATTTTTTAACCTGCCTATTTTGCGTTTGTGACTCCACAACTCTTATGATGCCCTTAAGTAAAAAATTGTGTAATCTACGCTAGATATAGTTATTACCAATTTTTGCCATGGTGTTTTTAAAAGCGGCTCACAGGCTGAAAAGTATAAGACAATGCAAAACGTGCCACTTGAGTTTTTGATATATTTTGCCTGGGCCTATCTCGACGTTTACTAACTGCCTCATCACAGTTGTTTTTGCATCATTGCTAGGATTTTCTCTCGTTTTGTGTAAAATGAGCCAGATGGAAAATAAAAGCTATATATTATTTCCAACACATGATCCCTCGTTGCTTTTCTCGCATTTTGAGGTTTGACCAATGCTCATTTTAATGATACCATCTTGTTGTGCACCCTGCTTCTGCTGTAGTTTAATGGCACATACACCCCCCCCCCCCCCCTCCCCTCCAGGCACTTAACTTCTTCTACTTGACCGGCCACATTTTGATAACCATCTATTGACATTAACATCATGGATTCAGTAGCAAAGCCAAACACCGCCGCACTGCTCCGGGCTCGTTTTGGTTCCAAGCTGGATGAGAAGGAGAGGCTGAGAGCGTGGAGGAGGCAGTGTGTCGCATTTTCTGCATGCTGCATTGAAATACCATCATAAAATGAACACAAAAAAAAAGGATTATATACTAAACAAAATCTGATTGTGGCATCCACAGATGTACCATAATAAGGTATCGCCATGGTAACTCGGCGTTGGTGTAGCTTTACAAGTGAAGTCTGGGTTCAATTGAGATGTTTTCATTATAGGAATTCATTTCAAACTTCCAGTGGTTTGCCTCCAAACAGAATGCACTTCTAAACGATGTTCTCCAGGTTTACTAATTACAGGCAGTGTGGGGTTGAATTAAATGGTGGTTAATTGTCTAACCACTGGACGCACATGTACCTCTGTGGTTTCAACAAGAAATCGATACATTACAATCATAGCTGACATTTATTTCCCCGGCTCCGCCTCTGGTCTTTTCATCCTCAGACTCTTTTTTTCTATTCTTTTTTTTTTTCTTCCTTTCTTTTGCAGTTATCAGTTTAACTGTCCAACACAATAGCGTTTCCATTTTGTTTGTGTCTTTACCTGACTGCGGTCTTCATGTTTCAATTTGCAGTGAGACTCCATGACAGCATTTCTGAGGAAGGCTTTCATTACCTCGTCTTTGACCTGTGAGTATATCACACACACACACACACGCGCACACACACACACACTGACATTTTATCCACGTATGTGACTGCCATCCCCGTATGCTAACAAGTCCTCTCCCTGTCTCTCACTCCTTCCCTCCCCCACGCAGGGTAACGGGAGGAGAGCTTTTTGAAGACATAGTAGCCAGGGAGTACTACAGCGAAGCCGACGCCAGGTAAGCTCCCCACATCGTCCCGCTCCCAGCGTGGAGACGTACACGCACGCGTCGCCGCAAACATCACCAACCTAATCCCATTAAAGACGTCAATCCTCACTCATTTTATGGAGCGCGAGCGTGCAGGCGCTTGCTGACGCATTGAATCGGCTTGCACGTATTCTCGTCAGGAAATGCATCCTCTTCTCAACAGGTGCATTAATATACTGCTTCCCTCCTCTCATTGAGCATCTGCGTCACTCTCCATCTTCCCTTAATAGCCAAGGAGCATTGAGACAATTTATGGAAGACGGAACCAATTACCATCAATTACAGTTTTTATTTGGTTCTTTAAGTCATTTTCTCAGGCAAGAATGGAAGTTCTCACATGTGAAGATGTAGTACTTTTTCTGTTTCATCATACTGTAAGTTGAGTATTCTACAGTACAAAAGGAACAACTTGGATGAGATGGGTGCTGATTTTCTGACACCCTCCGGGTCTGAAATGTAACACCTGCTCACGGTCAAAATGTCAGGAGTCTGTCACAAATAAAGGGAACAGTCGTCTGAACCCGTCTCTATGATGATATCACGCAGTGAACTGGTTCCATTCTGCCGTCTGTTCTGATGTTTCACTGAGGGTGGGGTTTAGGTCCTAGAAATGCTCTTGAGACTGTCTGAAGGAGCATTTACCCAGCACCACCCCTCTCCGGGGCTGTTTACTGTACCAAACGTCCGCTACTTCATTAAACTGTCACCTGCTGCTGGTCAGTTGTTAACTACCGTCAGGCTTGTAAAATAGCTGTTATAGGAGAGTAATTGTGGAAGGCCTTCCTCTTTTTTTATACAACACAGTGGGGGTTCAGTTTTAGGGACGTTTGATACTCACTTGTGAATGACATGCAGATAACTACGAGGTGAACTTTTTGGGTTGTGTTCATACGCAAATCAATAGATATTCAAATAAATTTTTCCTCCACGTTTCTTTTACTTGAATTTAATTTGAACATTATCTGAAAAATGTGTGTGTGACACAATATGGAAAATGCTGTTGGTTTGCTTCTCCCTTTTTTTCCACCCTGTTATAAGTAGAATGCCTTGATTTATTTAGATTTTATAGCTGATTTGTAAGATTTCTTTTTACATAACTTCAGCTTCAAGTCCTGTTATTATGATATTGCACAAAGCTGTGACACTAGACGTAATTACATGGTCACACTGACGGCCTCCATAATGACTAGTATATGGGAGCAAAGCTCTATTTCTCTGCTTTCTAGTAGTTTTTGAATTTTCTAGATGTCATAAAGATTGGGGGAATTATGGTTATGAGAAGAACACATGCCCAAATCCTCCCGGCAGCAACAGGATACGAGTAAAAGTGTTAATTGAACATGTAAAAGCTCTCTGTTGTTCTTTTGTTTCTTCCTTCATCACGGAGTCTCCTCCTTTTTCCTGGTGTCTGTGTGGTGTTCAGCTTATGAATTCGGTCTAAAATTGGATTAGGGGTCTTTGTCTGCTTGTACACATGGGGTGGGCTTTGGAAATGCACAGAAAGCGAGCCACGTGGATTAGGCCATGGCCATTTTCTGTTGCTGAGCTCAACCTCTGACCCATTAACCTTTTTCAGAGACGTGACATGAACATGAGCAGCGTACAGGAACGTCAATAGGATGGACTTGTACTGGCCTGTAGGTAAAATTTTACACGACGTATCGGGTGGCAGCACGCTCGCCATGCCAGCGAGAAACATCCTCATCCGCCAGAATTGAGGAAAAAATGGCAAAGATATTAGTAGCAGCTGAATTAACGCCCCCATTAATGAAAATGCTCCTGTGACAGAGAATTATTGACTTTGTGATGTATTGCCTCCCACAGAAGTTAGTATGGATTATGCAAATGCTACCTGGATAATCTTTGAAAAATAACAGTGACTACTATAGTAAATGGTTATACAGCTGTTGAATTCAACATTATGGCTCATGATAGAGGTTTCCTTTGGTTCTTTTTGGGGGGGGGGTTTATCGTTTTGCTTGTTTTTAGTGAGCGAACGCCTTTTTTCACTGACTGATCTAATTATCCATTCCTTAGTTAACTGTAACATCTTCCAATACATTTTTATGTAACAAACCCACTCAAAACACTGGCTTTACAAGAGACTGACCTTTTCTCAAAATACAACTTAATAAACAATTTTTTAACAATCTACTTGTACTACTACTTATATTTTTTCCTCACACAAATGACATTGAAATGACCAACAAAGATATGGCACCTTGATAAAATAAGACCTTAGGTTTGGTCAAATGCACCAAATAGTCCTCAAAACAGGTGACGGGCTGATTAGTGCATACCTGTGTGAAGAGTTCATCGTGTGCATTTTGGGTTGAACTTAAGTACATATTGGTATGTCTGTACTTGCATTTGTTCGTAATCTTAATTCTACATCCGTACTATGGTTTCCTTATCCCAAGTTGAGACTCACAGGGTGTCTGTCAGCCTGTTTCATAGTTTTACAACCTTCATATCACCAACACTGTAGGATTTCTCAGTGATTTTAAAAATTAGATTGCAGGACCTTGCTAGTGATATTTGGCTGCAGTAGGAGCTCACGCAACACTTAATAGAAATGTATTCATGATTTAGCTTTCACTGTTGAATTCGTGCCTTGATAAAATATTGTAAATATCACTATCCAGGTCGTACTCTGTCCTGCTAGTAATCACTGATGACATGAGCTAACTGTACAGCTAACAACACACGGTGCAGATTTAGCACCATGTAGCCAGTGAGCCTGTCAGCCCAGACCTGGGGCAAAGGAAACCCATAGGTACAGACATATCTTGGCAAAAGAATAAAGAATAGCAAAATCCACCTATTAAAGGATACGCCTGAGGTGAAGGTGATGATGGAAACCTTTACCAGGCTTGGTATCTCAATATAAATCACACATCATAACTCTGATTATACACAAACATTTCATTTGCACATTAATGTCAGACACACACACATGCCCGATCATGCACACACATATTGAAATACATGTGTACAACTTGCCACACAAGTTAACAAATCATTCTGCTACTGTAATGTCATGATTGTAGAATATTTAATATATTCAATCCTCTACAGAATTAGGAAATGGCTTTTCTGCAATTGGTTGAGTCAACTAAATCACGCATCCGAAGTGGAAAGTAATGTTGTGATTTATTTATTTTTGTAAATTTAAGCAAGCTTAAATAGTCCTGATATGAAATGCATCATTTTTGTTTCCAGCGAAACGCACAACTACACAAATCATGTGGAGTCTGTGCAAGGCTTTCGGCGACGAAGGGCAGCGACTGACATGTCTTTCTCTCCGTTTGTCCCCCTTTTTCTCTCTCTCTCTCCCTCTCTCTCTCTCTCTCCATAGTCATTGCATTAGTCAGATCTTGGAGAGTGTCAATCATATCCACCAGCATGATATTGTGCACAGAGACCTCAAGGTGAGTGGCTGCCCGTTGCCGTGACAACCACACACACGCACACACCTCTGCTCGTGGCCATGGCAACACACAGATGGCTCTCGGTTGCTCTGTCTCTTTTTCTCATCCTCTGCAGTTTTTTTTTTTTTCTTTTTTTTTGCTCGCATTCGTTTTTATTTTCCCCGGCGTCTCCCTCTCGCTCGCTTGTCTACCTTTTTTAAAATTTTCTCTTTGTACCGTCTGTCTGTTAGATCTGTCAGCAGATCTGTTAGGTTGTCTGTCCTTGACCGGGGCTATGGAAGCATGTATATGTGCAGACACACACACACGCACACACACATGCATGCATGCATGTGTGCCCACGCTGAGCACAGCCGTGGTGAGTCATGATCACGTGGAAGAGTGTGTCTCACACCTATGGCAAGGAAAGGATAAGGACTGACACACATGTGCATGTACGCACAGGCGCATACACATTCAGACACTCGGCAGGGGTCTTGTGATGAGGGAGGAGGTGAAGGCACACATGCACCTCTGGAGTTGCCAGGACAACCCGTGTGACATCACAACGCCCATGGCGCAACGAGGGAGGGTCTCGAGTTGTCCCAACTCGCCGATAGGCTCGAGGAAACGACGCGTCTCTGTTGCTTCCAGTTCCTTCTTCAACCCACTTCAAGGTGGTGATTTTAATCCTGATCGATGGAACGATAACAATTCGCATCGAATCGCACCTTTTCCGGCAAAGATGCGATGTGAAGGGAATAAATATCTCGAGGGGGCGCTGAGACACGTGTGGGTGGCTTTTGTATGCATGTGCACGCTCTCTGTTGCAGAATAACGCTATTACCTCAAGCGCTGCCTGTCTGATTTGTTGGCCTTTTATCCTGAGTGGGCTTTTTACTGCGGCCCTTTATGTCCCGCTGCCCAAACAACGGCCATTTAGAACGCTGCCACACACGCTGCTTCTCGCTAAGTACACTTTCCATTTAGCATGCAGTCTGCAGTGCTGCTTAAATGACTCCCGAGTGGTTACTATGGCTACGGACCCATGCCCATATAAGGCGTTTGTGGAGATTCTCGACTACTCATCCTCTCCCCACCTCCATCTCTCCATCACTTTCTCTCACCTCCTCCCCCGCCCCCACACCAAGCTTTGTCAAAGACATCAAATATAAATATTTCCAGAAGCTTTAACCGAGGAGTGCCTGTAACTGTGTCTGTCACCGTCTTGATCTTTTGTCCCGCTTTCTGCTTCACCATGTGTGCGTCTGTGTCTCTCTCAGCCTGAAAACCTGTTGTTGGCCAGCAAGATGAAGGGAGCTGCAGTGAAGCTGGCAGACTTTGGCCTTGCTATTGAAGTACAGGGAGACCAGCAGGCTTGGTTTGGTAAGAAAACACACAACGATGACACACTCGCATCAAATAGACCAGACAGTTACTTTATCTGTAACACTCATGGGGGGGTGACCAGCACTTCTTAATTCAGGGTTTCCCTTTTAAAACTCATTGGGAACATTTTGGATAGTTTTTAAGCACCGGAGGCAAGAATTGTTCCCGTATTCAGTTTTAACTGATGTTGCAAACAAATGTAGTTGTCAAAATAAGTTCGCAATTATGTGTTGGATAAATGGAATATTGCACGTTCAGTAAAAATGATGCTCATTTCAAAACAAAATAAACATCACCTCGAACTTGTAGCACATTTTTTTATAGCATTGAATTGTTCTTTGATTATCCTGACAGTCGATGCATTCTGGACTCTCTACTCTCCCTGAAACAATGTCCTTGAACGCCTCACATGCTGCTGCTACTCGGCAAAACCCATGAAGGCTTTTGACGCAGCGAAAAAGTATTTTCCTGTTTACTCTGCTTTGACGGTTGGAGTCAAAACACATAATGGTGGAAAGCCCCAGCATCCTCTTAAATTTTGGCAAATTCAACAATATTCCACGTTATTATTTTGATTAGTCAGTCAACTTGTTACCAGAGAGAAACGGACAAGGTTCAGTCTTGTTTGCGTTGTCTCTATAATGTCTGAAAAAAACCCAAACGGCAATGGTCACCGGGGTCACGATGAGCCAGCGGGAGCCAAAGACGACATTGTGGTGAGCCTTGCTTTAAGAGGCTCACTCTCACTTTCCAGTTCATGCTTGGGTCATTGTGTCTTGGCCGGCAGCCGAGCTGCCACCATTTGGCTGACTTTCCAGCGCAGACGAGATGATTAATGGGCATTTGCTTGTGACTCTACACCATCATAATCTGGTCTTGCATAATAGTCTCAACCGGCCACCATCAGTCGGATAACCTCAGAAAAAGTTGCCAGTTAAACGCATCCTGAATTGTCTTTGTTGGGCAGGCTTTGCCGGGACTCCTGGTTACCTCTCCCCTGAGGTCCTGAGGAAGGACCCCTACGGCAAGCCCGTGGACATCTGGGCTTGTGGTGAGTTTTCAGCTTCACAGTCGGACAGTTAAAGGCCCCATGAAATTGAAAGACACATTTGCCTCGTTTTAATGCAATACTTATGGCATGGTTGTTTGCGTCCTCTTGTTCTGTGCCAAATAAGAGTCAAAGAGAGTCTATTCTCGTACATCCATTTCATTCTGTTCTTGTAGTCAAATGTGTGACTCATGCTGCACTCAAAAGAGTTTTCTAATTCTGCATTCAAAAGATAATGCAACTCCTAATGTCTCTTCTGCACTCGCAGCACCATCACCTTTGGATTAGCGACGTTCTTGGCAACTGCTTTGAGCGCAGATGTATTTGACTCTTTTAAACCTCGCCTCTGAAATGCATTGTGTGTATTCTGAGGTTTTTCAAGCCCTTCATCCCAAACTTCAACAAATATATCAGATTTCCAATGTGCTTGGATGTATTCTCGAAGTTTGTAACTTCCTAAAGCTTTTACCTTCAACAAATCTAAATGTAAGCAGATCTTGCAAGGTCATTGGTTTCCTTCATATGGCTACATTCTTGCCAGTCTGATAAAATTCTCTGATTAAGAGATCAGATTGTCCTGTTTACATGGACTTTAATCAGAGATCATAAGCCAGGTTAAACCACTTCCTCTGATCCTTTGATAATTTTAATCGGATCGGGTCAATTTAATCACAAGTGTTTATATGCACGTAAATACTAAGTGCCATGCAACTTTAATTGGGTTCACGTTTAATCTTATCGCAGTTGTTGGTGTCATGATGAGCATTGTTATCTTCTCGGACTGAGGGGGGGGGGTCACAGCCCTCCCGTCTAAAAGTTGGGCTGGTTAGCAGCAGCCATTGATACTTGAAGGTTAATATCCAAACTCAGCCTATGTGTCCCCCTGTGTTCCTTGTTTTTCCTTTATAAATGTAAATACTGCAAGCCATGCTGGTCTACTCTTATTTTCCCTAGTATGCGGAATAAAAATACAGGCCTACCCCATGAGAGGGGCTCCGCTGTCTGCTGGCTGCTTAAGCAGCCTTTTTTCAATATTTCTTGAAGCCGACCGATGAGACAGATAGTTTATCGTTTAGCCAGCTCGTTGTCGCCGTCCCTTCTTCAGTTATCTACTTCGGCTAACTGGGGTGTGTAATGCAGATCTACTAAAAAGGGCAAATCAAATCTGGAACATGCAGCAGAAATATGTGCGCATACAGAAATCCACCCCTACATCATTCCATGGGGCTTTTAATATGTTGTAATGAGCAGAGACTCCAGACTCTGGTAGTGTTCATCTGAACCAAAGATATTTTCCTAAAGGAATGATCAAATTGAGCCAGTACTTGATAACAACATTATAATTTGAAGTATCGTAATGTCCAAACACGTCTTGAATAAAATTATAAGCATAAATATTTCCAGTACATTTTAAATTAAAATGTTTTCTCCAATCTCTTCTTTCTTCTTGCTTTCTGCCAGGTGTTATTCTCTATATATTGTTAGTGGGCTACCCTCCTTTCTGGGATGAAGATCAACACAAACTCTATCAACAGATCAAAGCCGGGGCGTACGATGTAAGTGTGCTTTGAGCGCGAGGTGTGTATCAGCCAGGGGTGCAGTGCAGAGGTTCGCTAAGCAGTTTTTGAATGTTTAATAGTGTCCAATTGAGATCTGGTCCAAAGCTATTGATCCTATCAGGGCCTCCCTGACGCATTGCAGAGGAGAGTGTGTGAATGAGAGAGCAAGAGAGTCAAGAGTCAGGGATATCCTATTTTTCTCACTCGCTGGATAATAAACCACATTGCAGCTAGTTTCTGGGGATATTTACTCTTCATAAAAAAAATGGTTTAGAGCAATGGAACATAAGCTTGTGTTTAAATTGAATTTATCACAGTTGCCTGCATCATTTTCACATCGGCCTAATTGGGAGAAATGAACTCAAGATCAGGGGACAGGATGGCGTCTATTGGCCAGAAATCTGCAGGCACAGACTCCCCGGGTCCTTGGGGAAATCCCTTTTCTCTCCACCCATCACACCTGACTCGTTTCTCCATTTTCATCAGTTCCCCTCCCCAGAGTGGGACACAGTGACTCCAGAGGCAAAGAACCTGATCAACCAGATGTTGACCATCAACCCAGCCAAGAGAATCACTGCCGAACAGGCCCTCAAGCACCCATGGGTCTGCGTAAGTATCTGCTCACCTCTGACGTATAAAAGATGGCCTCAACCAACCACGAAGTACCCTCTGAAGAAATACAATTCTGAACAGATCGGATGTTTATCCGTTGTGCTTTGTCTTGTGTCTTGCAGCACCGCTCCACAGTGGCATCCATGATGCACAGACAGGAAACTGTCGAATGTCTCCGCAAGTTCAATGCTCGCCGAAAACTCAAGGTAGATGCCTTATAATGTGTTAATTTGCTACTTAATACTTTCCATCTTTTATCTTCCCATAATTTTCCTTTTTCAGATCACCTGCTGTTCTTGGTCACATATCATTTTTGCAGCATTCGCAATGAGGCTAATAATCTGTTGATTTAATGTGGTCTTGTACTTTGGCATCATTACTTGACCAGCTGCCGTGATCTATTAGATCATTTAAAACATAAATGATTCTGATCGTTAAAATATGAAGCTTTGTGATTCATGTTATTGCTGGCTATTAAATCTGGAATAATAGTGAATAATCCCCCAAAAGCTGGCAGCAAGTTTCTGATTTAAAGCTACATTGGCAAAGTGTTCATATGTTGTAAATTAAACTTTTCTTTCCCTTTCATTTCCATATTATTATGGTAATTTGATTGAATAAATTATGATTAATGGGTTGTTATCAACGATGATCTAGTTACCACTTGTGTTTGACTTCTCTAATTCATAACAATAAAATCATAGCTAACTTTTTCTTCTTTTTTTTTTTACGGGAAGTTCAAAGCAAAACATTCAATGACAAAAGAGCCAAAGGTTATTAGGTTTACCAGCGGACCTTGTCAACAGCACAGCCAAAAAAAAAAAAATCCTTTCCAAAACAGCAGCCAACAAGTGCATTACATCCCCGAGGCTGAAAGCAGACGCTCTGACGAGCAGTCTGGTTTCTGGGAATCTGGGAATTCTTTCAAATTGAGTGAAGAAATGACACCTGAAGGGTCCATACATACTCCGCAAGAACAGCTGAATTAGTTTTCTCTGCATGAGTTGAAAGATGAGAAGGACCAGCTTTGGTTTGGGAGTTCTCCGTCACAGCTTGTTCTAAAAACATAATCTCAGCAAAGTTTTTCTTTTTTTTGTGTGTGTGTGTGTTTATCTGTATTGGGCGTGATTATTTTGTAAAGTGTGAAATGTTGTCATTTCCGCCTTGCAGAAATTTTGTACAGTAATTAAGTTAGTGACATGGCGAGCATCTCGCTCATCATCATGTCCAGTTGCATTTGTATTAATTGTTAATTGCTGCATTACATAGTTGCGCAGTAACACGATCGCCACTTTAAGATTTTACTTTTTGAGTGGAAACGAAATGAATCAACTCTCCGGAATCCTTGAACGATCTTGAGATCAAAGAACTGTTGCCATCAATCACAAATATTTCAGTCCTATGGTGAACACAGGATTTTTTAATTTAATTTTGGGTAATATCTGCTTCTGTGTAGGTAGTTTCTCTCCTGGCCTTCATTGTGGCAGCTTCCCGTTTCCCAACGCGTTTCTTATCTGGAAGTGAGCGTGCCAAAAACAATAACAAACGTTGCCGTCGTAGCAGGAGTTTTCAATAAGGCACAGGGACGAGAGCGTTGTTGGAAGAGGAGCCGGTATTTCAAATGAGCAGATGGTCCTAAACTTTGATGATATAGTTGTTATTTTGTGGTGAATATATATCAAATTTGTTTTTTAAAATTGACAAAACAAAACAAATTTAGCAGAGTTTCTATGACCGCATCCGGAGACGACATTTAGCTTTGAGCGTGTCTGCAGAAGCTTCAATTGTCACCTCAGTTGCTGGAGTTTGTGATCAAGGGTCATCGACGCAAACAAAGTTTGCATCGATGAAGGAGCAGCAAATTCTGTTATATATTCTAATTGAATATTACCGCAGGCAGGTTGTTTAATGACTTACTGTTTGACACAAAGCAGTCACTCATCCTCTGCTTGGTTACCTGTTGGAAGATCACTGCTGCTAAATAGAGGGACACAACTGCTATTGTCCCACGAGAAAGGAAAAACGGCAGTGAAGAAGAATGAAATCCTTCTTTAAAAAAAAAAACAATCTCCATGTGTTCATTATACCTCCTTCAATTCTCTCCCTCTCCCTCTCTCTCTCTCTCTCTCTCTCTCTCTCTCTCTCTCTCTCTCTCCCCCTCCCTTCCTCTTCTCCTCCAGGGAGCCATTCTCACCACCATGCTGGTGTCCAGAAACTTCTCAGGTGGGTGTGCCCTTCGCCCTCAGCCTCCCACGCAGCACATGCAGAGGGAGAGGAGGAAGGAGAGTGGATAGAGTCCTCTGCACCTCTCTTAACCCCCTCACCACACACGCACACTCACCCACTCATCCTCAAAATAACAATATGTTGTTTTTTTTCTTGTGTGTGTGTGTGTGTGTGTGTGCACAGGACTTTTGCTTGCTTACAACCTGAAACTGAATTGAGAGATGAAGCTGCTCTGTGTTACTGTAGAAATGTTCTGATATTGACAGTTCCTCTTCTGAATCAAGTTGATCCTTAAAAAGCTAGAATGTGATGCCATGTACCAGATTACGTGTGTGCCAGTTATGTCTTTGTCCATGCTAATGTTTCTCTCCCTGTGTGTTTTATGTCTGTCTGTTTCTGTGTGTGTGTGTGTGTGTGTGTGTGTGTGTGTGTGGGTGTGGGTGTGTGTGTGAGAGAGAGAGAGAGCGCTCATACCTCTTTTCTGCTGCACATGGAGGAAATGCATGTTTGAGCAAAGGAAACCCAGATTTATTTGAGACTTTTTTATTTTGGGGGCAATTTGTGGTGTTATAAAAACAGGTGACTGATAAAATTCAGTGGTTTTTTTTTTTTTTTTTTTTTTTTTTTAATCTCTCATTCTTCTGAGAGTGGCTTGTTTTTGCTGAAGCCTTGATCTCAGCCTCTTAAGTATCTGGTCAGTCGATGGCTAATGATTTCAACCCTGGGCCCAGAGATCCACAGGGTTGCACATCTTTGCTTCAGCCCATTTGGACGGAGGAGTTCGATGCATCTGGGCTGCGGCCAGCACACTCTGTGGCTCTCTGGGCCCACGGGGGAACAGCGTGACACCTGATTTGCATAGCTCCTCCCAACTGTAGCATTTCTGTCCAATAGTGGGCCGGCAGCATACCAACTCTGCTGCTGCCGCCTCCTCCACGGCCTCACTGGCTCAGGAAGGTACGTCCCAGAGACACGCCCATCCACTTCCTCTCCACACACACAGCGACTTGGTTTCATAGTGAAGGGTGGGCCCTTCACGACCATCCCCACACTCCTGCATGCAGCCTTCTGCCAGCATCCCCATCTACAGTCACACACACATCCTCTCATAATCACACGTTTTTATTTCATTCAGGGTATTACAGACATGCATTGTTTTTGCCATACAACGCAAGACATCAGATTTTCCCCCCGGTACATCCGCTTCACTTAAAGACAACGTTAAGTTCAACAGTGCTTTTTTTTTTTTTTAATCTTCAACATTTACACATCACACCGCCACTCGGCTGCAACTCTGCAGCCCTCATTTCATCTTTCAAATTAGTTATAACGTCACTTCTTGCAAGCTCCATCCCGACTTCCAGCTGACCCCATACGCCCTGTGCTCGCCCCCGGCCTGGGCTGCGAGGCTGGGCACAGAGCGGACTGGGGCAGGGGATGAGGAGGGGCATGTTATCCTGCGGGCGGGAACTGACACTGCAGGGGGCCGGCAAGAGCTGGGTTGGCGTGCTGCCATCGTCGGACCTGGGACTGGTGGGGGTTACAAGGTGGTTGGTTGAGGAGCCGGAGAAAGGAGGAGACGGGTTTCGGCTTCGACTCGATCCAAATGCCGAAGCCATCATCTTTGGATTCCCGGGTGGGAACGGCATCCCTCGTCTCCTCCCTCCTGAGGTCTGTTTTAGTACTTTCAAAAGCCTTGCCCTGGAGTCAGGAATGCCACAAGGTGGCTGCAAAGCTTCCTTTGCATTTGTCAAATACCCAGTGACACGTTGGGTCTTTAATTTCACAGTGAACGAAAGCACATATTGCTCCGTTTTGAAAGTACTAAAACGGGGCTCGGCTCTCATCCTGCTGGGTGGGTGTGGGTGGGGAAAGGTCGGCGATTCCAATGGTGGCTCCATGGATCAAGAACGTTAGCGACAACCATTGTGGAGTAAACCTGATTCTCTGTCGCCGCTTTTCCAGACCCGAGAATCTTCTTTACTTTACAATGTGCGTACATTTCTTCTCAGTGCCTGTGTAGGCAGAGTAATGCTCACATGTCAACGGGGCGAAGGCCCCCCCCAAAGGGTAACCCTAAGGAGAAGCCAGTGTTTCTCCCGCAGTGTATGACTGGTGCGCTGAGATTTGGGATGTTTGTGGTGGTTTTGATTGTCAGCCAAAGCCCTCCGAATGCGGGCTCCGTCACTGAGACTGGATCAAGTTGCCCGTTTGTAAGTTTCTGTGAATATCATGTGTGACATCATCACCTTCTCAGACTGGACTCCTCATCTGTCTTTTTTAAATCATCATCAGATTTTTTTTTTTTTCTTTTCATCGTTTCTGATCCTCTGATGATGTCACTCATCACTGCAAAAAAAAAAGTCCGAGCACTTATTACTGTAGCTGCTTCCTTGCACTTCTCTGAGTATGGCTGAGGCAAGGCTTTGCAGTTTGCTCATGATGTTCCCCTCAATTGACATGATAGCGACAGAAGTGTGAAGCGTTTCTGTATGTTTCCAGAAAGGCGTTTGCCTGGCTGCCTTTCGCATGTGGGTGTCCTGTGTGGTTAAAGCCAACTAAATGTTAACCAGGAGACGCACCTTCACATGTTCTCTAAAGCTGTGTTCACACTTTTGGTTTAAAAAAAATAAATTTAAAATTGTTATGGTACTTGGGTTACATATACAATGCTTTATGAAACATTAAAGCCGATGTAAATGTAAATATTCCACTTGAAGTAATACAAGTGGGGAGGTATCTGATCTGATCTGCTCCAGAATAAATGTGATGCTTATCACCGACCCCAAACAGCCAAAATCATCAAGAACTATCTTGAGAGAAAATAAGAGCCAGCGGGTCCTGGAAGTAATAGTGTGGTCGCCACAGAGGGACCATGTTAACCAGTTCATGTGGAGTTGCAGGAAGAGACACATTTCCTCAGTGCAACATCTCCAGAAGTTCTGTGATTTGTTCTCCAACATGTTTGAAACAACCTCCCCGCTGAGTTGACTCAAAACACAAAACTACAGCGAAGTGAAACATCTAAATGGTAACCACAACTGTTTTTCACTTTGGTTTTTTTCATAGTTTGCAGCATTTTAACATTCCAATTAAGACAGTTTAAAAAAAAGAATTTGTACAGCAGAACAGACTTTATTTCAGCGATGGGCCTCAATTATTATGAATGTCGAATCAAAATGTACTTCTCACAACCAGATGGTATAATTATAACACTTATACATTAGGATGTATGAAGTTTATGGCAACGAATTGAATTGTATCTGTGTCCAAATTGTTTTTTGTTTTTTTCACAATGTGCACACATTTAAGTTATTTCACCGTACAACTCCTCTCTTCAGTAATCCGTTTTATCATGTGATCCACAAGTTTTTTGTGGGTTTTTTTAAATATATTTAAACTGTCTCATGCTCTTACTGAAGCAATGCCCTCAAACCCAAACAGCTTGCTGCTTTAACCTCTAGACCACTTTGGCCACAATATTCCTATTGCATCTGGTTCAAAAGTAGTCGAAACGAGCATCATCTCTCAATATAACGATTCATTTTGTGATCATCTCGGGGGACGTCTGTGACTCATCAGTTGCCCTCAATCTGTTTTTATGCGTTAAAAATGTCCCTTCCTGATTCGAAACACGAGTGTGAACACGGCCTGACCTGTTAATGTCGGCGCAGCTCCTCCCACTGGGCTGTTCCGGCTCCGCCCAGCCTGTCACGTGACAACGATGATCTCGGGAGGCGGGAGGAAAGGTCATAATTGGGGCATGTGAAGGTGGTGGTCCCTCACCGTCACAATTGGCACTCCGGTGGCTGTTTGGCAGAAGATCTAGTCGAATGACGAGCAGATGTTTCGCACTGAACAATCGGCTCCAGTTTTTCCCCCCTCCCTGGTTGTGGAATGAAAACTTTTCTTTGTTTTGTTTTAATATAAATCCATATTTCCCTCTTTGGATGCTGCATGACCGGGCCAAGAAATCGGCTGCATATCAACGCAACAGTCAAGATTAAGGAGCATGAGTTGTCACTTGATATTGTTTGCTGCTGTAAAATGCTGTTCCCCTTATCTCTACTCTCTTGTATTGAAATACTAAGCCCTCTCCTACAACCCCCCCCCTCCCCTCCCCTCCCCCCTCTCCGCTATCTGTCCCTCTCCCATTTCTTATTGGAAGGTAAGAAACGCAAGATAAGATCTTTTGAAAGCAGTGTGTGGCAGCGAAACGAAAAACAAGAGAAAAAGGGAAGGAAAAGCCGAGTTGAGAGCTTTCGAGTGAGAGGAAAAGTGACTGGAAACCCTTAAAGGAAATCGATGATTTGCATTAACCCACCTCATCGCCGTCGGTCCTGGCGGCAGTTTGAGTCTGACCATCACTCTCGTTTCCAGATCTGCTGGGGTCTCCTAGACAGGAAATGGATCGAGGAAGTTTACTTTGCTCTCAGGTTTCTCTTTCATCCCCCAGATGGCAATGAATGGATTATGATGTGGATGGGTTTCGCAGAGTGTAGCACCCTGCACGGCCAAAGGGGAACTGCCCTAAGAAATCCATTAACTGCATGTTATTCTCTGGAAACATTTAGGCGTATTTTGTCACACAGGCTGAGGTATGGCGGGGTGGAAGTGGGGCGGGGGGGGGGGGGGGGGGGGGGAGGGGTTTATAGAGGGTTAAAAATAAAAAGTCAAGGTCCAGACTGAAATTCCACATGACGAGAACAGGAAAAACTCAGTCGTTCTACATGTGTTTCTCTTTTTCTACCCTCCTCCCTGTTTTTTCACAGCATGCAAAAGTTTACTCAACAAGAAGTCAGATTCTGCTAAGGTAAGGTTGTCTCGTCACCTCGCTGCCCTCTATTGTTTTCAACACTGTCTTCTCTCCTCTTAGCTGACCCCCCTTTTTTTTTTTTTTTTTTTTTAAATCACCTTCTGTTCTCGTTCTGCACCTCTCACTTTCAACTAATATTTCAAGCTGCATCTTTCTGATCCAGGACTTTTTTTCTGGGTTTTTCCAAAAATATTAATTTCTGACCCCTGTCAGATTTTAATCAAATTAATTTTCTTTGTTTTTCCTTCAGGTCCCTTAACTTTCTGTAGCATGTATTTACAATGATTTCCTCTCGTCCCATTCACAAGTTCAACCAACTCTTTTTCTTTTTTTTTTTCCGTTTTCTTTAACTTCAGTCAGTTCTTCGTCAGTGGTTATTTTGTCCTTTCACTTCTCGGTCAGATGTTTGCCGCTCTCTTTCCCAGCAGTCTCCCATCAGTCTCTGCTACTATTAGCCATCTCTAACCCCTCTCTTCCTCCCTCCTGTATCCCTCTCTTTCTTCACCGCCCCAGGGGTCTCTCTGTGTAGTTAAGTGGCAGAGGCATAGAGAGTTAGTGAGGCAGTAAAAAGGATGATCTAGAGGCCATTCTGTGGCACTCACCCTCTCATTTACCCTGTTAGCTTTCAACAGCCCAGGACCTTCAACCAACATTAGCCCCATTCCCTAAAAAGGCGTGCGATTCTAATGCATCTGTGTGTGTGTGTGTGTATGTGTGTGTGTGTGTGTGTGTGTGTGCACAATGTGTTGTGCTCACTATGAGTGTTTGCGTTCTCGTCCCAGCCTTCTACCAACAACAGTAAGAACAGTATAGTGAGTGCCATCAATGCCCTGAAAGACACCAACATGGCGACCAACGCCCAGATGGTACAGTAGGCCGCCGCAGTTTTAAGTTCACGCCTCTTAACATCTCCGCCCCTCCCGCCCCCCTCCCCCGGTAGTCGCACCGTAGCCCGTTGTGCCTCACCCTCCATCGTCGACGTCGCCGCCTGTCATTTTTCTCTCCCGCCATCCAGGGCGTGTCGCTCCGTTAACACTCCCGCCATGTCGCCCCCCCCCCCCTCAAAGGTGCACACTTGTCTCTGAGCTGGATGTACTTCAAGTAGACAAGTTAATCGTTTGGAAATCGTTCAAAAATGCTCATCATTTGACTCTCAGGCTGCGCGTGTGCACCTTTTTTTAATTTTTTAATTTTTTTATTTTGGGGATTTCCAAGAAGCATGAACGTGTCTGTAGGGTCGTATCGGTCTGAACTGGCAGCACAGGGAACTGCGGAGTTCTTGTTTACGAAGCTGCAAGGATCATTCAGCCTTATCATGTCATGGCCCCTGTGTTTATCTCTGTATATAATCCTTAATATCCCCACGGCTAACCAGCTTTCCTCGCGTCATCTTCCAACCATCCATCCAAACATCTTTCCTTGTCATCTAAACTTGTTCTACCTTTCCAAGTGTTTCTCAGTCTAACCCTCATTAACATCCCCCACTGACATCCTTACCATACTGCCGCACTTCACCAGTGTGCTCTCAACCACTACTAGCATGCTTTGGTTTTTAAATCGCTTTACTAGCATGACGATAATATGTGTTGTGACGTGGTTGGATTGATAGTTTGTTTTGGAAGTGCCTCTCAGCTGCTCACAGCGGTGGGAGTTTCTCCTGCAAAGTTACAAACATGGGTCACTCACTTCTTTTTGTGCAGCTCAGGACCGTTCAAAGTGCTTCATGAATAAGTCATGAAGAGACAAAACCGCTGAGGACAAAAGACAAATGTTCAATGATGATTAAGAGTGATACACAACGGGAAAACTGGTTTGCACAGAATTCGTTTGTGTCCGTTGATGCAATTCAAAGTCATGATTAAACAGTCATGTTAAAGGCAAATATGGAAATATTTTTCAAAATAGATGGGAAAACCAGAATTTCAGTGCACAAACTTGATAAAAATACAATAAAATATTTGAAAGAATGACTACAATAATAATAAGATAAAACATTGGGGGGGAAATGTACTTTCTCTCAAAGAATGGTTCTAATGTGTTGAAGTTTTTTTGATTGATGATGATACTAAGATTATTTCCCAAAAGTAGTTTGTCTTTATTTCATAATGGTGAATTTGAATACTGCTAAAGCAAAAATATGAACACACTTATTAATTTGGCTGCTGCATTTCCAAATTAAAGTCCAGACAACCAAGAAACAAGAGTTTCGGTACAAAGGGAGTTCAAATCCAGTTGAGAGGCACTTTTTTTTTCTTTGTCTGGGCTGTGATGTGTTGGAGTAACCGTTTCTGTTCTCCGTGGCAGGAATCCCAGAGCACAGTGGTGCACAACCCTCCCGACGGAGTCAAGGTGAGATTTGTGCTTCTGACCGTCCTGCAGTGCAACTCGGTCCCGAACACCGCCCACGTTAATGCCGCCAACATTCTGCTCTGCGCCCTAGGGATCAATAGAAAGCAACGCCACCAACGACGAGGAGGAAATGAAAGGTAGGGAAGGTCGCCGAGTGTTTTCGTTCCCCTTTCCCGCTCTCGGCCGCTTCCTCTTCCTGTCTCCCATCCAGTGGATTGTGTGTATCTTGACTGTAGTGACGGGCAAGTGTGCCCTGAAGCAACACGTGTCCCTCACACTCTTGAACTGTCCGCCTGTCGTATGTGTGTGTGTGTGTGTGTGTATACATTTGTGTGTTTATGGTGCGTCTGGCTGCGTTTTGTGTGTGTGTATGTGTGTGTGTGTTCTAGCGGACAGCACGGCGCTGAGTCAGAGCAGCGCCACAGAGGAGATGCCCCCACTTCTGCCCTCACCTCAAAGCTCACCTGCCAGTAAGTTTATCCACGCCAACCAGAGGCTCTATGGTCGGCCCTGGCGAAGGACCAAACCCCCCCCCCCCCCTCCACCACCCCCACCCCCACTCCCACCCCAGCTTCCTATTGTCATTGGCAATGACGCCTCACATCTTGGAGCTCCTCCCCTTCACTCTGATCCACCAAGCTTATCTTTGAGGGTTCCCACTGGTTTTGACATTTGTTTAAAAAGAACAATTCTGCAATCGCCCAACAGCAAAAAAAAACCAAAACAGTTTATTGCAATGCGGATCTTATGTCGTCTTTGAGTGTCGCTCAGATTTGGGATCGGGCGTTTTTATAACAGCAGATCGTAAAGAGCAAAAGCAGAATAATATGTTCCTCCCTGTAAATAATGGAGTGAGCATGATTTTGTAGTTGACATGAAATATTTGTCTCCAGACAAAACCGACTTTGAAGAAAAGAATCCAATGTCAGATCCAAAAAAATCCTTCTTTACGCTTCACAGAAACATGATGAGCAAAAATATACACACATGAACTCTGATGTCACAAGAGGACGTGATAATCAAGTGTTTAGACCTTGTAACACACGATTTCAGACTTTTTGAAGGGTTTCCACCAAACAAGTCTGGCACGTGGTCTGTCCAGACAAAATGCATCGAAACAGGGCAAAAATAAAGTGAACAAAGTTGAAGTAATCCCGGGAGCCAAGCTGTTTCTAGAAATACTTTCAAAAGATAAATGTCAGTTACTGTGTCGTCAAGGTAAAAATAGTAAACAAGACGAGGCCACGGTGACAAAGTCTTTGTTCATGGTCTTATGTCCTACAGTGACTGTTTTTATGGTCATGTAACCACCGGCAATGAAATGGTTTTATGACAGCGTCAGAAATCTCACAATTTAAATATGACTGCTGCTACGTGGTACAGTGAGTAATGAGTAGAAGCAAAGCAGCGGAAAGAGATGACCGAAGTGCCACGAGCACTGAATCTCAGTAATACTGTTGGGGTTCCTAAAGAACTAAAATGATGGACCATGCCTAACTTCTGGTCAAATCTTAATTCAGGGTAACAAGTTCTAAACATCCCAAGTCACAAGGTCAATCTCTGTCAATCCCGGAGCCGCTTCAAATTTAATCATCACATTAATTACTGTAGGCGCCGAACTGTTACTACAACTTTCACACCCATTTTCTTAAAAGCACATCTTCTATTAAGACTAAAACAAGCAGCGTCGTGTTCCCGAGGGAATCATTACACTTCTCCTGACGTTGCGTCGCATTTACACCATCGCTGACTTACATTAACGAACGAAAGTTCACGTCGTCTCAAAAGCAAAACTTAAGCTTTCAGTTTGGCGACAGGAACTTTTTTTTGCAGGTCTTCCAGCCTCAGACCAAAGTCATAAAAAAGTCGAACCATTTTTAACCAGGGCCACTGTGGGAACCCTGAAATCTGCCAGTGTGTGTGTGTGTGTGTGTGTGTGTGTATGCGAGTGCGTGTGTTTGTGTGTGTTTTATTTTTTTTCCCTCTCGGTGCTCACTGCATCTACCCCCTTGTCCTCTCGGTGTGACAGCTCCAGCTGGAGGAAGCCTTGCTTACCTTGCAGCTCGGTGCCCTCGACCGGCCGGCCAGCCTGACAGGCCCGGCCGCCTGTCTGACTTCCCTGGATCTCCACAGAGCCTCGCGAGCCTCTTTGTCCTCCATTCTCCTCTGATGCTTCCTCCTGTCATGCTCTCTCTCGCTCTAATTTACTCTCCAAAACACCCCTCCTGTCCCACGCTCTGGTCTTTCCTCTCGTCTCTCTCCCCCAGTTTTCTCCCAAACACTCCCGCACTAAAGGACGGTCTAATCTCTTTTCCTCCTCTTTCCTCCTCTCCCGTGGGCCTTGTCCACTCCTGCCTTCCTTCCTGGAGTTTCCCCACAGGCATTACTGTGAGCTATTAACCAACAAGGGCTTCGATCCCGGGCCTTTGCTCGGCGCTGCCGCTCATCGGACGAGGCTTTGTTAATGTATATACGAATTAAGAGCAGAGTTAAAAGACTTCCGCACCACACGGAGCTGCACCCGCCCGGCTTTCAGTTGCCTTCCAGTCGTCCGCATGTCTGTCATGAACCCACGCTAACCCTCGCCGACGTCTGCCGCTCGCTAACCCAGGGGTCTGCAACCTGTTGTGGAATCCCGCAGCTTTCACAAGCTTGTCACAAAGCTTTCACTGAAATGCCGGCAGCCTTGTACTGCAGGCAGGACGTGTGAAGTTTCCCAAACATCAGTGGTGGAACGTAAACTTTTTCTACATTTACGTTTTAGATTCAAACCGGAACAAAAATAAAACATTCTTTACACGGTCTTATTCCTTGTTTTATCCTCTGAGGACGTTTCCGAGTTACCGTGAGGTAAAAGCAGCGTAAGGTAACAGTTATTTATACAGAAGATGCAGAAGTTGAAGAACTGATTACATCGATATTGTTCGAACTCCAGGGGCTCCTGTTTGTGTTTAAAAAGAGAAACAAAATGTCCTTCTAAAGTGCATTTTAAATTGATTTCCTCTGGCTTTTGTTTAAAGTCCAGTTAAGTTATTACATGCTTTATAGTTTCTATAGAAATTGTTTTAGTTTGTGACTCAAAACAGTTTGTTTCATTGCTAAATGATTGATCACACATCGTGTTTCTGTTTGAACACTGACCCACATGTCACTTTGTTTTTCTGCATGATCCCTTCTGGGGGTGTGTGTGTGTGTGTGTACGTGTGTGTGTGTGTGTGTGTACATGTGTGTGCATGCCGTGTTTAGACGATCACGCCCACATATGTGTCATCTCATCTGTCTGGTCTCCATCCCCGTGTTTGTGTTTGTTTGACCATCCGTTGTGTGTTTCAGTTCCACCGCATGACGTAAAGCGCATGGCATGGAACAGCACGGGCAACAGCTCCTGCCCCGACTCTGAGCTCTCCATTCCCGCAGCTCCTCTAGGGAGCAACACTGTCGCTGCTAAAAGCAACACTAAGCAGAGTAAGACCACATCTGCACTAATCGACTAACTCACAACCCCCCCTCCACCTCCTCCACCTCCACCTCTTTGTCGCCTTCTTCCGGTCTCTACTACTCACTGATTTGTGTTCAGGTCTTGTAGATTTATTTTTTTTATTTTTTTTTTTAGTGAAAAGAAACATTAAAGCGAAGCACAAAATGTCAGGGAATGTCTGTTTGGTGGGTTGATTATTTATTTAAACAATAATGATTCGTTGCAGTAAATTTATTGTCGGGTTAAACATTGTGATGAGGTAAGATCTAAATATAGTGATCAGTTCAAATATTTATTTAAAATGTTTGTACAAAAGTCATCTAAAGAATAATTACTACCAAAATATAACAGTTAAGCAGAAGCACGCACATGCTCATTGATTCAAAGCTATTATATATATATATTCTAGTATATATACTATATTGAGAGACACAGCAAGTCAAAACTCTCACTGATATATCATTTGCCGTGCCGTACAGTCTCCATGTGTCAAAAAATGCTAATATAATATGATACTAAAAGTCAATCATAACCAGAAAAGCTCCAGATCAAATGTTTGGGGACTTTTTGTTTGTCTGCTCTGTACAAACGTATGTTCTTTATTCATATTTAAGAGGCAAAAACCGAAGATATTTTGTATCATTAAGTATCGTTACAACACCAAACACATTTTTCCTCACTTTCTGAGCTCTGTTTAGTTCTTCTTTTATTGTTTTTTTTCAAAGGCGCGCTGTAACGGTGCATTTGTTGGTCTATTTTGGTGTGGTGTGCTATTTGATATTTATAGCAGCAGGGCGTTGTGTGTGGGACCGACACTGCTTCAACACATCCAGTTTCAGCTTCGCTTTTCTTCCTCTTTTTTTTCCCCTTCATTAATCAGTGCGTCCGAACAAATAGGATTCAATGTTGTTCACTGTGGCCAGCCGTGTATTCAATTTGGCTTCCATTCTGATTTCTGTCCTTTTCGAGTTTCAAACCCACCGGGACTGGATCACATGTCACAGTAGTACAACTGGACGTCACCCGGATCAGTCGGGGTTAATAGGTGGCAGAAAACACTTAAAAGTTATGATGGACGAGATATTTATTCGCCCCATCCTCCAAAATCACTTAAATGTTCAATATCTGGCAGTGTTACTGTGTTTTTGACGCTATTGCACACATCCCGCCATTAAGCCGTCCTGTTGGCTCCGTGTCTGTGTGCAGAGCTCAGTGTCTCTGCTTTCTGTCGGCTGGAATGAAAATGTAGGTGAACTCTTCCTGTCCACCCTCAACACACTCAGAGTCCTGTGGCAATGGATCAATAACATTGATCGGTAGAATCTCTTCATTGTTGGTTTTGCTAATTTTCTTTGTTTACATGATGAACGGAAAGAAAATTTTCGATGGAGCTTCGGTTTGGTCTTATTGACACTTTAACCCATTAAAACCTGGACGTGCATTTCCCCGCTTCTGCCATTAAAGTGGATGTGACGTGAAGTCGTCTTCAGTTCAGAAAGCAGCTTTGCTAAGTTACTGGGTTGTTTTCCCCCACATCAGGTGTGAGTTTCACTGCTTGTTTCTCATGCCATTCCAAACAGCAGTCCTCTTCCACAGCCAGCTTTACCTTTGGCGTCAGTCAATGAGTGCTTCACGTGTCCACGTCTGGGGTTAAAAACTGCTGATCCATCCTAACGAGGCACAAACCCTCTGCCCCGAAGCCACACGGCATCTTCCAATTTCATGTCCTCCCGCCTCCACCTCCAGTTCAGACTTTGTTCGGTTTCCTTCGATTTGAAATGAGTTACATAAGTTCTGCCACCACGATGAGCCTCGGTCCCTCTGAGAACTGCGGCTGGAGGTGAAACGTCCGTCCAGGTCTCGGTGGGTTAAAGTGCAGCGTGGAATGTTTATTTTCAGTAGATGGAAAGCAGATTAGATGAAATGTGATTTTTTTTTTTTGTATGAACGGTTTTGGAAACATGTCGACTCAAAAAGAGCATCAGGTGGGGGGGGGGGAAAGACGGTCAAGTCTTTGCTGCCGTGGCGACGGACGTTAGAACAGCTGAGGATACGGTGCAAATGAAGTTTCTGACTTCTTCAGCCTCCGTCTGTCCCTCAGGACGAATTCCGTTCAGTTAGAGGAACGTCGCCACGTTTACTTCTGCCTCGTTCAGACGAGTTACACTTTGGGTTGAAGTTTGTGGCGTTCACACTGCTCTGGCGGCGGTGTGAGGTCGCGGCGGCGCCACGAGGCGACGGGAGAGAAAACGTCTGCCGTCGCCTCGTCTCTCGCCTGGTTTCTCACCGGCTCTCGTCTTGTTTTGCCGCCTCCTCTCTCCCTCTCCCTCTTCGCAGGTCGCAAACAGGACATCATCAAGATAACGGAGCAGCTGATCGAGGCGATCAACAACGGAGACTTCGATGCCTACACGTGAGTTCAGAAGCAAGTCTTCAAATAAGATGCGTGTGTGTGTTTGATGCACCGACGGGTTAATCTGGGTTGTTTTTTTTTCCTTCTCCAGGAGGATTTGTGATCCGGGTCTCACCTCTTTTGAACCCGAGGCCCTGGGAAACCTGGTGGAGGGAATGGACTTTCACAAGTTCTACTTTGACAACCGTGAGTCTCCTCCAGCAGGCGCTGTTGTTCCAGGAGGAGCTGCAGGCCGTGCTTTTGGGAAATGGCACCAGTATTCCGCATTGTGGGGAAACTCCGCCAGTCGAGTTTATTTTTAGCAGCAACACATGATTTTTTATTGACACTGATGCCGTGATACGAAACTACATCGCGTCTGGGTTTTGGAACCTCATTGCAGCTTAAGTGCGTCTTTTTCTGGGTTTTAAAGGCGCCGCTTCAGCCAAGTGATCAGATTTTCTGGATTTATCAGACGTCGACCAGCAAAATAGAATTTTAAAGAAATGTAACCGTGTGAACATTAGGAAAGTCTTTTGGCAGCAAGTTTTAATGTGTGAACGTATTTTAACTTGAACCCTGAAAGGTGCAGAAAATGTAATTGAGCAGGTAAATTGAGTTAAATGGACACTAGTCAACTAGAAAACGATCACTCTTGTTAAAATTAACTGAATATATGTAATCAACCTAAATATTGAGGGGTCTCACTGAAATGCTTCTTTTTTTTTTAGGGTCAATCCAACCAAATTTAATTTAACACTCACTTTCCTTACATTTTCCTGTTTTTTTTTCACAAGGACGTCTCAATTTTCCAACCTTCGGCTTTAAAGTGCTGATCATGCATCTCGAAAACAAAAACAAAAAAACCCTCCGTCTATTGGAATAACCGTTATATCTCTTCTCCTCTCCGCAGTGCTGAGCAAGAACAGCAAACCGGTGCACACCACCCTGCTCAACCCCCACGTGCACCTGATCGGCGAGGACGCGGCGTGCATCGCGTACATCCGGCTCACGCAGTTCGTGGACTCCACGGGCCGCCCCCGCTCCAGCCAGTCGGAGGAGACCCGGGTGTGGCACCGCCGCGAGGGCAAGTGGCTCAACGTCCACTTCCACTGCTCGGGAGCGCCCGCCGCGCCACTCCAGTGATCAGGTGGGCGAGAAACCAGGTTCCCGCCGCCGAAACTGGCGACGTCCTTCCTCCCCCTCTAACGCCGCGCTCCGCTCTCCTCCGCAGTGGTCCTGAGCCTCCAGACTGCTGGAGTGTGTGTTTTGGGGGGCAGTGTTTTTTCAGCGAGCGTGTTTCAGAGGCCCGTCCCTCTGCGTGGATTGGCTAGTGCCAGGAGCCCGGCCGGGCGAGACCGCATCCCTCTCCACGATACCAACCAATCCTGTCCCTCCTTTGACCTGCTGGGGGCCCGGCTGAACGCAAGACTCCGCCCCCATGGGATGATGCATGCATCTGGCGCCTGACCGGAGGGCGCGTCTTTGCCCTCTGTCCCTCCCCCTGGCAGCCATCTTTTTTCTGCCCCGCGCGAGATGAGACGTCCCGGGGGGAGGAGAGGATTTCCAGTTGAACTTGTGACAGTTTGAGTATGAGTTATGAATATACTGTGTAAATTATGACTAGATGTACCAGAAACCACCAAAACCCAACCAAGCATTTATATTCACTATCTAAATAAGAGAGGAACACGGGGGGTGTGGGGGGAGGGGGGGGGGGAGGGGGAGTGTGACGTTAGCAGCTGAGGTGTTCGGACACGTTTAGGGATTCCCGGGGAGGAAGTGTTAGCGCTCGCTACCCGGGGCGTTGAGACGCTGAGCTGTAGGGAAAGATTTCTGGGTTTTTTTCCCCCCTAAAACTGAATTCAAGAGGGAAAAGCAATCAAGTCGTCTCAGTCAGAGAACTTGATGACGAGAGAAACTTGATATCAAAAAAAAAAAAAAAACATGAAGCACCAAAGTGTAGAACTTTAGGCTTTTTACGTGTTTGTGTTTCTGTTTGTGTGCTTGTTTTTGTTTTTTTCTGTTGTTTTTTTTTTTTGTTGTTTCTGTTTATTTTCCGACTGATCGGAAGCCGTTGTCGTTGTCGTGGGCGGGGTTGGGCGGGGTGGGGGTGGGGGGTCCGACCCCAGGTTACATGTCTCCGTTGTGTTTTTAGTGTTCTGATCCCGATGCGTTCCTGTGAATACCCGGAGCCTTTTTTTTCTGCTTTCTTTCTTCTTATTTTTTTCCTTTTTTGTCCGACTGATCGTCATTTGAGGCTCCATTTTTTTTTCTTTTTTTTTTTTTTTAAGCAACTGCGTTTTTAATAAGAGGGATTTTATTGTGCAAATCTGAAGCTAACCTGTGTGTGCTATCACATGGTGTTGTGTCTGTATGCAGTCAGTGGGGGGGGGAGCGCGGGCCGGGTTTGGCATCTGCGTTTTGCATGATTGCCCGCCGCCTCTTCCTCGTCAACACCCCACCACCACCACCACCACCACCTCCCTCCCATTTTTCTTCTCCGCCCTTCTTTCTCTTTGAGCCTTTCCTCCCTCCCGTTCTCTCTGCTTCCTGTTAAGGGCCTGGTTTGTTTATAATCACTGTGTAAAGACAGTGTATGTATAGATATATGTAGAAAAGTGTAATATATGTACATGTATCTAAAGAGACACTCATCCTGTGCATCCCGGAGTGGGGACCACCCCATGACCTCTGTGACACCCCCCCCCCCCCACACACACACACACACACACACACACACACACACACACACACACACACACACACACACACACACACACACACACACACACACACACATTTTCCTCAGTGGTCCACCTTTTAAAATACTTCCTCACCACATTAGTAGCTTCATCGCTCATGTGGGCGACCAGCTCCAGTCCCATGGCCGTACGACTGTTTGTGAAGACAAGAATACAAGAAAAAAAAAAAGAATTAAAAACGGCCTGAGAGTAGTTTCACCCCCCCCACTAAAACCTCTGAAGACCTCCATGATAGTGTCCTTAACTCCTGATCCCACAATGCTGTGAGCCGTCTTTTCATATCGCCCACCTGTAACATATCTGCACCTTCGACGTGCCGCTTGATCGTCTCCATCCATCCCAACAGTCGTATCGTAAAGCCTCCTCTTCCTCCTCTTCTTTCCCCCCCTCGTCCCTGCTTGAGATGTTTATTTGTATCTCTCTCTCTCTCTTGTCTCCGTCGTTTCTCCGTTCCCGTGTTACTGGTTTTGAGTTTTTCGTCGTCGCCGTTGCTGTTTAACTTTGTCGTTTGGTAAATTTGCCGATCTGCCAAGCTGGAGTTCTGCACTCTCCCTCACACACAGGACAAGAAGAAAAACAAAAACAAAACAAAGGGAAAAGAGGGAGGAGTTAAAAGACAACACGAAATTTCAACATTTTGACCCAAACTGCAAGGATTTGTTGACGTAATCTACCCTGGGTGGTTTTTAAATGGTGCCTGCTCAGTTGAGTTGTGAGAGAAGAGAGTGGGTGTCTGCAGGTCTTCCACGGCCGTCGCGGGCCCAACCAGAGCGGGAGACTAGTTATATGCATGTTTCAGTTACGCATTTCTACCATGTACCTACCTGAATAAGGATGGAGCTAGTGTTAATATATGATATTTGCATCTTTTGAAATATGAATCGCCTCCATCCAGAATGTTGAATAGGTGACATGAAAAACGTGGAGAAAAAAAATAAAAAACAACAAAACTTTGGAGAATTTAAAAAAAATACCAAAAAAAAAAACATTTACAGAAAAAAAAAAAAAAAAAGGATTCAGGAGCCGTAGCTTGGTATGAGGCCCTCGATGTTAGCGTTTTCCCTGCGTTGTAATGATATATTATTGGGCTGCGCTTTCTCCCCCAGCCTTCACATGGATGCTGGAGTTTTTTTGCATGATCATAATGTACAATGAAATACAACCATGAATTGACGACTATCAAGTGTTTGTCTGAGTGTTAGTTGGTCTTCATCATAGCTTTGTTATTCTTCAAACTTGGATCTTGAAAGTATTTAATAAAAATACTATTTCAGCACTGCTGGTTTGTCTCTCCGGAGTCCATCATTTCTCAAATGCATATCTTTTCTATCTCCTCTCTTTGTTGCATTTACTTAAACCGAGTCCATGATTGATTGAGTTCTTCAGGTCGTGATGCAGCAGAAAAAGAATCTCGGCCTCAGCGACATAAAACGCACAAATTATGCTTTTTAAGAATACAGTTAAACCTGAGAAATCTCAAGAGTACCATGAAGTTCACGTTAACCATTATTTAACTTTAATACACCTGAAGTGAAACGTTTCAATCTTTTGTTGGTTTTAATTCTTCATATATTACAAGTAAGTGGTTAATAGGCGCCATTCACAACTTAAAGCAATTCACTTTTTCGAGATGTTTGAATTTCTCTGGTTACACTTTGAAGGTCTGTGTCCTAAAAGAGACTAAATATTTGACGAGCCAGCAGGAAGCACACGGATCAACATGACATTTGCAATGACATTAAACGGCGTGGAAACGACGAACGTCCCCTTCCCGTGTAAAACACCAGTGACCTGGTGAGTTTTAAAACAATTTTGCACTGCGAGAGAATAAAGTGACGTTTCCCGTCTCGTGCTTCACGTTTGTTTGCCGGGAGAGACGAGGCCACGTGGAATATTTTTAATATTTCAGCTTGTATTTTTAGGATTTCATCAGCACGGTTCTTCAAAGATCACCAAATCAGGAGCTGGTAAAATGGAAACAAAAAAAAGAGAAAGCAACACCGCTGTGCACATTATGTAACACTGCTCCATTGATTAGTCATGCAGGATATATGCTGGATTTTTAGGAAGGGAACCGGTGACATTAAACGAGGCTGTTTGAGGAGCGGCGTTTCAGATCGACGTTGAACAAAAAAAACAAACCGGCTCCGGATCTGGTTTCAGTGGTTTGGCAGGATGCTCCGAACGCCAACAGCTGGCCTAATATTTGCCCTCCATACTCGTCTGTCACCACGTAGCAAAGTCCGATTAGGGCCTGAATGACACTGCATCGCCTGCAGGCCATTAACATACAGGCGGGATAAAACAATCACTGCTCCCCCTCCCCTCCTCAGCCTTCGCTGCCCGGAGCTCAGGGAAGTGTTGATCATCAGCCCTTTTTTTTAAAAAAGGAAAAGAAAAAAAAGGCTTTGTGCTGTTATTTATGATGGTCCCAGTTATTTTAAGTGTGTGTCGGGGATGTAGGACAGCTCCCCCTGGTTTCCCTCCTTTCGGTGTGATTAATGAGGAGAGCTCAGCAGTTGGCTAACTTCGACACCCGTGCTCACTTTTATGAAAAGATGAAGAGAGGAAACGGGGTAAACGTGACCTGTTGGCTTCTGACCTCCGACTCCTGCCAATAAAAAATGAGGAGAAATATACACACACACACCAAAAAAAACATAGCATGTGAATTTACTGAGATGTCAAAAGGTGAAAACACCCCCAGACTCGAACAAGGTTCAAGTTATTACAAACACCGACTTCATTCCTTCAAGCTGAATGGAATAGAATAACTGCTTTTATCAATATCATTTGAAATCAAACTGGCACTTTGTCCTCGACTCACTTTTTCCAAGAATTTGCTTTGACCTGTGACGGAGCACAATCATATGCAGCGTCACATCAGTCGACCCTCGACTATATTTTCCGGCGCTGTGTTTCCCTCCAGCGGCGGCGGTGGCCCTCGGAGAATTCAAAGTGGGACCCGTGAGGCACTTTAGCAGCCGCCGGAGGTTTATTACCGGCTCCTGATGGACGCATGTCCTCACTTCTCAGAAGCACCCGTAGCCGACGCCGACGCCGCGTGAAGCTGAAGGTTGAAGTCGGCTGCAAAATGGATGCGGTGCAACTGAAAGAAAGGGAAATCGATACCCGCGTCAGTATGTCTTGTGTTTACAATGTTTCCTGCCGTTTTGTCTCGTCGAACACATTTCCCCCGAACGGCTCCTGCTCCACACTGACGAGGAGACTGTTTTTCACCCGTCGGATCACACTCTTTATCAGGCAGGTGATTATATTTGGTAACTTCTTGTTTTCCATAAACTAGTACATGTTAATTCACAACTATCGTATAGAAATCTCACTAAATTACAGAAATTTAGTGAAGTTTACAGAATTATTGATGTGACTTGTGTTATTTTGATCATTTTATTGCCGTTTAACAGCTTGTACTTGATATAAATGCTAATTATAAGGATTAAATCTTGACATTTGCAGTTCCGAAGTAGTTTGTTGGTCCATTAAAGGCGTTTTCAGAGGTACTGTCAGTTCTTTTCATTGAATTATCCTCCACAATGCTCATGTATTCTTGTGTTTGCACTGCTCCTCTGTATTACAGTGGAACTTATTTTACGGTCAATCTCAATGATTGGAGTTCAGTTCACGATAGGTCAAAGGTCGCATCAGGCTTTGCTCGCAGGATCACGTCGTTCTCAACGTCAACGCCACGACACTCACCACATTTGTATCGTTTAAATCGGTGATTTAACAAACTTGGGACTCGCAGCAGATTATCGTGATCCTGAAGAAGCTCGATCCAAACAAACGTTCGCTCGCGACATTGTGGGAGTCGTTTTTCATGACGGCGTTCCCGTGAGCGTCCTGCTCCCGGTTCCTGGCGGCGGCCACGCCGATCCTCGCGCTGCTATGCTGCACGGCAGGTTTCAGGCGGATGTGTTTTAACCCTTTATTGTGCAATTCCCTGGAAATGGCCTCTTTATGTGATTCATAACTCAGTTTAGTGGTATATTTTTTTTTTCTTCAAAAATAATAAAGTGTATATTGTCTGTGATGATATTTCACACGAAGAGCTACTGATTGATTGGCTTGTTTGTTTGTTTTTTTTAATCTGTGTGACATATATATTCAAACATTCCTATATAAATGAAGGACGAAGTTGAGTAAACAGGACTGTCTTGTTTCCAAATGAAATATTTCATCCAACCTGAGGCAAAAAATGTTTTCTCTTTGGTTTTCGTGTGATAAATTCCCACTCAACCCGGGCTTGTACAAATCCTCATTACTATTATTCCAACTAATCGGAGTCGTCCCGGCAGGCCGGCTTCGTCACGAGTCACTTTTGTTCAGGGTTCTCAGTGGAAAGTGTCCGACCGGAGAAGGTCCGCCGTCCACACAGAGAAGAAGAAGATTAACAACACTCGTGGGCGACGGAAAGCTGCAACTAAGCAGATTTACTTCTCAATTAGCTGCAGTCAATAATCAATTTGTGAGCGACCTCTTTGCTTTGCTGGAGCCGCGCATTAAATCCGTTTGGCTCGGATGTGCAGTTTGGATGACGAGCGGAAGGAGAACTCCTTCAAGAGCAGTGTTTTGGAGAACAGGGATGTGGATTTGAGCAGGTGTCGTCATGGCTCTTCATCCCACAAATGCTTTTTTAACCATTTGAAGGACAATGAAAAGACTTGCCAACGTTACCGCCGAGAAGCATCATTACAACATAAGAGAAACATACAATTTTCCTTATTTATTTTTTTTTAATTTTCTTTTAGAATCATCGTTATTTAGAATCCTTTTCTTCCAATTTGAGAATGATGCTAATTTTACACCATTGTTACTTGTCGCATGTTGTTTGGACAAGAGTATCCAGAGGAAGCTGATGCAGAGAGAGAGAGAGAACATGCACCCCCCCCCCAAACAGTGACAGAAGAAAGAGCACGTCACCGTCGCTGTCAGCAGGCGCATGTTTTAATACTCATGATTCAGCACGGCACACTGAGGGACAGCAGACGGGTTCAACACAGGTCAAGTAGGAACACATGATCAAACACTTGAGTCTTCAGCCCCGGGTTGAGACACAGGGTATTTACAGGGAAGGGAAGGGGGGGGGGCTTTTTTTATGTACAGGGAATACACTGTAAAAGCGGTGTAGCAGGTTCACAAGATGCTTCATCACGACACAATGGTTCACAGCACATCAAGCAGAAGTCACATCCAGGGTATAAAAAAACAAACAAACAAAAAAAAAGAAAAAGGAACCGTTCGGTCCATCCAGGGTGGAAGTACAGCAACGTCGCCATCTCCTGGCTACATCCCACATGGGCTCAGAGAGCAACCACAGCTCATTTCACTTCACCAGTTTCTTCTATCTAAGGCAGAACATGTATTAAAGTCAGGTACGGTCGCCATCTATCCACCTATCCATCTACCTATCCACCTATTGATCTATCCATCTATCTATCATCCATCTATCTAGAGCCAGTACAAAAACATACCAAGGACCTGACGGTCAGCACACGATGGCTTCAAAACAAGAGACTCCTCCTGTACAGTAGGAGACCATACCGGCGTCTGTGCAGGTTTCAGCTCTTTAATACAAACGGAGACGTTTTATTTACACGTGATGACTGTTTTTTTCAGACCACACTCCGCTCCCCGAAAGACTTTCAGTCGCGTTTCCAATTGAGCCAGTGTGCATGAATGTCCTCTGTCGTGTTTGGACGTTGGGAATGACAACAGGCTCGTTCCAAAGCCATTCTAAACTCCTGTCAAACGTTTGCCTCATTAAAAGGACAGTAAACCAGTCTGCGACGCTGCAGGATGGTGTTCGAAACAGTCGCCGGAACGTGCAAAGATCACCAGCATGGTCCTGAGGAGCTCAGTCTTAGGCTTTAAATGAACAACAGCACTTTGACTAGTAAAGGTAGAAGACGACAGCCTGGAGAGAGAAGCCCTGTTTGGAAAACAAACATCACCCACGTCTGAATTTCTTTTTTTTTTTTTTTATAAAAAAAACAAAACAAAACAAACTTAGTGCAAGCCTGGCCTGCTGCAGGAGTTCTGGGTTTATCTACATGAATCATGTTGTCACAGTCAGTTGTTTTTTAAACTTGATGCCTAGTTTAGTTGGTTTTTTTTAACCTAAATCTGCTAAAACTCACACAGAAGACACATAAATAGGGGAAATTAGCATAGAGTTTTGTGTGACCGTCTTCAAAATGTCCCCGGGATATTTTAACGCTAACACTATTGTCCTTTAAATACATGCCATGCTGATTTTTTTTTACATGTTTTTTTTTTTTTTCAGTATTTTCAGTCCGATTAAAAGGCCCCGATCAGCATGCTGATGAATCTCCCAGGCTCCAGTCTGAATGGCGTCAGCCGTCGTCCTGCCTCTTTAGAACTCACACACACACACGCACACACACGCACACACACGCACACACACGCACACACACACGAGCTCAGGAGAATCTGCCCACGTTTGCTGACTCAGCAAACGATCAGACACGTTGGGACTCGCACAAAGATCAGATTGGGAAACGAGCAGACGGTCGGACGGTCAGATGGACACGGTCTGATCGGTCACATGGCACAGGTGGTGAGCCGGCGGCTCGGCCTCCATCAGACCAGGATCTGTGCGCCGTGTGTGTTTTGAGTGTGGGCGTGTGGATGATGGCCGTGGTTGTGTTTCGGTTTGACGTCGCCGATGTCGTTGGTTTGCTCCCGGTCGCGGGAGGACTGATCCGCGCGCGCGGCGTCCTCCCGTGTCTCCGTGACCTCGTCGATCCAGCCCCTGAAGCGGCTGACCCGGGTGTAGAGCGCCGGCGAGGAGGTGTCGGCGCAGCCGTAACCCCCGGCGACGACGCCGGCGAGGACCCAGCGGCCGGACCGCTCGTCCTGGCACACCAGACCGCCTCCAGAGTTCCCCTCGCAGCCGTCGCCGTAAAGCAGGCTGGTGTCCGGTGGGCTGCCGGCGCACAGCGTGCCGTGGCTGGAGAAACTGTCGCCGTAGCGTTTCTTGCACTGCCACGATGACATCATAGGGACCCAGGAAGCGATGACGGCGTCTGGGAGGGAGGAGGGACGGAAAAGGAAAAAAAATGTCCAGGGTTGCAATATCAACGTTAGAATCAATTTCAACAATGCTCTGCGGGATAAATTAGTTTGGAATATCCCAAATGTCCAAATGTAATAGCAGCTTTTTGTAGGCCTCAACATGCATGTTTGTTTTTTTAACTATCCTGCACAGAATGTCTTTGATAGTAATGCTTAATTAAATGAAAAAACAAACATTTCAATCAAACAGGGCAGGAAGATAATTTACTTCAAGGGCCTGAGGTTGAGTAGTTTTACTCTCGTGGTTAAGAATAGGTCACATGATGGCAAAAATATAAATACTGATGCATCGACACTGCAGATCTTAAATAAATCATGTCAGTTATTAATTAATAAGAATCATTACCAGTTAGTCCAATTTGTCTTGTGACATTCAACAACTGCAGGATTTTATACACGATATATTATAGTTTTGTAAACCGTTTTTATCCATTCAATAGACTTATTTCTATGTATTTAACAGGCGCTGTTATGAGTGATATCCACCACAAGATGGCGCTACAATACAAAGTGATGACGGCATCTCCTGCCTTGGAAAAACGTTTGCGTCACATTTTCATGGAGATTCATGTATTCGTTGTGCTTCACGGGAAGTTCGCCGTGAAAATGAGAACGACATCGAGATATTCCTCGACTTTTCTCACCACAAATCAACAAAAGCGTTTCACTTCTCACAGACGTGTTTGCTTCTTATTTCCTCTTTCAGCAGGACAATAAAAAAGATGCCAGGACAAACGTATTTTCCAAGTTATAAGGTTGTTTTTTTTCTGAGACGTGTGTACGTGGTTACCTGGCCCGGTCCAGCCCGCGGTAACCATGACGACGCAAGAGGATGGAGAGCTTCCAATTGGCCCCATGTCGGCGGAGGGAAGGCACGCCGCGTTGGTGGCGGGGTTAAAGGTCATGCAGTGGCCCTTGGCGCTGGGCAGCTTGAGCAGAGCCAGGTCGTGTCCTCCGCTCTGACCCTTGAACTTCCTGTGAACCGCCACTCGCTCCGGGGTGAGCGTCTGCTCCGACGCCCCGACTCGCACCAGGTACCTGGACGGGTCGCTGCCGAACCTGGAAGGGAGACGGAGAGAGAAGGTGGGAGATTTAGAACCCGCGTGCCGCGGCGCCCTGCGTTATGACCCTATAATGAACGGCTCTGCGCCGGACTCACCTGCTCACGCAGAACGCAGACGTCAGCACCCAGCAGGGGCTGATGAGGGTCCCGCTGCAGAGAGGGCCGCTATCCTGCTCCTCAGACTGGAGCCACACCGACACCTGCCATGGCCACGACGTCCTGAGCAAGAGAACAGGAATCCAAATGTGAGACCGGATGATTTCTTTTTTTTAAGCTTATTTACACACCAGTCATTTACAAAAGGGTTCTTAAATTACGGCTAAAAGGGCTTTTAAAAAATAACTACAATGGGGGGGGGGGCATGCACAACTGCTTAAGAGACAAAAAAAATGGTTTAAAGGCTCAAATGTGAAGATTATCTAAAAAGATAATAAAAAAAACTTTTGCACGTTTAACAAAACTCTTCATGAAATTCCTTTAAGCTGCATTAGCCTGGTTTTAAATGAGTCATTTTATCCAGATTGGTCCAAAAACATTTTCAATTGCAAATTTTATTGCTTTGATTTCCCCCCCATCTGAATATGGGCTCATAGGAGCTGCGTTCAGAATCTGCTGTGTCTGTGTGAGCTGGACTGGCTCCGCCCACAATTACCCATCTTAAGAAGAGGAGGAAGTACTTCCTCCGGTGGTGCCATGTGCCAGAGCAGAGCTGCCTGATTGTGGGAGGAGTCAAAGGGAGGAATTTTGGATAATAGGACCCCTTTAAAGTTAAAAGTTAAAGCGGAGTTAAGTTGGTTAAGTCTCCAATTGAGACTCCACTATTACCAAACACAGTAAAACACGTGTGGCTGCAGGTTCAGGACATCACCAGACGTGTGCATTCCTCACCGGAGCGCGTTTTCCTCCCCTTGGTTCCTTCGCTTCCCCCCCGTCTCCACCATCTTCCTCAGACCGCAGCTCAGCTCCTGAGGCCCGCTCTGGGCGGCGGGCTGCCGCTGCCGCGGCGTGGCGTCGCACCGCGCCCCGGCGTCGTCTCTGCGCCTGCAGCCCTGGATGCTCTGCCCCAGGGAGGGACACTCCCCCAGGAACTCCTCCTTCCCCGTGCACCTCACCTGGTCCAGGTGGATGGGTCCCTTCCCCTGGCCGAACCCTCCGGCCGCCACGGCCCCGCCGCTGAGAAAGAAGTGGGAAGATTGCGTGACGGGGAGGGGGGTTTTTTGTTTGGTTTTTTTTCATTGGTGTTGTTTTGACTGGAAGTGCGTGTCTCTCGCTTGCGGGAGCATCCCAACCTGTGTCCAAGCTGTCTGCACACCACGGCCGCGTTGAGGTCGTTCCAGCCCGAATCACAAATACTCCCCCAGCCGCCGTGGAGATACACCTCCACCCGACCCTCCTTCCTGCTGCTGCCACCCACCAGACGCACCAGGGGACCTGACAGGAAGACAACAACCGCTCGCTATTCGTATTCACTGTCAGCGCGCCCACACGGTGCGGTGGAACAGAGACGGGGGGGGGGGGGAAGTGTCAGGCAAGTGTCATCTGTTTATTCGGCTGCTATTTTCATTCTAATAAACTGCGTGTTTTGACAGGAGCGGTGGACGGCGGAGAGAGGAGACGCCCGCCTGCTGTCAACATGTGACATTAGAGTATTTATACTGACCCACGGCCAACAGATCGAGGGACGGGTTAGACCTGGAGTCGTACAGTGAGTCACATTGATCAGGTTGAGACGACGGACCTGTGGACGGGGCGATGGCCGCCACCTCGTTGGTCTCCTGGCCGGGCCGGCCCCTGCAGCGAACGCCGACGTCCTCGCCGTGGGAGCAGTCGGTCCGTCCCCAGATCCCGTGCCGGCAGTCCAGGAGGGACGTCTCGGACCCGTCGCACTGGACGTCGTCCAGGAGGATCAGGCCGACGCCCTCGCCGAACGCGCCATCTGACACGACCTCGGCGTGACCCCTGAGGGAGGGCGGGAAGAGATTCACTGTCCGAGTCATCTGTTTAATTGTTCTGTTCAACTTGAGAGTCACGAATCGAAGTCGAGACTTAATCTAAGAACTCAGAACTAATCTAAGAATTCATACCTGTAGCCCAGCTGTCTGCAGACGACTTCGGCGTGCTGCTGGCTCCAGTGGTCGTCGCACACCGTCCCCCAGTCGCCGTTATGGAACACCTCGACTCGGCCCTCCCAGGGACTGTCTCCCCCGACCAGACGCACGACGCCATCTGAAACCGCGTCGCGTCACAATTAAAAGGCCGACACGCTTAAAAGGCGGTACGGCGAAAGCTCCATTTTACAGATGCTGTGTGGATTGATAACGTTTCTCCTCGGCTCTTTGGGCTCGCCACAAAACAGGATGTTGCCGTTTCATGAAGTCATGATTAATTGATGCCCGGGAGCTATAAATAGGAGCTTTAATGTTATCGGTGTGTGTGTGTGTGTGTACCGGTGTAGGGGCTGCAGGAGACTCCAGCGTCCTCCATGTGGTCACAGTTGTGTTGCTCCCAGTCGCCGTGAGGACATTGAGCCAGGAAAAGTTCATTTCCCGAACACTTCACGGCATCCAGCAGGATGGGACCTGAACCCTGACCGAAGTGGGCCCAGGACCAGGCCTTGGCCACGCCCCTACAACACACACATTTACACCTTTTGTTTAAATACGCTCTCTCTCTCTTTTAAAAAAAATAAAATAGAAACAGTTCTGAAGCTGGGAACCAGCTGGGAACCCTCCTGGACTGAAAAAAACAAAAACAAACCAAAAAAAACCGACGACCTGTAATTGAGTGTTTTCAAGAGTGTGATAATAGTGGTTGACGATCAATAGCTCAGCGGCTCCTTCAAACAGCGAGAAACAAATGTGTGAAGATATCTGACACACGCACATCCACTGCAGAGGAAAACATACAATCCAGGTGGGAGAAAACAAATCATTTTCAGTTCTTTCTTCTTTTTTTTTTCCCTTTTAAAGTGTCAAAACACATCAGAGAGCGCATGCAGCTGTGTGGGATCCTGTGCAGCGGTGCCAGGACATGTATTATTCACACACACACGCACACACACACACATGGCGAGGAGTCCCCGGGTGCTTCCTGAGATAAACTCTACCTGTTACTGAACACGACAGTTGTTTGTGGCCTCAGTTCCACTGTTGTTTGACAGTCGTCTGCGTTGTTTCACCGGGGTGAGCAGGAAACGTGTGATTCTAAAGGCTCCGGCACAGTTTCAGCCTGTCACTTTCTACTCTAACGGAACATTACCTCGCGTTGCTGCACAGGGGAAAACTTTGCATCCGCTAGTTCCTTGGGAATCCGAGGAATTATCAATGCTATTTAAGTTATTTATCTGTTAAGTCATAGTTTCTTATTGTATCGTAGTATACGGCGACTTTATTTCATGTGTTGCATACAAACAAAAGCTTGACGTTTAGGATTGACCTTGATAACACGAAGCAAAACAGGACAAAGCCTCTGACACGTTAAAGTTAATTCTGGAAATAGTTTAAAACAATATACAGTATAACCCCGGAATCTGAACGTTGTTGATTTGTAACGGTCCCATTGATCGGATCGGATATCAACACATTGTATGTAAAACCTCCCATGGCCTGGTTTTTGATTTAAAATAAGACGATTTATCACAGATCTTGTGAACAGGTTGTTGGCTATTTTCTCAATCAATGAATCAGCTTTTTTCCCTAACAAAGCACTTTTCATACAATAAAATGTAGCTTAAAGTGTGTCTTATATTAATTACATAACTGTTATCATGCTTAACCAAACACCAGCTGCATCACAATGCATTCATATTAAAGAAGGTATGATATTTCCTCCATTACACACGCTGCTTATTAAGCTCTGAGCCATTTTACGTCATTATCCATGGAACTGCAGCCAAATCCTGTGTCACAACAAAGGACCAAAACATATTGTCATTTATGGAAGCTGTTGATTTACCAAATGATTAGTCCTGTTTCCTTTTGTTTTGTTTCGTTTTGTTTCCTCCTGTGTTACAAAACTCCACTGTCATCTAAAACTATTAAAAACACATGAGTGAGTCACACCGCTGCGCCGTTATAAGCTCCTTCATTACAGGGAACACACGCTCTATATTTTCAGTCAGATCCCCAAACGTGTAATAATCCACCGCTGAAAATAGTCCCCAGCAAATGAAGCTTTTTGATGATTTTTTTTTTTTTTTTTGGGAGTGTGTGTCGAACTGCTTAAATCCACAATCCCCAGACATCCGGGGGAATTGAATATTTCTGACTGATGTCGTTAGGAGGTATTGGCGGGCGTCAGTAATGTATTTCATGCCGTTTCTCCCCATTTCATCTCGGTTTTTTACGTTTTTCAAATTGAGATGTTTCAGTGTCTCGAGACATCGCTTGTAATTTGACAACCTCGTCTAAACCTGAAGTTCATCTCCACATTCGAGCGATAATTAAGACAAATTCGATCAAACCCTGCCGTATTCGTGGCACTCGTGCAATTCCCCTACAGAAACATTTCGAAATACTCCATTATATTCCTTTAAAAAAAACCCAAAAAACCAAAAATGTAACTTATTATAATGTTGCACCAGAAGGGAGAGAGATTATTTTTGCGGCATTGTAGTGAAACAGACGCAGTTCCTTGACTGGAAATGGAGCGTAAATGCACAGTGATGGATGAGCCAATTCCATCACTGGGGGATGTTGATCACAGTACCGGAGCACAGAGTTGAAGGTTTAAACTGACCCGAAACCAAGCTGTCTGCAGACCACCTCGGCATCCCGGTCGTCCCACTGGTCATCGCAGACGGAGCCCCACCGCCCGGCGTGGAAAACCTCCAGCCGACCTTCGAAGTCTTCCTCGCCTCCGACCAATCGCAGCGGGGGGCCACTGCCTGGAAGAACAGTGTCGGTCCCAACAACATCAAAACACTGTGTGGAATCTAATAATACTTAAACATAGAGGAAGATGCATTTTTATTTTTATTTTTTTATTTTTTTTTACAATTTGGTTAAGCTGAAAAGTTTAGTCCGACAATAAGAAGCGCGCGCATGCGCAAAATTCTTCAGGCCCCGTCCGGTTGCCATGGCGCCCCGGCGAGTCACACTGACCTTCTGGTGTCGCGCACACCACGGCCGCCTCGTTTCCATGGCTACAGTCGCCGGTGACGAACGTCCTGCTCCGGCACTTACTCACGGTGTTCTCGTCGCCGCGGCAGCCGAGGCGCTCGTAGTGGAAGAGGCCGGAGCCCGAACCGAACTCCGAGTGCTGCAGCGCGGTGCCGATCTCACTGCGGGAAAAGAGGCGATACATAAATAAATACATAAATAATCTGTATTGAAGATTAAAAAAAACAAACAAAAAAAACTCTCACCCTAAACCCAGCTGTCTGCAGATCACACTGGCATCTCTGTCCGTCCAGTGGGAGTCGCACACCGCCCCCCACTGGCCGTTCAGGTAAACTTCAACACGCCCACTGCCAGAGGAGGAACTGCCAACCAGACGGGCCACACCTGAAACACACAAACAAACAGCAGTTTGAGTTCATTTAAATAAAAACAAAAAACGTCTCGAGATATGAAATGCACCTGGAAACGGACGACTGCAAATGAAGCCTCAGGCCTTAAACACAGACATTTATTTGACCTTGTATTAAGGAATGGTCTCATTTGACAACTCCCTTTTTTTCTAAACGCATCATTGAATAAACTATACGTGAGAACATAAGATAGCACTAATTATTCATATAGGTTTTATGCCTTTTAATTTATTTGAATTACATCAACAACAACATGGCTAGCCCTGTATATATTAATATTTAACTTTATTCTGTGGTGTTGATAATGTACCTTCTATGATGCAAGATGCAAGTGTTGTTTGTTTTTTAAACATGCACACACTAGGTCTTTATTGTTGTACCGTAAGACTTATTAATGTATGGGCAATCCTTTATAAAGGCTACACACTATATTTATTTATTTATTTGTACAAATTGGTGATTTTGGTAATTTACCACTAAAAATGTTCAATTTACAAAAATTTTACTGAGTGCTATGTTTAGAATAAGAATCTAGTTTGGATATCAATGGTAGGAGCACTATATATTTCATTTGATGAATCAGTTTCACAAGTTTTTGGCCTGAAACCAGTCAGAAGAAATTCTCTTTGAGTTTCACTGATGTTAAAAAACATTATAGATGGGTTAGGGTTAGGGCTTTTTTGTGTGTGTTGGTGTCATTGCACTGGTCTGGTGCGGTGGTACCCTGGTGGCAGTCGCAGTAGGCCCAGCCAATAGCCCCCGAGTTCTGTCTGAAGAAACACCAGGGGTTGGACTCGCGGTCCGGGTTCCTGCAGAAGCTGTGGTCACCCAGCCCTCGACCCGGGTACTGCATGACGTAGTCCGGAAACTCGGTCCATTTCAGACAGGGGGCACCCGAGTCCGTCTGGGACACGGTGCCGTTGTAGTATCCCAACTCGGTGAATCCCTCAGAGCAGGACAGAGGCACTGCAGACGCAGGAGGAGGAGGAGGAGGAGGAGAGAGCGAGTTAATGATGAGGAAGATGACAGAACAAGATAATTTGGATGAAAGGAAGAGGATTTAGGTCAGAGAGGACAATGAGCAAGAACGGGGAGTGAAATAAGGAAAGTTGGGGAAGAAAAGGGACGCACGAGGAGTAAGACTGGCCTCATTTAAATCACATTACCCCCCCCCCCCCCCCCCCCCATGTCTGCTTTTTTTTTTATGTGAACATGAAAGCTTATATAGATGAGCCTCATACGCTGCCCAATGCCACGGCGGGATCCTTCCTAATGCGTTCAGCCGCTCCTGATCCCTGCCGAACTCGTGAAATTTCCACGGCCCCAGAAGTCCTCGCAGTGGTGACCAGGAACCTCCAGTAATCTTCTCTGAGCAGGGTGGAAGTGTGAGTGGAGCTCAGAGGGACTGAAACGCTGGATCGAAGCAGGGGCCACGGCAATGAACTTTAGAGTAGATTTAAAGGAGCCTTTTCGTCGTGCCCGCTTGTATATTCATGAAGTAAACACAGCGGAAAACAGAGAAGCACAGCAGGGTGCGTCTGCATCTTTTGTTGCGGGTTGATATTTCCGACGCATTACATTGATGTTTTATCTTGAAAAGACTGCTGCTGCTCTAAATGTGACCAGAAGGTGGTTCTGCAACGTCGATGAATTTCTTACGAGGTTTGGGAGTTAACACAGCAGGTTCAATCACACACTGCTGAATATGACCGATAAGATCACACGCGCACCAGTAACAAGGCGTGACGGGCGCTAGAACCCGATATTTTAACGTGTGAGACGAGATTTCCTGAGCATCAACGCAGAAAGAGGAAGAATTTTGCTTTTTCTCAACGCTACTTCATTTCCAGAGTTTCTGCTTTGCTGGTTTTATGTGATGTGAACTAATATTAATGGACAAATACGAATCTGCAGTTATTTTTTCTTGAAGGATTATTGGTTTTTGCACAAGAACTATCGATCCTGAAGGCCAGAGTGGACAATCCAGTGGGCCTGTTTGAGACCGCGGTGGGCCAGGTGTTTCCTCTAAACCAAAGAGCAAGTTGACTTGTCTTATTTTAGTCTCAACTTAAGAAGGAATCCCACACTGTGTCTGTGTTTACATCACTTTCTTTTTCATTTGGCTTTGACTTCATCCTATTCAATTCCCAGTAATTGCACATGAATGTTGCTCTTCTTCGCTGCCTCTCAGTGTTGTTGTCATGATTTGGAGTTGTTTCCTTAAAATGTACTTTGCGTCCGTCAGCGACGTGCCACCCTGGTCTGATCCTAGTTCACCAGCCTGAGAAATTTCACACGTTAAAATTCTTTAATTACACCGTGGTAAGGTTGCCTTGCTATGTTGCATCGTCTTCTCACGTTCATCCTCCACATCAGTGCTTTGGGGATTTATTTTAGTTGTTTGTTGTTGTTTTTTTTCTCCTCGAGGCCAACCATCCATTAAAGTATGATTAATAGGAGGGGGTGTTTTGGTATCCAGCAACAGTCTCTTATCGGTTTGACACACACAGCTTGGCCCTCCTGCAACATTATCTCCACTGTGCACGCCTCATGCACACTCTACACACACACACACACACACACACACATGAAGGAGAAAGCACTGGGACCGAATTGGAGGCAGATAAGAGGGAAAGCTGTAAAAGCACTGACAACTAAAACAGAAATATATCCCCAAGTATAAATAATAAAGAGGACACTCAGGAATCGTGTCCTTTGCTTGAAAGACGCTCAGAAAGAAACGTGTGCCTGTCCCTTTAAGAGACGGAACTCGGGCAACAAGACAGGAAAGAAAGTGAAAGTGACTGCTTCTTGGGAGACCATCAAGCAAACTCCCACTACTCTATTTTTGTCTCCGCGGTAAGTGTTTCTCGACCTTTTACACGCGTTCAGTTGCACTTCTCTCTCGTTACTCCTGCAGTTTGAGCGAAAGCCCAGCCGTTTTGCAGCTGCCTCGCCCACAGTTGATTAATTATAACAGCCGCGAGTGACACAGAAACACGTCTTTTCGATCTGAAAGTGAGTGTTAACGTCAACGATTATGCAACGTTATTGAGGCAGACAAGCCAAAAAACGAGACCATTTTCTTCACCAAGCTTCACTGTTGTGGTTAAAGTTATTCCAAGGAAACAAACGTCATCTGTGAGGACAGTGGGTTGCCAGGTTTGTGCACTTCAAGCTAACCAGTGGCGTCTGTATGGCTACATCTGTAAATGGACATAAATGGTCAATGAAAATGAATAAAAATGCAAAATCTGGTAACTCAACTTCTGCAATTCGCTGGTCAAATACGTTTTAAAAATAAGAACAAGCCCCCAAAAGCATTAATTGTTTGTGTGCTCGTTGGATTTAGGTATACAGTACTAATGAATGCTTGGGATAAGCGAATACACTGTTCAAGTTAATGAGTGTTGCTGTAGTTAACGGTCTTATTAGTAACTTTAGATAGTGAGTTGAACTCATTGTATAAAGTTATTTAGTTTTTCTTTATCAAGTTTTCCTGTTTCAGAAACTCAAGGTAGTTATGTTGCTTTTATTTTGAAGTTTGTTTTGAATGTTTGGAAAGAAATGTCACATGTTTCCTGAAGTCTGAGATTCATCCAGAATATAACTGAATACAGAAAGATTTTTTTTTTATTATTATGTATTATTTAAAACTTCCTTATCAACAATCAATAGACCATCTTGTTAAGTCTTCTTTTCTGTCATGTAATTAATTGCAGCTCTCGCTGTCTTAATATTAGAGAATAAAACTATTGTTCCAAAATTCTTTGTCGTCTTTACCCAGAAAATATAATTTCTTACTTTTTTCTTCTTTTGACAATTTTTTTTATTTGACACTTTTTAGATTTCAAGCATTTATTACAACTCATCCTGGCATAAACTGTCTGATGTTGAGTATATTTGTGTTTTATTATTTATATTTGCATTTTCAAAATACCGCCTGTCTTAAGAGGGATAATAAGTCAATATCAATGCCATAACACAATTCTACCATCTCATTCAGAGGCTTCTGTGTGTTTTTCAGACATGGCGTCCAGCCTCGGAGGGTTCTCTCAGGATCAGTTTCTTTGTCCCATTTGTCTGGATGTGTTCGACCGGCCCGTTTCGACCCCCTGTGGACACAACTTCTGTCTGCCCTGCATCTCCTCCTACTGGAGCGAGCCGCAGGCCTGCAGGTGCCCCGTCTGCCAGCAGCTCTACCCCCGGAGACCCGACCTGAAGGTCAACACCTTCATCTCAGAGATCGCGTCGCACTTCAAGTCGCTCCAGCTGACGGACGTCGGTGCCGGGGGCGCGGCTCGGCAGCGGGCCGGCGACGGGAGCGCGGTGCCATGCGACGTTTGCGCCGACGTAAAGGAAGACGCCGTCAGGTCGTGCGTGGAGTGCCTGACGTCGTACTGCGCCGTCCACCTGGAGCCTCATTCCCGGGCGGCTGGGCTGAAGAGGCACACGCTCGTGGAGCCCGTGGCCGGTCTGGAGGACAGGGTTTGCAAGGAGCACGGCAGGCTCCTGACGTCGTTCTGCACGGACGACGACGTCGTGCTCTGCGACGCCTGTGCGAGCGCGGGCCACGCGCGGCACAAAGTCGTTCCCGCGCAGCAGGCGCACGTCGCGATGAGGCGCCGGTTAGCGAGCACTGAGGGCAAAGTACAGGAGGAGATCCAGAGAAGGATGGACAAGGTACACAGCGTGAAGGAGTCGCTGAGGCAAAGCAAAGCTGAGACGGAGGGCTTGATAGCCAACAGTGTGCAGGAGTTGGCAGAGCTGGTGTTTGCCATCCAGGAGAACCAGGCAGAGCTGGTCCGGCTGACCGACGAGAGGCAGAAAGCCAGCGAAGAGGAAGCGGACAGATTCATTAGGGAGGTGGAGAGTGAGGCCACCACGCTGCAGAAGACTGCGGCAGAGCTGTGGGACCTCAGTCAGACTGAAGACGGCCTCATTTTCCTCCAGAGGTACTCAGAAGTGACGTTGCCGCCGCACACCATGGATCTGTCCACGTTCAGTCTGAACAGGCAGCCGGAGGTACAACACATGCACCGGTGCGTGAGCAAGTCAGTGTTAGAGCTGCGAGCGCGACTGAGCCAGATGAGCTCCGACATGAAGAGATATTCAACAGGAGGAGGCACGTCGACCGGCAGCGGTCTGAGATATGTGCAGCAGTATCAAGTGGACGTCGTGCTCGACCTCAACACCGCTAACCCACAGCTGATTCTATCCGACAACTGGAAAGAGGTACAATACAGCCCGGATTTCGAGCGGTACTTCCAGCGGGCCCAGATCCCGAACCCGAGCATGTTCAGCGAGCACCTGGGAGTTCTGGGGCGGAAGGGCTTCGCGTCGCGCAAGTTCTACTTCGAGGTGTTCGTGGGTAGGAAGACGGAGTTCTGCCTGGGTGTGGCCGTGGCGTCGATCCCGAGGAGGAGGGAGCTCACTCGGACTTTCTCCTCTGGCCTCTGGGCCCTCTGGTTCATGAAAGATAAGTTTGAAGCCTTCGACTCTCCGGGTGTGCCGGTGCACCGGGGGAAAGCGAAGAGGATCGGCGTGTACGTGGATTACGAAGGTGGTCAAGTTTCATTCTTTGACGTGAACGCCGCAGCACTTATTCACTCGTTTTATGACTGCGACTTCACAGAGAAGCTCCACCCGTACTTGAATCCCTGCGATAATGAATACGGTTCCAACTGGGACCCAATGATAATTGTTCCTGTTCGTCATGCAGATTAAACAGAGACGACAGACACCCGGCAGCCTGATCATGAAAATGCAGCTGTTATATTGAAAACGCATACCTTCTTATTTAAGATTCTACTTTCTGTTACTGCAACTTTTCTTGAAGACAGAAAGTAGACGGCTTTAAGTGGATTAGAAGCACCGTGCCTTAAAGACAAAGGGGGGGTTTTGGAAATTAACCAAATGATTAGATTTACCCGGAGTGGAAGCTTTCTCGACTCAAACGTTTGCAAACATCATTGCCTTGATCAATTATTTATCTTCAAGAGAATGTAATTGGGTGGATTAACAAAGCAGAGGAGCTTAAATATTGAAATATCCAATATGATTAAAGTGGCGAGGTGTGAAGAGAGAAAAATAGATGATAGAAATGAGAAAGGAAGCAGCGATCACTCCTGTTGTGTCTCTTAATGTTTATTTCAGGGCTTAAATAATGCAAATGTTACCGTTTGAGATCATGGACCCAGCATTGCTTGTGAAGTATTTCAGATTACACTTATATTTTTTTTTAATGCCTTTGATTTATTCCAAATAATCACATAAGTGTCATTTCAGAAGGGTGTCAATTTTTTTTATTGAATTTTTTTTACATTGTCTTCAATATGAAGAGTTTGCACAGAAATGTGTTTGCTGTTTCACTGTCGGGACGAACCGAGAGAATACATTCTTTTCAGAGAAGGCGAAGTGGTTATAAAACTTTGTGACAGGCGGACGCCACTACAGTCTCTCCCGCCGTCACAAATCTCGAGGTTCCCGTTCTGTGTCGTGACGCTCGTGAAGTCTTAATAGTGACTTTAGCGTCTTGTTTTGACATTAACAAGTAGCAGGTACCAAACACTTGCAGTTGATCAAACCGGACAAGATAAAACAGCAGCCGCTCGTCTCGATACAAGAATATTTCTGTCGGGTTAAGTGCCTTTTTTTTCTTTTTTTTCTTTTCTTTCCTCAGCACTTACTGTGACATCAGGTTGACTCCACAATGATGCAAGCTTTTACCTGCGACAGCTCGTTTTGCGCGGACGACGGTTTTGACGTCTGCGCGTGTAAATAATGAAACGGCTCGATTCCATTGAGCTGCTTTGGTCGTATGAGGAATCTTCAACTGAAGGACAGAGTTGGTCAGGCCGTGGTAGGATTAAAATGAAGTAACAAGAAACTAAATCAGTGATGATGCACACTACATGAGCTACACTACATGTGTTTACTGAGGTATCATCTGGTTTATAAAACTGTGCAAACGTGTGTGAGGTTGAGGTGAATGTAGTTCTGCAGGTTTATTGCTCTGTAATGGTGATTAAAGATTTATGATTGGATCGATTAAAGTGTAAAAAGAATTGCATAACAAACGTGGGATTTTCTTCGCTCCACATTGTCATCCTTCATTTGTGTCACCCCATTTTGACTCCCGACTTCATTCTGGCGAGCGCTCAGAGCACAACAACCGCCACCCCGCTCTCACCATCCTCATTGCCACGACAACCATATTCTGCCTATCGCCATGGGAACGCTCAGTTTCCCCACCACCACCCACCCCCACACTCCCATAATCCATTTCCCAGCCACAATGAGTATTCGACACGGTTCACACTCGGAGGCTGTATGGGGGGGGGTGGCGCCGGCCTCCTCAACACAAAACCCATTTTAATAATCAGAAAATATGACGGGGTGTGTGTTCACACTTTCTTTCTTTTTACCCAATTCTCATTTCTTTCTTTTTTTTGACCCAATTCTGATGTAATTGTGTGCAACAAAGAGGGTGTGTTGCGGGATATTTTGACTCGCGTTTATTGAGCAGTCAAACCTGGAGGAAATGGAGAATAGAGCTCACAAAGCAACATCTACTGTATTTCAAAAATGGAAAGCGGCCAGAAAAGATCCACGCCCCACCCCCACTACCACCGTCATCACGGCTTTCAATGCTGGACAGAAAAAGAGACTGAGGTAGAGGTGGAGGTGGCTCTTGTTGGGATGAGGGATGGAAAAAAACAAAAACACCAGAGAAGTGAAAGGAGGAGCAGCTCCACGGTGGGTTTTCATGTGTCTGACTCAGACTGTGGTTTTTAACTGGAGGGAAATACAAGCAGAAAGAGCACAGGAGAGGGGGAGATGGTGTAGGAGGGATGGAGGACGGATGGAGGGACGAAATGTGCCGACATGACTGAAGTACCAGCGTCCGCCTACCTGAGTTCTGCACCTCGTTCAAGTAGCTGTCCTCAGCCACAACCTGCAGAAGGAGAGAGAAACATGCAGGCGGGTTAAACGCACAGTTTGGTTCACGGGAGTGTGATTCCTGCGAGCCGATGACATGAGAATACAGTTTTAAACACGGCTGACGGAGAGAAGAGAATCAAAGTCATACATCAGTAATGCCATGTAAGCAAGGGAGAAGCCGGCGTCCCCGTTTGACAGACTTGGGGGGGGGGGGGGGGGGGCATGGAGGAGGTGCAACTGGTTGCGTTCTTGATCGTGCATTATTGAACTGTAAACAAGTTCATTGAGGCAATGCTGGGAGGGAGATTATCACTGGTAGCGATGCAGATCCAAGATGACAGAAATACTCCAGTCCTCCATTTGATCAAAGCATAACAGTTTGCATTTTTTTCCCCCCCAATATGGTAAACAAGGCAGAAACGTTAAGCACTTGTTTACTGTTGTTTTAACAGCACTTGGTAGTTATTGGACCATTTCAATGGCCACATACAGTTTGGCCATAGGGTTTGTTGTTGTTTTGGCAGGAATGCAGCATAATGTCTGAGTATTTACCCAATCCTTATTGTTTTCTGACTTGCAGTACGGAATGCCAGAATACACTGGAACACAGTATAAGACAAAAATAGTATTCAGTATTTTAATACTTGTCAAAGTCAACTTTATTGTCAAGTGTGCTAATATGCATGACATACAGCACAGATGAAATTTCAGTCCTCTCGGACCCACAGTGCAAAAATGCATGTAACAATATATTAAAAATAACAATTTAAAGATTTTAAAAATATATACACCATGTAATCCTATAAACAGTAAAGTGACATGTACACAATGTCTCTTTACTTGCTGCTCGATAAGGATGAAAACTGTCAAATGGTGGGCCTGGCCCGTTAAGACAAGATAAACCTGACCTGACTGAAGATGAAGGATTAATTGATTATTAAAAAAAACAAAAAACAAAAGCCCAGTGGAACACTCAGACTATTCTGAACGACATTTCCAAGCCTTTATTCACAAACACAACCACCGAAGCAGCAATGCATCAGAAGTAAGGCGAGACTTGCTTTTTGTTTGGGGAATCTAGAATATTGTCAATAACGCCGGGACTGCTTGCAGCCGTTACTGTCCTCCGTCATTAAGGAGCAGGGGCAGGTTGTGCCGGGGCACATCATGGAGCTGTCGGGCTGAAAACAAAAAACGTAGCAAAACAGAAACTACATATACTCCTGGACCATTATGCGGTGATGCTGCTATTGATTTATCTTGTTGGGAGATTTTTCACTCCACTGAGCTTCTCTCCTTTCACATTCTTCATGTGGTATGTGTTTATATATCTATTCTCTCTCTCTCACTATATGGATAAAATCCAATTAAACACAACGGGTCAACTGAAACGGCTCGAATAGGATGTTGGAAGAATAAGTTTATTCTATAATTGCAATTTAATGTGATTCATGATGTTGGACTGTTTGATACTCCACATAGACACACCCTGACCTTTCTGAGGCATACAAACCCCCCCCCCCCGTCTCCTCGCTCCGTACGGCAGACATAACAATCAAGTGCTTGTTTCCATCCATACATCAGGGCAGAAGAGGAGAGGGCGGCCACGCCGCTGCCTCGCCTGAACAACTGTGGCAAGGACAGTGGAAAACAGCCCGTTTCACCTTCGCACAGGTGAGCCCTGATGTCACTCTCAAGCAGGATCAAACTGCACACACACACACACACACACACACACACGAAACCATCACGCCGCCGCCTCCCAGAGGACAGTGCCCGTCCTAATGACATTAGGACAGGAACAGGTGACCCATGCCAGGGAACATGGCTGCTGATATCTCCGGTCACATCAATCACACGGCTCCATTAGAGCCGGATTGGTTATGACGGCTTTGCAGCTGCGTCCCGCAGCCTTCACTGCAATGCAAACACACACACACACACACACACACACACACACACACACACACACACACACACACACACACACACACACACATGCATCATGCAGGAGCAGAAGGTTCACACGTAGAGCGACGGAGACAAATAAGCAATCAGCCGGTCCATTTCATCCCCCAGACGAGAGCCGAAGCGAAGAGCGACGTTTTCAATGTCTGAGCTTTTAGTCGTAACTGATCAAACTTGTGTTCGTCTGAGCGCTTGTTCCTGGGAAGGTTTTGGGGGAAATTAAAGTAGATTTTCTTTGCTTTTTATGATTTAGGCTTGAGAGAGGTCAAACCTGTTAAAGCACAATTTGAGTCTCATGAAGTGTTTTGAGTTTTTTTTTTTTTTGACACATGCTGCTGCTTATTACTGCTCGTATTCTTGACAACCTTCATGTGTCCCCAAGAAACAGGCGGCGTTGGAAACCCGGTGACACGCTGATAATCAAGATGCTATTGACAGCATTTGTACCATCGGGGAGGTGGATATCCTGTAGTATCACAAAGAAAGTTAAAGTAGTACAACCTCGTGTTTTTTGTCAAGATAAATGTAAAGATGTAAATGTAATGTGTGTCAAGGCATCATAGCGAGATGAAGCAGTGTGAAAGATGGATTGACTGGAAACATCACAAGTTCCTCCCCTGATTCTGTTTTGGTTCGTAAGCAGAGTTAAGAGGTCAGAGACAAGCGTGGCATCTTGTGATCTACTAATTGAATCTACAAAACAGTTCTCTGGTTGCTCCGGTGGCCGACCGGTTTGTTGACTCGCATCGATTTTATTCTGATATTTTGTACTGTTTCACTCTCTCTGGGCACCGACATTAACTGCATTTCTGTTCACGAAGGTGGCAAAGTCATATCGAGAGGTGGAAACAGTAACTGCATGGCTTTAGATTGTACCTAATTACAAGCAAAAGCACAAAGTTAATGTAGTAAAACAATTTTCACAGTAGCTATCTTTAATCGCATTGTGAGTAGCAGACCCTTGATTACATTCATATGTATTAAATCTATAATTCAGAAAGTAAACTGTGGTCATTTGGTTTGTACAAAATGTAGATATGACACAGTCATATCATATAGCAAACTGTACTTCACTCTGAAGGATATTACAAACTTAAGTTTGCATGTTTTCCCCGGACATGGTTTTTTTTTTTCTAATATGCTCATTGTCAACTGGGAACCAGTAACCTGTGGTTCAGTCATATCATTCACTTCTACATCTCATTAAATACATGTCTTTCTCAAGTATACAAAACCTAGAGCCCTAAAACTCAAATGCAAATGTAAGATATTGTCATGAACGTGGGCTTTAAACGATATTTAGCTTTTACTCTGCAAGTTAACCTACATTGTTAGTTTGAGCAATAAATTCAGAGTGAAGTGGGGTTGGGTTTTTTTCCCAGAATATAAGAAAAGAATCCACTAATTAGATTTGTTGGAATCTTTGATGTTTTTGCTCGGATGTTGGCAACAAAAGAAAGTGCTGCTGCACTGGGGCGCCTCCCTGTCGAACAGATTTGTCTAATGAAGTTGAGGAATTTTCGGGGGGCGAAAAAGCTGAAAGTCGTCTTCAGTGGGCTGTTTGTGCTACATGCATGGCTGTTCGCGGGTCTAATTAAATCCTGCACACCGCTGTACTCCTCTAATGACTTCTACACAGCTCGTATGCTGCACATTAACACACTTTCTGGTGGTGGTGGTGGTGGGGGGGGGGGGGGGGGGTATGGAAATGAATGAATCTTATTATGAATTGATTTGGTTTATCATTAATTGACTGTCGCCACTTCTCGTGTGACTGATCCAACATGCAGGAAATGAGGAGGACGGTTCGCCACTTCATGAATTACTGAGGCTGACTCCCAGCTGATGCTGTTCTCTCTCTCTCGCGCGCGCGCGCACCTGACAACAGCACCCGTCTTCTCGGTGTCAGCGGCCGATGGCGTGCGGGGGTCCTCTCATGATACCACACTGGCGGCGGCTGCGAGAAGTGCCTGAGAGCATGCATGGGTGTGTGCGCGCGCGTGCGCCACAATGCTCGCCGTGCGTAATTGGACCATGTTGCCGCGCGATGCCACCGTGTTAATAATTTGCACGAACACACATGTGATGCGCGACCACCGCACCTGCTTTTGTTGTAAACCCAGCCTGCATAAGAGGGATTTACGGTGAAGCATGGGTGGCTGCACGAGCCCTGGGATCCTTATCAGTCCACTGATCAGTTCAACCATCGGCCTAATGAAGGTTTTGTTTTGGTTGTTTTTAGCGCAGGTCACCTCAGCGCGACTGTCACGGGACATTGCTTCATTAAAAAAAAAAGAAAGAAAGAAAGAAAAGAACACACACACACACACACACACACACACACACACACATGTATATATATATATATATATATATACAAATGAGGCCATTAAAAAAAATAAAAAAATAAAAAAACCAAGCCCATCATCCTCCTCACCATCATCAGGCAGGATGGAGAAAATGTACCAACCTCCGCCAGCAGCGGCAGCCAGAAGCAGGCGGTTCCGATCAAGTACAACATTCCCCGGCTGGTGAGAGCCATCATCCTTCCCTCCCGGTGTGTCGGTGTCATAGCCTGGAAACCCGCCGCTCCTCTCCCATGTCCGAGCCCGACCGGTCCTCCGCTCCGTGTCCGCTCCCAACTCACCGCCCGGGTGTGTGAGTGTATGACGGTGTGTGTACGTGGGAGGTTTTTTTTACGCACAGGAGGAGGCAGGGTGCGGCACTATAAACGATTCACGGGATGGAAGCACGCTCTCTCTCTCTCTCTCTCTCTCTCTCTCTCGCTCTCTCTCTCTCTCTCTCTCTCTCTCTCACACACACACACACACACACACACACACACACACACACACACACACACACACACACACACACACACACACACACACACACACACACACACACACACACACACACACACACACACACAGAGCGATATGATCCTGGGTGAAATAGTGTTGAGCTCTGCAAAAAACCTGATACAACAAACCTCTCTCTCTCTCTCTCTCTCTCTCTCTCTCTCTCTCTCTCTCTCTCTCTCTCTCTCTCTCTCTCTCTCTCTCTCTCTCTCTCTCTCTCTCTCTCTCTCTCTGACACACACACGCACACACACACACACACACACACACACACACACACACACACACACACACACACACACACACACACACACACACACACACATACACACACACATAGGGGGTTTGCATGCTCTCCTTTACTTTTATTTACTCTTGTTCGCAGTTCAATATCCTGTTTTTAAGATTAAAAAAAAGAAAGATCATAATAATCAGCTGTGATCAGGTCCAGTCAATAACCTCATATCTGTGAAGCTTTAGAATCTGGAGCTCATTTCCTTCAACATTGATTGTGATTTATTTATGTCCTGACAATGTAGGTTGAGAAATGCATCAGCCTCTCCTCACTGTGAGAAGGTGACCAGTTTAAGTCTTTACCCAATGTCAGCTGGGATCCAGTTTGACACAATGGTAAAGAAAACTGATGAAAGTTTTCTTTACTCATATCTCAACTTGGACAATAAATCAATTCAGGGATAAATCCAATCCCAAATTATCCCCCTGAAGGAGCTTGTTCACTATTTGTACTTTTTACACATCTATGCTTTCTTAGAAAGGATGAGATTATTTGGGATTAGTGGGAATATCATGTTGACTTGTTATTGATCATGTTGACTTGTTCACAGCTATAGTGTCCGTCCTAAGACCTGCTAGTTTGGAGTGTCAAGAAACATCAAGGATGTTTCCACACCGCCCAGAAAAACCTAAATCAATATTATTTAACAATGAATTATTAAGACAAACATGCAAAATTCAATTAAATCAATGAATGATTGATTATTTTTATGTGGCTGTACATGAGTCACATATATGTATTGCATAGTTTAGCTGTGAATGTTGTGTGTAGTATCGTGTAATGTATTCAGCTGTACTGTGCTCCAAAGCACATTTCTCTTTCATTTCTGAACTTTTAAAGTTTAAGGCAACTGATGAGCATCAGGCTCCAAATGTTTGGAGCCTGATTTGGATTGCAAATATGTGTAAAAAAAGATAGAAAATCATTGTGAAAAACAAAGACGGAAACTCTCTCCAGTGTGGATTCTGGAGAATACATAACAAGAAGTATTGGGAGAGTTTTGGAGACAGGAGATCCTCAGACCTTTGTGTGTCACCATCTATAAATATGTAACCTCATTAGACTGAAGCATCAGAGGCCGCCGCACTGTAAAGGAAAAGTGACCATATTAAATCATCTAAACTCCTGTGGTGAGCACTGCAAACATTGGCTTGTTTTCCTCTCATTGCTGCAGCTTTCATTTGTTAAACCGATAATATATAATCAGCTTCTGTGAGGGAAAACATCCAAGCCAGAAGAGAGAGTGGCTGTGAAACCAAATCAGTAAAGCAGAAATTCTGGCTGACGGTGACAGAAAGAAAAAAAGAAAACATTTAAATAAAAAAAGGGGGAGAAAAACCATCATTTTGATTACAGTCATCAACAAAAGTCGGTTGCTTGAAAATGCTGCATTTGAAGCTGATCCAAGAAGAAGCATTTCACATCAGTGCAGATAAAAAAAAAAAAACAGAAGCTGCTGCCAGGATGTTTTGTCTCCACTCAGCAGTTGGACTGGACCGCCGGAGAGAAGTGGTCTGTTCAGCTTTTTCCTGCAGTCTTGTTTTTTTTTTTTTTTTTTAAACCTGTCAGAGCAGGAGGAATGACACGGAGCAGAGACTCTTCAAGAAAATGGCCTTTCTCGAACATGCATCCAATCATCTTCTAGTCTTATACTCTTGATTGTGCGACTGGAACAACTGTCACACTTAGATTTTGCACACAAAAAAAACATGTTGCTGGTCCATGATAGTTTGAACTGTTTAAGTCAATCTGCCAAAATCTATTAATTTGAATGTGTTTTTGTCAAACAAATGACATAAAATATGTATTTTTAGATTATCACGTGAAAATGTTTACATTTATGACAAATAAATTCTTCAGATTTGGCTCTGAATCTGTAGATTAAGTGCAAATAATGAAATAAAACCTTTATGATGAGTTCTTTTTTCTTTTTTTGCCAAAAGCTGTTGTATATAACTGATGGGGGAAAGATCATTAGTGTCTTAAAGACCAGCAATAAATCAAAATTTCCTCTAAACACGTCTTGCTCAATCTACTTAACAGCAAACTCAAGAGGAGCCTCCAAGAAGCCATGAATTTCAATGTGAGTTCTGCTGGTTGCTTTTATAATTGCTGAGATTGCAGGAGTCACATCCAGTTCGACTGTCATTCATTTATGTTGCAGTGTGTGCCACTATTTTCACTCATTTTATAATCTGATCCATGAAAAACTCTCAACCTTCCATTTAATATGTATTGTTTTTGTTGTACTCAGTTTATAGAGCATTATAAAGCACGGTGCACATGCCATTTTAAGTCATATTTAAAACTATAGTCACTTCAAAACCACTAGTTCACCTCAAATGCATGTTTTTTGGTGTGTTGGGGGAAACTGGGAAACCCAGAGGAGTGCACACATCAGAAGAAAATGTTAATTCTGCACATAATAGAGCCCGAAGCCGGTGAGGTTTTCCAAGCGAGGGAGGAGAGAAGATGGATGTTACTCAGAAATATGTGCCACATCCGTCTTGTCCAGCTCACCAGGATAAATAGACGAGTCTACAGCCAAGTCCCGGTCTTTAGTGCATTATTTATCTCACAGCTGGGAGCTGATTGTCACAATCGATCAGTTATACCTGTTGGTTGACCAATCAATCAATTGACTCATCATTTCTGCTCTGAGGTGAAACGCTCCTCAAGGATTCAGCATCGGTCGTCACAAGTCGTCCGTCAGCGCTCCTCTCTGCTGGATCAGCTGCTGCCGCAATGTCAGCAACCGCCTTGTGGCACCAAGTCAGCGAGTCAGTGAGTCAGCGAGTCACAGAGTCACAGTCAGCAAGCCACCGAGTCACAGAGTCAGCGAGTCACAGAGTCAGCGAGTCACAGAGACAGCGAGTCGGCAAGTCAGTGAGTCAGCGAGTCACAGAGTAAGCGAGTCAGAGTAACAGAGTCAGCGATTTAGTGAGTCACAGAGTCAGCGAGTCACAGAGGCAGCGAGTCAGTGAGTCAGCGAGTCACAGAGTCACTGAGTCGCAGAGTCACAGAGTCACCGAGTCACCGAGCTCGGCCTGTGGCCTCGTCCTCTTGTCCCCTCACACGACACCTCCTCCTGGATCCTGATTAAAAGCACCTCCTCTTGAGTTCCAGAGAGCCATTATTATTATTATTATTATTATTATTATTATTATTATTATTATTATTATTTTCCAACCAGGAGGTTTCTGCAGCGCAGGGAGGATGAGTTTCCATCCCCGCGCCACTGTGATCCCCTGAAGCTGTGCGCGAGAGATTAACTAAATTCATCTACTTCACAGAGTTTTGTTTTACCCACCAGCCCCAGGGAGAGAGATTACTTGTGAAATTAACTTTTTTTTTTTTCTCCCCGTCCCTTTAAAGTTTCATGGCTATCCCTGCCAACTCTGCTTTGATGTCACTGTGGAATGATAAACGCGTTCGCTATCTTTAACTCCAATCCAATTTTTTTTTTTTTGTCTATCAACGACATGGTCGTCTCCCTTTGTCCTGTTATCTCTCCGTCTCGATTGCCCATTCCTCTCTTTCTCAATTTGCTCCCTCCGTTGTGTAAACAAACAAGGATGCAGCGGTGCAATAATAAAAGCAATATCTCCTGCACACATGGATGCAGGACGGAGGCTCTGTGGAGGGCATCGTCACCTGGGGGGGTTTATTTCACGTGCAATGAGCCACAATTACAGACCGGACAGTGTCGCCAGCACAAACACTTCACAACACTAAAAGTTGTTGCCTAAACTCCAACGGTGGCTCCCCTGACTTTCTATCCTTGGATCCCTCCTGATTGCCTGCAATAAAAGCTCTCTGAGCTACGATTTCCCAAAAGATTCCAGTGAAGAAGGCAGTCGCTAAAGGAGACAACAACTCTGATAAACATAGATAAACATTGTGAAAAGTTCATCACAATGCATCCGTTCAATTCTTGGACATTGGCACACAGTGGTCAGTACTTTAGGGTAAGGACATCCATTTTTGCATGATGTCCAGGTGCATGCATGGGTTTCCTGCGTGGACCCACGTGCCAAACACCAAACATTCAAGGTTCACTGGTGGGTCCAAAACCGATCCAACGTCTTGTAACGTAAAACAATAATAGTATATATAGTCGGGGAAATGTTGGATGCAAATGTGGGGAAACAAGCAATTCTGTGGTCTTGAGAAGCAGGAATGAAACAAGTTATCAGTTAAAAAAAAAAAGAAAAAGCTTTTGGTTTTATTCAATAAGACCTGAAATCCTATTGAAAAGACCTCAACCACCGTCTTAACATCATTGAAATCCACCGTTCTGGAGCTCCAGATACAAAGCCTGTTTATTCCCACACAGTTCAACTAGAACCTCCATTAAGTCCTCCAGCATGTCGAGTGCTGGGCCAGCTGTGACTCACCTTTTTCCACCACTATTCTCACCTCTGCAGATTCTAAATAGCCCCAAAGACGTTCTGACCCAGTGTTCTACTTACTAATATTTGGCCATTTCACCTGTTTCCAACACTCCCATATTTCAGAACAAAGGTCTTGTGCCTTCATGAATCTTTCAGTCGGGGAATATTTCTGTATCGCCTGAACAAACGGGAGAAGCACGACATTAAAATGAATCTCTGCTGAGGGTCCCTGTATGTATCCACAGTGTACAGTGTGCGCCTGCTTCGTCCCTCCACCCCCCCCTACACCCTCCTCCACCCTCCTCCAACCCCTCCACCCCAACACAAGTCCATCTGTGATCGTGAATGAGAGTTGGCATTACACGCTTTCTTCTTCTTCTTTTTTCCCCCTTGCAAACGCTTGGTTGTCATGGAAACCTCTTGGTGCAAATGCATCTCTCATCCCCAACAATTTGTGTCCAGAACAAAGAGGCAAAAGGAAGATAAAGCACAAAAATCAGTCAAAAATATTATAGTATAATAATAATAATAAATAATAATAATAGTTAGAATTGGAAAATATCACAACAAATTAAGATTACTGCGAATTTGCTGCTCTCTGCCTGTCACAGTGGATTTCTGAGAAATGTAAACGCTTTGAAGATTAGACACACACACACACACACACACACACACACACACACACTGAGGCAACATACAGTATGTAATGCTGTGGCTGGGTGTCATGTATTTCCCTCTGTTTGTGGGTCAGAAAAGGTTGCGCCACCCATTAATTGTCTTTTTAGATATTGATGATGACTCGGCTTGCTTTTGCCTTGAGGCCACAGTCAAGGTCAGTTTTAGGGTTTTAGTCAAAATTGTGATGGTCAGTGTTAAGATGATGGGCGAGAATATGCAGTGTGTGTGTGTGTGTGTGTGTGTGTATGTGTGTGTGTGTGTGTGTGTGTGTGTGTGTGTGTGTGTGTGTGTGTGTGTGTGTGTGTGTGTGTGTGTGTGTGTGTGTGTGTGTGTTGAGGTTCTGCCCAGAAGCACTTCTTCAAATCCCATTACACCCCTCCCCAAACACTGACAGGATCCAATCCCCTCAGCCGGCACAGTTGGTATGGAAACGGATCAGTAAAGCTCCAAATCTCGCTTTTAACGACTCATTACCGGTTGCTGCCGCCCATTAATGTCTCTACTTCCATGCAACGGCAGCAAGAACAACCATTACCAACGCAGATCGCTGCAGGGGTGAGGAGGAATGTGTGAATGTCTGGCGAGCACAGTGGTAATCATCCTGTCTGCCTCCACTCTTGCCTGTAATATTTCAATTTCCTCCATTAGTTTATCTGTCTTTCCCTTCACTTGCAAGCCCATTATTGTGCCGCCTTGCCTTCAGTACACAGACAACATGAGCAGAAATCTTATTTTGTATTGAAGTTGCATTGCCTCTAATCTTTTTTTTTTTTTTTCCTTCCCTGCCAGTGTGATAAAATACCAGGAGGGTTAAAGGGGTGCATGGGGTCCCATTCTGTTGTTTTGACATTTTATGGCCCATGAAATAGAAAATGAAAAAGACAGCACGGCACCAATAAAGGCAAAAATGCCACGGGTGTCTGTGAAGATAGGACAAACACACACACACACATACACGCACACACAGTGTTGATTCTGCAGGAAGAGATCACAGCTACTTCAACGAGCTAAGAAGCCGAATCCCCGCAGAGATGCTCCGACTTCCCGCTCTGCCTTTTCTCTCATCCCACTGACAAACACCAAACGTGGCGGAAGTCAGGAGGATGGTGGAGGACGAGGGGGACATGATCAGGGTGGAGCCCATTAAGGAGGAGGGGGGGGGGGGGGGGGGGGGGGCATTGAAGATGATAGAGTTGGGACAGAGAGGCCTTCAAGCAAGAGCTTCTGAAGCGGTAGAGCTTCTAATCACCAGCAGGACTGCAAAACGTGGCCTGGGGTTTTTTTTTTTTACTGAGGGAGTGAGACGGAACAACACCACTTCTGTTCCAACACCTACATGGGGCAACGATCACTGCAGCCTCAACATAACTCACACAATCTGAGAAAATGTACTGTGACCAGGCTTTCTTAGTAATCGGTTAGTAATCAGGCTCAATAAACAGCTAAATATGGGAATTTGTGGAGGTCGACACTTATAATTGTTTAAAAAAAACAACGGAAGTTTGACTTACATGGGAAGATTTATGCATTTTAATGCCTATGGAGGTGTGAACGGTGTGAATTAAAAACCAGGAAGTGCAGCAATGAAATAAGAGCTTTGAAAAGCATTATGTGAGATATGGAGGAGCTGAGAAGACAATACTGGCTCAACACTCAACACCAACACTTTCAAAACCTGGAGTTCAGTGATATTTCAAGTTTGTTATCAACAATATAAAGCAACCAAATCTCTTCAAACTGCTCGTTTTAATCTCTGGGGGCTTTTTCAGACCTGAATGGTACAACTCTTCTTTAGTCTCCCGGAAGGAATACTGGACACATAAATCATTGAAAACCATGTAAACGCTGACTTTTATATTTGAAGGCCTTTGAGCCCATAGATTGCATCGATCCCATTAGAACAGCATACAGCGCCCTCAAGTGGCCATGCTACTTGCAGTGGCACTAATAACAAAAAGTCAATCAACAGAATGCTAAAAAGCTTGAATTTGAAACTATTGCCAATGTTCATATGTATAAAAAAAATAAATGTAATTACAAAATCTTGTATTGGGCATGGTAATAAATCAACTCAACACATTATGGAGTTTGTAAACGTGATTATTTAAGTTTGCTTATTCCACCTGAGCAAGCCACGGACACAGTTTTAATAAAAGGTAAAGAAAGATGATACTAAATTGTTTTGCAGTCATAATCACATCGTTTATCATGAGCCGGCAGGAAGAGTCCTCAAGAGAAACACTCACCTCGGAGAATATTCTCATCTCTCTGTATCAGATAATGAAACCCAGATTTGATCTGACTACATGAGTCTATGTGTCTATTTTTGTTTTCTGAATCAGCTCTTCATTTGATGGTAATTTGACTTAATATTATTTTCTCCTGTTAACATGTTCAAATCAATTATTCCTGTATGTTGGTGTTATACTTCGACATGCAGCCACATTTTTTTTAAATGACAAATTCTAAAAGTACACTACAAGCAACTGATCAACTTGCATTACAACATAAAATTAATTAATTGATGGAGAATGCATTTCCGACAGTAAAGGATTTTTAAAAATGAATATTTTTGATGCTACCTCGTGAAACATGTAGGATGTTTTTGGAGACAGAAGAAAGTTAATTTAAAAAAATGTTCTGTACTTCTATGGTCAATGACAGGAAACTCTTGAATTTTGTTTTCACACGTTTTCATCAGTTATCTGCAGCTGCAGCGCCGCCCAGTGGTGATCTGTGGACTGTTTCCAAGGAGGAACCAAACTCAGAGCAGGTGGAAGGTGACAAAATAAATGAGGAAGGTCTGCACAGGAAGCTGAGAGTCTTGATTTTCAACAGAAAAGCTCTTTCAGGTTGAGCCTTAATATAAGTATTGAATATCTTCTGCCTTCATTTTTATTTTGACTCACTTGATATTTTCAACATTCTACTATATTCTATTCTGCGGGGAGCAATGCTGAAAAATAGCAAAGTATTTTCTATTGTTTTTTATTGTATAGCGTCTACTGTGTTTTGTATTTGTTTGGTGCTGCTCATTAAAGTGTATTTTACATGTTACATAGATCTATTTTATCTTGTTAAATGGCTGATTTATACATACTTTTAAAATGATTTGTAGTTCTTTTTATGTGTGTATAATTTATGTTTTGTACCATTAACCCTTTGTGCGTAAATGCTTAAAAAAAGAAAACAAAATTGCCACCAGGGGATTAGTGGTTAGTTTAGTTTTTAGTTATTATCTTACACCACAAACCAGTTCTGTTTAAAGAGGCATTAAAAGTGCAAATTGTCAAAATGTAGCTCAAAGTCAGAAATGTAACTTCAAATACTTTATTTTTCAGCCAACTGTTCCGTTTTACATGACGTGATGAGCCTCGATTGTTTCCAAAGTGAGTGTTACAAAGTAAGAGTTGAATTTTAAAACATGTAACTTAAATGAGTTAACTTAAATTGCACTGATATCTTATTTTTGTTGGGGCTGCTTTATTTCTCACAGCACATTCTTTTCTTTTCAGCAAATACCTCCACGTATGTACAAGAACCACCGTCTGTGACATTTATTGTGAAAGTCCAGACAGGAGGCGCTCCTCAGCGGTGCGCACAGAGCAGAGCCGGTGCGCACTGGGCGCAGTCTCTGTGCGTCTGGCCGGGGATGAGCGCGCGCCGGGTGCCGGGCTGCTGCGGGCGTGGGGGGACGCCGAGTCCACCGTTTATCCCCTTTTATTCACGTTTCTTTTAAAGACGCTCATTATAAGAAGAAGACAAATATGCTGAATAAAGTGGAATAATCCTTAAATAGTGTTTAAATCGCGAAGATGCTGGCAGACATGATCGTGGAGGAGGAATTTGAGATGAAGGAGGAAGAACCGTGGTACGACAAGCAGGACCTTGAACATGGTACAATTTCCTTCCACTCTTTGTCTCGGAACGCTTCAAGCAAAGGAACCAGGCTAAAGCTGCATTGCAGAACGTGCTGCCCATGCATTGCGTTGCATTTATTATGAGTTATAATACAACTCCTCAGCCTTGCTGCATTTATTAGTGAGGGATTAACGCAATTTTAATTCATGCATATTTCTCTGCAGCTTACAAATGGTTTCATAGTGAATCTTGGAGGGGTTAAAAAAAAAGGCAGGAGTCAGCATGACAAACAGATATGCGGCAAAGTGTAAAAAAAAACAAAAAACTGTCATGCTGTACTGCATGATTTTACTCGAGTGTCAATGAACATGTATGTGTAAAATGTCTCTTTTATATTTTGGCTTTTCAAGCTCCATTGTTTCATTTTCATGTTATGCTTTTATTACATGGTAGATAAGTGAAGGTCACATGATGGATTGTGGAAAGATGCAGATTGAAATGTGAAATCTAAATACCTTCATTCAAATTATTATTTTTTTTTTGAACTGGATTTTAAAGTGAGTTTCTGGCTGGCTGCCAGTGGGAACCTCACAAAGCTGCTTGTATGGTCTGGGTCTCTCCAATCAGTGGTGTCATAAGCAGTGAAGCACTCGTGGTTCTTCCATCTCTCCCCTGCAGACCTGCAGCTGGCGGCCGAGCTGGGCAAGACGCTCCTCGAGAGGAACCGGGAGCTGGAGCAGGGCCTCCAGCAGATGTACTCCACCAACCAGGAGCAGCTGCAGGAGATCGAGGTGAGACCTCCGCCAGGCCAGGGTGTTTGTTTTCTTCACCGCGAAGCTATTCCATGTTGAATCCAGTGTTTCCGTGGCTCTTCGGAGGATTTGGTTTCTTCACAAGTGCTTCAAAAGCGATGATGCATGTCACACCTTCCTCTTTCCACACAAGCTCAGTGGAATAATTCATTCTCTTCATTCATGTGACAATATGTAGAGACGAACAGCTTTAAAATAATTTTCCATGTGAGTTTGTTATCTAAACATTTTGCTTCTCGTTTTCTGGCTCATTCACTGCCAGAGCTTAGAAATCTGACTATTCAAGGTAAAACAGATTAAAAGGTAAAACAGTCTTGGCAGGTTTAAAGTGGGTTTTATTTTTAAAATTTTAACTTCATGTCTAGGTTTCATTGTTTTTCACATCAAAATAAATGTGGAACTGCAGTTTGGACTGTCAACATGATCACCTGTATGTACTTGTTTTTCTTTCTTTGGTGCTCTGCAATCAGGCAGCTAAACAACATCTATAGAAACAGGATCAGCTGGGGGGTGTCTTGACTCTAAGTCCATTCTTGCATGCGGCTGCTGACAAACACAATTAATCTCTTAAGGCCTGACGTGGACACTTGTCACACCACTTGTGACTGTTACTGCTGATTGCCTAATATAGTTATTTTTTTAGATAATTAAATGTGAAATAGGCAAAAAGAATTGTAAATATCAATATATAACTATCACAGTATGATATGTACACAAAAAATGGCTTGAGAGTAAAAAATATAAAGGACTATTTATAAAGAAAGCAACAAGAAGCTTGAAAGCAACAAGAAGGAAGACTCTCCTGAGGTGTTTTATTTTGCATATGGGTGGGATTATTCTGCTCCGTAACAGTGTGAAGGTCTTCCGTTTAAGTAGAAACGCCATAAAAAACATCTGTAGATACAGAACTGAACTGTTTCTACGACTGGACAAAGAGTTTAACCCTTTACAAGACACTCTTTTTCAATGCTTGACATTGGAGAACTCTCGCCAACACTAGAATTCTAGAAGCTCTCATCCTCGTGTTGGACACACCTCCTCCCTCGTGTCTTCTGTGGCTCTCATTAACTCATGAGTGTGAGTTTGGTGAAGTGTGTGTGTGTGTGTGACTGTATTTCCAGCTCATGGATTAGACGGCGAAAGGTTGCAACGTGTCCCAACTGTTGATAAGATAAACTGTCCTCAAAGAAAGTGCTTGTTAAAGCAGTTCCATGAGGCGTTCAGGTGCCATTGGGACTCATAAATGTTCCGTTGTCATAATCCCATAATATTCACAATAGAACAATTACAATTTTTCGGCAGGGAAACAGGCTTTTTTTTTTTTCTTTCTTTCATTTATGATCTGTCATCTCGTGAGGATGAACCAGAGGTGCAGTTTTCACGAGGGGAATCATCGTTCCTCCTCCCGGCATCACGTCTGTCTCTCTTCCAGTACCTGACGAAGCAGGTGGACCTCCTCCGCCAGGTCAACGACCAGCATGCCAAAGTGTACGAGCAGCTGGACGTGTCGGCCCGAGAGCTGGAGCAGAGCAACCGCAAGCTGGTTCAGGACAACAGGACGGCCCAGCAGAAGATCCAGGGGTGAGACGTCCCAGTCGTTGCTTAAAAAAAAAGAGATTTTTTTGTTTTTTCAATTCAGAGTTTGTTGTCAAGTTTGTATGGTTTCCTGCCGCAGGCTGACGGAAAATGTGGAGCTGCTGCAGACGCAGGTGGAGGAGCTCCAGCAGCAGGTGGAGGACATGAAGCTGACTCCTCGTCATCCTCACAAGCCTCCGCAGAGAGAAAGATGGCCGCCTCGCGGCACGCAGAGTGTGTCCTGTCTGCAGGAGCTGCAAAACACACTGAGGTGAAGAAACGCTTGCCGCTGTTTGGGCACGTCGGTACAAACCTAAGAAGTTATCTGCAGCTTTAAGCAGTCGGACGTGACAATTTGCTGCAAAAGCCTTGGTTTAGTTCGAAATACATTGTTTTTCCCCAATTTGTAGACTAAATAATAATAAACTAGTTGAATGTCAGATCCAGAAGGTTGTGCAGTGGTTCGCTCTCCTCTCTCTTAGGCTGGTCCCTTTCTTCCTATAGTCGGCTGGAAAATGGCCGTGGCCTTAGATGATTGAAGTTGAATATCTTTTGACTCTTTGGAGTGTTTCTTGGAGCCGTTGGATGTTTAAAGGACCCGTTAGTGCATTTTAAGAAACAAAGCTTCTCATGTTTGATTTGCAGTCTCATAAACGGTCCATAGTGGCCCTCATATCTGTTTCTTGGTGCACGAAGAATCGTAATAACAATCATTACCTCTGTTAAACTGTGTGACACAAGACGGGGTCAGGGGCATGTTTATACTGCGACGTCGACCGACTTTCAGATTATTGACTGAATTACAGACAATAACAGTGTGAAATAAAGGAAGAAAGGAACCTTGTTGGTGAAGGACTAGAAAATGTTATCTTCCCTTCTGAAAGAGCTTCTGAAAGAGCTTCTGAAAGAGCTCACCACGTAGGTGTGAAATTCACAATATTGAGTCAAATTGCATGGATTTAATCATTGCCGCCTTTGATAACTTTACAATCATTGTGTTTGATAATGAGTTCAAATGGAGTCAACTGGCCTTGCTTCACCATGCTGAGAAATTATCTTGAAAAACCGCAGACGGGAGGCTCCAGCTTTTAAAAAACAATATATACTTTTTCCTACATTCTGGGGAGGATGGCAGGAAATTAAGTTTTGTTGTTTCTTCACTGCTTTAGAAGCTCTTTGTAACCTTTATTTAACCAGGCAAGTAAATCCTCCTCGGCTTTATCTGGCCTCTCCTCATGAGCTAATCCCGCTCCTGCTGGCAGGAGTCCGCCGCTTCGAGAACCCCGCGGGGTTTACGTACGGCGGCCGCTTCCTGTCGTTGTAACAGGCTCATTCATCATCTCGGTTTAGTCTGAGCGGCGAGTTTAATCCCGTTTGGACGACTTCCTCAGAGCGTCCAGGTCAGAGGTCAGAGGGAGATGTGGCTGATTAAAGACGAGGGTGCAGCGCCGGCGGCGAGGTTGGAGGGAAAAGGGTCAAAGTCTGAGGAGAGCGGCTCAATATCTCTCCGAAGCCCATCGGCTCTAATCTAATCACCTCTTTCTCCAAGATAACTTTAGTTTCCTCAGGCTGCCTTTCTGTTGTTTTCTGTTTCTGTCTGTCGTTTGTTTTGGTTCAACCGTGAACAAATCCAGCCAAAAGACACTTGGCCATTTTTTTTCTTTCTTTAACGTCATAAAATACAATTTTTATCTAGATTTGCGACAGTGCTAGGAAATTTGTGTTTATACATTGCATTTTTCAGATGTTTATTGTAATCTCACTACTTTTAACAGAATACAAAGATTTCTTGTCATTATATTGAAAAAAAATTCCCAAATCATTCATGTACATAATTATTAATACCACAAGATTTGCTGAAAGCAGAGACATTTTGGAGAAAATCTATTGGTTTGCCTTTGACTGTATTGCCAAAAAAATGGCTGATGCCCTTTTATCGTCACTGGTGTCTGTTTGTTACGGCTGCTTCTTCTTTGACAGATAAGAAAATGAAGGCTGAGATGTTTGGTAACAAAATTGACAGTGAAAGGAGACAAAACAACTGATTCAAAGTCCTCTTATTGACCGAATCTCCAACGTTTGGGGAATATCAGCGGTTATCGTTCAGACACTGACGTTTCCTGGTTTACGGAGCTGCTTTGACACAAGATTCAACACGATGCTGAACAACATTTGACACAAATCCGCTTGTTTCAAAAAAAATGTCAACCTCTTGAGTGTTTTTTTGTCTTAAATATCGTAGTTAGTCATAAACACACACACATACAAAAAAACACGGCCATTTTAAGCCAATAAATCAATAAATACACGTGGAAACTCGTGTCTTTGTCTTTGCAGGTATGACGGCGATGCTGACGAACACCCGGACGACCTTGAGTCCGCTGCTGCGTCGTGGCGCGAGGAAGAGCAGGCGTCACTGCGACAGTCTCTCCGCGCCCTGCAGACCCAGTTCGCCACCGAGCGCGCTCGGAGGGAGGAGGCGGAGCGGGAGGCCGAGCTGCTCGCCGGAGAAAACGCCGCCCTGGAGCAGCAGCTGACGCAGATGGAGGGGTGCCAGGTGGGTCCGACCGTCGCCTCGTGAGGCTGAAGTTTCTTTGCCTGTTGCAGCTCGGAGAAGCTGCGTATATTCGAACATTTATATTGAGATTTCTCCAGACTAAGAGTGACATTCTTCTCAATCTTTGTCATCCTTAAATCATCATCCGCTCGTCTTTGATCTTCAGGCCCGGGTGTCCGAGCTGCAGTGTGAAGCCGAGGAGCTCCGTCAGCTCTGGAAATCCGAGTCCTCCTCCAGGTCGACGCGGCCGGACGTCATCCACGGCCTGCTGCCGGACTCCATGTTGCTCAACCTGGAGGAGGACGGCGAAGGCGAGGCGGCGGCGGCGAGAAGTTCGGTCGCCCTGAAGCGCTGGGGCAGCGAGCAGATGATGAAGGCCATGAAGATGGCCGACTCCCCCGACAGGGTGTACGATCACGAGTGCTCCTGCGTGCGGCGGGCGGAGGTGGTGAAGTACCGCGGGATCTCGCTGCTGAACGAGGTGGACGCCCAGTACAGTGCCTTACAGGTGAAGTACGACGAGCTGCTGCGGCGCTGCCACCAGGGGCCGCCGGAGGAAGAGGAGGAAGAGGAGGACGATGGCCAAAGCCACAAGTCAGTGCGGGCGGCGTCCCTCGCCGCCGCCTGTCCCATCCTCACGGACATGGGAGACTTTGAGGACGACTTTCACCAGCCAGAATATAAGGAACTTTTCCGGGAGATTTTCTCGCGCATTCAGAAAACCAAAGAAGACCTGATTGAAAACAGGGGCGTGAAAACCGTAGCGACTTCACAGTAGAAGAAGAAACAAAGAGAACGTCGTCTTCCACTTAGATACTGACATTCGGACTTTTATTTCACACAAGCGGTTCGGACATTAAGAGTGATGTAGGGATCAGAGTGTGGCTCATTTTGCACAGGAACAGCAGTGCCTGACGCCGCCGCCGCACCCGCCATACTCTCACCCCACCTCACTGTGCACAGACACGACGAGGACGACACATTTGGAGACAGCATCACTTTCACCCCCACAGGTTCCCTCCTTTCTGCACAATCTGACTGTAAATATAGAACATATGCATATTTTATTTGAAGTTACTTCAGGCAGCAATTGGAGCAGTGGGTCTCTGGACTCAGAGGTTCGGCCCTCAGGCCTTTGTGTACCGAGATCCTTCAAATTTATGAATGAAAACTAGAATAAGACACTTTCTAGTATTTGTGGGGGATCTGAAAAAACTGCACATGACGCTTTTTCGGTTTGGCCTCACTGTAATGTTTTGGTAAATCAGAGATTAAAATAAGTAAGTCCTGAGACTTTCTAACAGGCAATCTAGGGGGGCTACTAACCCAGAAAGTCTTCATCTCAGTAAACAATAATTGAACATGATAGAAACTTCCAAGCATCAAGCTGCTTCATATCTACAGCTGGTAAAATTCACGTTTTGTCAAATAAAACGTCTTTTGGGTTTAAATATTTCAAAATGGAGTAAAACAATGTGAACAAACTCCACAGAGGATAAGAGGAAGTATTGTAACATTCACACAACCACCATAAAACCCCGATGTCGAATTGACTGTGGTAGGAAATTAAGCAAAAACGATTTTTAGAGAAGCTGAAGTTGGAGATTTTTCACCAAAACATCGCTTAAAGGTCATGCAGTGGACTGCAATGGAGACTAAATGTCACTTCATCTTACCTGCCCTGCAGTAGATAAACCTGTTTGTCTTTGAAAGCAGTGAAGGAACTAAAGCAATAATTAACAGAGATTTAAAAGTTGCTCCAAAGTGCCCAAAAGGTTAGAACAAGGCAAGGCAAGTCACCATCCTGAAAGTAAAGCGGGATATAAGAAGAACAGTTGCACCACTTGATATGCTTTTTATGCTTCCCTCTTATGTAAATACTTGATAATTCATTTGATCTTTGCAACTATTAAGCAAAATAGAACATTTCTTGGTCATAGTGTTGCCTGTGCCCTTAAGAGTAACCGATGACGGTTGACTGATGTAGTATGCAATGTTATATTGGTGAAAACCAGTGATTCAAGGTGCTTAAATTCACAGATTTCTTTCTTTTTAAGAAAAATTGTAACATATCTTTCTTATCAATAATACTTGGCTGTGGAATGTTATGTTAGATGGCTGTGATTGAATGTCATAGTAGGAGGAAGGTCACCAAAGTGATAACTTATGTACTTGATAATGTCGTTAATGAGTAGAAGCTTTTCTCAGCAGCAGTTGTGTTGCGTTCGCTGCCTGACGTCCTGGTTAAAGGGAAACCGCACACACACACACACACACACACGCTGTTATTTGTCTGTGAACCCGCAATGAGATGCACTTTAGAGTCGCACATGCATTATTCACGCTCCTCTGTCACGTTACATCGCTCCTGTATGGCGCCGATGCAAGTGTGACGCGCTTCGCTTTTCGATTCTACTGAATAATCTGCAGTATGTATGTATGTAAAGCGTACGATGTGTTTGCACCTGTTTCATGACTGGACCTTGTGTTGTTGCTCTGCACCATAAAACATGAAGCAAGATTAAACAGCAGATCGTTTGTCTTTTTCTTTTCGGTCTATCTTTTGTTTTCACTAATTCTGAAAAGTCAAAAAGGTGAATCTAAACGCATGTTTTTGGAGCGGAGGACGAAGATGCAAACTCACAGAACAGAATCCCCGAGCCTGGGGATACAACTCACAATGTTTTGGACTTTTAAAATTCCAATTTAAACTTAACAGGTGCCTTTTTACGTGTATTACGGTAAAGGCAGGAAGGTCATTTCTGGTTTAGTCAACAAACGTAGCCGATTTATCTAAATATCCTCATACCTGCTTAAGTCATATTACATGATTTTCATAAAAGATCAAACAACATATGACTTTATGAAGACTTTTAGTCGTATAATACTGCGGCGGTAAAAACAACAAGAACAAAAAACAGAACTTAAAAGATTATTCTTAAACTATATAAACAATAAAGGCAGTAAAAAAAGACAGATTCACTTAATGTGGGCCTATTATGAGGCAAAGACATGAATATTCATGATAGAAAAAAAACCCTACTTTTAGTAGGATTTAATAGAGACATCGTGGAAATGTAAATGTCTATGTTTGCTGTTAGCTTTGGAGAAAAAAAAACATTAGAATACATGCAGTATTGACAAATACACATAACAATCATGTCACTTTTTGAGATTAAAGAATCGTTTTGAATTCACATGTAAAACATGCAACGAAATGTATTAAAGTAAAATATTTATGTGAGCTTCATGTAAAGTTATGGATGACTGTTGGTATATTATGTGGGGAAATACACTCGTCGACTGCTAATTCATGAATATGAAAATCCTCCTGGAGGAGTCTGGTTTGTCTTTATGACACCAAACAAAAAAGAAAGAAATGACATAGTCATGAAACATACTGACGAGACTGAATAACTCACATTATTTACTTCTATAGTATTGTAGAATCCCCGAAAGATTGTCAAACAACAAAGAGAAAACAATAGTAAGGAAAAGAAAACTTGTTAATGGTAAAACCAGCACACTCACTGCCAAGAAGAAACAAGTGGGTAAAAAAAAGTGGAGGAATATAAGTTTTCAGGGTTCGATTGGGAATGTGCGTTTGAGATTAACGAGGGGGAAAGACGCCTTTATTGGTTTATAGAGCGAGATCGCTGTATATTCCGTCTTCGTGCCACTCCGGCTCTGCAAAACGACAGACAACTTAAGACGAGTCAACATTAAAGAGTTTATTGAACAAAAATAAACCAATGAAAAAAAAAAGTACACCTGCTTGCAGGACAGCTTCCTCTTAATTCTACAAGTCAATGTCTCGACGTGTTGAAAGGAGCATTTCGGTGGACTTCACAGCGTTTCGTTTGTGAGCCGGTGGAGGAGTTTGTCCTGAACGTCACGGCAGACGGAGGCACTTTGGATGGAGTTTGACGACGGCGGCACGACCGGCCGTCCCGCCGGTGTTTGTGCACCTGAAGTTTTGAGATTCATGAGCAAACCGTAACAAAGACTTTAATCCAAATCATGACTTTATTGGCTCTCATCAAAATCAGTCACTCCAACGTTTCTCTCATAAAAGGAAAAAACAAAAACAAAAAAAAAAGAAAACCTCTACATTCAACCCAGAAAAAAACCCAAACTAAACCTCAGCATCAACCATTGGATCCTCGATCTTCTCAAAGGATTGAAGAAATGTGGGGAGAAAGTGGAGAAAAGCCACATCTGATGCAGCAGTTTGTGATTGCCAAAAACGTAATGAGTTAATACCTTTGCATACATTTCATCCCTTTTTTATTCTCTCACGACAACTTGACGGGTTTGGCAAATTCCTTAAGTGCCTCCATACATCCTTAAAGCTTACCTTGTCCACAGGGCTTAATAAATATCGTCCTCCGTTTGATATCCAGTAACAAGGAAGTCTTAAAATGAATGGCAGTCAAAGGAAATGGTGTAACAAGGCCTTTATCTTTGCGGTGTTGATCATGAGAGTGAAGATGAGAAATGAGAGCGGTCCGGCGGAAGTTCTATTCAAACGTAATCCAACATCAGGTCATAAATGCAGGAATGGGACAAAAAAGCCCTACTGATAAACCGTTTACATCTCGGTATTTCTTCATGTTTGTTTCCGTTCAGTCTTGCCCCCAGAGTTTGCGGGGGGGGGGGGGGGGGGGGGACGCCTCGTCCTCATGCGAAGGTCAGATACGCCCGTCGCTCTGTCCTCTCAGAGTTGTGGTGGGGGGGGGCCTGGGCGGCGAGCTGATGGGTCTGGCTGTCATCTCTCCGCTGCCCTCCCGCCGGTCACCTGGCAGAGGGTTGGACTAGCTGGCGGTGGCCACGGGGGGCAGGGCTCTCTGGGTCAGGACTGTATCGTTCCTTTGAGGTACCACATCCCTCCGTGGCTGCTGCAGCACTCCTGAAAAGCACGACGGAAGTTAGATCAGTGGGGGGGGGGACAACGGACGGGAAGGGGATGGGGGATGTTGACTCACAGCGAGGAGCCGGTCCACCTCGGCTTTGGGAACGTCTCCCAGCTCCTGCGTCAGTCGGGCTTGGATGACGTTCCGTCTGACCCGGTAGTTCTTGGAGAAGATGTCGTACAGCAGCCGGCGGTGCTGCGGCAACACATTTCAAGAAAAAGTCAGGAAACATCCAGGATCTACGTGTCAATTAACAGCCAATGTCAGACAAATGTACACTATATATACAGTAGATTCATCATCAATTCACTCGACGTGCATGTTTTCAGGGAAATGTGCATAAACTGTACAAGGTTTAACAAAAAGAAGCCACTTTTTATGTTGATCATAGTTGATTTATAGCATCTCTACATAGTTTTACATGCTAAAACAAAGGCTGTGGGCCATATTATAATTACACACGTGGTTCAAACTTTCCCGAAGTTATACTGGCATTAAGCATGAGCCAACACTGTTTGTTTATTCAGAGAAGCCAACACCTTATTCCTCGCATGAGGAGCACCACTCTGACCTACACTTGGGTTTTCGCAGACGAAATCTGACATATAATGGCCTTATTATTAGTCTGCTTGTTTCAGAGTGAAACAGCTTCACAGTTAACACTGGAACTGATTATTGTCTGTATTTCTGAATATACATTTACCACGTTCACAGGTTTCACGGGGGTCAAAAAAAAAGCGGAATCATTTTGTGTTTCGTCGCCGCCGTGTCCTACTTCTGAGTCGTGCAGCGGCGATGAAAGTAGTTTGAAGCTGTGACCTGTGGTTTGTGGTGTTTAGAGAGGAGCTTAGAGTCTATTTACCTTGTCAAAGTCTTCTCCAGTTTCCCACAAGCCAAACACTTTCTGTTCGTCGGAGGCAGCAGTGCTCTGAGCAGGAAACTGACGACGGAGAGAGAAAACAGAATGAGGCCAGAAGACGTGCGCGGCTTCAAACGCCTCCTTTATGGATCAACCTTTTAATAACATGTTTTTTACTTCCATGGTTAGATATTTATTTTGCTCACTCACTTCCACATTCGTACTTCAGTCACAGGTTTATTGTACATTGTGAATATATTTTATCCTAGTGTCCATCTTTTCCTGCATATGGTATATTGTATATTCTGCTTCTTTTTTATTTTTTTTTACCTTTTTTTGCTGCTGAAACAAGTAAATATTCCCAATGAGGGATAAATATAGTGTAAGCTAATATAATGTGATCTAAACAAAGAAGTGACTCCACAGATTTTGAGAATAGAAGTGCAGATCACTTTTGTGCAGAAGCCTTAAAAATCAGGCTCAATTTCAAAGGGTAAATGTAAAATCGGACTATGAAGAGACTATGAACATGCAAATTTCTTGCATTGTAAATAAAATGGTTATTTCTTCCCCCGCAGTTTTTGTAAACCATTGGAAAGAAATGCTGAAAGACTAATTATTACAGGTGGTGTTTTTCTTTATTTCATAAATGAGAAATAAGGGGGGGGGGGAATCCACAAACATTTGAAGCGTCTGAAAAATTAAAAAAACACTTCTCTGTGGAGTGAATGACGTCATTTCTACTTAATGTTTTTCAAGTACTTTTGCAGTGTTTGAAAATATGAATAATAATAAATAACTTCACAATGACATCAACGATTACAAGCAGCCATAACCACGCTGACCGTGGACAGCACGGCCAGCGAGGATCCTCGCTGGCTGATGACCGGCCGCCATCATGTTGACGGGAACTGACAGGACGACTCCAGCAGATCTGGAGTCAGCAGAGTTTTGTAAACAACCTCGAGGCTTCACCCCTCGCTGAGCGGTAATGAGCTTAGCTTCCAGGCTAATAATCTGTTGCATAACAAAGACGGGCATTGGCCCACGGCCTCCACCAAGGCGGGGAGGGGGGGGGGGGGCCGTTTAGGCCGGGAGATGATGGCACAGACCACGCCACTACGGCGGGTTGGAAAAAAAAACGGACCACTTCGGTCTATATTAAGGATACAATCGGAAACACAAGCCGAAACACACAACAGCGCCACAGACGGAGGTATCGGGTGGCTCCGGGGACTAAAGAGCAACCTGAGAGCCGCGGCGGCGCCGCCTCAGTGCGCCGACTCCTTAACGGGCGCTCACAAGCAAAACGACAGTTAAAGCCGTTATTCTGTGCAAGAAATCCGATAGTAGATAGAAATAGGAGAGAGAAATCCCCTTCGAGCAACGCGGCGAGGTCGTCGTGTTACGATCTTGAGCTCCTCTGATGGAATCAGCCGCCGACACTACAAGTTAGCACAGTTTCCGTCGCTCTGCTTCATGTGCTTCTTCCTTCTGCTCACAGTGATGTGTGAAATGTTCTCTTAACGTCCTGCTGCAGCACGTTTCAAAATCTGTTGCGTTCCTGGTTTCTCGCAGAAAACTAGAGACGATTTCTTCACTAAACGGTCTGAAAGAAAGTAAATGTGGTTTGAGTTCATCATTTTATACATTGATGCCGTTTTGGTTTCAGTTCTTGATTTGTAAACGTTCTTGTTTTGGGTGATTTTATTCCAATGGTTTGACACCTTTTTCCCCCCAAAGTGCCATTCTCTTCCAAGATTTTGCTCTTAAAACTACTGAAAATATTTTAGTACACAAAACTTTCTAAAATGAGCGATAATAAATGTTGAACTTTTTTAAAAAGATAAACCATTAGCCACTGGGAAAATAATAGTTAATAAACTTTGAACATCTTCCCTTTGTCTTCCATGAGAGTACATATGATAAAAAGTCAACGTTGACTGAACCTTCAACATGCCGGCTGTTACTTTTATGAAAAAGTTCATGTTTTTCCACTCAAATTTTAAGAATATCTTACAAAATTTCACAAAAAAAACCCGATTTGATTTCATCTGGAAAGTGAATTTTTGGACACTGAGCAACTGTACAAACTTTAGTTGTGGTTATAATTAATTATCATTTCAACTTTAATGATGGATGGAGGTGAAAAGCATCAAGTGGTCCTGAGGGAAAGAGCAGAAGCTTCAGGAGAGGAACACTCACAGGCACCATGATCTGTTTGCAGTGGCAGAGCAGCACGGCGTCCTGCAGCATGTGGTCGGAGATGGAGGAGAAGACGCTGCGTCCCGCCGGCATGGAGGCCAGGTGGAGGTTGAACAGCCTCTTCAGCTCGTTCAGCGTCACCACGAAATGCTTCCGGAAAGTCTTTAACACAAAGTCCTGCAGCTCGGCGGAGGCGGGACCCCCGCCGTTACCGTTGGTGTGGTCGAAGCCCGGCGAGGCGGCGCCGGGGTAACCGTTCACCGAGCCGTTGGGGATGATGGAGGAGGAGGTGTCCATCGGCTCGTCGTCGTCGACGGGCTCCTGCTTGACGTGGCAGCTGCCCTCGGCACGTCTGGCGTCGAGGTCCTTCTGCAGCGACGGCCGGTTCTCCTGCGCCCGCTGCTGAGCCGCCTTCAGCCGCTGCTCGCCGCTCACGTGGACGGGCTCTGGAACCAGCATGGCGTCAAGCGGCGAAGGCCGAGTCACCTCAGCAAAGAGTCGGAAACGTTTAATGAAGGAATCTCACCTGGCTGAGGGGAATTCTTTGGCATGAAGTCTTCTTTTGAGAAGTTAAACACTTTTTCCAACCTTCAGGGGGAAAAAAAAGAAAAGAAAAAAGAATGAATGATTTGTGCAGAAAACACTTATTTGTACTTGATGACTTTGTACATCTGCACTTTTTTACTGCGACTATGACTTTTGGCCCACAAGAAACGCTCTGCAGCATTTTAACACCTCGGTGGGGAGTTCAAAATGTAACGTACTTGCTCTGAATGCCGAGCCACAGCATGTTCTGCCTGTGGGCGACGTCCTGGTGCTTCTTAATAAAGTCTCCATCGGTCGGCAGCAGGAACTCCCAGCCGCGGTTGATGCGCGGCGCCGCCACATGCTCCAGGAACTCCTTCACGTCCTCTGGCGGAAGCTGAGAGGAAGAGAGAGAGATAGAGCGAGAGCGAGAGAGAGAAGTCGGCCGTGAAACAAAAGCGCTGCTTCGGCGGCGGCGGAGATCACGAAACGCTGCGTCGCCGTAGCGATATTTACAAACGGGGATCATCACAACTGTACTGGGACTAATTTAAAAAGCAACGAGCCTCTCGACCGTGTGCAGAAATAAATCCGTTAGTGCATTTGAGAATCGTTGCTAAAATAGCAAAGTCATCGGAAAATTCTCATCCATCCATTCAATAATCTGCTTGGCCCTCACTTTGATGATGGATGTGATCTCCTTCCTCATCACAGAGCGCTCCAGAGTGAATCTCCACATCTAGATGTAGAGAGAAACAGGAGATATTTACAATAATGATGAAATCCTGAAGCATCAAAGATTTAGATTCTGTGTTCAAGGTAAAAAAAAAAAATACAAATTTTTTTTTAGCTCACCACAAAGTCTCGGCCCCGACAGAGGACTTCAGCCGGGACGCCGCTGTGAGGACTGCACGTGTTTTTTGGATACAAGACGTCACTGTCGGTGTGAGAAACACAAAATTAGGCTCGTTTAACATAAAAGTTCAAGTCAGTTCAGCCGTTTACGCAGCGAGTCGGAGCTGCTGTCACTGCCGGGATTCAAACCGGGATCCCTCACGACTCAAAACAAAAACAAACAAAACAAAACTGGTGCAGCACAGGAAAAGTTAAACAATGGAACTGCTGATTTGACAAATTATTCTAGTTTTTATTTTTGTTATATTGTCTGTATTTCTAGCATCTCAAAATAGAAAAATGTGTTCTTGCTATTCTTTAAAAAAAGAAAAAAACTTTCACAAAAACAATTAAAACTTAGCGCTTCACATGTTTAATTTTCATGTTATGTGTGTGAAAAGACTTTTTGTAAACTTTTTTATGAATTGCTTCTGTGTTATATTTTTCTTTCTCGTCGTCTCTCAAACGTTCTGGTTCAGCTAAACATACCATATACCGTAACTTCCGTAAGGTTATTATATTTCTGATTCTTAAGTCTCACCTTTTCACAACCCAGTTCCCCTGAACCAGCAGCGCCACCTGCTGGATGCAGCGCAGTACTGCGGTCGAGTCGGTGCCCGAAGCGAGAAGGCCCATCAGGTTGGCAAAAGGCATTACCTTGACTGAGGACAGAGAGGTTTTGACAAAAGAATAAAGGAGGGGGGGCACATTTTAATTAAAAGAGACAATCAAATGTGTTTAAAAGTAAGAAAATGTTGAGAATTACTACTAAAGTCTGCAGAAAAGCTTGTATATCGACAAGGCCTCAACTCGGAGGCTGATTTCTGCTAAAAAAAAAATGAAATAAATAAAAGATGCACAACAAAAAATGTTGTATTTAATCAAAAATCAAACATTTCATCAGTTATTTCTACATTCATACTACATAAATTAAGTTTCAGAGCTTTATTGATCCTCAGAGAAAACATTTCTCTGCTCTTTCTTGCTCAGGAACGCAAAGTCAGAACCCGCCAGCAGAAAGATTTGAGCCCTTTTCAATTCCAAGTTCAATCTCTGACTTCTACCACGCAAAAAAAGGGGGGGAAAAAAAATGAACTTAATTTTAATCAAATTATTTTAGATGCATCTGTATGACAATCCTGGAATAAAGCAGAAAAATGTTGGTGCCTTTAGTTGTTGAAAAGAAGACCTGCTTTGACCCAGACGTCATCACACGCGACGTCTATGTTATATAACGTATTGTAATAGAAACTGAATTAATGTGCGACGGGTGATCAGTTTTTGCCGATGACCCACCGTTCTTCATCAAGGCCTTGATCTGGTCTCCCAGTGGCAGGGTGCGGAGCTGAGCCATGGAGAAAACGTTACTGGGCCCGACAGGCTTTATTCTAAAAGAGAAACGCAGCGTGAGTGACAAACCTCAAGAAAACACACACTGGGGTAAAAAGGAGGGAGGGACTCTTACACTTTCTCTTCTGCAAGAGGAGGCATCAGCATTGTGAGGTATTCCCTGAGGAGGTGGGAGGAGACACTCTGTCATCGTCACGATTTTACAGTTTAATGTCATCGTAACATCTTCAGTGGGTGGATGAAGTAAAGACTGCAAGTCCGTGTTGGCAACACAGCGAGATCATTTGAATGTTTAAAAATGTCTTTCCAGGATACTCACTTTGGAGTTTTGACGAGTTCAGTGTTCTGCGACGCGTCGACTGACTGACAGAACAGATACTGCCTTTCATGCTCTGAGCGGCTGTCCTGAAGTCAAAACGCAAGACGACTCGTGAGCACGACCGACGCCTCTGACAAGGGGTTACACGAGAGATACTTTCAGCCCGGGTAACACCTTCTGTACCTTCACGCCGTGGTAGTGCAGGTGAACCCAGGGCTCCTCCGCTTGCTTCTTCTGGAGGAACTCGTACGACTGGATCCTCCTCTGTCGGGCCTGCTCCGACTCGGGCCGAGCAAACCTCACCTGGACGGGGAGAAGAAGTGTGTTCAGACAGGCAGGTTGAGCCACTTTCACGAGGGGCGTCTGTGAGGGTCTTCACCGTGATCGCCTTGGCTTCTTCTTCAGCTTCGTCCTGAGAAGAGTCTCCACCTGCAGGCGCAACATTCTGGTTATATACAAGGAATCCACAGCCTCAATATCCATCCACGTCCAAGAAGACTTGAAATCAGTCCTGAACATGAGCCGTATGGACGGAAGAGGTTGAAGCAGACAAACCTTCATTGGCTGCCTCTCGCTCTCTGGTCTTGTTGTCAGCTTTGTCCAGGTAAGAGAAGCTGGGCCTCATCTGGAGGATTCCCGTCAGAGGCGTGATGTGAAGCTCACCTGGTGACGTGAAGCAGTGGAATTACTTTGCTGTGGCTGATCATCGCCATCGAGCAGGACGACCGCAATATGTTTAGTGAATAAAAAAATAAAAAACAACGTATTGTATCAGATGGTCCAGATAACGTAGGAGTGCAAAAACTGGTCACAGTAGACTTGGACCTTTTAATTACAGTTAATGCTTGTCGTAAAGTCATTCCTGCAGGTCCTCCTGCATTATCAAGCTAACAATGTAAACACACGGCGGGACGGCTGAACGGTGGAAGATAAAGAGAGGACTCTGAACAGAGCGAAGGACCTTTGAATAGCGACAGCCGCACGTCGGGCAAAACAACAACACTGCTCGACGATGTAAATCAGCTCAGACCTTTGCGAAACACGGCAGCGGCGTATCTGGAGGTGTTGGTGGTCGCCTGGATGGAGGAGAACGTCTGCTTGTCCATTATTTTGCTGCGGAGGGAAAGTAAAAAAAGAAAAACTGTGAAATCAGCAGCAACTTCACAATATAGTCAAAAACCGGTTCGTTGTAGATGCATCAAGACTGAATTCTTACTCGAGAAACGCCATAAAAGTTACGTTCAACATCAGTTCAAGGGTAAAGAAATGTGTACGTACGCCGAGTAGGTGTTGTTCTCTTCGTACGTGGCGCCGTCCACATTCAGAGCGATCTGCTCACCTTTGCTACGACAGTAGTTTGGACTCACTGTGTTGATGGCCATGTCCAGCTCCACCTGGGTAACCAGAAGGAAAAATGGCCGTCGCTAATATTACCAAGAAAAGCAACATCAAAGGACAAAACATAAATCTACATTCAGGGTTAAAACAGAACGGTAAAAGACGTGAGGGAGGCTTTGTACCCTCTGCTGCTTGGGCTTTATCTTAGCCGCTAAATGGTTGACGTCGTCGTAGGTCATGGTGGACGGTCGAACGGGATACTGCGTCAAGAAACACAACAAAAAAAGGAGAAAACCTCAATCACACCACAAGGCGGCCAGATAGCTTGAAGTTTGAGTGCAGCAGTGATGAATCTGCTTGTTTTAGTGACATTAACCAGTTATGCTTGTCTAAAATGTTTAGAAAAACAAATCTCTGGATTTCTTTGGACACTTTAAAAAAGGTTTTTCAAAGACATATAAGCAGATGCAGAAAACAAAAAAGTCTCACCTGGAGGAGATACAGCTTTTCTGCAAGGCTTTTGGCAAGATACACATCAATCTAGAAGAAATTGAAACAGACATGAAAATGAATTCACAAATACATTTTTCTCATTAAAATGTCTTTTTCCCCAACAAAGTCACAACTCAAGCACAACATTGTATTATCATGATTACATTCTGAGATCAGTTTTCCCATCCACTTTTACTCACTGTGACGTCTTTTATCAAGATAAATTATAACAGTAAATTGACATGCTGTTGAATCATTGTCTTTAATAATACTTTGTGTTTTTATGTTCTCTGTGCATCTCCCCGTGGTTGTTTTGTGTCTCTTGATCATTAATCAACTCTACCACTGACTTGAAATAACATGACACAGGAGAAAACAGATTTTTTTTTTTTAAAGATGTATATTTCTGCTTGATATCCTCTGTCTCCTCGACTGTTACACCAACCATCTCCATCTTCAATACATCCATTAATCGTCTGGGATCTGTACTCCTCCAGCATCCTTTGAATGACTAATCCACTACCACTCGTCATCATTTCAACCTGGCCTCTTTAACTTCAGTCAGATCTCTTAAAGTCATGTAGGTTAGGTAAATACACCTTTATCCAAAGATCGCAGCTAATTTGAGCATTCCCTTTGACGCAACCAAAGATGAACCACATGTAACGTGTATTTTTGGAGAACGATGGAGAAAACTTGCTTCAGCCGTGAAAGACAGTCATTATATTATTGGTTGGATTCTTCATACCTCCTCTATGATGGGGTCATCATCATCCCCGCTGGCCATACTGATGTGATCAGAGCTGGGGTGGGTGAGAGATCCTAGGGATCCAACCACACACACACACACACACACACACACACACACACACACACACACACACACACACACACACACACACACACACACACACACACACACACATTACTGGAATGGTCATCTACACGTTCCAGCTACTGTAAGCTTGTGGCTACACCCAGACTGTTAACAAAAGAACACAGTTGACAGGCAGTTGGTGCAGTAGGAAAATGATCCAGCTTCACATTTAGCTCATAATCCATTGCAGGTCAGTCGAGGTGTGTTTAATTGTCTGTCTTTGCAGGGTGTTTTGACTGAGAATGACTCATTAAAACAGGCATGTGGCTGTTGAAAGCAGCCATGCAGTCTGTCAGTGATGCTTTCACTGACACAGGTAAAACTCACATGATGTAAGACTCTGCAATCCACATGAAAAAAAACCCACTTTCACAGACAAACAGTCTGTAATAAATACTGTGTACGTTGTACACATCAAACAGCGATGTCAGACGGCCATGTCACAAGTCACAGACGAGTACTTTTAAAACAATTTCCTAGTTTCTCACAACGTTAGCCTGGCTAGCATAGCTAGCCGACTAACCTTTGCGCACTGAGAGAGAAACCTGAGCTCCAATGAAGGTTATCAGCGCAGCAAAGATGAACACATGTAAAAGAAATCTGAGCAACATGAGAGATTCTAAATCTGCTGAATAAACGACGGTGCGAGCGAACAGGCTGTTGACCGTTGGTAGTTAGCCTAGCTTCGGCATTGCCAGTCCAAATTAACAGAGACGAGCCTGGCAGCGGGCCTCGATTAACCATGTCTGTTTGTCCACCGCAGACACTCGGGAGTGCACTCAGTCCTCACCTGCACACTTCACCGGACACTTCTGGCTCGCTCATCCGTGTGTGGACAGTCCCGCAGCGTGACGCACAGGCAGGACAAGTGAGACAGTCTCAGCTGAGGTCTGCCGCTGAGGGGACCATGTTGACTCGGATCACACAGAGACACGTGGGGAGGAGCCCGGACCCACAATGCACAGCGAGTCCAGCGAAAACGCTGGTCTTTTTTTTTTTTTTTTGATTCATGGGATTCTTTCAGTAGTCACGATGAAGGGAGGATGTTCTGCGTCGATATTTCGAAGTGAACACTTGTACGAAAGAGAAAATCAAAAGTTTCTGGCAGCGGTGGGATTCGAACCCACGCCCCCGAAGAGACTGGAGCCTTAATCCAGCGCCTTAGACCGCTCGGCCACGCTACCTTAGTACCGATACATGCAAGGCCATTTAATTTTTTAATCAAACACAGGCATTTGTATATGAGCTATAATAACTGTTGATACTTATCATACTGTATATTTAACTTGGATGAACGGGCAAAACATGCATTTTGCAAACATACAACCCATGATACAAAGAATTATCGACAACACACATATATAAAATACATACCTATTTATCTCCACCAGGTGACGCCATTAAACTACAAAAGCATACACAAGGAAGCTGGTCAGCCGATTAATGTAGTATGTCTATGGACAAGTTGGACCTACTAACCAAACATTTACTTTGACATTGGACCGATAACAGCCCAATCAGAATGCAGATAAATCGGACCTGAGAAGGAGGGCGTGGCCTCTTGCATGGAACACAGAACTTGTATTCTGGGCCAGCACCTTCAAACATTTTCTTCGCCTTGATTTCATTCTGTCGAAGGTCCTGTTGATTTAACTTTTTTTTTCTTTAAGTATCCTATCAAATTAATTTTGAATGAGCTTCTACCATGTGTACTGTCATGACACTGTACTACAATACACATTGTGGGTCTCCAGACCCGTAACTCAACAGGCTGTTGTGTGGAAACTTTTGGAGTAGATATGAAATAGATATGAATTGGTATCACTTGATAGTCTGACCCCGCGGTTCCAAAATCTTGAAAAGACTTGCCACTGGAGGTGACTGGGCCTCTAATCCTGAGGATCTCAGAGATACAAGCTCAGTATTTTTGTTTGAATGTCATTTTTAATTGCTGGGCTTTTCTTAACTGACATTGTTTTTATTTGCCATCAGTTATTGTTTTAATGTACTGTACACTTTGCATCCCCGTTTTTCAAAAGTCCACCTGGTCTCCCCAGAGCTGTGTCCTCCTCTCTATTCTGCACACCGACTGCACTCAGCATCATAACAGATTACTAATCAAATATGCTGATGATGTAATAATAGTCTGTTGGTCCTGTTGTTGATGAATTTGTAGCCTGGTGTGCTGTTGGCTTTTTTCAACTCAACTCAAAGGACAGGTGCATTGATTTTAGTCAGAAGTAGACACAGTCCGCAATTACAAAAACCATGGGACTATTCTGGAAAACAAGATACATTTTACTCGTCACTCAGAGCATCTTCACACAGGAAGTGTTACGACTCTGGTTGTTTCAGTGTTCTTCTCCCTGACGTGGCAATATTGAACATACGATGCAAATCAGCCTGTGCCATCCCGAACACCTGATTGGCCGAATTCCCCAAGACACTGGCTTGTGTGCAGTGAAGGATGACGTCAGCAGTGGGGCGTGGCCATCCTTCAGCTTGTGTCCACCAGCATGAATAAATCGTTGTTTTGTTGTGAAGCGAGCAGCAACTTTAAGTCAAATATTTTCTCTTGCTTATGTTTAGACAGGTATTCAAGAACTTTGTGATCATTTCATTTGTTTCTTAGGTCAATTAGACCCGAGATAATGGGGCGATTTTGGTTATTTTTGATAGAGGCTGCTTGGACCAGAAGCTCCAGTTCTGTTCAACCAACCTGTAGAAAAACGCTCACTGGAGGAATAAATGACTCCATTGTAGACCTTTAATATAAGAGCCCTTTCTTTGAAGAAAACAGGAATATATATCAATACAAAGCACACTTTATTTTACAATGTATGTACTCTTTTGAACATTAGTTTCTCACATCCATTCTTGCAACACAAGTGCGTTAAACTCTGAGGCAAATTAAGTAAACATTTCTCTCATTTTGATTATCGTTTCATGCACACATTCACTTCGCAAAACAGAGGATTATGGGAGAATTAGAGGAAGAACGGTAAGAATGACTAGAACCACAGAGAGAAAGAAACCTGGGGATAGATGGGATGTAAATGTTTCGAAAGTTCAATGCCCACGCTCACACACACGCTCACACACAAAATAACTGCCAACAGCAAAAGAAATTCTGTTAAAAATATGTAAACGGTCACCATTCAAGGTTGTACCCAGAATGTGTAGAAATCAACCTCACACATTGACTACTATGTCCTCAAATGGCTTAAATATTTTTGTTCATGTTTCACTCCTCCACCAGCGCCCAGGCCTCTTCTGCTTTCATGTAGTACTGATTGGCCAGGCGACCTTTCATGGCCTCCATCGCTGCTTCTGCTGCTTCTGTGAACAGGTCACCTGCACAAACCCAGGACACAGTACACATTACAAAACTGCTGAGATTTTCAAATTCTCTTCACCGATTGTGGGGGGAAAAAAGAAAAGAATTGTCTGTGTATAAATAGTCTGATATCCTACTTCAAAATGCATTTTAATTCATCGTTGAATTCCATTGTTATTAATTATGCTCATGTTCAGATTGGTACTTTTCTTTCCAGTTTTGACAAATTGTTGCTTAAATACTTTTACTCCCATTACAGAAAAGTACAGTAATTTTCTGTCCATCTACATTTTGAACCTCTTTTTGAGATTTGCAGGTGACAGAACTTCATGTATTCTTCCTGGCATCCTCCAGTTGATGTAAACCATCAACACAAACGACTGTTGTCGAAATGTCAGGGTTGAGATGCACGTTGTGTATTACAAGTTAAAATGTTGAACTAACACTCAAAGCACTTGAGGCGGAAATAAGTGAAGGAAATGGGCGTCGTTAATGTCTCACCCGCTTTCTGTGGGTCTGCGGTGAGGTTGTGGCCGCCGTCTTGGTACATCTCAGCCTCCCGGGCCAGCAGGAGGTAGCGAGGTTCATCCTGCGTTCCGTCGAACTCTCCGCCTTCGTCGTAGTCTGTCATGTTTAACACGGTGTCGTACCAGTGGATCGCTTCTTCCCAGTCCTGTTTTCTGCAGAGGCGAAGGGTGAAAGTATCATGAGTTGTGGAATACGGGGGAAAGAAACAAAATAAAAATGACATCATTAGACACCAGCATGTCTTTGCCAGTTTTAAGCTTTCCCATTGTAAACTTCTGAGCCTCCGCGAGCTTTATAATGCGCCGTGGTCGAGTGTTTAATTAGTGACTTTAAAGTACCTGTAGATGTGTATATTGGTGTGGCCCGTCTTTGTAACGCTCCAAAGCAGCATTGCAGCACAAAACCATGACCAGTTAGACCAGGACAGGCCTGTCAGCTTAAACCCGCTCTTCCAGTTTTAATTCAACGTTCACTGACCTTTCGGCTGACAGATTGATCCCAGTATCAAAGGCTCTGGCCACCGTGATCATCGATGACCTGTCGCCAGCCTCGGCGGCCTGCAGCAGATACTTGAAACCCTTCATCCTGTTACCGGCGCAGTCCTGTCAACGGCACGAGCGCGTTAGCTGGTAAATCTGGAACTTGCAAGAGAACCGCAGTCGTACCTCCAGCTCCATGTCGGACAGAATGTGATGAGGCAGCTGCATGTAGCACTGTCCCAGTGCCACGATGGCCTCCAGCTCGCCGCACAAGGCGGCTCTCTCCAGGTGGAAAAAGGCCGAGTCCTGATCCCACTGCTCGTCCTTCTCACAGAAACGACCTGCCTCGTGGTATCGCACCATGGCCAGGTGGACCTGGAAGGGTAAACGCGTTTAATTAATCATTTTTATTTAAAAAAACCTACGAAACCATGTCAATACAAGACAGATCTGACACGAGTAAATGTTGTGCCGTCGCACCTTTCCGAGGATCGACTGGCCAATCTTCTTTTGCAGGAGTGTGTTGAGTCGTTCCACCTCTGTGGCCACGCAGGACGGCCGGTGGACGTGAGCGCGAGACGAGTGGTAGAAAGTCCATTTCTCCTCAGTCAGCTGAAGTCAAACAGACATTATACATTACGACGCGAGAAGGAATCTTACAGTAAATGTGAGCTTGATGGGATGAAATGTAAAACGGATGGGGTGTCGATCCAGAACGGGATGGAGGTAGGACGAGTCACTGGTCATACCCAGCGTACTAGATTTATCTGAATTCCTTCACCGTACTCTGAACATTAAATTATGTTAAGTGCTGTGATACCTTTTGGTTGTGTTCAGTGCGATATCAATAAACCTGAAGGAGTACACCCCTGTTCGCCAGTCTTTCAATGAGTGAAAATTACATGAAAAATTAGGAAAAACTGCACCACAAAACACACACACACATACACACACAAAGTTACTATGGGGAAAAAGCAGGAGCAGGACAGTAGAGGCAGTAAACTGGAGGTAGATGGTGTTTTAATTCCAACTGGAGCTTTCTTCTTATGTGTATTTTTGCATTTTGTTTGTATTCACTCCGCTGCAAAAACGGGAAACCAAAGCAGTGGCAGCCGGCTTAATGAACTGCACAAATCGTCACGGGATTCAACACGAGCGAGAAAGCTCCTCGGAGAAAAGCTTGCAAAGCGCTGCACAGCTGGGCTCATGAGCCTCCATGCAAATAATCACCCATTCGTGATCAGGAGTGCCTGACATGTCATGAGTGAGGATTGCAGAAACTCTTGGAGGAGCTACCATCTTCCTCTAGTGAGAGGGGAAACAGAGAGCAGGTGGAGTTGAATTAAAGAAAAAGGTGAGGAAAAGATGAGAGGAAGTGACGAGGGCGATAAACGGGACAATCACAAAGGGAATCTGGGCGAGGAGTGTTAGAATCTGGGCGAGGAGTGTTAGAGGAATGTCATTTGTTTCCATGGAGGACGGTATTATGATGGAGGCGAGCAAGACATTGACAGTTCTTTGGTTCGTTTACCCGTCTGACACTGTCGTCATCCGACTCGGAATAATGTCTCTGGTAGCGATGGTTGGCCTACGTGATGACACAACATGCATTATACAACCTGCTGTCAAGAGAACCAACCGACTTTAACACACAGTTCAAACTTAAAAGAGCTGCAAAAGTTTTACATGAAAACTAGCGGATATTACAGCGGTCTGTTCACAAACGCATTTTAAATAATGAGTCTACCCCTCAAAAATCTATCTTGGAAAGCTTTTTTTTTGGGGGGGGGGTCCTGACTGACCTGTAAATTCAAAATAAATTCATTCTTACCCCATCGACATGGTCATTAGGATCTCCCTCGCTCCTCCGCTCGCTGGGGTAGCCGCTGTCCCCGCCACTCTCCGATTCCTACAAGCAGAAGTCAAATGAGAGCGTACACGAGCCTGGACACTCGAGAATCCAGCAGAGACAACAACAAAATAAACAAAAAGCTACAAAATGAAATATCTGAATATTTCATTAACATGACATCATATTTTTTAGATGCACATGTAAATTGGCTGCATTAAACACAAACATGCTTAAGGGCTCGTGTTTTTATTACCATTTTAATTATCATCGCCTTTGTTTTCTTCTTTTTTAGAGTAGAAGACTTACTATTTGTATAAATAGTCTTTTGTGTCTGTGTTTTATTTTCACTGCGTCACTCACCTTGTGTTCACCCGTGTTGTTGTGGAGTCTGTCGTGTTCATACATTCCAGTGAAAGACAAGCCTGTAAAACGACGTGAAGAACCAAAAAAAAAAAGGTCAGGTTTTTTTCTGCAGTCATTTCTCTCACGTCGGCGATGCGAGCATCAACAGGCGACTTGCCGAGAGATCCACCGAGAGTGAGCGGGGAGCAGGGGATGGAGTCGGCGTCGCTCGCGTTGTCGTCGGCCGACGAGGTTTCCGACAGGCGCGACAGCAGCGGAGGAGCCCGGCCCGTCGAGAAGGTCCGGACCCGGGGGGATCCGCACTGCTCTTCACTGCCCCGCAGCACCGTCTTCGCTGACTTCTGAGGAAGAGAAGTCTACCGTTTCAAGCTGCATCGTTATGAGGTAGATTTGCTGCCGATGTCAGACCCCGAGTGACAATTTGAATTGCTCATATTACAAAAAAAAAAAAAAAATGAAATTACTAGCAGTTTGTTGGTGCAGTCCAGCTGAGACTTCTCCCCTGGAGAAAGGTCGAACGGCGTCAGGCCCATGCTCTTGCAGATCTTGTTACACAGGTGGGAGTGAAAGAACAGAGCCATGCCTCGGACACCTGGAACAGAGTTCTTATCATGACGGAGGCCGTACAGTAACTTCCATTCAGAGAACACACACACAGACAGAATGTCAAAGTCAAGGGTACCTAGATTCCCATCTCCAAAGTCGGTCCCCTTCTCAGTGTGGATCTGAGGGTCGGTGTAGAGATCTCCCACTCCCTGGATGTCGACCACGATCAGCTGGTGGCCCGACCGCTCGAAACTGAAGTGACTGAAGGCCTGGTGGACAGAAGTGGGAGCGTTAACGCTTCACTGTCGGCTCAGAGGGTCTCTGCCACGTGAAGAGGAGGGACGCCGGCTCACCTGCGGAGTGAGTCGGATGTTATCGTCCCTGACAAAGCCCGAGTTGGAGTTGTACTTGATGTACTTGCCCTCGATGTAATGCTCCAGGTGGAAGAGAGGTTTGCCCGGTCTGTCGGCCATCTCGACCACACACATCTGCATGATGTCCACCTGGTGGTTGTAAAAGATTCACAACATGGAACGGTGTTAGGCGTTTGTTTGTTTTTTTTGTAGCGTTTGTTTGTGGATTTGTTTCACAATGGGAAACAGAGAACCGGGGTTATGTAAATAAACTTTGGTTTCCCAGGCAGATGCAGTGCAACTCTTTCAGTAGAGCTTACACACTGCAGATGTGGAAAAAAAGGGGGGTGGATTTCACTCATAAACAACAGGTAAACTAAAATGTAATTAGTTTCTCTGAAAACAATGGGAAATATAAAGTAAATGGTTATTATCAAAATAGGTACAGACAATATAAAATGTGCGTTTGTTGAATTCTAATTATTTTCTTTATTACCAAAGAGGATTTGGATAATTTTGCAGTAATGCAACAAACTGGCAAAGCTCTGCAGCACAACCGACATGCATGTTTCTTATAATATAAGGCACAACTTATAAAGGGAAATAAACATCTACCAAACACAAATTTAATTAATTTGTATGCATAGTTTACAAAACTTTATATATTCCTGCTTTGCAATGAAGGATTAAGCTCACAGAGATACAGATTTTCTCTGAAAATACATAAATATTGCTATTGCAGTCCTATATAAAGATAAAAAAGATTAAAAAAAAACACAAAAAAAAAACAAGGAATAACACACATCAACATGGTGGTTCCAGCTGTAAAAACGTTTTTGGTGTTCCATGTCTGAGAATCTTGTGCGACTTAATGTGAAGGAAAATTCAGACATCAAGTGTCATTAACAGTCTGTATTGCACATCCAAAGGTTTTGCATAACAAAGCATTTAATCTATTTAATCCATTTTTCACAAATCTTATCAGTATCCTCTGCGTACAACACTGTGGAAAAACTTGTATCAGCAAATTCTCGTCATGCAGACAAGCAAAAAACTAAATCAGAAAATTAAGATGTTTACATCTCCAGTGTCGTCAGGCACCGTGATCGTTGGAGGGATTATCTCTGGTTCTGTCTCGGCCTGTCGGCAGATAGCAATACGTTCCCTCCTGTACCTGTTTGGGAGGTCTGTGACGGTTGTACTCCTCCCCCCACAGTTTGGCCTCCATCTGCAGCCTCACGTCCTCGAAGTAAACGTCTCTGTCCACCGTCTCCATGTAACGCTTGGACACATAGTTAGACGCACACTTCCAGTTGCTGCTGTGGGAGAAATTCGACAACTTCTTCCTGGAAATTGGGGAAAAAATAAAAAAAAGTGCTGAATGAGGGGAGGCATATGTCGGTTCAATTTATACACATATGGAAACTTTAGGGCTGGAGAAAGTAGAAATTGTTATCAGCTGAAAATGATGGCAGTGATACCCAGTGTGACTGGTCTCACCAGTCCCAGCAGGAAAACATACCACATTACAGAAAAATCCTATTTTAGGAAGACGTATTTTTGGATTTATTTATTTTCCTACTTTATGTGGGATAGGGAGCAAAAAAAGCAAAAGTGTGGGTTACGTGAATAGATCTTTGTTTTGTTTTTTTTTAACATTTCCCACTTGTCTTTTAAGCACTGACAATCACTTCATCGCCTTTCACTGTTCAATGTCACTAAAGCCAGAGCACAACGGAGCTGCAATAACATTGTGTGCAAATCGCTCTCCACCTAATCAGTAAACATCAAGCGAGTCCACACAATCAAGAGGGCAGTTAAAAATAAATGTCCATGTTTATCGTGGGAGACTTCACAGAGCTGAGGTCCATCAGCTGCTTCTCCCCAAGATGGGGAGCAAAGGAAGAGGACCCGCGCCTCCTTCAGGCTGCAATCTTAAGTGAGACACATGGCTGCGTTTTGTTTATAGCTTCAGTTAGGAAACCCCGAGTGCAACAACCACCGACATGACAAGTGATGAATATGGAGACGGATTTAAACGTACGTTCTGAAGCACTCCCTCATGGCTCCTTTCCCAAACGGCTGTGAGAAACCAAACAGGAAGAAAGATGTAAGAGGAAAAAAAACAAAACGAGATAAGACACAAGACTCCAGTGACGGTTGTAGAAGGAGAGAAATAAAACCTGTGCAGCCATCTTGACATGGATCTGGTCTTGAACCCACTCTCCCGTCACGGCATTGTACCTGTCGGGTTGAAACGTTGCACCACGTCAATTATGTTCACTGGTCGGACAGAAAAAAACACAACAGTCAATTCCTTTAACAAGTTCTCGTCGATGTCTACCATTTCCTTATAGCATTGAGTGGACTTTGTGTGAAGATTTCAATCGTTTTCAACTCAAAAAGGTGAATTTGTGACTCTCGATTGTCTGAAGCTGTGAATGTCTCTCTCTCTCTCCCTCTCTCCCTCTCTCTCTGTTTGCCCTCTGTGGGCCTGGTGACCTGACCAGGATGTACTCTGCATTTATTCCAAATGCCTTTGGCCTTTGGACTAAACGCAGGGTACATCCTGCACACCACAACCCCGACTTGGGCAAGGCGGCGTGGAAAACAGATGGAAACATTGTGTTCATGTCAACATAATGTGAAGTTGTAAATAAAGTTTAGCTCTGGCTCAATCATACCTGCAGAGAAATGTAAGAAGAGTGGACGATGGGCAGTTTAATTGCTTTATGAACAGCTTCCAGATATATTTTAGATAGTCAGCAAATGACCTCAAAAGCATCCATCTATCAAGTTTTATTCTGACTGAGATTTGCAGGGAGCTGTGGGGACTTTCCCAACACTAGTTAGCTGTGCATCAACAGGAAAGTCACTTTTTACTTTCAATAATTCACTTAAACATGTGTTTGGAATGTGGGAAGAAACAGAGGTTCCTAGACAAAACTGACCCAAGAACAGGGAGGAAAAAAAAAACACAAAAGGTTATCCAACATGTTTCAAACTGCACCACACATCGGAGAACTAAACACATTAAAGCAAAGCTGGCATATAAATTAATTAAAGACCTAAATCATCTCCTCAGTGTGGAGTTGTGGCACATTCAGCTTCAACTTTCGGAGTCAGCTGCAGCTTTGCGGACGTGCAGCGACACAGTTGTGGGCCACTTGTTTGTCAAAGAGCACAACCTTTGACCCGGCGATATGCTGAGAGAACCTCACTTGTTTTCCTTTTTGGTTTTTCCACCTGTTGCATTGTGAATCACTGACACCAGCCTGCCGAACCTTGACCTGGCTGCCTTTTTTTTTGGGGGGGGGGGGGTGGTTTTTATTTTTCCTAAAGCCTCTGCTGTCCTGTCAATAAATCCCAATGCATCCAGATAACAGATTAAATGCAAACATGACATTTATTTATCTCAACTCGCATGATGACGGGATCGGTAGGAATTCCGTACAAAACAAAAAACAGATGTGCAATATACGAAAGTCGCTCTAATTCTCAAACCATTTCCTTCCTGCAAACTGGTGACATAAAGCACATTGGGTGTCCGGGTCAATGTGTGTGTTTGTGCCCCGAGTTAATGAATAAATACAGTCGCTGCAGCTGCAAGTCTTCACAGCAGAAACCCCGAGTGCTGCCAGACCGCCCGCTCTACTTTTCCACTCGTGTCTCCATAAAAAAAAAAAGAAAAAAGAAAAAAAAGAGAGAAAACGGCAGCAGTCCGTTGCAGCATCGAACTCATCGTCTCTCTGCCCGAGAACACTTCATACCACGACTCTATCGAGTTCCTGCCACGAGGGGGGCAAGGAGGAGTGAGGTTACGTGTGGGTAAAATTAGCACACGAAAAGAGAACACCAGAGCAAATCCAAAGCCCGGAGAGTCCCTCCTCCCACTGTAGAGAAGTACAAACCCTGTGTGTTATATAAGAGCTATTCATTAAGCTCCTGTTCTCTGCCCATTCAAGTCGTCCCGCCGTGTCCTTTTCCTTGAAGAAGTTTGTGAAAGGCGTTGACGGAACTGCCGTGCCTTTTGTAATAAAGCCAGTAACCCCTCCATGCGATGATAAATGCCAGAGGATGGTGCCAGAGCACATCCATGGTTCCAGTGCCCATCAAAAGTCATGTTTGTCAACAGTTAAGATTAGCGCCGCGCCACTGACCGAGATAAGAGCCAATAAGGCAACAAAAGGCCGGCGGCCAAGACCACGGGTGTTCGAGAGCGATACAGGCAGATCCGTCTGTGTCAACAGAAACTCTGACCTATCAAACACTCAAATAATCTAAAGTATCTTCAGGGGCAGAGCCACAGAGAATTACCGCTCAACTCTGCAGTTCATACGGAGAGACAGAACAACAGGAGCTACACTTTGTTTGATGAATCCCCTCGTTGGTCAAACACTTTCCTATAATCCTAAAGTATATTTACACAACCATGCACCTGGCAAAGTTGTGTAAAAATGACCAAAATCACAGATATTGCATCATATCTACAGAAATGCTCGACATGAGAGTTAGCTCCTAAATACAATAATAATAATAATCATTACTTATATGACTTGTTATATTACTTGAAGTATTCTGTGTACAATGTACATGGTCCAGCAAACATTTCCTTAAGATATTTGCATGAACTGGGAATTGGAGCATCTCTGTGTAAGCCAGTTGGAAAACATTGCGTTTATGCCGAGAGAGAATCCAAGAATAACACTGAACTCGATAATTAGCATGACTAGTTTTCTTATCTTTTAGTATTTTCTTGCATTTACAAATAGTTTAGAGGGGAGACATGCATAAGTTACCAAATGTGGACATGTACTCGACTTGCATTGTCAAGCAAGCAAACTTGTCAGAATAATAATGTCGGTTGTACCTGTAACGGATGCAAGGTTCAGTCACAATGTCCTCCAGGTGAAACTCCGCCCAGGGGTCGGGCATGGCTTTGGCCTTTTCAATGGCATGGATCCATGCCGCCTGTCACACAGAACAACCGTATTATTTGTCTTTATCGGAAATTATTAAAATCCTACAACACACAGGGGAAAGAGATGAAGTTTTTTTTTCTCCATGCAGAGTTGAAGTGGCACAATATGAGTATTTTACAGGCTCATTTATTAGCTTTTCTTCTCAGCTGAGATTTCCTTCAATAGCAAAATGTATTAGAAGTGTTGAAAGTATGTGCATTAATAGAAATTGGAAGTGAGGGAATGATATTACTGAAAGACTCTTATGTCGGATGCCTTTCCTGCTGCAATCGCACTTGTGGCTGATAATAACATTCCTCCTCCGGGCCTTTAATCGAGACTCTGTAGTAATCCAAATCGGATGGCGGGTAAACCAATCCCCGACGGGCCCTACCCAGCAAGCAGCACGTCTCCCTCGTACATCACTGCCGGAATGCTGGACGAGTATATATTTAGAGTGTAGCATTTACACGAGAAGCGAGCATCGCGTCTGAAGATGGAGGGCAGACGGTGCGTCCGGCCTCATCCAGCTGCTGGGACTCTGACGTGCTATCAGAGACTTTACAGTCTGCTGACTTCAGGATCAAATTGCTCCAAAACATGGCCGGTTGCCAAAAAAAAAGTTTATCGGTAGATATACTGTCATCTTTCTAAACTTGGTTTAAAGAAGCAGTAGAAATATTATAGACTCCAGGATATCAATATGGTAGAAAGAACAATTCCTTTATAAACAAAAGACCTAATCAAGAAGGAAGTGAGCATGCGGGGAGGGTGTGTTGTCTACGGAAATGAGATAGGTCAAACGTGAAGGGAAATCCCAAAACGGGAAGCAGACTAGAGAGTGAAGAGGGCGACGACGGGTGAAGAGGGAAATCAATGCAGCCAGATCTGAAACATACCCGTGCACGTTCAGACAAAACCTTGTACGAGCGAGGTTCTGCCTGGGTTTCTGTCTCGCTCTATGCAGAAAGGTGAAGAAAAACGGACGGCTTTCCATCAGCAAACAACTTAAGCAGCATTATTACACAACAAAACAAACAAACATTAGTTTTCATAAATACTCCAAACCACATTCACAAACAAACAAAGAAACAAACAAAGAAACAGAAAGCTGCTGACTGGTGTGCACTTTATGCTGCTGATCTGCACAGTGCAAGTGACGGACATGTTTACATTCACTTGAGGTGAAAGCCACTCGCCGACACTTCCTGTCCTCATCTCAGCGTTCATACGATTGGCCAACTAACCGCTTGAGTAAACACGTATAGAATACACAAGCACACATGCACATAAATAACACAGATACCGATGAGTCTGTGCAGACATGCAGAGGCCACCTTTCCTTATACGGTAAAGGCCTGTTCTCACAGAAATTTGCAGAGGCCAGCTTGCTGAGCTGATACACAAGCAGATCTGATCTGATTCCAGCACTTCATAACAACATTTCTCTCTTGTCTCTCTTGTCGAGGCTTTGCATCATGCAGTCACAGAGGCAGAGGCTCACCCTGTACACAAAGTTGCTCTTGGGGAGAGAGTTTGACAGCTGTCGCGTGTACACCAAGCTTTTCAAATAGTGGCAGACTTCTTTGGCAGAGTCGTCAAGAAGGGGAGCAATGAAGTGGTCGTCATCGTCGTCATCGTCCTCGCTGGGGTTGGCGTCACTGAGGGAGGATGCCCGGTGTTTGAGGGCATTTCTCTGGACTGGGGGTCTGGTGGCACTGCCGTCCTCCTCCATGCGGAACATGAGTTCGTCCTCCATGTTGCCTGGTGTGGATTTGACAGGAGAGAAGGCAGAGAGAGCAGTGAATGACTGTGGAGCAGAGACTCAGGCGGCCATTAGAGTACGTGATCACAACAATCCTGCATGATGGCTGCAGTGTACAATGTGACCTGTGTGTGGGGGAATCCTCTTCGAAGTGGCTGCACACAAGAACAACAACATAGTAATTCCAGTCTTGGGACTTGATAAACACACACACACCATAATGCACATTGAAGTAAACGGCCTGAGCATGATCTGATTATCTGGTGTTACTGAGGGAATACAAGCAAACGATCTGTTTGACTGAAACAGAAAGAAGCTGCGTTTGGGAGTTTTTAAAAGGATCAGCTAGTTGACAGAGAGGAATGTAGGAATATTCCCTGCTGGTGCAATGTCACCCCCCACATTGTGAAGCACAAAGCTGCAGCAGCAGCCATGAGGGCTCCAAATGATATCAGTGTGCAGCATTAAAACCGTGCACAAATACTTCGCGGACATCTTTCCTGTTTAATAATGCAACAATAACAATAAACGTAACCAACCTGGTAATCGGATGCACCAATGGATGGCTGAAAGTTGACAAGAGTATCCGGTCCTCTTCCGTGTCTCTGCAGCTCCAGTTTGGAGTTTAAGTAGCTTCGGGAAAGCACGCCTCCAGCGACCGAGCGGACGGGGCGGACTGACTCGACTCCGGTTCTCCGGTGTGTCCTGACGGTCCGGGGACGTGCCTGGCAGTAGGGGTGGTGTACGGGGGTGGTGTGTGATGTACTTGTTTCAGTCCACCACGACGCGGAGCTTCTTCTGCACGTAGCTCACTAACCCCGCCTCCGGCTGCATTCACGGCTGTAGGAAATCGAACGCACTCACAGTCGGACAACGCAAGAGCGGATTTTCAGTGATGCGTTCAGGCGAACTGGGAAACGGGACAGAGCCCAAGACGCGACATATCTCTTTGGGCACATTATTTGTTATTGCTTACTTTTGACTTGGTTTTGTTTATTTCAATTATTTATACTGTTTTTGTAAAAAAAAAAAAAAAAAAAAAAAAAAAAGGCTGTATACAAGACTGAGAAGATGTTCTCTCCCTCGGTCAGGGTAGAAGAGCCACTCACAAGCCAGCCTCTAAAAAAATAATGTCTCGACCAACAATATTCAAATAATAATCTGTACTAAATAACAGTTAGTTCAAATGCGCATATAATACTCCCTTAATAAAACAGTGACAATCACACATTTGCATGGTTATATAAGTGTCCAGTGGCTGTGAAAAGTGAAAAAGAGGACAACTGGTCAGCCTAAATCTCGAGATCACATTTCAACGTGGTCGCCAAATCATTTCATGTTGTTTTTGCAACTTGCAAAAGTGGTTTGATTTTTATTAACTGACTCACACATAAAACCTGTTACCATTAGATCGAGCTTTATTCCAGTCTTGCATGAAATGTCATGTTATTCTGTAAAACCAGAAAGAGAAAATAAATGCACAAGTAGTTTTACTGATCATGTCCATGCTGCTTTCTGTATCACAGTTTTATGACAAACTGGAATGAACCACAATGACTTCTGTGATGTTTCCAGGGTTCTGTGGCGTTCTTTCATGCCCAATTCTTTCATTATGAACATGGTGTTCTATGACTTGTGATGTACTGTAGCACTAGAAACAAGTGATTGTTATTTCCCCAAGGAATTTGAAGAACTGGTTATCTTGTTGATGTAGTCTGTAATAAACAAACGGTCACAATTAAGGTAAAATATAGTGAGGTATTATTAGTATAGCCTATGAGGTGAACAAGCTACAAAAACTTGCAGTAAATATCTATGAGTATGAACATTATCTATGCACTATTTTCAAGATTGACTTTTCAAGCATGGATTCGTACCAATTTGGTTCATATGTGTGATATAACAATGTTGTTTAATTGTATTGACATGTTTTCATGAGGCTCACTATTTGGCTGTCTGTTCTTGTCAAATAGTCTCTCTTAACTGGCAAATTCCAGTTAATTTCTTGATATTAGTTAAACAAGATACGATTGGTCTTCCTCAAGCATCCTCTCACTCAACCATGTAAGACTGTGTGCTTCTTGTAATGTGGCCAAACCATTGCAACTTATTTGTGCATGTAACCTCTACAAGTGGCTCATATCCTGAAATGTATTTTGAATTGTTGTGGATTTTCCTCATTGTTGTTTCCAAGTTATTTCAAGATGTCGTCTTTTGCAGCCCATTTTGAAACCCATTATACATTTTGTAAGTTTAGTGTTATGAGTCCACGTTTCACATCCACATAAGGCTATTTTGAGTGTGAATGATCTTAAAAACCTGCTTTGGTGTGAATTTCTACTTTTCACAATTGATGAAGCCTCAGCGTTTTCTTTTTTGAGTGCGACATGAATATGAATATTGGGTTGGACATCTTCTCTTGTGTAGATGTCAAATTATTTGACAGAATCAACGTCTGCAGCCTGGCGGTCGAGAACAGAAACAACACTGTTGTAGGAGTGCAGCACCTGTGACTGAGCACGTGCTCATATGAGTGGTGCGTGGGCAGCAGGGGCTCATATACATTGGTAGTTGTTTGGTGGTCAGACATGCTGAGAGGGGTCCAGAGCAACCCTCTCTTTCTTTTTAGTCTGAGGATTTTTTTTTTTTCGTGTGCTTTTTTTCCCCTAAAAATTTTAAAGTAAATATTAACAACGGGTTATTCTGAAGGAATTAAGAGGCTTTTGGTGTTTGTTACTGTTTTCAACGGTGGATATAACGAACATGAGCAGGGCTGAGGCCTCCAACTTGTAAGTTCATAGTTTGTCGCTTACCCCGTAATGTAACGTTTATTACATTGTTTTAAATGTAAATATAATTAACCTTTAAGTGAAATCAGCTTTGCATTATTTAAAAACAAATGCTTTTTTAGTTTTATAGTTATGAATTGTATTCGTAAACCTCGTTTTACTTACTTCACTGACTGTTCGTGTCATTGTTCATGATTTCACTATTTGTCAGCCGGTTTTAATCTCTATTTTAATAATGCTGTATAATAATATATTATGTATATGATAAAATAATATGAGATAAGGGCAGTAGTAAAAGAGTGGTAAAAGAATGCGAAAAATAATCATTAATATCAAAAAACAACAGTAAACAAAGGGGATTATTGCTGTATCACATGTAAACAACACGTTATAACCGCTTGATTGAGCTAGCGTCATCTCGAGTTTAGTGGATGACACGTCAACACGTTGCACGGTAACCATGGAAACAGAACCAACCACGTCCGGTTAGCCAGGTATGCTAAACAGGGAAGCTCGCTGTTGTTGATGCCGCAATGGTATTGTCGCCTCCTCGCGATCAAGTCATTCTTTGTTCACTGCCAAAAATATATATCAACAAAACAAAGAAAAAAATATACAACTAGGCCTATAAATCACGACGTCCATCACGTGGTGGATGCACGGTAGCGTGGCCGAGTGGTCTAAGGCGCTGGATTTAGGCTCCAGTCATTTCGATGGCGTGGGTTCGAATCCCACCGCTGCCAGCTTTATATTTTCTTTGCCTTTTGGCAACCAAGAACTGTCCTGTAAGGATTTCACACTTTACGGAAAAAACAAAATACTGTTCTCCGTATTATGCCTAATGGGGTACACGTACAATTTGCGATGGAATAGTGCCATCTTGTGGCCAAATAGGTGAACATCCTCAAAACAAAACAGTTCTTGTCAAATCTAAAATCCCTTTAAATAAAGAAGAGCGGAACATTGGTAAACTGTGATGTTTACTGCACTATTTACTCGCTCTCAATAATAACAAGGATAATAACAATAGACTCCAAAATCCTGGAATACATTTGACAAGAGACAGAGTTTTAGTAATTAGTTTTATTAAATGTGAATTTCAATAAAAATGATCTGAACTAAACTAAAAGTACAAATCTGGCAACACAAAAACTGTGTTTTGTTCATTGAGGCTTTCCTCTGTTTTAGATCATGTTGTATAACTACTGATCATTCACTATTGAACCACACCTTTTCACTGAGCTTTGACATTTCTTTCTTTCATGTGCTTAGAAGCTACATACTTCAGTTTTCCTATTGCTAGCTGGGTGTCTTCAGGAGATATATCAAGATGCCACACAGCCCTGACCGAGTTTCCAAAATGGGGGTACATAAGAACACTGACACCCTGCCCCAGGGTGGCTTCCTCCTCCTCATCAACCTGACCCATGCGGGCGCAGAACTCGGCGGGAGTCAGACTGGGATCCCGCAGACGAAAACGTAGGATGTTTGTCTCCACAGCAGCAATGTCCAGCGCAAACAGAGAAGGGTCGCAGTCTTTCACAGCTGAGAGAAAAGAACATTTCAGGAAGATTAACTATAATAACCAGTGACTGCATCTCCGTAAACTGAGGAATGAGCGACTGACCTTGAGCAAAGGTTTTGGCATTTTGATGATCTTTTTCCAGCCTCCCTACCATTTCCTGTAATGATATTTTTCCAGCTGCTGCCAGTATCCCAACTTGTCGCATCCCTCCACCCAGAGCTTTACGACACCGGACCGCCTGGGCTATGAAGTCCCGAGGCCCAGCCAGCATGGTACCGACAGGGGAACCCAAGCCCTGATGAAGACCAAAAATCAATCATTTTACACACTGTCAGTTTGTTAGTATGTTCTTCTTTAGGTCTTCTGAGAGAGTTTTACGTTTATTAGACCCACCTTAGAGAGGCACACACTGACGGTGTGTGTGTGCTGCAGGATGGTGGAGGGGGGCACCCCGAGGGCCACGGCAGCGTTCATCACCCTGGCTCCGTCCATGTGAACAGCCAGACCATATCGATCCGCCAGAGCGCGGACCTGAGAGACACAAATACATTGCTTTTATGCGAGAATGCTGGGTCCTTTGTTTTTATTGCTCTTTTCATGAGAGGTGCATTATGTGATAGATGTCGATACAGTATGTGCTGTATTACAGTATGTTTTTTTCTTGTCAAGTTATTTTGAAACTTTGTCTGGACAGTTTGCCTTTAAATTAATATAATGAATATCCAATGTCACTATGCGTTCACACCTCCTGCAGGAAGCTCAGAGGCAGCACACGGCCTCCCTGTACATTGTGTGTGTTTTCCACACATATGAGGCGTGTCCGCGGGTAGTGGGCGTCCGGGTAACCATGGCGAATCTTCGACTCCAGCTGCTCCAAGTCAAATGTCCCATCGGGAAGGGTTGTCACTGTGGTGGAATGGACCCCAGCCAGCTGTGTCAACACAATAAATGTAAATTTCTCCCAACGTGAAAATGTAGGAAGGGCCGAGCGTCACGTTTTTCCATTGCGGCCTGCTCACCTGGGCGCTGCCTCCCTGCTCGTAGATGTGTATGTGACACATGTCACCCACGATCATCTCGTCGCCTCGCTCCCGGCAGTGCACCATCACTGCACGGCGAAATGTTCTGCACGTTTAAAAACCAACCCCGGACCCGTACAACCTGATCCCGGCTCTGTGCGATCAACGTATCGCTCACCTGCAATGAGATTGCTCATGGTTCCAGTGGGAACAAACAGGGCCGCCTCCATTCCAAAGATATCCGCAGCGAGCGTCTGCAATTCTGTGGAAATCAATGGAAGCACGTTATGAGAAAAAGGTGTATCTCTCTGGGGTCAAAGGGCAGAGGACATCATTTTGTTGTAAAGATTGTGAAGTGAACATAAAGCACGTTGCTCATAAACTCATGGGCTAAAAAGGGATGTTTTGCAGATGGTAGGATGATACTGTCCTTCGATAAAAGAGGAGAACAGCCTCATGCTGGTGTCGTGGTGGGCTAGTGTCTGCATTAATTTTCTCACACAATCCCAAACTATTCATTTGTGGTTTACTGATGATTCTGAAATTGCCTCAAAGTGTCAATGTGAGTGTGTGATGCACCGCAATCACTCAAAAGTCAATCCCGGGTCCCTATTCCCCCCCAATCTGTGACTAAAGTTACAAAAGAAATACAGATGTATATATATATATATATATATATATACAATGCATAATGTGACGAGGGAACTATAGCCTCTGCTTGATGGCATATAGTTATTGTTATGAAGTGGCATGTCCTGAAGACTGTGTGCTCAGTCACATTATACATTTGATTTAAAAAAAACCGATCATTTAAAGTCATTATTACTATTTTTTTTTTTTTTTTTTTTTTTTCCCCTGCCATCGCTGGTTCTCACCGTTCACCGTCGGGTCTTCCCCCATCACATCATCCCCCACCTCACACTCCAACATGGCTCTGCGCATCTCCAGGCTGGGCTTGGTCACCGTGTCGCTGCGGAGGTCCACCACCCGGCCGCGGGTCGCCTCTCCCGGTCGGGACTGCCCGTAGTAGCCTCTCGTGCCGGAGTCGCGCGCCGCCGCTGCAGCATGTCGCAGGCGGATCGTCTTCCTCAAGCCGAGGAACGTGGAGAGAGTCCTGCACGGAGCCGCGCTCAGGGACATGGTGGAAGCCTGTTTGTCATCTGCTCCGGGGAATTTGAACTTTGGACCGGTACTCGTTCACGGAGAGAGGAAGGAATGGATTACGGTGCATGTCGGTGCGCCGGCGTGCAGTGAGCGAGTCCGACCTGAAGGTGGCGCCACCTGCTAAAGAAAGTCACCGTTCAAACAAGCATGGACCTCGATCTCTCTATCTATCTATCTATCTGATTTACTGTGTCTGAGTTTATATATATATTATATATATATATATATATATATATATATATATATATATATATATATATATATATATATATATATATATATTATTATTTTTTTTTTTTTTTTTTTTTTTTTTACTACATTCCACCCACCTTTCTTTCTGAAATGAGGTATTGCCAAGTTGGGGATCTCTGTAAAGATCGTCACTGTCAGCGTTCCTGAATTGCCACTGTAATAAAACAACAAGTCGTTGTAATCTGTGAATACGATAATGATTCTGATCCTGAAATCCAGGGAGTAATCGATGAGATGTTCCCAATAAAGACTTTAAAATTAAAGGTCTGAATTGCATTTGGGAAAATATACGTACACTTTTTCTTTTCAACATAGTCCAAACAAAAATGGAACAATGAAAACTTAAGATTAAGAAATGCCGACAATGTATTGTAGTGGTTGAGATGTTATTTTATTATGTCTATAGACTAATCATTTCCCTCAACATTCGGCAGTTATTTCAAATCAGAACATATTTGGAATAGTTGCATCTTGAGAATAAGAATAAGAATAAGAATAAGAATAAGAATAAGAATAAGAATAAGAATAAGAATAAGAATAAGAATAAGAATAAGAATAAGAATAAGAATAAGAATAAATATCATCTTTGCAGGACTCATGGCGAGGCAATCTGAAGCAAAGTGTGTGTCTATTTCAGTGTGCAGAGTGTGTGTACTTTGTTTTGTAGATACGAATGGTGTGAAATAACGATGACACCTCTAGATTCTTCAAGGGTCACTGACTGGCTTCTTTTTTTATTTTTTTAGCCTGACCCTGATCCCTGAGCCACCGAGCTAAATCTAACTTGACACTCATCATACATCATATATTGTAGAGACCTTTAAAGGTGGCGAAAGCCACCATGAGCACACACACACACAATCACAAGGATTGTTCTCTCTCTTTGTGGGTGATAACGCATGTCCCCGAGAGCAAGTCAATATTTGGAGGTGAGGCCTTGTGGGAATTTCTCCACATGGCCTGAGCTCGACTATGAGGGAGGTGCACTCATGAGAAAACAACTCCCTCCTCACCCTCACACCCACTTTAGCTGCTTACCCTACAAAATGCCAAGGCTGGATCTGCGCGAGATGCGCCGTTTGCCCGCCCTCCCTCCACGCACACTTCCCACTCGCGTGCCCGCCGTCTTCCCCGATGTTAATAACTCGATAAAAGTCCCAGTGTGTGTTATCAGGACCGCACCGGGCTGTAGTTAAGGTTTGCCGGTAATAGAGCCGCTTTTATGATCCATAACAAGTCTTCATTAAAAGTCATTAGCAAACATCGGCATCATAAAGAGGCCACAGTTAGTCTCGAGAGCCCCACAAGAGCCCTGAACACACAGAGATGCAGATGCAGAGGAGCAATGGAGGAGTGTGATGAGATGAGGAACGTGGGAGACAGACGTCCTGAGTTGAGTTGGGGGGGGGGGGCTTTACCGGATCACTGCTGGCACTGCTCGAACCTCACATTTTTGAATGTGTGTGAGTGTGTGCGCTCCGTGTCTTTGCGTGTGTTTTGTTTCTCCCGCATGCCTTCCTGCATTCCTTGCCCGTGCGCCGAGGTTGGAGTGATGTTTTGGAGAAAATATTGAATTAGAGAAAAAAAAAAAAAAGAAAAAAGAAAAAAAACAGGCAGAGAGGGAGAAATGAAGGAGAGGGAGAAATATTGACTCCTTCTGGGAAGGAGCGAGACGGCAACGCCTTTCCAATAACCATAAACCCACTGGGCTGAAAATAGACGGGCCGAATGAATAAACGAATGTGTTCATCCCACACGAGCTCTTCTCTTTCACGGGCAGAGGGGAATGGAGGTGACACCCCCCCCCCCTCCTCACCACCCATCCTCTTTCCCTCTTTCTCTCTCCTCTTTCACTGAGGCCACCATTTCTTCACCAGTGACAAGATATTAACCGGAACAAAGCAGGTGTTTATGGGAAACCTTCTCTTGAGTCAGGCTGGTTCACACACACACACGCACACACACACGCACACACACGCACACACACACACACACACACACACACACACACACACACACACACACACACACACACACACACACACACACACACACGCACACCCACACACACACACACACACACACACACACACACACACGCACACACACACGCACGCACCCACGCTGCAATGTAAAGGTGTCGACATCAGCGCCTGTGAAATAAGAGCGACATCTGTTTCACATTTCATATGTCATGGGCCATGTGGAGCCGCTTTACTTCTGTCTCTCACACACTCAGATGTGTTTCCATCACTTCAGAGGACACCGCGGTGGTTTTCACTCTTTTCCTAGAGACTCAAATCCAGCACTCGAGTAACCTTCCAACACGTCACCATTACCGTAACTTTAACCGAATCTTCACCCTCGTAATTCTGTGTTACGTTTATTCCGCCCCCCCGGGCTCAAACGAGGGGGGAGTACCCACAGTGTGGCTCTGTAAACAAATTCATGTACCCACAACACGAGCGATTCGCACACAGATCGGCTGGTGTGAGAGACCTCAGGAGGCATGATGGTGTAGATTCCTCTCGTTTTTCGAAACCAAACGGGGGAAGGCCTCCGTGCTTGTTTTTCAGCTCCATAAAGGGTCAGTTCACTCTTTCTTTCCTCCCACTTAGCAACAACTTTTCAAACTTTTAGTGGGGAAAAAGCCCTATGGTTTAATATGAGATGGTTAAACATACATCTTGAACGACGGATGCTGATCCAATTTTATCTGCTGTTCTTGTTTGGGACATAGACCAGGGACATTCCCAGCATATCGGGTGAAAGGCAGGTTACATCGTGGGCAGCTCACCACAGAGAGAGTCACAATCACATTCACGCCTACAGCCAATTAAGAGATACCAGTAGTAACAAGTCTGCCGGAGGGGGGGGGGGGGGGGGGGGGGGGGGGGTTTTCCCGAGGAATTCTTGTTCCCAAACGCAGACAAAACATGCAAACTCCACCCTGAAAGTCCTCAGTTTTGATTTTAACCATCATCTTCTTGCTATGAGAGAAGAAAAAGGGCTTATTATCATATCACACTTTGATTCAATTAGCACTGAAGTTAATTCAGTTTTCTCACACATTACAATAGGCTATGACTCTGTACCGCAAGTCTAAAAAGTTCTTTATTTGGGTTGCCGGCGCTAAATGTACAGCAACATGTAGAAGTTTGCCAGTGGCTCACGCTGAGCCTCAGCAGAGGCGGATCAATCGTTGTGACGAAGTTTGTAGACGTACCGGTAGTCAGTTATGGCGCGTCCCATTTGCGTACACGTTACCTGACCTTTGACCCACATGGTAACTCTGGCACACGTGCTGATCAACACAACTTTCTTCATATTGAGGATTTTGGCTGAATTGTTGACGCCACGCCATAATCCGGCTTACAGTGAATCCCAAGTGTGTAGAACAGGAACAAGAACAGATCTAGTCTGGGAGGAATCTCCGACAAGATGAAGTGGGGAGGGCTGTGTTGAAACCTCCCTCAAGACTGTTGCCACAAAGCTGCGTGGACAATATTATTGCACGCTGAAGCAAAAGAAATGTCTGCTCAATGGCAAACAATGCTAAAGGGCGCCCACATGCTTTTGGCTGTATTGTTTATTCTCTGGTTGTATTTGCTAAGCGCTGAGAAGTCCCCCCCGGCTCCACCTCTATTGTACGGAGGAGGGGAGGAATTCAGTTTGTGGTTGAAAAATGACATTTGAAAAGACTCAAACTTCACCGCGTGTTTCCACGGAACTTGCAGCGAGCAGTTTTTATTGGAAGCCCTTTCTACACCCAAATAGTCCCAAAGAAAACCCATTTACAGTGAAGTCTGGGGGATTATAGTAACCAATAAACAGGCTTTGACAAAAAAAAAAAAAAAAAAAAAAATCATACGGAGGATTTTTTAAATCCCTTGAGTACTCCCTCTAAAATCTAAAACCATTATGGTTTTACATTCAGGGAATCCTCGGTGCACATGTTATCTGCCAGTTTGACGTCACTCGCCGGGGAAGATATTTAGCTTTTCTGCATTGTGGCAAAGATGGCTGTTGTGTGACAGTACGAGGCAGGGTTAACCAGACCATCAAGATCACCCACTGCAGCAATCAACGGCAACCGCTATCGCCTGTGTGCACCCATTCATCTTGTCCTTCATTCATCTCCCTCAGTCATTTCTCATTCTGTTCATTCAGCTGTAATTATAGACCCCGACCAGCCTGTGCAATTCCACTTCCGAGAACAGCTCCTTCAGCCCAGACCCACACTTCACCCCTCACAGCGAGCCCGCCACCCTCCTGACCCTCTTTTCACTTCTCCTCTGTTTCTTCATCCTCCCTTCCCACCGTTCCCTCTCTCCCTTCTCTCCCTCGCTCGTTCGCTCTGGGAAGTCATGTGACTTCTCTGAAGCTGAGCCCTATAAACCAGCAGTACTTGGGGGGCTCAGCGGCTACGCTGCGCTGCGATTGGCTCCTGCGTTCACACACACACACACACACACACACACACACACACACACACACACACACACACACACACAGACCCCCACATTCCCCTCTTTCAGGAACAAATGTGGTCCTTCACATTATGGAGGGGGGAGGGGGGGGGGTGTTTGGAGAGAGTATTTATGTGTGTGTTTGTGTTTGCACGTCTCTTCTGCATTTAAAAAGGGCTATTCAAATTAAAGCGATGGTTATTGGGCTTTGATGTGTGAGTTTTTCTCACAAGGTGAAATCAAGTGCAGGCCCATACACACAAACGCCTGAGCAGTGTTTTCAGTTGGGTGAGATGCGTGCTGTGGTCGGGCCAAGGCCTGAATGGTCTCAATTCACGGGGCTCAGAGTCAGGATCTGTTAAATCCAATAAAAAAAAGACAAAACAGAAGAGCCTGTCAACCATTGGCAGGAAAGTGCCACCGTCCATATTCAGAATCCCCTGTTTGGATTGAAGGCTCCTGCCGAGTGTAATTTGCAGTGAAAACCCTATAAAATCTAGGCTATAATTTGAAACAAACCCCAGAAAGTTGTTTTGGTCTTAACTCATCCCAAGAACCCAAGATTTCCTCTCACGGTGATATTCCAGCTGGCACCGGGAGTGCAGCTTCGCGGAGGGGAATAGACCTTTAATGATTTCCTCCGCAATCGTGGAAACCAAAATGGAGAGAGAAATGATAAAGAAAGAGTGAAAGCTGCAGAGACTTTTGGTGTTTCTCACTTCTTTTTTTTTTATTATACAACTGAGTGAGGACAGGGTCCAACTTTCTCCCACTAACATTTCCTACAGATGTCAGTTCATTCAATTGCAATGTTGACATAAATGGGCCCTGTGTGTGTGTGTGTGTGTGTGTGTGTGCGTACGTGCACTTTATAGTGTTGTTGGCACAAAAGCCTGTTGACAGACTCTCAACTGTTTACCATTGTGGGGACAAAATTCACAAATATTAGCTTATTGTAAGGAAAGTATGTCATTATTTAGAGGAAATGATGTTTGTTTCAAAGTTACACTAAGCTCTGGGTTAAGCTAAGGACAGGCTCAGGATAAGGATTATGTAAGTAGTTATTACAGCTTAGCCGGGAGTACATATGCTGGAAGCAAAATGTGAGACAGTACAACGTCCCCGAATGGTATTACAACACAATGTGGGCGTGCACGAACTTACCGTACTCAAGGGAAGGCTTCCAGTAAACACCTGTTTAGTTGCGGTGAATGCCCCTCTTCATTAGTGGCGGATACTTTTTTTTGCCGCCGCTTGCCGGGACATGTTTTGTCCTCTACACCGTGTTTCCTTTTTTACTGACTTCCATTTGTCTCAGCGACTCTCCACATAGCTTCAAGTGAACATCTGTCACACCTGTGTACATTCAGCCTCCTTCTGGCGTGTGTCTGTGGGACTTAAGCTCCTCCCCTTGCTCGACGCCACGCCCGTCATGTCACACTCGTGTCTCATTTTGCCCCCGTCCTTGTGGAAATATAAGTCTACGACTGCCCTTTGTGTGTTTGTCAGTCCATCTATGTTACCCATCTGGAACGCTGTGTTAGTACCCGCGTGTAAGTTTAGTAGTTTATTTCTATTCTTTGCATGTGGTTCCTAGCTCCTGCTGTGGTTGTTAACTTCGATTTCTCAGGACTCTGAGTTGATTCTACTTCTGTTGTGAGTTTTGATTTCTGATTGTCTATTAAACTGCACATTGTGACGGCGCCTCGCCTGTGTCTGCAGGAGGCTCCTCCTCTCCAGAACAAGTTCAAATTCAATCAATCTTACCGTAATTATTTTCCATTTGACATAGTTTTAGTCATTCTCATTTCAAAACTGTGTTCTTATGGCTGGTTGCCATCGTCTGTTCAGGGCATCCTGTGTGTCAGTTGGCAGTGAAAAAAACGCTGTAAGGAAACCTTCCAGGATGAATAATAATGTCGGCCTTACAAAGGCGTAGGGGTTGGGCTTTGTCTGAGTTTCCAAGTTTGCGTGCTCTCCCTTTGTGTTGTGGGTTTTCTTGGGGCACTCAGGATTCCTGTCACAGCCCAAAAGCTCATTTGAGGTTAATTGATGAATCTGAATTGACTGTTTCTGTGTTTACACTGTGATAGACTGAAGACCCGAACCTCTCCAAATTGGAGATCAAGATACAAATGGGGACTTTCAATAAAGTTTTTTGTTTTTAGCATCACTTGTCTAAATTGTATGAAAGTGAATGTATTTCTTTTTTTTCATTTTGGGTTTTCCACTCTGGATCATATCATTTGTATGTTTTACCCTGGAGGTCCTTGTGTGTGTTATAGATGTTCTTGGTTTTTCTAATTACTATCTTTCTCCCTCATCCGTCTTTTCTGTCCCCCCCCCCATGAACAAATCTTAAAAGTTAAAATGTATGCATTTCAAGCTCAACAAGTGTTTCCTGCAGGGTATTGGTAGCGCACAGGCGTTGCTATCCATTCATGACTAAGAGCCCCTTACTCACCACATATGTATGTGCATGTGGTAGTGGTTGAACTCGTGTGTGTGTGTGTGTGTGTGTGTGTATTTTTGTGTGTGTGTGTGTGTGTGTGTGTATGTGTGTCTGTTACCGGCCTCATGTTTAAATATTATGCAGTCCTGTCTGCTGGCAGGAGGGACACGGTGACACCTGAGATTGTCGGTGGGTTTGGTCTGAGTTCACGCTGTTACAGTAAGCCATTTGGCATCCGAATTAGCACACACACGCACACACACACACACACACACACACACACACACACACACACACACACACACACACACACACACACACACACACACACACACACACACACACACACACACACACACACACACATGCTGAAAATCCTCCCAAATTAAACAATGCAACTGTATTACAACATGCCTTCCAGCAAACAGCTTTGTGCTCTGTTCAGGTCACCCCTGTCGGTTTTTATTTGTTCTCCGCGGCCAGTAACCGCACCGGCACGCCCATGTGCTAATCTGTCCAGGTGTTACGGTAAAACATTCCCACCGACCATTTACGTGAAAATAAAGTTAGTCACAATCAGGTTCAAAGGCTGCGCAGAGGGGGAGAGTGTGTGTGTGTATAAAGGGCTGAGGGGTGGATACTCAGCCCAGGACAATATTGCGGTTTTATGTGTGTGAGTGTGTGTGTGTGTGTCTCGGTTTGTCACAATGAGCTCGTCCGTGAACAAGAGTCAGGTCTTCACGGGCGTGTGCAAACACTCAGACACATGCATGCAGCCACGGCTTTTTGAACGCGTTCACTTGCGTGGACGCTTCCCCCATATGGTTTTTATCGATCCGCGTCCCTGTTATACCCCTTCTGCTGCCTCTCTTTCTCTCCGTCTCTGTCTGTGCGGGCTGATGTTGAAGGAATGATGGAATGCTGGAGGGTAAATCTCTGGTTTCCTGGAAGCTGGTCTGGCTTTATCAGAAGCGGCTGTGACAATACTTGTGCTGATGGGCCAACCAAACATCTTTCCTATAAGCACCGATCAGCCAACAAAAAGCCTTCCTGGAAGAAATAATCATCAAACCGGAGGCCCTTCCTGGAAGACCACTGCAGACTGCTTGTTGCAGGGCATATTCCTAACCCTTTAATATTTTTTCCACCTTGTATCCTTGACACGGCTGACATTGGCCAGAGTCCAAAGATGAAATAAATTAAGTACAAAAGCACTTATATTTCAGACTGCTGGAACATCATTATTCTCACTTGTAAAATATCCTCATGCACTCCTTGTAGAAAACCCATGCCGAAGAGGAATATTTATGTTTCGATAGTGTCAATGTTTTCATTGTCAAAACAAACTCCGTTGTGCTTGGCCGGGACGCTGTTGACAACCGTTGAGCTGGACACAGCAAGTCATAACCCGACAAAAATGAATCACGGTGGAAAGACTTTCTGTGAGTGTGTGAGATTCATGAGCCGAGCGAAGGACACGGGCAAGATATTCCAGCCCCGCTCACTAGGCAACTACGGGGGAACATAAAATGAGTCACAGCGAGCTGAGCTGGCTTATTTAGACAATGTGTTTGTGTGCAAAACTGGATCTTTCTGGTTGAATTTTGGGAAACGGGCTAACTCATTTCTGTTTGTCTCTCGACCGACGTCATTTTTGTCTGCCGGTGCCCACTCAGTTTTCCCTCCCATAAACAAATAGTGTCCTTCAGACACACACACACACACAAGCGTGCACACATTTTTCCTGCAAGTGTCATCGCAAAATAAGAAACCATGGAACCCAGTTTTTGGAATCACAGTAATTACCTGAATTGAGGTAAGCTCTAAAAACTGTTATTAAAAGTGATCCTCTTGTTCCCACAGAAGTTTCTTGGGTTGGCCCGCCTCCAGAGATGTGTCTGTCTGTGTGGTAATAAAGATCATGAGCTATGTATGTGTGTATTGTCAGCGACAAAGTTTCACAACACAACTCAGATCTTCAGAGGCGGGACTTACCGATGTTTAGTTACTGAACTAAACAAGGCTTTCTTTTAAGTATCTTGCACTTTACTTGACCGTTTGATCCATGACCTTCATAAAACTGTGTTTATTTTACTCACGTCTTGAAAATAGGTTGCTCAAGTTAGCGTTTCAAATGAGTGGGTGTGCGTTTGTGTCGTAATTGAGGTAATAGGCTACGTATGTGTGTATTGTTAGCAACGAAGTTTCACAACACAATTCGGCGGTTCACAGTCGGACTGGGGAAAAAAAATGCTTCGTTGACTAGATTCTAAGTGTCTGCAGAATCCATCTTTCTGCAGTATTTGTACAATATATGTGATTTCTACACCTTAACACAACCCTGATGTTCAGCGGGGGGGAACCACAAATCCTCGGTTATTGACTATAAGTGTCGTTACTCCACTCATTTTGATAGTTTAACAGCAATATCACATTTTCCATCCCTATTAAACAAGGTGGATTGGTATCTGAGAGGAATTTTCAAAATGGGTTTAACGACACTTTGGCGTGTGTTTCGGTGTGTTTTGTGACGTGACCTCAGAGTAACGGTGACGCCTCCTACGTAACAAGGACTGAAAGTGACAGAAAGTTAAGCATATGACATTTATTCAAGAGAAAAGTTTCACTTTAAAGCACAGAAACACATTTTAAAGTGCCTCTAAGTGTGTCCCAAGTACATTTCAGAGCGGATGGCTGCTGACTTTTTACTTGACTACAGAAGCTGAATCAGTACTTTTTTTTTTCTTTCTTCACCCCACAAGCATTTGTACCTGTGTTTATTTTTGCCACCTCCGCTCATGTTTTTATTTTAACCTGAACTCAGTGCTCCTTCAGCATCGTTTTGCTTACTATTTAATCTTTTCCTCTCCAAGACCTGTCTATGGTACAAACACAAACACACACTTCCACAGACACACACACACACACACACTCACACAGACACCTCATTCGCTCCTTCTCATACACACACTAACACCAGGCAAGCCGTAAAAACTCAACTCAATTAAAGTGCCTCTTTCCTGGAAGCCAGCCTCAGACACAGCACAAGGTATGCAGGGAATGGGAACCGTGTGTGTGTGTGTGTGTGTGAGCGTGCGTGTGCACGTGTGATGTAGAAATGAAGAAACAACAGCTCCTGCTTAAATTTACCAACAGCAATCAAGCCTGACCAACCACTTACACGCACACACGCCGTGCACACTGGAACCACAGACCGTCGTAAATCTCCTCCACGTGGACCCTTTCACCTATTTGACCTCACACACACACACACACACACCTACATACACACACACATACACTCCCAAGAGGGCACCATCCTCTCTCAGCCCCTCAGGCAGGATGTATAAAACCCAGATGCATTCCTTTCCAGTTAAGTCCAGCCCAAAGTGAGCTTTCTACACAGTAACTGCTGTGTCAAAGTGTGTGTATCAGTGTGTGTGCATGCGTGCGTGTTGACCCAAACACTGTGTTTCTGGGAATCCCTTTGTTTCTGTGTGGCGTGTACATCAGCACTGCCCCCCCCCCCCCCCCCACACACACACACACCCCCACCCTTTCCTACACATTCTCTGATGCCTATGGAATTTACCCACAATGCTCCGGTGCAGAAAATGAGAAGTGAGGATTGCAGTAGGTTCTGTGACGACTGCTCGCCGTCCTCACGCCCGCTTGCTCGTCGCAGCCGGGCAGCGGCTCCTTCAAAAGCCAGCCGACTGTATAAACACGGCTTTGTTTAATTAGGAAATCCTATTTGTAGGTAAATAATGACATTACAATGCCAGGAATCGCTGGAATAGAGACTGTTTTACAATACATGACGGTAAGTTAAGCGTTTATTGAGTCAATATTGACTCAAGTTGAGAGAGAGAGAGAGAGAGTGAGAGCGAGAGAGAGAGAGGAGTGATGGAGTCAAAGACACAGTGAAGTGACACACAGGGCAAATGCTTTGACTTTTGTAAAAATAGTGCTCTTTAATATAAATTATTGAAATATTTTAGAAATATAAATATGTGCAACGTTCCGTTCCATTTATTATCTTTTTTTTTTCTTCTTCTTTTTTTTTTTTTGTAATGCTTTGTCATTTCAGATACTACAGCTTGTATTTTTGCCAGACTAGTGGCCAGCCTTTTGCAGGAGAGTCTTTATAAAAGACAAATAATTCACATACACGTGGTCCACTGGTGCGGCACATGTAAAGACTTGGTGTTGATGTGAGGAGAAAAAGGAAGACCCAGATTTGAACAAAGGAAAAAAAAAACAAAAAAAACACAAAAGCAAAAAAACAGACAGTCGTTTGGTGGGCTTCGTCTCACGTGGCCACTCGAGCTCACTGACAACCTGCGAGGCGAAAAAGACCACCGCTCCAATATGGATCACAGGTAATCATGAGCTCCAACACAGAGAAGTTTTCGACCAAATCCAAGTCTCGTTTTTTTTTTTACAAAAGGCTTTTTTTTTCTTTTTTCTCCTTTCTGAGCATCACTGAAGGGACGTCTCGTGTTTCCCTCGACATTCAGAGACAAGAGAGGGAGAAAGCTTAGAAGTCTGCTCCCGATCCAGAGGTGACGGTGGAAGGTGGCGAGGCACGACAAAAAAACCTTTTTCTAACGTCACAGGCACTGAATTCGCCAACACATAACAGCTCGTTTCATCTTTTATCTCCTTCATGGATGGTGGCGTGAGAAAAGCGGGAGGGAGGGCTGAAAGACACACACTCAAACTCACACTCAAGCAAAAAGATGGGAGATGATGCTCTAAAAAGCAGAATTAAGACGAAGTTTGAACTTTCTTTTTCTTTTTTTTTGCACAGGCTGGTATATTTGCTGCAGCAGCATCCTGTTGAGCTCCATCATTTCCTCCAAGTCAATCAAATCAATGTTTTTGTTTAGCTGTATACCGGTATGTCTCCTCCCCTTTCTCGTCTCCCCTCAGCATCACCCCCCCCCCCCCACCCTCCTCCTCCTCCTCCTCCTCCCCTTCTCTTCAGTTTCCCTTTTCCTAATCCCATTTCCCGCTCTTCTTCCTACCTCCCTCCTCACACTGGGATCATCATCGTCCCCCCCCCCCCCCCCCCCAAGGAGCTTTACAGTGTCGCTGACATTTTTCCAGCCAGTCGGGATAAAAATAAGTTCTGCTGTTTTGTTTGGTCCCTCGCCAAGGCTTTTGTCTCAGTAACAAGCTTTTGTCTAGGCAACAGCAGTCTGTTTTCTGTCACAGTCGGAGCACACATGCGTCTCTCTCTGAAACGACGGAGGCGAAACAAGAAACAAACAAGGAGGAGGAGAAAACGCTCCGTAATGTACTTTCTGTCCCGCGCAGAGAAAAACCTTCATGTGGGCCTATACCTGCATGTGTGTGTGTGTGTGTGTGCAGCGAGCTAGCGTGCCTACCCCCCCCCCCCCACCCCCATGAGGCAACATTTGCGGGAAGCAGCAAATGGAAATGTGTGCACCACCACAACACACACACAAACAAACAGTGTGCATCCTCAGCATCGGGCCCCTCAATTGGACTTTGCATTCAGACCATAACTCCTCCTTCTCTCTCTCTCCCTCTCGGCCTTTTCAGCTCTTTTTTTCTCTGTCCCGGGTTTCCAAAGTGTCGTAAATGTCATGCTGACTGAGAAGGTTTCTCTCCTTAAGCACATTAAACCCCCCCGCCGAGCTCACCGGCCGGGGGGAGGGGGTCGTCGATCAACACCGGTGTGGGTTAATCTTCTACGAGGCACTGCTCTGCGTCGGGAGTCGGTCGCGGGACACCTTGACCTTTGACCTCTGGCTTCATCTGCCACTCGCCCTAGTGGTCAGTTTTTCCGCGGGGCAGGACGGACGGACGAGGTACTGGTTGGTCACCCATATACGACTCCAGGCGATTCTGATTCGAGAAGCTGACCACCCCCTGCGACTCGGCCCGCGTCAGGTCTCGGGTGGCACGGTTCCTCTCGCAACACACACACACACACACACACACCCGGGGCCCCCCCACACGCCGCTGAACCTTACGCTGGGAGCCCGTCAGTCATATCGGAGCGTCGTACTCCTCCAGGAAGTCTCTGAGCGTGTGCGGCAGCTGCTCGGTCCGCTCCGACCCGACCAGGCCGCGGCTGTTCAGCGTCCGCCTGCACATGTGCTGCAGGGACGAGAGCGACGTCAACAGGGGTCTCCGCAGCTCCAGGGGGATCTTCTCTCCGCTGGTGTGGATCAGATAAACGTTGCGCCCCTTCATTTTGGCCTCTCCCGGACCGCTCCCGCTCGCCCCCTCCCTGGTCCTGCCCGCGTCCGCGGGCCCTTTCCCCATGTAGTGGGCGATGAGTTTCAGCACGCAGTCGAACTGCGGGGGCTCCTGGGTGTTTTGGGGGTCCGGCTGCAGGAAGAAGCCCCCCCCCTCGCTGTGGATGCGCAGGTTCTTGGTCCCTCGCACCGTCTGGACCGACAGGGTGAAGAAGTAATGGTGGTCCGAGGAATCGCGGATCAAGAAAGTGCCCGGAGGTTCCGAGCGCAAGTGGGAGCTGGCCTCTCTGCCCCCAACGGCCCCCCAGTAGAAGCCACTCTCCTGGAGCTTGCGCAGCGCACGCATCACCTGAAACAAGACAGGAAACGGGACGTTACGGCGTGTTTACCTTTTCACCCCGCGCCGGGACAAAGCTCTTTCTGTGAACGCTCGGGCCGACTGACCTGCTGGTAGTGTTCATGCGAGCTGAAGGGCTTGTAGTGATGCGGGGTATAACTGGACCCCTGAACCCGGCCCTCTGGAGGAGGGGGCACGGCGCTCATGGCGACGGGGCTGCGTCCGCCAAAGGCTACCATGGCGCCATGGCCCCCCGCCTCTGCCTGCTGGTGGAGAGGCAGGGGGCCCAGGCCCGGTGCGCTGGGAGGGGCAGGCGGAGGGGGGTTGTCTGGGCCAAACGGAGACGGGAGAGGAGAAGGGGAACAGGGTGAGGGCGGCGGGGTCACACACCGGGTCCAGGGCCCCGGGGTAGAGGAGTCTGATGCATCCAGAGAGGGGCTGGTAAAGGGCACCTAAACACAGCTGCAAGAGGAACAAGGGACACGGATTAGGAATGACTATTTATAATATGTGGACTGATGAAATGGAAAAAAAAAAAAAAAAAAAAAAAGCAGCAGCAACACAAATGAATGACCACTTTGCCACCCTGGAGCGCTCAGTCCGCCCCCATAAAACGCAGTTATGGCGACTGTATAACACATGCATATGGCAAGACGAGGCGCGTTTTAAATATATATATATATAGTTTAACTGCATGTGTACCGAGGCTGCAGCTGCTGCACCGTGCAGCCAGACAGAAACTGGATCCTGATTGGTTTCAATTGTCTTCGATCGGGCGCACCGCAACACGGGATTTCTGAATCGGGGTCACTGTGAACGAGTCCGGCGCGCGTTCTCCTCCCGTTCCCCCTCTTTTTTTTCTTTTTTTCCGTTCACAAAATAACTCTTTATTCCCTCACCGGAGGCCCCGGTCTCCGGTTTCACGTGGAGAGAGAGAGGGGTGGTGGGGGGGGGGGGGGGCAGAAGAAAATAAAGGTGTCCCGTCCGTATGTGGCTCGGCTCTGCTCCTGAACGGGAATTAAAGTCGGGCTTTTACCGGACAGCGCGGGGACGAGGGCTGGGGGGAGAGGAGGAGGCGCCATAACAGTCCACAACCGCTACTATTCCTAGAAGTGCTGCCCGAGAACACCGCGGAGCCAGTCCGCCCGGCAGCCTGGAACACCCCGCCGTGCACCCGGTGTCCACCGGCGCACCGTGCGCCCGCAGCAGCAGCAGCAGCAGCAGCAGCAGCCGCCGCTTTTTTTTCCCTCCCCCGGGCTGAACTTACCTTGCGGATATGCTCAGCCCCGCACCGCAGGCGCTCGTCGCCAAGGGAAAATATATGCAAACTACCCGAAAGTAGTGCTAGATGGATGATTAACTCAGGCATTAAAATCCAAAAACCGAAATAGAGATATCCAAAAAACGTGTGTTTGGGAGGAGGAGGAGGAGGAGAGGGGGGTTCCTTCCCGGAGCGGAGGAATGCTGGCGGCGAGATCCCGTCCGTCAATGAGCGGAGGAAGGTTACTGGAGGTTGTGAGTAAAAAAGCCCGTCGTGTTCGTGTAAAGCTCCGCCCCCCCTCCGTTCACTTCGCCTTCCAGTAAACACACGCGCGCACGCGCGCGGCGCATCGCACGCGCCCGGCTCCGAAAAAGAACCGAGACGCGGGTCGTGCGCGCGCTCGCGCGTTGGCAGATTGCCAATAATTTCCAGCGTGACCTTTTTCCGGGATGTTTCCTGGTACTGCTGGGTTCCCTTCTCGACAAGGTGAAGAAGTTAAGAGCTGCACATCTGGCACGACGAGGGGAGAAAATCTCATTCTGTGACCGATTCATATTTATGACACAGCATTTAGAGGCAAATTCTGTCCTTTTTCTTGCTCTTCTGTGGTCTACTTTTCATACTTTCCCCCCTTTATAATGCCCTTTGTAAGCCTATCATCCAGCTTTATTGATAAGTTATTAAATAAATTGTGATGGTTAAATGAAAATGTATTAGATTATTATCAAACCATAATACTCCATCGACTAGTTTCAAAAAAAGCTACAAAAAAGTTGGAGTTAGATGAAAAAGGAAGCTCTTTTGGAGTGCAATGCAGTTTTCTGAGTAATATATAGGTATTGCATTTATGGGATGTTAACATGTTCTTTAACTGATTCAAACTTATGGAAAATGAATCTACACAGAGGAGAGAAGATTTTCAGATTCTTCTTGACTTTTTACAGGAAAGTTATCACAGTGAACTGGGTCAAAACAGATGCATCAGATTTTATAATACATTAGTTGTTTAATAAGTTTTTATTTGCTTTTTATTTAAATCGATAAATAACAGAAACACATTTTAGATGCTGTGAAAATTCGAAATTTCTGCAAAATGTGTTCCAGTTCAGATGTTATTTCATCCATAGTGCAAAAACTACAGTAATACATTTAATTTGCATATGCATTGTTTTAGATAAGATCTCTACTTTTAGTATTTTACCTGCGTGCGAGTGTAATGTTGCTCATTTCCTTTTTGGCTTCTTCAGCTAGTTAGTCCACATCCCTGCCAAAGTCCGTACCTTAAAACTGTTTAAGTATTTTGGCATCACAAGCCCGGCCCTTTCGATCGAGTCTCCACTCCCTTCCTCCGTATGACAGATTATGATTAACATCTAACTTGCAGTACTACAAGCCAGCTAATGTTTAAAGATAAGGTCCCTCGGGCCATCAGGTTGTGTCAGGAAGCCTCTGAGTTACTGTAAGTGCTCTTGAGCAACAAACAGCCCTGTCGCTCTGCTGCTGAGCCTGACCTGAATTGCTCTTTTCCATTCAAAAGTCCGGCAACAAAAGCACAGCTACGTATGTGCACATTCGTAAACCAGGCCTGACCGAGGGAGTCTGTTATGATGAATTAATGCAAGAAAGTGCAGCAAGTAACTAAAAACATGTTATACCAGCTCTACAATTATCATGTAACAAGTATCTACATAAGCTTATTATCATTCTTTGAACTTTACTACATGCCTGTTGTAATTATAATCATTGACCAGCACAGTATACTATGTATCAACATATACACACCATTTACAGGAATGCCATCTGATCCTGGTTCAGCCTGCAGAGCCTCTACATGATCTACAAGATTGCTGGTATTCCTCCTTTTAAAACAGAGCCTATACATGGAAGCTGGTGAACAAAGATGGAACAGAGTATCAGTGCATAGTGTTATTATAATCACACCCACTTATAACTGATTAATGTGCATCTCATACCGCCAACCGTGTTGATAATCATCCTCAAGGTGTGGCTACAATGGATAAGAATCTCGTTCTAATCAAAGTCACTTTCTGGCGCAAGCACACACTTATGTGCTGCATGACCTAATATCTGTTATCTGGTTGACAGCTGGAGTCACACCTCACAAATTCAACATTAAGTGCAAAACCAAAACAAACATGACCAGTAATCTGGTAGCCAAAGTTCAAGAATGATACTGTATGTGAATGCCACTGTGACACATCTATAAAAAACTATATAGAATGTTTACATTCCAATTTACATTTCTTTGAGATGCATGTGCATATAACATGATTATTTCATGGTGAGGCATTGGTTTGTGAGAAGCTTGTATGGTAAATTGAGTTTACATAACATATCAACTATATCAGTGCCATTCGATAATTATTTGGAGAGGAAATATGTTTTTCACTTCTTTATATATTTTTTTAGTTTGTGGTAATGACTCTAATGATTTCAACAACATGAGCCAAACAAAAACAATAAACAGGTTGACAAAATGATTATTCTATTGTCAAGTCATGAGTGAAACAAGCAAACACACTTTAGGTTGCATTTTGGTGAATCAAATTTTACTTACCCCGCCAGCTGGGATTGGCGTCAACCCTCGTATATTTTTTAAACCACTATGTCCAATCTAGGGTTGCAGGAGGCTGGAGTTGATCACAGCTGGCTATGGGTGAAGGCAAGTCACCAGCCCATGACTCATAGTGGCACCTACAGACAATTTGGAGTCACCACTGAACTTCAAACACATGTGCTGGAACTGTTTACGAAAACTTAAGAATCCGGACAATACCCAATGCACACACAGGATAAAACAAAAAAACAAGAAAACAAAAAACAAAACAGGAATGTTCTCGCTTTGAGCCAGGACTGCTTACCACGACAACATCCCTAAACTGGACAAAGAGAAATACAATAAGGAAGACTTTTTTTAGGAGCAGACAGAACTTTTAAAGCAGTTTGCATATTTGGTCAGTAGGGGGCATTTTACATATTTAACTGAATTAAAAGAAAAATCATAACAAGTAAAATACAGTCAACAAACGTCGATACTAATACTATTTGTTGTTTGTTAGTAATAATTACCTCCTGACATCTTGCAGTCCTTGCTGTCCCCGTCTGACTCACCTCACTGCACAAAGTACATTGTGTCCCTGAATGGACGCTTTCTGTCAATAAAGTTTTTTTCAAACGCGCAGCGCTGCAGCAATGGCGGCTCCCATGTCCTGGAGGAGGCTGGTGCACTCCATGTACTCACCGGCCATCGCCGGGGTTTTCACCCGCATATCAGACCGGCTGTTCCGTGCACGGGAGAGGACCGGAGGGTAAGAGCTGTGGATGCCCGGTTCAGACGCTGACATCGGGATTAAGACCTCCGTCTCTGGAGCTTCTGTCTGCTCCGCCTGTACTATGCTAACCCTGCTTCCATAATCGGACAGGCGTGTTTTGATGCCGATTATTTAAACATCGGCCCGAAATCTTTAACCGAAACACCAAAGTGTAGCCTGTCAGGTTTAAGTTTACTAATTCACAGTCTCGGTTCAGGCAGTCCACCCTTAGATTGAGTAAACTTTGGCTCGGTGCTGCTTCCAACGTCAACAACTCAACTTCAGCTAACCTTGAAGGAAAGTTTCCCAGAGTGGAAGACTGACTGTCCATCAAGCTCTCTGTCTCTGCTGTGACGCTGTTTATCACTTTACTGGGGCGGAAACTCGACACCCATCAGACGCACTTTTCTTGCAAATCAGCAACCGGAGCAATGCAACTGAGCACATTTACATGAGTACTGTTTTGAGTTGTTTGTATTGTGCGTCTTCATATTTTACTTCCGGTCTTAGTCACGTGGACTTTGGTAATATTCTTTTGACACAATTATTTATTTTGCTGCTTTTGTTGCATTTAAGCCCGAGCATGGACACACATCTATAGTTGAATAAGTGGCTGAAAAGGCAGTTTTATCTAGATATATCCTAAACGATGTAATTATGTTCAATTGGGGGAAAAAATACATTTTAAATGTACTACATTTCAAGTCTATTTTCTTTTGTTCTTTGCGTTATTTCATTAAAATAAGATACACAGCATCCAAAATATAGGAATATTTCATTAAATCATATGCATTGTTTTTTTTTTCTGGGATCCATTATCTTTGTATGTTATGAGCCGAGAACAGCAAACATTTGATTTCATTTTTGTGATACTCGGGGTGGAAGAGACAATATTCACATACATTTACTTATACTGGTGAGTTTTCATGTTCCACTGTACGTAGCATCACTTTCATGCTGACGTTCTTCGCGGCTGATCCTCTGCCAAGCTGTCTCTATGTAGAATGTGCATCATTACATCACTGTCGTCCTCATCAGGGCCAGACAATGGACCTCTTCACTGCCACATTTGTGATTTGTCATAACAGGAAAATGTGATAATAAAAGAACTGGTTTCAGTGACCTGTCTTGTGTGAACCTTGGCAATTAATGTTAATACATTCTCTGTGAAACTGATCCCCAAAAAACAAACAAACTGTCACCTATGAATTTCCTGGTATATCCAGGCATCAACTTCCTGTTTGATATGTCGCTGATGGAAAGAAATGATTAATTGCTATAGTTTGAAATGTCTCTATTTGCTTTAGTTTAATGTTTTAAAGAAGTACATTTAGGGGAATCAGAATAAAAACTGTACAATGAATCTTCTTTCTGTTTAAAAAAAAAGAAAAGAAAAAAAAGTGGATTTCCAATGACAGTGAAATGTCCAAAAACCATGTCTTCCATTTGCAGCTCCTACATACTTTGGCTTTGAATTTTGTGGGGTTCACTTTGAGGTTCATTTGGCAAAGCTGATGATCTCCTCGGACCAATAGGGACGCTATGCTGCTTTGCAAACTCTCACTGTTCAATAATTTCTCAGCTCAGTCGGAGTTGTCGAGTTATGTCTGCTCGTCACACGAAAACAATAAGATTCCCAGTGAACAGATTAAAAACAATAATCACTGCTATTAGTTAGCGTTTCCTTCGTATTGATTCACCTTGGGGCTGGTTTTTGCTTGTGGGATGTTGGACGTCCCCACCCTGAAATAAAAGTCCACTTTTTCTTGGCTCAGTTTGTCAATCCTCTGAATTGACATGCAAATTGTGAATTGACTTACTCAGCATGTCTTCATCACTTTTTTTTTTTTTTTTTTTTTTTTTATTAAAGCAGTTTCAAAGCACTTTAAGCCATTAGGTTGAGTGCACACTGTGATTTTTGGGCCGTCCCACGTGAAACATGAGCAAATGGTCCGTACTTTTCATTAACGTCTTAAAAGCGGTGCGCTCATGTCGCAGTTCGTGAGAGCTTCACAGACGGCTGTCGTCACAGTCTCGCAAAAACCAAAGATAGCCTGTGTTGATCTTCCCGCTGTGTCGGAAATTGAAGAACAGCCGCCTCGCTGCGTCTCGCAGCTGCTTACCAACCGGCAGAAAAACAGCAGAGAACAACTCGACCATCAGTGCAATGCTTGAGCATCTCCCAAACCCGTTTGATAGTTCCCCTGAAGATGAAAGTAAAGACACATTCTCAGTTGTCTTTTGTGCATAAAAGAATGTCGCTATTCAGTCCACCTCCTTTCTTCATCTTCTGATGCCATACCAGCATGACCATGCTATTCTTGTACGTGTCGTGCAGTCAAATTATAAATCAAACTGTAGCATCTGGTAAATAAAGTCATTTACGTCATGGTCCCTAATGGTAGAAACAATGAAATGATTGTGGCCCTACTTATTGTGATCAGACTTTCCCAATCCATGGAAGACGACGGAGCTGCCCGGTAAAGTCCTTCATCAAGAACGTTGAAATGAGTCCAATGTTGTTTCAAAAGTTCTCTTCGGAGTCAATATCAATGACAACTGGGAGAAAAGTCCCAGAGTCGTCATTTTCAGGTGACGCGTTTCTTAATTCAGATCATGGTGTTGAATTTCTTGTTTTCTGATTAAAAGTACAGATTTTTTTTTATGCCTCTGAGCACTTCCTCAACTGTATGTGGAAGCTTCTGTTAATAGTCATTTTCTCTTCATGTTGCCATGAATCATAAGAAAGCTATTGAAATGAAAGAATAATCTTGATTTTTTTTTTGTCTTTTTGATGAGGAGGAACTACTGGAATAGAAGAGCTGCAGTTAACTGGAAACCCTTTGTCTGAACACTTTCATCCACTCTTGGCCTTTTTAGTCAAGATATTTCCGGCTGTGGTGTTTTTTTTTTTTCTTCCTTTTATCTCAGGGTGCAGACAGTTGTTTTACTCACGTACGTGTTTGTACATGACACCGTGTTAAAGATATCACAATATTTTTTTTAAATTTCTCCTGGAAGAACTGGCCTGACCTGATGGTCCCAATCTCCTGGAAGAGGACGCCAAACCTAGCGTCAACCAGCAACGCTGTCGGACCACTCGGAGGCTATTGTGACTGAACTGGCACCGATCCCACCGGCTCGGGTTCAGAAATGTTGACGGCAGCGTTGAAACGGAGCCCCTGATGATTGTAAATTAATTAGAAGTAATTGCCGGGCGTCACATTCAGTTTATCTCTACTTTTGCAAACTTTTGTCATTTACGCGATAATTGATGTTGATATTAAAGCTGCTTTAGAGTGAGATTAGTTTGTTCAATTGAATACAATTTAGAAAAAAAAAAGCCTGTCACCCTGTTTGCTTTGTGAATCATCGTCAGAGCCATTCATAGAAATAATTGCAATTATTTTAGTACAGCAGCATTCAGTTCAGCGCCTTTCATCTCTCAGACAAAGGAATGTTGTTTTTTTTGGGTCGTCGTGTGCTTGAAATATCGATGAGTCACATAGACGTAAATGTCTTCTTTTATTCGTTGTATTTATAAGGTTGAGCCTCACACAGCAAACATAGCTACGCCGTTATAGTAGTCGTGTAATAAGTCATTATTCAAGTGAGAGTTTGTTTCAGCTGATCCCTTCTGCACCCGGTTAAAAACCCACGCTGGAAGATACATGGCCTGTGGCGGCAGAGTTGTATAGTTCATGTACGACCAGTGAAAAAACCAAAGAAGGCGATATATTATAAATGTACTTGCTGAAACCACAACGTGCAGTTTTAATGAACAACCACGCCATCATATAGGATGTATACCAACCAATTCATAAAAGAAGCATATTTGGGCCTAAATCAACCCCGTTAATTAAATGTTTTATTAATAATTTTTTTATTAATAATTTTTTTCAAACGTCAGAATGGAAATGAATAGGTGCTTGTTTATGTTCTACGTTTAAATACAGTTTTTCAGTCTGTTTTTGTCTCCATCCATGTGTCCACTCTCCCCGTGCTACATTGTCGGTTAAGATAAACAGTATCTTCCCTTTTATGAGCACTTGCCTGTCTGTTGAATCTCAGAATTACTTTACAGGACCTGATAACGGGATATCTTTATTTACAGACAGTTAAAAGTTACAAAATTCAGCCCAAAGACATAACTTGTAACGGCAATTGCTGATAAATTACAGTTTTCAGTAACTCTGGCCGGTTGGTTATCTATGATGACACAATTCAGTCCTGAAATGAACAGCCATCACATTTCTTCAGAAGTGTTCGGCCTTATCTTTTCATGACTGACGGAGAACCGTGACGACTTGGGGGGGGGGGTCAGTTGAACTGCGTTCTGCAAGCTCATCCACCGGACTGGACGTGTTCATCTGATAACTTTCGTCAATTGGACTCTGATAACAGATAAGCGGTGATTCCGTGGAGCCTTTTTATGGCCACTGGGACTAAAGTTGTGCGTTTATGGTAAGACTTGGCTCACAAACGGGGAAGTCCTCACTTGTTTTCTTCTCGTTGATGGTTGTCTCCGTGCATCAGATCTGAAGCACGAGACGAGTCCTGTGTTTTTCGGCCCCATTTGCTGTGGTTGCTTTCTGGGTTGTCATCAGTTTATAGCTTCATTTAATTTCTTTTTAAGTTGTTCGGCCGTTTTTCCTTCCTTCTGACGTGCCACAGGAAGATGTCTGTGTTTTAACGTGGAACGCTCTTCCCGTCTCACCCACAGCTCCTCCGTGCTGCTGTTGGCGCCCCTGCTGGCCGAAACCGACCCGGCCCCCCGTCGTGTCTCCAGGCCCACGGGGTCCGCCGGGGCCCAGGGCGCAGACGGCCTCTGCACCAACTTCCGATGGATGGCCGATCACGTCCCGGCCTTCAGAGTGCCGGGGACCCACGTCCACATTCTGACCTCACCGGACCAGTTCTACCAGACCATGAAGGTCCGTGACACTGTTGTTTTAGGGAGTTTATTTCTTAGGATGAACCTCCTTTAGCTGTATTTTCTTATTTTCAAGCATTTCCCCGTATTAATCAATCAAATATATGACATCGTAGTGTGAAATCTTATTAATGTGATGACTTGAACCCCCCCCAAAAATATCAGACTTTACAAACACAAGGTGTCCAAAAACACCGTTTACAACCCAGGAAAGCACATTAAAGAAAAAGCAGCACAAGTTTTCCGGCTGGGCTCCAGCTCATGTGGCCTCAAGATTTATATAGCCGGTGTTGCATACTCTTGTTAAAAATAATCGTGGAATGGTGCAAGTCAGTCATGTGAAGAGGAGGTAAAGTGGGGACAAATGTGTCTTTTTTAAAAACAACAAATACAGAAGGTTCAGAAAATAGAGAGGAAATGCATGGAGCGGTTCTGCCAAAGGAATGAAAATTGTTCAACAAAACAAAGCTTCACTTTGCATTAAGAAAAGAGAGAAGTAAAATCAAAGTGACTCAACAATAGATCGAAAAAGAAAACCAACCGATTCCTTAGTGATTTTAGTAGAAAACATGCATGAGTGCAAAATGTAAAAGGTATTTTAAACTTAAGTTATCCAAAGAATGTTTTTCACAGAAGCCAAAACATTAAAACGGCATTAAAGTCTGCCTCCTTGATCTTGTGATATTGATATCCAGTCTATAGTCTCCTTGAATGTCACAGGTCGTCCTCGTCAATCAACAGTTACATACAACGTGACATTAAGAAGAGAGAGACACACACACACACCCACACACACACACACACCTGCATGCGGCATGCAATGAATGAATTCTGCAACTCTCACTTAAATACCCTTCAACTTTCAATAATATTTAATGAGCAGTCATCTCGGTATCGCCGTGTGTTTCTGATGGCGCTGAATAAAACGGATAAAGGCACGAAAAATATTCATAAAGTTGGAACGTTTGTCTCGACAGACGATAAAGTTCTACTATTTTGGTATTTTATAGCCGACAAATTAGAAGAGAATGTGAAAAATGGTTGTGAAAGTCGCCAGCTCAGTCGCTTCTGCGTGTGCACACCCCTGTCGTTTGTTCTGTTGTGGGTTGGAGCGGTTCCTGCATGTAGGTTATGAACGAATATAAACAAAGTTTGTTTCCAACATGGTGGGAATAACAAAGCAGGAAAAAAAAATGAATTAAAAAAACAAGAAGAAAAAAAAGGAAGAGGTGGAGTTGTGACATAAGCATTTCAGTTGTTTTTTTGTTTTTTATTTCAGACCCGACAGGGAGGGAAAAAATTGCGGTTTTGCTCTGTGAAAACTTTGTGTGAACAGGATGCTTATCAGATTAAAAAGAAATACTGCTGCAGCCACCTAAAGCCGCGGCTCAGGATGTGAATTCGAGGTTTGCATGTATATTATGCGACGCCATCGGCGGCACAAAGCTGACATGAGCAGGTGGAACTTAATTGAAGATTATCGCTGCGGCTGTAAAGACGAGCGGCGTTTCAGCGATGAGTCAGCAAATCCAGTGACAGTACCTGACGAGTATTTTCTTAGAAAACTCTGTGTACTCTGCGACACGTGAGTTTCGGGCGGCACGCGGCAGCAGACGATCTTATTGAAACAGGCAGCTTATCCCGGTTTACATGGATGTTTCACTGCAGCATCCAGAGGTCCTTGTTCAGGCGCCATTTAACACTTTTAGCAGTTTGAGTTAAAACGGTCAACTTCGCACACATTTACACACCTGCAGTTGGAATCCTTTTGTATTTCCTCTGACAAAGAACCAGGAATCTGCTGCATTTCATAAGGGATGCTGCTGCTGCAATGAGCTTCTCTCAAACAGACAAAAAAAACCCCACTTGAAACTGTGAACTACCTGCTCTTAGTTTATATTTTATAACCTTTGTTAAACCTGCTGATTTGATTGCATGGTGGTCAGAAACACTGATCTAACTGAGGGGTAATAAAACTAAAATAAAAGAATGTTGTATTGTTCAGGCAGTTACAAGAAATGGGAGGAACGGGCGTGGGTCACGGTTTAATTTTCACTTCTCGTAACGCCGCGAGACAACAAGGCTTCACCTGAATGCTTTTTGTTTTTCAGTTCCAGCCGGCTGAGACTCTGTTGTTCAGGCTCTTATTCAAGTTACTACCAGGCTACGTTGTGTGTTTGTGAATGTGTTTGGATCCTCTCAATACATTTGTAGGTGCGGCAGCAACGTGAGAAGTAGTTAACGTGACAGTTTTGGGTTTTTTTTGTATTGGTAATCAATAATCTACAATTGGTCTATTTTTATGTTTGATGCTTTTTCTGACTCAACTCTGATTTGAGCCATTGTCCCCCACTTCACACAGTCGGTCAAGACTTAACCGGATGAAATACTTATGTGTGTTTTAGTTCCCTATTTCTAATCACTTTTATTAAATTGGTTTCCGGGTTCTCGTGTTTACTGGTGTGTGTTATGTAATTGCCCTTTTAATTGTATTGCTCTGCGTGTGTTGTCGGTTTGAATGTGTTTGTTTGCCAAGTTTTTTCTTTTGGATGCTTTTGTTAGTCAACATGAGTGACTGGTGAAGCTGCCAAAACAGAAAGTTAATATTCATGGTTATTTAACAGGTGGCAAAAACAATTTAATTTTTTTGTAATATTATTAATAAGGAAGATGCATAAAGAGGGCCGGGTTGCCAGCTATAGATGTCGCTTCTTTAAAATGATCCCTGAGAACATTATTTGTTAGTTTTTTTCAATAGCTCTTACTTATTTAATTTATTTCAACAAAGCTTTTACTTGAAAAAGTAAAGACGAAAGGCATGAAAAGGAGAATAAATACTGGATTTCGTGCACCTCAAGTCTGAATGGTGCTCCATAAATCAACTTGCATCGTCTCTAATCGACATGGGACGACGAGGTTTCAAGACGTTTTAACGACACGACAACACCACTTTGATAAGGAATCCATGTCATTATCAGATTCAACTTCTTGATTTCTACGAGTTCTAGCATTAAAACCTTTTGAAAGCCTTTTTTAAAAGCCCCGATCACAACAAGAACGCTCACGGACGTTCCTTTGTCTGGTGGCCGACCGGAGGATTCAGCGGGAACTCGATGAAGGGAAATGAGCTGCTGTTTAACCGCATTCCCATTCAAGAGTACAGCATTGGTAGTTTGTCACATTTGAAAATCAGCTGCTGCCGAGTCGGAACTACTGGAAAAGCGCCATTAGAACATCAGTTTTTGTTCCTTGTTCATGTGACTCATGTCTCAAAGAGTGACTTCTATGAATCTCTTATCTTGTCATAGTTAGGAATCTGCTTCCATCTGTGCCAAACACCCACCTACATTTTTCTACACAGCATTCCTTCTTGTGAATCTTTTTTTAGTTTGTTTGTTTGTTTGTTTTTTCCTCCTTTCTTCTCAGGCACGCATCAAGACGGCACAGAGGCGAGTGGTGATGGCCTCGCTGTATCTGGGAACGGGTCAGCTGGAGCAGGAGCTGGTGAGAAAAGTCATGTTTGTGTGTGGCTCGGTTGCAGATTCTCTCTCTCTCTCTCTGTCTCTCTCTCTCTCTCTCTCTCTCTCTCTCTCTCTCTCTCGCAGCTCTGGAGCAGGTGAGAACAATGGCGTCCCGGCGATGGGGCGCGTGCCAAACAACTGGTCAGAGATGCCAGAAACTATGAGTCAGAGTTCTCCTCCGAGACGGCCGCAGTGTGGTCTGGGCAAAAAAAAAAAAAAAAAAAAGTGCAAATGCACCAGCAGGGCCAGCTCCGAGGAGTGACCCCGACATGCCGGGGTTTACGGTTAGAGAGAGGCCAGTGCTGGCGTGTGTTCTTTCGTGCTTGGAAAGCCTTGCATAACAACGTTAACCCAAAGCAAACCACAGTCTGCACTGATGCTCTTTTACTCAAATGGGTACAAACAACAGCAGGAGAAGAAGAAGAAGAAGAAGCGTCGAGGAAACGAAGACCAAGCAGCATTAATCAGTCCGTCACCTGGACGCGTCGACTTGTCCGCCAGGTTTCTCAATACGGTCGCATCGATATGAGAGGGATTAAATGAGGACAGCCGACTGTTTTCATTGTTGCCTAATCCGTCAAATATTGTCCGACTTCTATTTGCTTTCGAAAATGACAGTAAACGGTCGCAAGTCTCGTGTTGCCCAATCGGATGTTCCCTGAACTCGAGGTGAATTCCCCAAACGGCTTGTTTTGTCTGAGCAGCGGGCCAAAACTTGGCGCCATTTGGGTTTCCCGGGAGAGGAAACAAGAGAAAGCTGCAAATGTTTCCATCGAAGGAGCTTCAAGGAATTAAAAAACAAAAAAAAAACAAAAGTGTGTTGCAATATTATCTGAGTGACTCATTTTGGCTTTTAGACCAAAGGAAATAAAATGCTGAATTTGGATTCAACACAACCTAATATTTTTTTTATTTTTTTTATTTTTTTTCCTTTAACAGCCAAAAACCCTCCAAAGATATTCGATTACATTAATAAAGTTGACAAAGGGAATCCTCTCTTTCTCACATTGTTGTTGTTTGTTCATTAGCGATGAATGCTGCTTATTTTTGAGAAGAGATGTTTGTGGGAAAAACCCTTTAGGACATGATTAAAGTTATAAACATAATCATGCTGAGATGTCAAAACATAGAGGTTTTATTTAAATTCTGTACAGATCCAAAGTACTAGATCGAACTTGTTTCCTCTGAAATGCACTCAAGTACAAAATGAAAAACGCTCGATACACATTTTAAGCCATTTTTAGGGCTTCTTAAATCATATTTTAGTGGATACACACTTCATAAGTGACAGACAGGTCATGATTCACCTTCTCAGAATAGGTTTTAGTCAGAGATTAAAATATCTCATAAGTATTAACCCATTTACACCCATTTAAAACCTTAAGCCAGCTCTGAATCGTCGTCATTGACGTTAAAACGAGGACGTTTGTAAAATCCGATTAAATACTGCACCGAAAGGCTGTTTTAACTAGTGTTGTATCACATCAGCCTACAATTCTATCACAAAGTTTCTGAAGTTCTGCACAAATAGTTTTTGTTGTTGTTGTTGTGTTAAGGTGGACTGTATGGAGGAAGCTCTCCAGCGCTCACAGGAAAGCAGCTGCTCCCCTGACCTGAAGGTCTCCGTGCTGCTGGACTACACCCGCGGATCGAGAGGTGGGCGACGTCTCCTTTGCCGGGGCGAGCCGCTCCTCGACCTCACTTGACCGTGTTTGTGTTTTTTTTGTTTTTTGTCTTTGTCGGTGCAGGGCAGGTGAACTCCAGGACCATGCTGCTGCCCCTGCTGCGGCGCTACGCGTCTCAGATGCGGGTGTCTCTGTACCACACGCCCGACCTGAGGGGCCTCCTGCGGCTGCTGGTGCCGCAGCGCTTCAACGAGACCATCGGCGTGCAGCACATCAAGGTCTACCTGTTCGACGACAGCGTCATCATCAGCGGGTACGTCGACGCCCAGGCGGCTTCGCTTGGGTTCAAGCTGAAGTCCAACGAGACTCCCCTCCTCCTCCCCCCCTCCTCCCCTCCTCCCCTCCTCCCCTCCTCCCCTCCTCCCCTCGGTTTGCGTAATGCTTTCCAAAGCAAAGTGTTTGCTGGGAAATGTTGCACATTTTGCATACGGCACACGGGGATAAGTAGTGATGAGTGGCTGCGCCGCGGAGCCAGCAGGCACCGAGCCGCTGTGGTTTCCACTCCATTTCACTCCGGCACACACAATGTCACAACGACCTTAATCGATGGCTTGTGGAAAGAGTGAACAAAGAGAGAGAGAGAGAGAGAAAAAAAAACCCACGTGAAGCAAACAATAGGGACTAGTAAACACATCTGCGGTCCGGGATAGAAATCCCCAGGTTTCCCCTCTGATGTTTCCAGTCCAAAGAGAGAAAAAAGAGGCTTCAAGAGCTGCAATTTAATCCTTTTGAGCTCCTTTGTTTGTGTTTGCTGAGGTGGGAAATAACAAAGTGCTTCGTCCATTTGTCTTCCACACCACTTTCTTTAATTTAATGTTTCGAGGGGCTGGAGCGCGTCCAGGCTGACTGAGTGAAGGTCGGGCACAGACTGGACGGGTCAGCAGGGTCACAGGAATGTCATCCTCACTGGTGAAGACTTGGAGTGATGACACCTGTTTGTTTGGTGACGCACTTAAATCTTTATCCACATGCATGAATTTGATGTTTTTAAGCTGGGAATGAACTCGGTGGTGGTTTTTTGTTGTTGTTGTTGTTAAACAACTTGGTCAAAGGGTTGAAATCCTCCCTACTCTCGTCTTCTGACTCCATTATGTCATCTCGGTGCATTTTTTTATTATTATTTTTTTCTTTTTCACAAAGCTCTTCCAGCTTCGAAAGGCCTCGCCGTTAGCCACCGCTGCTCGGAAATGTTCTCTACACACATTTTGACCTTGGCAAGGAAAAACACGCAGAAATCAGGCGACGCTCCAAAGCCAACGTTCCTGAAACCAGAAGACATCCCAACACGCTCCGGTCTCATTTTATTTCCCCACGTTGGCAGCAGCAACCCATTGCACAAGCTCGCAGGTTACCGGGCCGATGGAGCCGCTTTATTATTAATCTGCCGACAGTTTGTTGGGATGTTAAAACACAAAGCCGGTGTGCAACTCCAGTCGTGTTAATTTCCCCTTTTAGAATGGATTTTTTGGGGCTGTTTGAATGTCAAAATGCAATCTTGATGTATGTAAAACAATTTTTTTTAAACGAGTAAAAGTCCTTCACGCATTCATATTCTCCAGATTAGATTACTTCAAGTCCCTCTTCCTTCGATTAATTTTAATATACAAACAGTATAGTCCACCTAAACAGGCCATTTGTAACTCAATCGCCTCCAAATGTGAGTAAAACAATATATTTTAACATCATTAGTTTTGCCAGTGAAAGTTGGGCGACCAATGAATTTGGCTGAGAATGTATGTTGTGTTTTTCGCTTGCGTGTATTTTATTTTATTTATTTATTTATTTATTGGTTTGTATGTATATATGTGTGTATTTTACCAACTTTTTTGCAAAAACTACACATTCGATTACATTTTGGGACGTTAACGGCGAAACGTTTCAGAATAAAATTAATAAAATAAAAGAACGCTTCTGCAAACTAATGCAAGGCGAAGGTGCGCGCTCTACCGAGTGTAGTTCTAGTTTTTTTTAACACTTCCATAACAAGACTTTAGAATCATGTCCTTACGACTGCTCGCACGTACAGCACTAAATTCAGCTATTTTACCCAAAATGGCTAAACTAAAAAACTTTAAAAAAAATTTAATTAAGTCTTTTTCGTTAAATTAGCTGAGGTGACTCCCAGAAGCCTTTGCGGCGGAGGTTTCTGTCACAGTGTTCCCTCCGGTAGAGAGGAAGAACAGGAATCTCCCGAGACATAAATAATTAGTTGTCACTACGTTGCTGTGTCATCGTGACTCACCGTGCGACTTTCGCTTTTGCCTGAAATGTGAACAGGCTTTTGTCTTCTTTTGCGTATCTTACGAGTCAGAATGATTTTGCAGATGTGGCCGTCGACGAATGAGACGTCATCTGTTGCTCGGCGCGCTGCCACACCGAGAGGTACCTGTTGGCACGGTGTGGCTTCACCACTTTTCACGTGTTCACCTCACCTGGCAAGAAATCAATGTCTTACCTGGCTCACCTGTTTCGTCGTGTTTTTCTGGAACACGACATGTGATACCAAACACACATGTACTATGTGAACAGCATCGTTAAAGTTGGGCGCCGGGGTTGTATGGAGAAAAAAAAAAACTTCTTTCTTTTTAAAACAGACGGCAACTAAACATCCGTCTCCATGTAAAACTGATTTGTTTTCTCCGGATCGTCTCCTGATAAAGCTGTTTATGAGACGAAATACAACAAATGAAGTAATAATATAAGTATTCACCACTGATGTATGGACCTCACCTGCTTCACCTGCCTCTTTCCTCTTTGTACCTCCTCATAACAGAATATAAGAAATCACACGAAGATCATTTATTACGAGGCTTTGAAGGTTATTATTGGGTAGGATTTCTCGCAGCTGATGTGCATTAAAAAATCTTATTTCCTGCTTTTTGCTTACATTGGTTGCTTTACTCTCTTCTAGATGTACCCAAACCAGAAGGAACCTACAACCACACTTAAAAAAAAAAAAAAAACGTTTACTTGAATGGTCACCGTGTTGTCGTTCCCGCAGGGCCAACCTGAGCGACTCGTACTTCACCAACAGACAGGACCGCTACGTGCTGCTGGAGAACTGCGGCGAGGTGGCCGACTTCTTCTCCGACCTGGTGGAGGCCGTGGGCGACGTGTCGCTGCAGCTGCAGCCCGACGACTCGGTCAGCATGCTGGAGGGCATGGTGCACCCCTACAGAGGTGAGCAACCCGAGCCGCCGCTGTGGGCACACAGAGCGCCGTGTTGTGACAGCGTTGGCGACACCGCACGCACGCCCGCCCGCTCACGGCGCCCGGGTTCCCAGCGATGCGATGGATTTCTTTAATGGGGCTTGAAAGCTTAGAATGGCACATCGCTGCTGAGCAGAGAGGGAGAGAGGGAGAGGGAGAGAGAGAGAGAGAGCGAGGCAGAGAACTCTTGTGGTCAGCAACGCCATGCAGCCGGATGTGAACTTGACAGGGTTTCATCTACACACACACACACACACACACACACACACACACACACACACACACACACACACACACACACACACACACACACACACACACACACACACACACACACACACACACACACACACACACACACACACACAGCTGGGTGTCCGTAACCAGGGCGCAGGCTGCCAGGATGTTAGTTTGAGGGATGAATGACATCATGTCTGCCGGAGCGGATCGCCGTGGAAACCAACACCAGGAATAGAGTTATGATGTCACAGTGTTGCTGGAAGGAGATATGTGGTGGGAACTGACACACACACACACACACACACACACACACACACACACACACACACACACACACACACACACACACACACACACACACACACACACACACACACACACACACACACACACACACACACACACACACACACACACACACACACACACACACACACACACACACACACACACACACACACACACACACGAAATTCAGGATGAATGAGTTTCGTCAATTATTCCTCATGACGACGAAGAAGATATAGAAGTTTCTCTGCAGGCAGGAGGTGATGATTGATAATTATTGTGAAACGTTCGCGTCTATTAAAATACACAATACATTCCCAAACGCTAAATTAGTATAATCGGTACACTTGACACTTGACTTGTAAGGTGAAATGTGTCACAGTAACTGTCACAAATGAATTTGCTTTGTCTATTCAGAGTGAGCTATTCCTGTAATCCTCGTTTGTCAGTTTGTCAGTTCTTCTCGTGGTTGAAATTCAACACAAGAATTTTTTTTTTTTAATATTTCCTAAACTTGGCAACCCTCAAGCTCATTTCTAACGATGACATTTCCGAACACTCTCACAACCTCAATCTAAATCTCACTGCATGTTCAAAGATTTCAGTGGTTTTGAAGTAGTTTAAGCAGTCGCAGCAATAGAATTGTATGACTAAATAATCAATATTCTATTTTCAGTCATGGTTATTACGTCATTCGCAATTCATTTATGACCTTTTAAAAACAACGTATATGAAGTTTTGTGACAAAAAGCAACAAAGACAGAACTCATCTCCACAAACACTTGGGTTGATTTGTTTCACTTTTACTCTCAGTACCAGTGTAGTAATAGATTACTCTCCTATAATTGTGTGTTCTGTTTGCCTGCCTCTTTCAGAACCAAGGCGTAAATATAACTATCCTGGGCACCTGCCCTTTTTCTTTTTACCGGATTTTGGGACAATGGACCTCAAAATATATGGAAACATTCATAACTGGTGTTCTACGACTTCCGTTAAGGATCTGGCAAACCGTTTCTGAGGAAAACCACAAAAAAACTGCAAACTATTTCCCATTCAAAGTGGATGGGATTTGCTATTTGCTTTTCTCACACCTGGAAACAGTTTTAAAACTGCTGTTGGCATGAGCTGAAGCATTAATTTTTTCCTGAAACGTTACTCTTTCACTCATCTCCTGTTTACTGGAGAACATGATTCAGTCACCCTGAACATTGAAATGGTTCAAAATGAGTCGTGCACATGCGTTGGTGTGGCTGCACATGAAAATACCAGACTTCAGTAATGACTAACGTTACAGGGAAAAACTCACTTGAGCAGGACGTAAGCGGTTGATCTCCCGTTAGACTGACTCACACAACGTTGACGGCGCAGCTAATATGTCTGTTGTTATTAAATGCAGGAGTTATTTTCCTCGTCTAATACAAAAAAAAAAAAAAAATCAGGATCACCCGTCGTAAATAGTGACTTGAGCAACATTATTAACAGTACGGACGTTTTGTCCAACAGTATTTTAACTTCTCCCGATCTTATCATAATGTTTTATGTCGCGAGATCATCTGGTTCCGACCCAAGAGGTCAGTCTGACCCGTCTCCACCGCCGCCAGGCAACCGGCAGGACTATTCGGCGGCGGCGAGGGAGAGGATCATGGAGGTGGTGAACACGGCGCAGGCCAGGCAGCAGCTGCTGAACCGGATGGAGGACTCCGAGGACGAGGGCCTGAGCGAGGGGGAGGAGGACACGTGGGTGTTCCCCCTGGTGCAGATGAAGCCTCTGGGCATCCGGGTGGACGAGGAGGTCACACAGGTGAGCTGGATCCCACCGCATTGGAGGTTTTGACCTTTAATATTCTGAACATTTTCGGGGTCGTGCCGTCTTAGTCTTGTGCTAAATTATATGTGATATGATGAGAAAACAACAAATACAAGCTGAAGATTGTTATATACCAGATTCATAACCAATTTTAGATTCGATTTTTTAGACCGAACAAGAAAGCTAGAAAGGAGTGAGGATTATTATTCTAAATCTTTTCCCAAATTTGGTCAGATTACAGTCAATAGTAATAGATTTTTATTTATTTAGCACATTTCACAGATAAAAACCACAAAGATAAGATAAGATAAGCCTTTATTGATCTCACAATGGAGAAATGTACTTGTTACATTCTGCTCTTTAGGACACTCATGAGTAGGAAAGACAAGAAATGTGCAAACAGTTAGATAAGAATAGAGGTATCTTATATACAATGACTATCAAGAACTATAAGGGCCAAAAATATAAATTTTTTATAAGATATAAATCACAGACTATAATAAAGTATAATAAGTTCTAAGGGGAGCAAAGTATACAGTAAGATAAAATACAAGGAAATTAAACTATGATGTGTGTGTGTTGGGGGGGGGGGGGGCAAAATGTAGAATAAAAGTACAATAAACATACTATAGTAAAATATAATACCAGTGTTGGCAGTGCAGGTTCAGTCCTAGTACAAGTGGTCAATTAAGTGACGTAGACAAGGTGACTTATATAAAGTGGCATAGCTGCAGGGGTTATTGCACATAGTATTGCATGTTACTTTACAGTCTTGTTGTACAGTCTAACAGCAGTGGGGATGAAGGACTTAATAATGTGCTTAATAATACAACATAACAAGACACAATACAGTGTAAAAACCAAGTTTTTTTCACAGCTTCTCTGTATGAAAATGTACGCGGGACTAAAAGCAGCGTCTGATATGAAAGATGGGTTCATGGGTTCTGCAGCGCCTGCTGACGGACGCCGGGCCGGACTCCACCGTCTTCCTCACCTCCGGCTACTTCAACCTGACGCGGGCCTACATGGGGCTGGTGCTGGGTGCCGGCGCCAGCTACCGCATCCTCACCGCCTCCCCGGAGGTCAACGGCTTCTTCGGCGCCAAGGGCGTCGCCGGAGCCATCCCGGCGGCCTACGTCCACATCGCCCGGCAGTTCTACAGCCAGGTGTGCCGGCTGGGCCAGCAGGAGCGGGTCCACCTGCACGAGTACCACCGGCCTCAGTGGACCTTCCACGCCAAAGGTGGGCAAAGCCGGGACCGCACAATTCATTTTCAGAAGGACTCAACTCCTGGCTAAAATAGGAGAAAATAGCAATAAAATAACGTTAAAAAAAAAAATCCTGCTTAAAACCTCTCTGTCCTGGTTAACATCTACATCAACATAACAGTTCAGCTCTGACAATTTCGGTTCTTCCTACTGGACCATTTCCTTTGTGGGGTGAGTGTAGAGTAACTGGAAGCTTAACGTTATTAGAACAAAAAAACAAACGTTGAGGTGATGAGAAAAAGACTTAATCGAGGCTTGAAAATCATAAAATGGGTTCCGTCTGTGTGGTTTGGTAGTGGTTGCAGTATAAAACTAACATGTTGACATAAAGTCAGTGAAATGTTGAAGTCCTGAAGGAACGTTTTGACAGATTTTTTTTCAGGGTTTCATGGTTTCGCTCCAACTAGAACTTTTCCTCCAGTTAAAAAAAAAAAACAAAAACGCTTACGTGACGTCTTTTTGATGAAAGCCAGGACTCTCCGTCCAGACAAGTTTCACTGGAGCGAGTGAAAATCCTTCAAAACATCGCTCTCGCTGTCGGCCTGCTCTCTGCTGTTGCTCTTGTGGTCGCGGCGGTATGTAGCGTGAGAGACGGCGGCGCGTACAGTCACTGCGCCGTAGCCTCGGGATGAGGATGCTCACTCACTCACTCACTCACTCACTCACTCACTCACTCACTCACTCACTCACTCACTCACTCACTCACTCACTGATGCTCCATGTTTGGGTGGTTTTGGATCCACGCTGGGGGATTTCTGCACATGCTACGTTTTAGTTGTGGTTTTGGATCAACAGAAGTCTCCGCATCACCTCGCCGCTAGGCTCACGCCACTTTTCCTCCCCTGCAGGTCTGTGGTATTACCTCCACGGGCAGGACCGGCCGTGCCTCACTCTCATTGGCTCCCCTAACTTCGGTTACCGCTCAGTTCACCGCGACCTGGAGGCCCAGATCGCCATCGTCACCGAGAACGAGGAGCTGCAGAGCCAGCTGCAGGAGGTCCCGCCCACTTTTCCTTTTCAAGCTTTTTTTCCACGCCGCCGAGGCGACGGTGTTGGCCGACCGTTTCAACTAAACGCACCTGTGATGTTAAACCGCAGGAGCAGGAGATGCTGTACCGGCGCTCCACTGAAGTGTCCGGCTCCACGTTCGAGCGGCCCGACCGCCACGTCAAGCTGTGGGTCAAACTCGTCACCCCGCTCATCAAGAACTTCTTCTGAGGTGCATCCAGGTACACACACACACACACACACACACACACACACACACACACACACACACACACACACACACACACTGAACGAACAAGACGCATTTCGAAAGAAAAGTCAATACTTGACTGAAATGAGTTAAAAAGTTATCTCCCAACTTTGATTGGTTTGATTTTGAGCGCCTTCGCTGAAGTAGCATATTCTACTTTAGGCTTTCTAAATCATTTGCAGTCGTTTGTTCTTTAAAATATCTGAACTTAGTGAACACTGTTGACCAGCGTTTGCTGGAAACGTTAGATTTCGCGATTTAGCATTAGATTTAAAGATGCTGTTTTATCCAAATCGACGGTTTAAATCAGCGGGTTGATCACAATGAAAGGCTAAAAAATAAACATTAAATATCGAATTTCTTTATTTTTTTCTTACAAAAAACAGCCTCAAATTAGTTTTTTATTAGAATAATTCGAACCTTAAGGATTAGCTGGTGGAGACCAAAAATGGAGCTAAAAATGTGCAAATGTTAGATTTTATTCTTCGAGATTTAGTTTTTATTTATATTCGAAATGCAGAAACTGGATCCCACATGAGAGATATTGATCTGCTGAAGCGTCACTCATAAAGAAAAATAATTCACAATTCGGTAAGATGTGCATTCCTGAAGCCACGATGAATCCCACGCCATCCCCGCAAACTTGGTTTTTATTCGGGTTATCATCTTGAGTATTTAAAAAAATAATAATTTTTGCCAAGTTCACAAAATCCAACCTGGAACATTTTGTGCAAACACACACACGTTCGCCCAGGGTGAAGCCGGCTGTGGCTTCAGCGAAAATGTCTGCAGTCATTGTGGCGAGTCCCAAATCGCAGGTCCCGGCTCTCGTCTTCCCAGCAGCCCCCAGCCAGCCCAGCGAGAGCCGGGACGGCGAGTCGGCTGATTCACTGCCGTCGGGGGTGAGTCAGCGCCGTGTTATGGTGATGGTTTGAAGCTGTGGTCGTGGGGGGGTGGGGGTGAGAATCCTGTCTGGGCTTGCTGAAGGTGCAGGCGCAGCCTCGCCGGCCTGCTGAGCGGTGGGGGGGGGGGGGGGGGATTGAAGTGAAAATAAAACCCATTGCAGAGAGGAGATGCTCGCGTGACAAACGTCTCCGAGCTGCTTTTTGTGTTCTTAAAATAAACAAACAAGCAAACAAAACTGAAGTTTCTGAGAAGAGGAAGTGTCACAGGCTGATGACGGTAAGTGGGTGGCGTCTTATCGCCGCCCGAAACGCCGGGAGTGAACCGCTGCCAGAAAGAAGCGGCTGACAATAGAGCGTCCCTTTGCCCTCGAGGGACCCGTTCTATATCCAGGCACCATGAAAAGTGACTTCAACATATTTAGCTCCATTGTTGGGGAAAATTGTTGGAAAAAAAAAACAAACAAACTGGAAATCCTCGTCTTACCGGCTCGATGACAAATGCTCAGCCTGCAAGGCAAGACTTTGGGTGAAAGTAGGGCCTGAGCCGGACACCCAGTCCTCGCAGATACGCTGGCGTGGAGATAGAAATCTGTAAAACCGCGACAACTGCTGTGAAAACCAGCGGAGCATTGATCCTCACATGAACCTGCTTCTTCAAAAAGGAGCCATCACACATCGGGAGATTCCAGATTCTCTGCATCAGTGAAGCGCTTCAACCCTTTTATCTTCTCAGGGCGACATCTCGGCGTCATAATGTTTATTTACACAGCTAAGATCCATAACGGTTGAACGGACAAGCTTGTTTTCAGATATGAAATAAAACATTGATATAGAAAGTTTCTGTATTTGTAGCTAGAATTCACAGGCGTGCAAATATTCCATCATTCAATAATTCACTTGCACGTTTGAGACCCATGATGTGGCGACAGGATCAGGAAACAGGAGTTTGAAAGCTTTTTTTTTAAATGCCATTTAGAGGTTTTTATTTAAGTAAAAGTTTCATTTTGTGCAGTGGAGTCGGAGTGAAACCAAGACCATAAGTCACATAATCAGATTAAATTGAAGAAGGAAACATGTGAGTTCAGCAGAGTTGAACTGTCGAACTCGAGCAGAAGCGCCTGATTCCTGTTACTTCAGAATGTTAACGGACGGCGTTTAACTCCGGAAGGGTCATCTTTTAAACCCTCATAAATGTGGCTTTTGTTGGTGTTTTGATTTATATTGACGTCCAGGATTTTACAGAACAATGAAGCCACGAAATCCTTCAAGGGTGAAAACAGTCAATTTGAAATATTCAAGTGAGCGGACAGTGAAGGGTTAATCGGTTCATTTAAAAATGAGGGAAAAACCTGACAAAACTAGACAGAATGAGATCATGAATTTGGGGCAGTGGTGGCAAAAGGTGCTAATTCTCTTGAATATTTTTTATTAAATAGTTTATAATTGTGCTGAAATAAGTAGTGTAACTTATTATTTTCAATGATTTCTCTGTGATTAACCAGGAAATAAAGCAACAAGAGTAAGAATTAACCCTACAGTCATTATGTCTCACCATTATGTCAATTAAACCACATTAAGGCCACTTGAAAAGAAATATTGTCTAAATAGATGTTCCAACCATCACTTATCAGTACAAACAAAGCTTAGCCTTCATACTGCAGTTAAATCAAGCAAGAGCCAATTATGAAGTTAAATTAATCAAATTACTTTAGATGTGTTTTGTTTATTGAAATGAAAGAAATGGAGAGTACTGGGAAAGTTAATGCATTTCATAACTTATAGCAGAAACATTCATATATCTTTGATCTACAATGAAATAGTTCAAGCTTAAAATCCATTAGAATCAATAACAGTATCAGATATTTCATACTAGAGGATATAATCGGAATTTACATAGAAAAAAATTAGTGTAGAAGTACCTGAGGGGGGGGAAAAAACAAAAGTTTCTGTGAATCAGTTTGAAATGTTGTCCCGTAGCTGACGGGGGCAGTTTGTCATGCCCTTCCAGGATCTGCTGACCTCGTCACGTCTGTCCTCTGACCGGAAAAAAAAAACAAGAAGCTCTGCCAGTTACAGAGCAGAAGAAAAGCTCTTATCAGGACCAACTATTGTTTGAGGACAGACTGAGGGAGGTCAGACAGGACAGCGCACGCCGACCATCTCGCCTGGGACATGGCCGCCCTCTAGTGGCGAGGCTGATTCCTACTTAGAGAGAAGACTTAGATTAGACCTTGACAAGTTGTTTTTTTTAAAAAGCAAAGATGTGGAATTTTCAAAGGGCCTCTGGAATGACAGACGATTCCCCCCCTTTCCCAGGGCAGTGACGTATTTTAACCCCCCGTGTTCCTCTGTGTCTCCCCTTGCAGGAAGGAGGCGCTCGTCTCAGGTTGAGGTCTCAGAGAGGAGGGGGGGGTGGTGGTGGTGGTGGTGGGGGGGGTCGCCTCGCTGCAGCCGGGGTGCGAGCGGCGCGCCGGGACTCTACGTCGTCTCCGGCGTCACCAGGACCGACTCACCGGCTTCAAGGGGGAGCGGAAGCGGAAGTACGCGGTGAAAACCGGAAAAAGCCTCTTCTCGTCATACTGTTTCGTGTTTCATCACACTGGACCTCTGGTTTTGTAGCATTACCGACTACAAGCACTTCAAAAACGAATAACCTCCACTGCTACGTGTTTGCATGCGTGAGTCTGGGATGGACCGAAGGCCGTGAAGCGGGAGAGAAGCGCTTACAGTCCCCCGGAGGATCGGCTGGACGTGTGTCTCCAGCTCCACGGGCCGTTGTTGTTGTTGTTGACTTTGTAAATTAAAGAAGTGAGTTTCTCGATTGTTTTTTTGGGGGGGGGATTTATTTTAATCTGCTGTGAGAAAAGCGATGATGCCAACCAAAGGTGTCACGGTTGTTGTCAAGCCGTTTCCAGCTGGTGGGGTTTTGTTGTCGCGACACTAAAGGCGTGTTCACATTTCCCCCGGTTTGATCCGGACCAGTGTGAAGTCGGGACGGCCTCCAGCAGGTCAAAACGTCATGTGGCTGAAAGTGGTGTGAAAACATGGGGCGTAGATAAGATCAGGTTCACTTGATGGCTTTGATAACGCCGTGCCAGAGTGACTCATTGTTTTCATAGCAACACCCAGTGAAAACCTCACACACACACACATTTTACAACCGGCGCTTAAAACCTCCCGGTAAAAAAAAAAAAACGGGTTTATCATCAGACCTGTTTACATTTTCTTGGTTTTGAAAGCTCGACACGTCTCTGAACTGTTTCCAAACAGCTAAGCTTCATAACGGGTTTCTTTCTAAAAAAAAAAAAAAAAAGGAAGACTCGACAAATTCATCTCCAGCCAAACTCCCCGGTGTCGTCGGACAGACGAAACCCAAAGAAAAAAGAAGCTTTCAAACTTTTTAATGAGACAAAACCAATAAATTACAGAAAATCTGGATAAATAAATATTTAACTATGCAGATACCTTCATTTTCTTAAAACGGCTGAAAGAAAACGGGCTCGGGAGAAAACGATACAAGAATGAACTGAACATTGGAGGAGGTGAATCCTGAAAACAAACTGGATGGAGTTTTAGTGCAAGATGTTCAGATATTTTTTACGCTGTAAAAGAAAAAAAAAAAGGGCCACATACAAACCGGTGTCTGGACAGTACTGAGCAAAAGTTTCAGCAAAGACACTTTCCTCATGCAAAATGTTCGGCCAATTACTACGAGGGATTATTTAGAATTACTCGCACAGCAAGTTCGCATTTTATGGTTGAGGGTCAAATCTTTTCACACAATGAGATGTTTTGTCACTTTACCCTGAAACTGTTTGCACGGCGTTGTTTTAAAGTTTTAAAACCTCCACGGGAGACGCCGCTGGAGGACGTGGAGACATCTTGACCTGCTTGGTTCCGGTCGATTCCGAAAAGTGTGAAGGCGTCAGAAACACGGCCTCCGAAATCCTCCCGTTTGACGCCGAGCAAGAACTCCCGTCTCGTCCTGTGTGGACGTCTTCACACGTCGAACTGAGAAACCGGATCTCGAGAGAATCTTGACGTCAAACCTGCAGAAACTTTGAAGGGTGAGTTTAAAAGCCGGTCCAAGTGTCCCTCCGTGCAGACCGGAGCTCCACGCCTCCGGGTCCCGTCCTACAGCCCCTGCAAGGAGGAGACCTTCTTCTTTCGAGCCGCCAGCATCTCGTAGAACGGGTCCTTGCTGATGGCCGCTCTGCGGGTCGGAGGAGAGACGCGGGAGGTGAGATTTCGGCCCGGTGGTGCGAATCGCCAAACGGGTGCGCCGACAACTCACTTCATGCTGTTGATCCACTCGTCCTTCTCCTCCGCGGTGGGGGCGGAGATCCTGTAGAACGTGTGGTTGCCCTCGACGACGCGGCCGTCCGCCTCCGTCTTGCAGGCTTTGATCACCTGATCTTTGTGGTTGGGGATGAAGAGCTCGAAGCAGTTCTGGGAAGACGGGGGGGGGGGGGGGGGGGAAGAAGGGATGAGTCGGGGGGTTCGAGCGTCCAAAAGCACCAATTGAGGCACTTTTTAAGGTCGACGTGAATAAAGGTGGCTTTAAAAAAACAGACGACCAATTCAAAGAAGGCATTGGAAACTGGCTTTAAGCAAAAAGCTATGCAACAAAAGTGACATTTTGATTCACTTCCCAAACTTTTAAACATTAAAGTTGTGTTTGTGGCTTTATGCAAGTTTTTATCTTTAGTCTCAGATGTGTTCGTTTTTCCACTGGTGTGAATCTGATCAGTATATTTCAACAGAAAAACTTCCTATCAGCTGATGTATTGACACTTTTGTCCAGTAGGGGGCAGTGGTGAGCCTGATTTGGTAAAACCCCCGTCACATCTCCAGGTGGAAACACCTGCTTGTTGTGCTGAGAACACTAAACATCCCCACCGCGACCCTTTCAACTTCACATTTTATATTTTGACTAAACTCTGCATCGTCCAGCAGCCGAGACCATTTGATTTAAAGCGGAAACAAACAGGTAGATATTAATGATTAAGAAATTAGATTATTAGACGTAGCCTATTAGACAAATCCTATTTGTGACTGTTTGTTGTTGTTCTCTCGAACACGACCAATAGAGAAAGATGAGCCGCTCACCGGTTTCTTCGAGTCCTCCACTTCTCGGATGCTCAGATTTTCCAGTGGAATAATCCCTCTGGGCTCCTTGTCCTTGTGCGCAGAGGGAGGAAATAAATTACAGCGTCTGACCTCTAAGTATAACTTCTCCGGGCGTGCATGCAGCGTTGAGCAGATGTGTCTTCCTTACGGTGGTGTATTCAAAGTAGTAGAGGCAGTTATCTGTGAGGATGAACCAGCGCCTCTTCCAGGTCTTCACTCGTCCCCCTGAGGACAGATCACAGGTGAGCTTCCGCCGCCGCCTCGGGAAAACGCAAGTCAAAATGGGGGACTCGGGACGGCCACAAATCAGCACAAGACAGATCGGCAGGTTCAATGAACCTGTCTGCAGAAGCCGAGGTTAAGACGCGGCGGGTCAGCGGTTAGAAGCAGATGTGAAACGGGAATGTTTTTCACATCAGGACACAGCAGCGAACAGCAGAGGGTGAATTCAGATATAACATGAACGATGTGGCTTTTTTTTTTTTTTTTTTTTTCAACGGCACTGAACAGACACAGCCAGAGGCAGGTCGGAGGTAAAGTTGGGGGGGGTGGGGGGGGGCAGCTTAGAAGCAGTGCGTTAATCAGGTGGGGGGAGTTTAGGGGTACATACCTCCTGGAGTCAAAAACATGAAAAACAAAAACAAAAAGAAAGTCAACAACAGAAGAAAGCATGTTGAAGGTGTTATTACAGAGCCGGTCCACCAGGGGGCAGTCAGGCTCCAAATGGTGGACAATAGCTTGAACCACAATACCTATCACAGTCAACATACAGTGTTTACGGTGCAACTTTACTTGCTATCTTGTTGACATGTGACGATGTTCATGGTCTGGTGGACGACCCGTCTACCCACGACCCCCCGCGAGCCACCAGCCGCCCTCACGCGAGCCCACGTACCGAGTTTGAGCAGCCAGCCTTCTCTGTCGGGGTTGAAGAAGGTGTGTGTGAGGTCGTTCCCGTCATCCTCCGGGATTTTGAAGGGCTCGTTCTTGATGCTGTCGTACAGGTTCTGCAGGGGTTGGGAATACGTGGTGTGAGTCGTCGTCGCTCATGACACTGATCTGGCTCCGACGTGATTCTAGCGGGGTGAACTCCTCTCACCCTGAGCAGGTCCTCCGGCAGGTCCCCCCCCGTCGTTGATTCCCCGGTTCATCGCCGTGAACCTCTGAACGGACGGTTTGTCCTTCACGTTGGGGTTGTGCAGGCTGGTGTTCAGCATTATCACGGCAAACGACAGCACGTAGCAGGTGTCTGAAGACGGAGAGAGTCGACGGACTGAAAGTCATCTGTCCGCTCGGGCCTCGCCCGCCAGTTTATCGGCTTCATTTGGACCCCTGGTCGGTGTACCTGTGCTCTGGAACACTCCTGGGTTGCAGTGGCAGTAGCGCTGGGCGAACGCCTCCATCATGCGGTCGATCTTCTGAGCCTCGCCGGGCAGCCTGAAGCTCCACAGGAACTGCCTGAGGGCCTGGACCAGGTTCAGGTCGGTGAACTCGTGCAGCTCCAGGAAGGCGTGGAGGACCTCGATGTTGAAGTCGTCTCTGCACGACGCAGTGAACAGAAGGAAAATCAGATTATATGTAGGCAGAATACGACTCCTGAACTCCTGAAACCAATGTAATATTCAAATTCTTCTTCTTCCAAAAAAAAAGGTAAATATTGCTCCTCAAGCATTTCAGCCAGTCCAAAAAGGAAACGGTCACATTAGAAAATCTAGAAATTAAAGGCAGTATCTAAACTTTTCTTCTTCTTTTTTGTTTTTTTGGACATCTTCATTACAGTGGGGCGATCGTTGTTTTTCGACAAAGAGCCGAGGGGGCGGGGCCTCACAAGTGTCACTTGCCTCTCCCCCAGGTAGTCTCCGATGGCCGTCTTGTTGAGCCCCTCTCCCTTGTAGAGGAACTGGGCGATGTCGTCGCTGGTGTTTTTCAGCAGCGAGCTGTCGATCAGGAAGCGAATCCCCTGAAGGATGAAGTCAGCAAGCATCACCCACGCTGAGCATCACACTCAACAACACTGGTGTACTAACTCAACAGTCGGACCAGGTAAACACAGTTGTAGATCGTTTTCGGATCCATGTCTTATTTTACAGGCGACTTACGTTGCGACGCGTGTTTATTTACCTTCGTAGGATCCATATTAAACTTTTTTCGGCCCATGGCCATCTGTTTATTCCGCTGCATACTTTTCCTGGACAAATGAAAAATAAAAGTAAAACAACACAAATACACCAACAACATTAAATCATCATTGAAACACTTTCACTTCAGCCTTTCGCTGTTTTTTTTTTGTTACATAATCTTCGAGGACACACTGAGTTGACCTTGTCTGCTAAAACTTTCCCCAGTGAATATCTTTTGTGTCATTGTTCAAAAAATATAATACATTTGAATCAGTGATGCAAACAATCCCAGCAGGCTGACTTGTTCGTTTGGCGGAACGCAGCTCCACTAAAAAAACAAACACCGAGTTCAGTGCCGCTGCCTACGCACAGACACAAACATGGCAGTTGAGAGATACTTCACCTCTCTTCAGTAAGGCCCAGGTTTTCAATCTCGCAGGTCACCTCCGCTATCTCATCCTTCAGCCGCTGTGACGATAAGATGAGGAAGGAGCGGGACAATGGAGGAAAAACAAAGAGGGGAAAAGAAAAGAAAAAAAAACATTACTTTTGTGCACAGAAGCTGCAAACGAAGAGTAAAGCATGTGATGTTGAAGTGTGTTGGTGTGATATATGTGACCTTTCATACAACCCTCTGGAAATGCTTTGATCTCTGTCCGAGATGAGTCACGCCTGCTTTTTTCGGTTCCAGCCGCTCCTCGCTGACCACCACCTCCGGACAAACCCTTCTCACTGCGAGATGGCCCATTAAAAACCCTGACGGAGCGCACACGATCCACTCTCACTGCAGGAGTTACAGGCAACAGCCGCCCTCCGCAGAAAATCCTCTCTGGGACCCGTAGCACCTGTTCCGGGGTCTGAACCCACCACTGCACCCCCCCCCCCCATGCTGACCCAGATTTACCAGCCCGCTCCCCCCCCCCCCCCCCCCCTCCTCTCCGGCCTGCTTGAAGTGTCACACCGTTTTGGGAGACGGGAGCCTGCAGGATCAAAGAATCTGACTGGCTTAAGCGGAGTGGCAGAGGTTATGGGAGGGAAGAACCGCGGAGGGGAAACAGATGGAGAAACACTGAGCCCGGCAGAAAAGATAATGCACTGAGATAATTATAGAGGAGGGACGCGAGCGGGCGAGGCCTCAGATTAGAGCGGCGTTCCAACTCTGTGAGGGGGGGGGGGCACCAGTGTGAAAACGGAGCTACCTCCACAGGAAGGTAAATAAAGATTCCTCCGTGCGTTTCCATGGTTACAGCCCTCCATTAAAACCGACCGCGTCCTCTGTCTCCATTACTGGAAATATTTCATGGCTCATTACCCGACAGCCCCCTGGGGGGCAGGACGGGGCCGGGCTTAGAGGGGAGAAACGGTGAAATGAGTCGACCTCGGTAATAAACTCCATCAATCAGCGGGGGCGTCGCTGCCCGGAGGCCCCGTGTTGCTTTGTGTTGTCCGCGTCCACTTCACAGACCGGAGGACAACAGACCGGGGTTCAAACACATGTTACAGCAACCAAAAGCGCTTGACGACGTCAAGATAATCCCATTTTAGGCTCTCAGTTTTAACGTGATGGATGCATCGAGGTGGGAAATACCTTCGGCCTGGTCCCACTGCTGCATTCATCTTCCTTTAAAAGGGATTAAAGTTACTTCACCAGCACACCAGACCGAGAGAAATTAAATAGTCTCGTCAGGAGAGAAATCCAACCGGAATAGTTTTGAACTCACAATCTTTGTAAATTCACAATTTCTTTTTCTTTTCGGATTAATTTCATGCAGTTTCGTTCTATATCATTATGAGTTTCTGTGTAACTGTGTATTGGCCCCACCCAGTAAATTGACACACCCCTCCTGTATTCTTAAAGATAAAACTTTTGGTAACTGATCAATAAACACAGAATTTCCCCCAACAGGATCTGGTAGGCCCGTGGCAGTAGAGCCAGATACGTCGTCTTCTCAGAGTCTATTCTTAGTAAATATTTGCATAGGTAAATATTTGCGGAAATTTGAGTCTGTTCAATGTGGATACCCCGAGGACGTGTATTAGGTTAGTGGATGTTGTTGCACACTGGAAGACATGCGTCAGTACTTTACACCGACTGCGTCACCAACCCAGATGTGCTTTAGCGACACAACGGTATCCAGAACTGTTGTGCTCGTAGCCTTTTGTGGGACTGTTGTGGCTTTCCACCACGTAGCCAACAGGGGAATCAGCTGACGAACAGCTCATATGAATCTATTTTAAAAAATTCATACTTTGATTTCAGAAAATTCTCCGACTTTTTTTTTTCTTTAATGAATCTATCATGGGTCAGATCCAGCACATCTCCAACCAAACAAAGTCATCCAAATAGTTGACACAGACAACCTTGCTAATTTATTTAAGGGTGTATGGGGGCGGGGGGCTGAACTGGGGGTTAACCCGTCCCCTCCAGGCATCCAGACAGCGAGTTCAAAGCCTCTCGCACATATATATGAAAGTGGACAATGCACACAAAGAGGATCATCTGTCTTATGCGTGTACAGTAACGCTCCGGTGGTTATTTGCCCCCCCCCCCCCCCCACGCACGCACACATCCCGAGGCACACTGGTCTAGACGTGAAGGTCCAAGTCGTCTCAAGGGAGAAAGAAATACAATGTGGCGCTGAAACAATGAGGAAAAAGATCAAAGCAAATTCTTGCTAGTCTCTGGCCCGAAATAATCCAAACAAGTTGGTGAAGAAAGAAGAAGAAAGAAAAAAAAGAAAAGAAAATGTAATGCCGGGGAATCCAGACAACCACATGGTTCACAGTGAGGACAGAAAAAGACTCCCGTCCAGAGCTGCCCGGCTCAAAGTGGATTCTGTCCTCGAGAGGAGTGAAAACAAGACGAGACAGACGTGAAGTGGGAGAGCGAATGAGCAGAAGAATGTGTGGAAATGAGCTCAAGCTCACAATGATGTGACCAGCGGACTTAGGAGGAGGACAAATACAAAAATATGAATGTCTTATCACATATCATGAAATATTCTAATATTTTGGGATTCCAGATTTTTTTTTTTTTATTATTATTTTAACTATTAACATGATAAAGAATCAAACAAAACAGAAAAAGGATTGAGATATTTCAGTGAAAGTATCATAAAAAAAGTGTCATGGACTGAGTGAAGTATAAAGCTACCGATGTGAGAAAATGTAATTTGGGAGGCATTTTTGTTTATTCGTGGTAACGTGGGCTGTTATACACGCCTCGGTTCCACATTTTTCCGCGATATGGCTCAAAGTGGCGTGATGTTTAGTGTGTTCTCACTTGTATGTCCTGCAGCAGCTCTTGTTTTCTGCGGCGGATGCTCTCCAGCTCCTGTCGCTCCTCCGGACTGAGGTCATCGGGCACTGAGGTCAGAAGGACAGACGGGACGCAGAGATCAAATCGCATGTCCTGCTGCAACAGAAACACTGCACGCGCACGCAGACAAGTCACACACAGTCCTTGAGACTTGAGAGTCCCTCTGCAGCGGGTCACTATGGCAACGCAATCTTTAATCCATCGAGTGACTCCCGCAAAAGCTGTTGCCTTAAACAGATGTATGAAACGTGAGGACGGCGGGCTGCAACAACCAAGAATTAAGTGAGAAGGAACAATGGTTTATTTGACAGGTTAAATAAGATCAGACTCATTTTGTACAAATCAAAACAGGCTTTGTTGTTCCTCTGCTGTAGTTTTCGTGACCCGTCTCCATTTCCCTGTCAGTAATGTCAACTTCATGATAAATAAAACCCGATTCTGAGAGGCTAAAGTCTTCTGGAGAGAGGAATGAGACATAACTCGATGTAGTCAGCTGTCATACAGTTTATATATTGTTTTTATATTTAACAGGACGCGAGCCTCATTTACACGACAACGTGTCAAGCGAAAACGCATTGTTTTTGTGTTTTCGTCTAAAAAGCGTTTCGCTTTTGTTTAAACACAACTCTAAACCTAAACGATGGCGAGCCCAAGGACATTTGGACAGACGACGAGGTTGAATTGCTACGACAGGTGACTCTCATGGCCAAAACGACCAAGTCCCAGGAGAATGTGGACTGGTGGAGTCAACGGAAAATTGAAGAGTAACAATATCGCTGGGATTGTAAATGACCATTTCCAGAGTCCTGCGCAGCGCAAAGTGTCTCGTACTACAGCAGCATTTGCAGGAAGGAAACGTCCACTAAAGAAAAACTGGTAAATCCTATCAGACCACTTGTCAAGTGTCTTCTTCAAGTGTACAAGAGCACCATGTGTGTCCTCTGATAGAAAAGAAATTCACATGCTATCTGTAGAGGAATGATAAGGAAAATGCTCATCGGGCGTTAACTGACGTCGCTTTTACTTTAGAAAACCTTTTTTTGTGTGTGTTTGTTTCTGCAGCTTATCTACACATCATGTTTACTGACGACATCGCACCTCTGAACTCTTCATTTCAAAATGCATTTCCTCTTTTGGCCACCACATAATGAAGCTTCTGCTCTGCCATTATTATTTCTTTTTTGGGTTGTTGCTCTGACTGGAAGGGAAAAAAAAAAAAAAAAAAGAGGAAGAACGAGAGCAATTTACGCCGAGAAATGAGCGGTTTTGAAAGGACGCAGTCCGGCTGTGCTGCTGCCGTTTCGTCAGTCTCAATAATAAAAGAGTGGGAGTGACGAAAGCCCCGTTTACGTGACGAGGTGTCAAGTGAAAATTTGTGCAAAGTTTTGCAACAGGTGAGAATCATTAAAATACTATGCTAGAACAAACAGACCCAGACCAAATGTTGGATAAAGGGGTACAGAAGATGGTGCAGTAGGGTTTGTAGGCGTCTGTACCAAGCTGAAGAATCCCAAAGCCTTTGTTTGATCCTTTGATTTGACTGTTTTGTTGTTTTTTTTTATGGGAGCAACTCTGTAAGGTGGCACCTTGGGAACCCTGAGAATTTAAATAGTGCATACACCCACAGAGCGATGCACAGACTCATCAGTTCCTCACCCAGAGAGAGGAGTATGTAGGACAGATGGCCTGTTATTATAAACGAGTATAACGCAGTATTGTGAGCAGCGAAACTGGCACCGGACTCACTTCCTCTCTCGACGGGCTCATTAAGAGAGGAAATAAGAGCAAACGTTATTAACGCCTATTGAATATCTCGTCTCATTTTTTTTTTTTTTTGCTGAAGCAAAGAAGAAACACACGTATTCTGACATCAATATCAACACACTTCTTTTAAAGCAGCTGCTCCACCTTGTCTGCAGGTCATCCAGTGTGTGTTTGTGTTGGTGAGTAATGGGACACCTCCGAACCGCAATGACAATCAACATGCCCAAAGTTCTCTCTTCGTACACCTACTTCCACTCATTACTTTGCAAGCTGTGCAACTCAACCTCCTTCTGAGGATGAAACGATGAATGCAAAAAAAAATACCCAAAACAAGGCGATATAAATCAACCTGCCGTTACCACATGTTCTACTTTGGTTCCTGGCTCTCATGGGGTTTCAAAGGAAGATGTGGCAACACACACACACACACGCACACTGAGACAAAAAAGTCCTGATGCAGAAGATATGACGCACTGCACACCTACACGTTTTCGTCACAGTGCTGAGATTCATACCCAGAGAAAGTTCCCGTCTGCCGAGGTCTCTGTAAGAACCAGTGGCGGCGTTTTGATTCTCACTCCGACTGTACTGCAGCTCCAGAAACCCACAGATCTGTCCCAGACGCTGTCAAATTGCTCCCATTTCTTTGCAGTCCAGTCTTTTAAGTTTCCAACGGCACAGAAATAAAGAAGCCTTGACCGATTTTTACAATCCCAATCCCCAATCCACGGGTCCTGGAGTCCAGCCTCCCCGCCTCCCTAATCCTCAGGCATTTATCCCGGCGAGAGCAGAGGAGGCGAGCCGTCCGTCAGCTAAATGACCATCAGGACAAATGTGCTTGAGTGTGTGTATTTGTGTGTGTGTGTGTGTGTGTGTGTGTGTGTATGAGGGGGAAACCCTTGAGCACCCCCCCCCCAACTCCCCCCACCCACTCCCACTCCCACCCCCTCCTTCCGCTATTCCTTCTGTCCATCTTAACTCCTCCCTCCCTCCATTAATAAGCGGGGCATCAAACACAGGCTCCCCCATGTGGACCCAGAGAGTAGGAAGTGTGTGGGGGGGGTATTCTACCATTTGTCTTGAAAACAATACACAGTGAAAGATCAGGCAGGGTGCAGACACGAGGTTGGAAAAAACTTTAGTCGGAACTCATAAATGCACTCAAAACCACATTTCAGTAAACATCAGCTCTGTAGAAAAAGAAAGAAAAAAAAGAGCATAATTCTGTCTCAGTTCATCACATGTGTTGAACAACATGACTCAGGACCTGAGGCAAGGACCTTTGGTTATGACAAGAGGAAAGAAAAAAAAAAAATCCCTGCTTTGAGTTACAGTGTCTGACAGTGTTCACGGGACAATAAATGTTTATTTCAGTGTTCACAAGGAGCTGATTGTCATTCAGGCTTCCTTGGCTGAGAGGATAACCAGCCCAGCAGAGTGATGGGAGTAAATCTTTTAAAAGGATAGCCTTGGGGCCGGCAATAAGTAAAGAAGTAATAGCAAATATCAAAGAAAAACATTAAGATGTATAAAGTGGGGGCATTGTAAGAGTGGGGTATATATTTTAAGCCAATAAGAATTGTGGCAATATAAATATATCATTTCTATGAGTATTTCAGTAATTGTGACAGACATAAACATGCTAAAATAATGAAGAAAAGGATCACAAATCAGGAAAAAGTAGTCCTGCGTGATAGAGTCACACTAAAAAAATCCAGATCCATCCATTTTCCATATCACTGAATCCAGTTCAGGCTCACTTGAGCCAATTGGACACACACGCACACACACACACACACTCACACTCACACTCACACTCACACTCACACTCACACTCACACTCACACTCACGCGCGCCCAGATCAGAAATTAATGCAGCCAATTTGTGATCTTTTACTTTGTTTGGTTCGTTGTGTAAATGCAGCCATATACTTTAAAGAGTCCATCCTGTATAAACGGCTCATAAGGTCAGAAGAAACAACCGTGCAGATGTGGATTAGTGTGTTAAAACCACGTTATGATCACGACATGTCACTCCCTCCTCCCCTGGGTTACCAGTGTCCAGCTCTATGGCCACACGTAAGGGTCCAAGTGTTTTTTCAGGGCAATCCATTCATTTGCAGCCTGTAAATGGGTGCATTGACTGTATTTATAGACACACCAGCGATGCACAATAAGCACAACCCCCCCCCCCCCCCCCCCCAAAAAAAAAAAAGAATTCTGGCCTCAATCCACAGTAACAATAATAGATCCCTTGTGCTAGTTAATAAAGAGCACCAAAGAGCTTTAACTAATCACACTTGTTGCGCTCGCTTTGTGGGAAGGAAAGTGGAAACAAGTCGCCTTGAATAACTTATATTCACCAAAGAAACGCCAATACGACCTCTTTTAAAACGTCCACACTCGACTATCGATTGACTCATCCTGGTGTTGCTAGTTAGTCTCCGAGCTAACCTGGTTAGCCTTTTAAACCGAGTGAGGAAACTTACCAACTCCGTCCTCCGACTTCAAAACCATCCCGGCGCCGTTGCTCAACACCGCCTCGCACAATAAAAGGTCTGAAATGACGACTTTTATGTGACTTTTAGAGGTTTAAGTGAGCGTGTCTGTGTCGGTCTGTTACCGTTAGAGCAGAAGGTAGTCGATGACAACTGACTGACTGCGGCGCTGCGGCCGGTTGATGGAAGGGGGCGTGGAGGGGGCGGGACTAAGACTGTAACAGCCAATCAGAGACCGACATCCGGACGTCACTCAATCGACCAATCGATCAATCGATGAGACACGTGAAGCTGTTTACGTTGTAAAAGTAAGACTCCAGCAAAAGTCCAAAGTGGTGTTCTCAGTAACTCCCCCAATGTACTTTTTTGTTAATTAATTTATTTGTTTATTCATTTATTCTGTGCAAGGATGTCAATTATGGCACGCTTATTATCTCGTCAATATACTGTTATTGTTTTTCAGACTTATTATTCATTGTTTGCATTCTTTTGCTGTGATTTTATGACTTGTCCACCTGCTGCTAGAGAAAGGCATAATATTTCCCCATTGTGAGACAAATAAAAGGATTATCTTACGCTATTACACAACAGGCGTAAGATTTTAATATTACAGTTGGTTTTGACAACAAATTCATGGGTACAAACATGTACATTAGTTTTTTCATGAGCCTTTGTGTCACAATTATCTGTCTGTTAAAGGTTTGTGTCTCTGTTATTATCTATTTTTCCTTTGAATGTTCAATTTGCCTTTGTGGTTGTTTCATGTGTGTTTGCAGTACTTGTTGTGTTTCTTTCTAATAGTTTTGTCTTTCCCTTTTGCCTCTTAGTTTTTACGTTCATATGGTTTCTTTTGTATCTCTTGTTGTACTTCAGCATCACTTTGTAGATCGGCGCTTTACAATTCGTACAGTTGTTTCTTTCATTGGTTTCAAAACATGTCTTTGTGTTTTTCAATCATCCATTTCTTTCTCCAGATGGTTGATTTCTTTCATTCTGGGGCTCTCTGAACCTTCAGGCTTCTGGGTTTGTGCCACTGAGCCCCGTTAATATTCTTAAATCAGTAAGCCCCTGGTAAGACTCCTCTAAAGACACAATCCATCCCTCTTTTATTCAACTTAGGGTCGCCGGATGCTGGAGCCAAGCACACAGGGATAAACAGTCACACACACACTCTAGCAGCAATTCAGAGTCTCAACTGCATTAGACTGTGGGAGGAAGAAAATCTACACACACACTCAGGGACAACATGCAAACGCCACACAGCAAGGTCCCCGAAGCCAACGTGAACTCATCCCAGAGAGACTCTCACGACGAGGCGAGTCGGGAGAGTCTCGGGGCGAGCTTCACTGATGACGCCCTCTCGCTCACTATTGACATTCTCTTCCAACACTTGTTTTCTCACTCTGGGAAGTCGCCCGGATGTTTCTGCTGCTTCATTTTTCCACCAGTTTAATCCACCAGCTGACGGGCCAGTCACACATCAGAAATGCCTCTCGACAGTTTTTCACCGTGTGATTCTGGCGCTTCCCCAGGAGAAGCTCTCGTCTGCAGCTGTCAAGACATATTGTTTTGAGTTATTGTGTGTGTGTGTGTGTGTGTGTCACTCATTTGGCAGTTCTTGTGACATCTTTTTTAACGTCAGCAAATGTTTGGACTATACTAGGTACTTCAAACATTCATGCTCATTAACTATGTGACTATAGCAACTTGTTTAGAGGACTTGGACACTGTTTTGTGAAGCGTATGGATGCAGTAAATGCTGTGTGGTTCACACAAGCTGGAAGTTTACGCCAAATTGCAAGTTTGCAACACTGAAAAGAACCAATTCCAGATTTGTACCGGGGATTTTCTTGCTGGAAGGGAGGACGGTTGAACCACTGCTGCACCGTGTGGAGCCTCGTTTTACATTTACTTTGGGGAACTTATTGAGCTATTTATGTGTTTTAGCATCCGATTATTTGTCGACGCTTACGTTTCTCAAAAGCTGCATGTCTGTGTATGTGTGGGTGGATCTGTACAACAAGAAAAATCCTTTTTAGTTTTCAGTGTTCCACCTGATATAAGGTTTTCTGTGGGTACAACATGCTGAAAGGCTGTGAAGTGACTTAATGTTTTCCACATTCAAACAGGAAAAGGATGCAGCACTTAAATAGACATTTTAAAAAAACAGTCTCCACCTGCTGTACAGGACACACTTATTGAACCACACGGGTGAGAAACCTGAGGAAGCAGGTTTGATAACAGATATGCACGGCTTGTATGGGCGAAAAAAGGAAGGGAGAGGAGAGGGTGTAGAGGAGGATAGAGGAAAGGAGGGCAGAGGATTGCAGCTGTGCGCTTGAATCGGTGCTTTATTCGGAGTTAGGACACGCCGAAAACAGGATATGTTGAGACGGGCTAAGGAAGGGCTGCCGCAGTTTAACAGTTTAAAGGCTCCTCGCACGCTTTCTTGTGAGATGGGCTGCTTCTTTTATCAGAAAGTAGGTCTGTGAGATCTGTGGATTGTCCACATTGTCATTTCTGAACAGAGGAAGAGACTGTCTCGTCATGAATGGACCCCAAAACGATCCATATAGGCAGAATTTAATGAAAACTGAAGCTTTAGACAAACCAGAAAACCACCAAAAGACCCCAACAAGTTGAAAGCCATGATTTAAGAAGACGTTGTTTCCTTATTGATAATAAAACTGAAATACCCAGATGGAGGGAGCTCCTCCATCTGCTTGTAAAAGTTTAACTACTTGAACAGACAGGGTGGTGGTGGTGTGTTGTAAACCCTCCTTAAATCAAACAGCTCCCTCTTTAGTGTGTGTCAAGTAATTAACACACAGAAAAGCATTTAATATTGCCCCTTGGGGATGAATACAGTGATTGATTGATCATCTATCTATCTATCTATCTATCTATCTATCTATCTATCTATCTATCTATCTATCTATCTATCTATCTATCTATCTATCTATCTATCTATCTATCTATCTATCTATCTATCTATCTATCTATCTATCGATCTATCGACCTATACCCACACACACACAAAGCCAAAAGTGTGCAAAAGTACAAGCAAAATTACATACTTGTAAATTACACCACAAACAGTTTTATCTAGTATTAGACAATATTTCCCAAATGTGCAAAGTTTACTGTTACAGAAACATCAATTAGTAAAATGACACGAACTTGTTTCTGTTTAAAAAGTTCATCCAAATGTTAAAAGTCACTGCCAAGAGGAGGAGAAGGGACTGGGATCTGGGCAAGGAAATAATTAAATCACCATGTATAATGGGAATCAGCACAACAATCTGGCCGTGGCGAATAATTATGACAGCGTGATATGAAGTACTTGTCAGAGGGAGCTACAATGAAGAACTCTTGAGTACATGTGCTTCACAGTTAAATGGTTTATCTGTGAAATCGCGTCGGTTCGAGAGGCCTCAAGGCCAAAGCGCTCGGCTATAAATAAAGAAATAAAGCAGAAAGTCCACACTTAAGGAAAGGGCATTGAAGAATAAAAGTGTTCAGGAAATGGAAGTAACCTGTGTGAGTGCGCTGAGCTGCTCTGATTGTGTAATAATGGCTTTGGAATGAGCGGAGTGACACAGTGTGAAGGCACCTGCACCGAGGAGGAGCAGTGGGCAGCCACGGAGATTATGTCACTCCAGCACCCACTGGAGAGGAGGATCCTGGACCAGACCGCGATGGGAGTGCGTCATGTTCTCGAATCAAGCCCACCATCACTCACACACACACACACACACACACACACACACACACACACACACACACACACACACACACACACACACACACACACACACACACACACACACACACACACACACACACACACACACACACACACACACACACAGTACAGAGCGCCCTCTGTCTTGATAACCTGCCTGAAAATCTCCACAGCAACTGAACACTGACGGCAGTCATGACCATGTGTCACACTGTCCATCACAGTCACAATTTATAAGAAGAAAAAAAAACCCAAAACAAAAACACACAGAATAATAACTTTCATGACATTTCATTCTTGAATCACTTTCATGAACTCAGATTTAGTTTTTTTTCCCCATAATGTTCCAATACATTCCTGATGTATAAGGGGAGAATATGTATATATGTGTGTGTGTGTTGGATTGAAAGCACTCACCTGTGGATGCAGCAGGTGCCCCCGGCCGCACTGTCGGACAGAGAAACGCCTGGAAGCTGGACGCACACAGCTCACTCACCGTCCCCATCGCGGCTCTGTGCACTCAGGAGTTTTCAACAAATCTGTATCCTCCCCCCAGCATCCCTACTCCCTCTGAAGTCGGCGTCATACTCCACTGAAACGAACCGTGGATTCAGCTCCTTCAATATGCTGGACTTCAGCTCTTTTTTTTTTTTTTTTTGCTCTCCTCCTCGCATCCACCAGACTGACGAAGAAAAAAAAACCTCTCTCTCTCTCTCTCTCTCTCTCTCTCCTCTCCCTTTTTCTCCCTTGCTCCACCCTCCTCTCAGGGTTGACCTCACTCCTGGATTCACACGCTCCACAAGGAGGGGGGAAAAAAAACACCTAACACTTTATATCAGGCATCTTTGAATATTTTATACAAGTGATTAAAGTGCATTAACGCGCTCACATATGGAGCCTGTTTATAGACGCACCAACACACACCCACTGCTGTGTCACTTTGAACAGTTGTTGCAAGTATTCTTGGAAGTGATGACAAATGTGCAACGCACACACACACACCCTCGTATCAGCCTGTTCTACACCCACACACACACACACACACACAGTTTAGGTTAGTCAGAGCTGAGCAAACGTACATATTGCATATCAGAGGCACATATTAATAGATCAGTAGTGAATGAGTGAAAGCAGTTTTGGGGTTTTTTTTGTGCTTGTGTTTTTAAGAAATGTTTCAATGTGTGGAGTTCTTGTGGCCCAGTTTGCAATCTGTCAACATCGAAGCTCACAATAAAAAAAAAGAAGCAAAGTATTCATTGTTCAGAATGATGCATTTCGCCAACATTTCCTTCATATTGTGTTTCCATGTTCAGACGCTTTGTCAGTGTCTTGATAGTACCCCTAAAGGCAATGTTCATTTTTGTTTTTTTCTTTTTCTAAGATGATGCTTTTGCAGAAAAGGGACGTTTCTGTTGAATAAATATCCAGCGGAGTCATGAATCTGCCTGTAGTATCAACAGAAACGTAGCAGCGGTGGAGTTTGCCAGCCTTGATGCCAACAGGAGGCATGTGAGAAGTGATGTGGGAGAAGCAGCAGCAGCATCAGCAGACCTAATTATACTGACTTCATACATATGTCAGACTAACAAGTCATTATGAAAATGTGTGAAGAAATGTCATCAGGTTTTGTAGCAGGGCTCACACTGGCTAAATATAAACCACATCAGCCATTTCTACAGACACACGAAAGGATTGTGTATAATTTGTAGATTTTCACACCTTGGCTTGTCACTCCATGATGCTTTTCTCTCTCTCGCTCTCTCTCTCTCTCTTTCTCTTTCTCTGTCATTTATGTAAATGGTTTTTGCACCTCCTCTTCATGCTCGTCTCTCTGTAGTGCTGCCCTCTTTCTGGAGCACTTGACCTCACCCACTTGAACTTTCTATGCCTCATATGCTCATCCACGTTCCTCCCGGAGCTCCAGTTCCTGTTCTCTGCATTCACAGAGAACGCACGGCCCTTTACGAGACTCACACCGTGACGTGGATACATACATTTATGTTTCTACTTTGCAAGTCAGTGCGTCAGAGGAGGCATTGAGCGGCAGAGAGAAAGTACTCGGTGTCATATAAACGGCCCCGGACACATTTCACAGAACAAATAATGTCAAAAGAAATAAGTTGGAGAGTTTATTCCAACAGCATGAGGCTGCATATAGGATGGTTTTCTTATTACATATGAATTCAGATTATTTATGATCTGCTCAGCATTCCAGATGTGGACTTCTAGGGATCTTTGCTCTTAGATCCAGAGACCTCAGGGTCTCTCCTGGGGCCACTTCTCTTTTTTTTCCCCCCATCTGACTATACTGTATACATCCGCTGGGATCTATATTCATCAAATACAACATCGCCTGTCATTGTTTTACCGATGACCTTCAGATATATTTCCCACTGCAAGGATAAAATCATGCTTCTGTTCAGGCTCTGTTGCGCTGCCTCAAGGATGTGCAACAAAAAACAAAACAAAAAACATAATAGCATGTAAATGCAATAAACAGATCAACTAGATAGTGAAGGATTTTTTTTTTTTTTTATCAGCCTAGACTTCATTTAAAGATAAAAACCTTCCCTATGCCGGTCGTCCTGTGTAACGACAGGATCAATCTTCAGATCGCCGCCTACAGGCTGTATCATGTCACGAACCCTCCTCTACTGGGTCCCGGTCAATTTATAGAATTCTGTTTGGGATTTTACGAGTTGTCTTTAAAAGCTTGCATGGTATGTTTGGAAAACACTCCCCTATCATGCTCTGAACCTTTTCATGTTTATTGTATTTATTTATGTATTTTTTTGTTGATACATAATTTTTTATTATTAGAAGTTTTTATATATCAGTTTTATTGTATTACAAATGTGCTGCACTTTGGTCAAAGAGCAGAATTTTTGAATGTGCCTTATGAATAAACTTTTACTTGGCTCATCAAACACAAAACCACAGACTGCTGACAGTTTAGAATGGTTACTTAAAAATAAGACCAAAATGATGCTTTAACATTCAATATTACCTTAATTACTAGGGTGCAGCTCTGTTTGGACCAAGAAATATGCTAAAGTGAAAGATTAATCTCACTTTTAAATATTGCATTTGAGAGGAAGTATAACACAGCATATTTGAATTAGATTGAGAAATGTTGATATTTAAAACAATAATGATATGAACAAATACAACTGCACTGCAAAATATGAAGTATTTTGGCTCAAATATTCCATTTTGTGAGTAATTTTAGGATTATCTGCCAACGAGGTTATTGTTTTTGGTTCCTATGAGAACTACAGATGAGTGAAACTGTTTGACAGATGTGTTGTAGTAACTCATATAAGGTGAGTAACTTCAAGAAATTATTTTTATATTAAACAACTGGACCAAAATATTCTGCAGCAGATGAAGAGTGAATGAAATCTTTTTAAAGTTATAAATCCAAATGTTGTGTTTGCATGTCAGTGCTTCCAGTCTTTATCACGATCAAGCCGAAAAAAAATCATCTTGTGTTTTAAAATACATTCATCCAATTTCCTTTATTGTGTTTCTGTGGGTTTGTTTTTCAGTAATGGCATGAATCATAACAATATCAACTTTGTTGTCTGGGTATCTACAATTCTCAATTTAGCAAGAAAAACACAAGAGGCTCTATGTAACACTCACGATGTTATTTTAAACTTTGTATTTCAGAACTGAACAGGATGAACACATGGAAACTTACTGACATTTAGACAGCGCATCACAAAAGTGTCTTCAAAATGACCTCTAGATTGTTGCTTTGTTTCATTTTGCTAAATATTACAGGTGAAATTGATTTACTTAAAAACAAATATTACTCATGGGACCTTTATTCATTTCAGAATAGAGTGAAAGTAAATGTCAAAGCTTGTTTAACCTGTTGTACTTTTGAGTGTTTGACTCATTTGCAATGTTGTGCAGTAAAACCTTTATATGCGTGAGAGACTGGATGATCACCTGGACTTCAAATGAAACATGCAGCATTCAAACGGCATGGTGGGTAAAAAAAATAAAATCCTGCTTTAACAAAACAGCGAAGCGATCATCACTGAGTGGAAATTCTTCCACCACCCTGAGTGTTTTCTGTGCAGGTTCTGCTGCTTTCATCTTTCATAGACACAATAGAGAAATAAAAAAAAAGAAAAGGGGATTGTAAGAGCAGGAAGACTGAATCCTCTTGAATTGTGCCCACACACACACTCATGCTGACCCTCATTATGTTACAGTGGCTGAAGCACATCTTAAAAGCAATTCCGTTCCTTGGCAACCCTTTTTTCCTTCAGGTTGAGATTAGAATGCTTTTTATGAATCCATATTTGATTAGGAGGCGGCTGCTCTTTTGTTAAATCACTTAAAAAAAAGAAAAAAGAAAAAGAAAAAAGAATGCAGGTGAAACCTACTAGCAATATGAGTTCCCCAGCAAACGGTTATGGACCATAACTGAGCAGAGGTGCTCTGATGCAACCTTGCACTATGCTTGCAAACTCACAACCACAAGTTGTTGACATTTGCACAAAGTAGTTGTTTTTTTTCCCCTCCCTCTCACTGTCAGCTGCTGTCATGATTCACGATTGTAGCATCTCACAGCTCTGACGTTGTTCGTTATCTTGGGGTAAATAGTGAGAATACATGTCTTTTTGGGGTTTTTTTTTTGTTTTTTTTTAAAGCCACAGTCACTCTGTGGATTTATTAATGTGAGTTTACTGCTCAGTTTGGCTCCATGGATCCAGGATGATGCAACTAAACCACTGCACTTGAAGTAATATCTGCTCCTTATGTTCATTACAAGAAGAAAATAACAAGGAAAGTATTTGATGGTCACTTTTACATAATTTTTTTATTTTGCTATAGGTTTGCTTTGTTCGTCACAAAATAATATATCATTAACCCTCACATTAACACTGCTTGTATTATTCCTTAGCTTTGTATATTTTATTTTTATTTGAATATGAAGTAAGTGTTAAATTAATTAATCTTCTTGCTATGTCTTCTACATGCCACTGGGGGGCATCCCAGCTACAGGAACACCTCGGAGCTGACTGCACCTTCAAAATGAAATGATATTTGAACACTTTATGGCATTATAATTGTTTCTTAAGACTTAGAGAAGCCAAACTTGCCTTCAGTTTCATTTATGTGAAGTCCGATTTTGCGATCGTTCAGCGGATACACTGTGCTGCATGTGTTTAATGATTTTAATGAGGAATATGAAGCAGAAATGGCTGCTCTCAAAGTGCATTTTCTTAAACACGCTGTTGACAATACCACAGAAAAGGTGTATGAAGTCACACTGATATCAAAAATGATCTCCAGGCAAACATCCAGATCAAAGCCAATTATATATGACAATAAAATAAAACATCATCTATATTACCTCATATATGTGAGCTTTACCTCTCCAGATGTCTTGAATACTTTTCAGCCCAGATTTTGTCCCAAAAGAAATCTACTAAAAAAAAAACCACAACACTGATGTTTGTCTTAATTACTAAGTTACTTGCAAAGTAACAGATATCAGCATCACCTGTGCATTTAATGACGCATGTAAATCAATATTATCCTCATACATTGCTTCTGCTGATTCTGGTGGCTACAGTGAAATACATTCTAATAATCTGATAAAAAATACAATTGTGTGCCATCTCATTGATGATTTATAGCAACCGGGAGCTCTCAGAACTTCCCATCTTCACAGGGGAAAGTTCCCAGTTCCATGGCATTCACACGAGTGCTTCCCACCTGGAAGTGGAAGAAATTCCGATACATGTAACGGTGCATTGAAACTCAATATTATCAGTACACTTTGCCTCTAACATATCCAAAAAATGTATCACTCAAGTAAATACACAAATACCATTGTATTGGATGCACTCACATTATTGGCAATTCTTGGAAACTTCCCACTTTCCTTGTTCAATAGCTGTCAGATTGATCTCATAAGGAGTATAATCATTGGGAAATGCTGTCTATCTATGCTATACATGTAAGAAACACATGCAAGTGCACAAATTACGATGTATTTAGGGACTTAACTCCTTTAGCTTCTAGGAATACTCAAGAAGTTCCCATTTTGCCAGTGGGAAATTCTTACATTCAGATTCCACTTTCAAATGTATTTTTCTTCTCGAGGAAGTGAAACCTTCCCTAATCTGAGTGAACCTAAAAGTAATGTTATCAATAACTAACAAAGCTACTGAAATAAGGTTGTTTTAGACCATTAATGCTACGACGTTTCTTAATTATTGCCCACATCACTTTTTCCACTTCTCATAATTCATGAAAAACACCTTCAGATCATCGTTCATGACCCAGTTTATCTTGGTTTTAAAGTTGATGGATGTCATGATTTCTTCCTATATGTTCATGAGAAACACCAACAATGTGCCTTGACACACTGATAAAACACACAAACCTGTGACTCTCCATCACCGTTGAGCAATCAGCAGAGGTTGCGGCAATATGCCTCCCTCCTACTTCACATTACCAAAGAGGATTTCGGTGGAAAATTACATTTATATTTTAAGGGAAGTGACAGAAAAGAGTCACGAACCTCCCCCCCAGAGGCTGAGTGATTATTACAACCCTGTTTGAAATGACCGTGGAGAGAATGAACAGAGATGACAAAACCGTCCAATCTGGGCTCTGCCTGCACATTTCTCAAATATTTTCCTACTCGAGTCGACCACCGCTTGGAGCTGCCTTTCTCAGGGCGCAGCCGCACGACTCCAAACGCACTTCTTAAATCTTAAATGAATCCTTCGCACACCGACAGCCTCCGCTGGCAATTCACAGCAGTTTGATGAGGGCCGATCCGAGTGCCTCACATCCCAACGTCTCTGAGGAGGCTCAACTTCACATGTCGGCGTCTTTCTCGTCTGTATTACACAAGTTTTATTCTCAAAGTTGTGCAGCAATGCAAAATACTCTATATTTCCATGTAAAATCCAGGCGATTTTTTAAAATTTATTTCTATGATTAAATGGGGGCTCAGGATATTCTCCTATCTGCTACTAATTATGATCATTAGTAGAGGATCTCAGTGTGACGTGCACAGTTAGATATGGTCATAGTTACTCAGGCTGGTCCAAATAGTTATTTATTTGCTGTTCAAACAGCACATTTCTTTGTAAAGAAAATATTCAGGCTATTCAACATATTGAGACACACTATGTTTCACTAACCATTCTGAAATGTCCTGTTGCAGCACCAGAGGCACAACTTCTTCAGGAGCTTCTCCTTCTGGGCCACATCCTGGTTCATATTGGTTAGGTTGAATGTTTCTCCATAACTAGTGACAGATAGAATGTAAACAATACTACATAGCATGAGGAGAGGAAGCACTTCCTCCTCTTCCCAAGATGGGCATGTGGAGCGGAGCCAGTCCAGCTCCCCGAAACCCAGCAGGTTCTGAACGCGGCTCAAATGATCGAATATTCAACTGGCTGAAAATCAAGAACAAGCTGGATTTGGGGCAAAAATAAACTTTGAAGACAATGTTTTTGGACAAATAGGATCCATGTGAAAGTGTTGAAAAGTTGTGTGATATGACTCCTTTAAAGTTTTGTGTATGAACTTCCTGCACATTGCATGGACGTCTTGTCTGGAAGTCATATGAACGTCAATGCGGAAAAAAAAAAAAAAGGTGTGACACCGGGATTCAAATCCACATCAACATGCACAAAATAACCTCTGAAATACGTCAACACGCATCAACAAACCAATACTTGACACCAAACACGCATGGCCATCAGAATTAGAAAAAAAAAGATCCAAGAGTTCCAACACAAACAAACACTTAAAGACAAAGGAGAAATGACAACACAAAGGCAACCAGCTTTCAAACTTGTGGTGTTTTTTTTTGTGTGTTTTTTTATTGATAATACTGAATATTTAGTCCTTCGCCAGGACTTACACAAAGCATCAAACACATGCACAGTCCTCTATTCACACAAAAAGATACCCATTTCTCGTTTCTACACCTCTCTCCGAAAAAGGATCAAATCACTCTCACTCTCACGTTACTCCAGCGCGGAGAAGAGGACCTTCTCAACTCGACACTACAGCTAAAGACATCGTAGACAATGACCGCGAAAAACACACAAAACATCTTGACAGGTATAATAATAACACTGGAAAAAATACAAAGTAAATGGAAACTGGAAAGAGTTTACTTTTAAATTATGCTTTTAATAATCCATCATATATATATTTTTTTGTTAATGTAGCTTGAGGTGTATAAAACAGCACTGTAAACTTTGAGTAACTTGCTTTCTAGGACAGCGATAAAGCTTTCATTAATAACTGGAAGGAGCAGTAAAGATGAGTCAAAAGCTAACATTAAGCGCGTGAAGACCTTTCTACTCAAGAAGTGAACCGTCTGCGAGAATATATCGGCAAATCAAACTGCTGTTTGCATTTACGATCAACAGATAACACAAAGACGCGGAAATAACGTCCCACGAGCTCTTTTTTGTTGCTTCCGCACAGAAAATCTGCAAAACGATCCCTTTGTAATCCTCTCACGTCCATTGTTTTTTGGGGTTTTTTTTTCCCCTCTCTCTGCAAGGACTATTTTATCTGTGATGACAGCAAAAAAAAGAAAAAAAATTGTTTGCGTCTGTGAATATGGATCACCAAAAGCACTGAAAATGGGCGAAATCTGCACCTGAGGTGGATCTGTCGATAGCAACTGTCACGTCAGAGTATTCGGGCTCTTGTCTTAACTGGAACTCATCCTCAAAAAGTGCAAATCTAGTCCTAACGCAGTAAATAATAATCAAGTAACAACAGAAGTATATGCATAGGTACTGTACAGCTACATAGCGAGAAAGAAAGTGGGGGGTGTGAAGCTCTAGAAGAGGAAAGAGGGGAGGCAGGAATCTGGTGGGGTTCGAGGTTTTTGAATTTAGAACGATCGTCTTCACGCAGCATAGACTGGTCCAGTGAGGCCTGCGACGGTCGCAGGGCTCCCGGGAGGTTAATCGGCAAAACGACTCCCACTCGGTGAAATCAGGACAGATCATCAGCCACGCCAGATCAATCGCGGTCTATTTTTTCTTTTATACAGTTAAACACGTTTGTGGGCGTGCGACGTCACACCGGTGGCTGAGCGGCTCCCAGCAGAGGAGACGGGAAAGACATTTAACGGAGGGGAAAACGAGGAAGAAGAGAAAATAAGCTAAAATAAAAGGCAACCTGGAATTTGGCTTTGGAATCAAATGGAGAATGAGGTAATAAAAGTAGGAACACGGCGGGCCAGCGAATAATCGTCTTGAGCGTTTTTGGGGAGCGATTGGCGGAAGGGCAGAGCTTTGTGGGGCGAGACGAGCTCCGTCTCACTGAGGATCTATGTCCTCCTGACGCCAGCCTCAGGAGGAAGTTACATCATCACTCGACCAGTCTATGTCTCGTGACGCTATTTAATGTGTTGGTTGTTTTTTTTTATAGCGACGCCGAGTCTGAAAACAACCTCTGCGCTCACGAATCACGAACAGGGCGAGAGGCTGAAGGCCGTTTTCAGACCTGCAGGTAATTTCAGTCATATTAACTTTGACCTTTTTTTTTTTTTTTGTGATTATCAAAATCCCCTCTTTGCCTGATGATGCCTTCTAAGAATTTCTAACAAACTGTTTACATTTATCTCCGTCAGGCTGTGCAGTGGGCGGGTCGCACGTGCAACGCGGCTAAGGGTCCTCGGTGTCCAGGAACTCCTTCTTGGGGGGCGCGACGCCGCGGTACCAGGAGCACGAGCCGTCCGCCCGCTTCACGCAGGCGTAGTGGTTGGCCAGGCGCCCGTGCACCTGCTTCTCGATCATCAGGTCCGTCCACAGGCACTCCTCGGGAGCAGAGATGTCGCAGGGCAGAGAGGGACAGCGCACGATCTGCAGGGACACACACACACACACACACCAGTCAAGGTTTGGATTTTTCTAAAGAAGTGGGAAAAAAAACAAAAAACTTTCCTCGTTTGGAAAAGCTTCACTTCGATCTCGAGATTGCGCCACTGATCGACTGTTGCTTGTGTACTTTCTGATATTGAAAAACGTCGTCAGCGTTCGTTTGGAAACCTTCTCACGCTTCAGCCCCTGACTGGGGATAACGCCTCAAGAGTTTTGTATTCATAGTTAAGGTTTAGGAAAACAAACAATTTTCTTCAGTATAGCGGAAAAAGCTCAAGAGTGAGACGTCGGCGAGAGTTTGTGACAATCTAGATATTTTCATTACATATACTCTGTGCCACAAAGTAAAACGGTATTATGGCTCTATTTTACTGGTCCGGCCCTCTCAAGATGAAATTCGGCTGCATGTCGTCGTTTGACCCCCCCCCCGATCCAAAGGCTTGGTGTTGTTAATTGAAAATCAAAAAGCGGTTGTCCATTCAGGACTTTCTGAACAATGAAAAATACTGAGAGAGGCTCCCTGCAGTGGCACGTTGGATAAAACACGTACAAGTGATGGACTGATAACTCAAACCATTCTAAAGTCGCTGCACTGTTGTTTCTTGTTGTGGTTCATGTTCCATCTCGTTTCATCTGTTATGTCCAAACGGCAGCGAATGACTAACAGCTGCTTTCTTTCTTTTTTTACATGTTGTTGTTTTTCCCCCTCTGGGTTTGGAGATAAACCACCGTGAAACTGCTGCCTTACCTTGCAGTCGCAGCCCATCTGGTAGCGCTGGCTGAGGCTCTTCTTCTGGGTGGCGCTCAAGGAGTCCCAGGGCATGATGTAATCGCACAGGGTCACGTGCATCTGCCCGCCGGCCTCGGCTTTGCCTGAAGCGAGAGCGATATACGGCTTCAGAATGAAAAAAAAATCTGCAAAATCTCAGACAAAACGAGATGGTATGGACGCCCCCATTGGACAAAAGGTCGAGACAAACTGTACATCGGATAAGAACGTCACAGGTAGAACCGATTGAATCTTTTACGCTGCAGACTTGGTGCCTGCAGGCGTCAACACAAATCAACTGCCCTTAAAAAAAACAAAACTACAACTTGTATTTCTGTTTCACGCACGAGCGCCACGAGTCAAAACAAGGCGATGTGTCAGGCTGAGTGTACAAGATGTGCTGAGGCTGCGCCCGGCACGCTCCGCTATCTGTCTGCGGAGCAGCTCTTGACATGTCCAAGCCTTCAACACCGTGTCGTCGCAGGAGGGACTGACTCACATCTCGACGCGGCCCTTCCAGCACTTAACCCTTCCAAACTGAGGAGAAAGGATGAATCATTGTAAAAAAAAAAAAAAAATACAAAAAAGATGCCCCGCTCAACAGAAAGTTAACTCTCTTTCCCACAGCTCCAGCCCAGGAAAGAAGGGGAGGAGGTTTGGGGGGGGGGGGGGGGGGGGGGGGGGGGGTCAGGAGAGGAAACGCTGCCTTCAGCAGTTCCTCCTCGTACAACTCTATGTAATTAGGCAGCGGGTGCTTGTGCGTGCATCTTTGCCCGTGATGGGGAAACCAGAGCATGGATGACATCATGAGCCTCGCTGTGCCGCGTCTCACTGGGATGTCTTCACTTACGCTGCCATATTTAACTGACGGGACGCAATGGAGCCCAAAAAGAAAAAGCCAGAAAACAAAATTTATACAAAGGAATTTCAAAACATGTCGCAGCAGGAAGAGAGATGGTAATGTCTTGAGTAACTTGTGAGGGTCTGGAGAAAATCAGAGGTGGTTCCAGAAGAGCTGGATTGATATTATGTTAAAAATAGTATACCATCTCTAGTTTTCGAGAAAGTTAAATAACAGTATTTTAAGCCATTTCGAATTAGCTGAAAGTTTCACTTAAGTGAAAACATTTAGGGTGCTTGTTTTGGTAAAAGTATTTTTCCTGCTGCAGCTGAAAAAAAAAGAAAAAGAAAAAGAAATACTGAGCCCAGTGAGTTAGAAATCAGGAAAGTGGTGGTCAGACAGGTAAACAGAGGGTTGAGTTGTGTTACTCTGCAACTCAACGAGGGTGAGAAGTGATCATTTTGTGACGCTACACGTTACAATAACCACGTTGCCTTCAAACTAATTCCTCTTTATTATAAAATATATGATGCGATGCGGCAATAAATGTATACATTTCCAAAAGAAACGATACTATTACATTGACTTTAAGTCCACTAAAGCACAAAACCTATCAGAATCAAAAAGACAGACAAGGTCACTCCCAGTCTCCACAGGGTTTAGTCATCAGCATATAATTACACATAATAACATAAACAGTTCCTCCTCCACGATGCAAAATTGCCCACTGGTGTTTTTACAATGTAATGTTCGTCTGGCTCGGTGTTTATACCTGCACGTCTCTACCGGATTAACTCTTCCTGGATGTTTCAGTTGCTGTGTTTATCTTCTTTCACATTTTTTTCCCCCCCAATACATCGGTTCATTTCTTGAAAACTGAACTCACAGATGTGACACATGTAAAACAAAACAAAAAAACAAAACAGCACCAGTGTGTCTAAAAGAACTTTTTTCCCCCCTTCATTTCCACAGTAACTGGATGAAACTACAGCTTCAATACTGTGGTATACCCTTTGTTATTTATGAGATGTGCATTTTCTCGATCCCATAAAACAGTCTGACTTATGGTAAAGTGAAGGATAAACGTAATTTCCTGTCAGTGGCAAGAACAGCAGGTTAAAAAAAAGGTTGAAAACTGACCAAGACCGCTTTAATTAGAAGTTTCACACAAACCTGAGATCAAATACTCCTTCTTGCCGGTGACGTCCAGGGTAACGCCACAGACGGCCGATACCGGAGCAGTGAAGACAGACTCGATGTCCTCATTAGGACCCTTGAACATCTGGAACAAACAGAAACCATGTGTGAATGTCCGCGTCCTCAAACCCCCCCACTGACTGAAACCGTAAACGGGTCAATAGTCTCACCTTGATCTGTTTGACCTCATACTGGATCCTCTTGATGGGGTTCCCATAGATATCATTCCCAGAATCCACCTCTCTTTCTCCCACCACCTTCGCTCGAATCACTGGTAGAAACAGAGACATTTTTTTTTAATCTCTCAATCTATTGACAGACACAGGTTTAAACGGTCAAAAACAGGTCACGCGTCTGTTTTCTGAGGAACTTGACAAAGCATTGAAATAATAGAACATTTCATATAAAGAAGATTGAAAAACACTAAATATCTTAAAATGTGATTGTTCAAAAACACTCCTCCCCCCCCCCCAAAAAAAAAAAAATAAATAAAATACTGTCGAGTCTGCTTTTGGCCATTTAAATGGTGACAAACAACATAGCTTAACTTTCCGAGGAACACAAGGTTTTATGCTTTGATATATCGGAAACAGATCAAATAAATAGAATTAGGCTGCAGACGTTACTTTTAAAAGTATTTAGCTCTGCTCATTTTCGTGTCATGCTGTAAAATATCACTTTGATGTTCCCGAGGGATCCAGGTGAAAGCTTCAGCGCACAAAACCTTTGGAGGATTTCAGAAACTATCTCAAAGAGCATTTCAGACGTGAATTTCTAAAGGCTCGAAGTAGAAGACAATGACGTGATGGTGCAAAAGGCTGCAGGTCTTCTCGGGAGTCACTTCCAACGATAACCCTGAAGGCCAAAGCTCAAGATTTTCAGAAATAAAAGGTTTTGTTGGGTCAGTTTACACGACAACGGCGCTTTGAGCCACTGAAAAACACAACTTTTTTGGAATAGCAGTCCAACTCAGTCGTCCCCGTCATAGCGTACGGTTCTCTGCTGCATGCGTGTGTGCCTTCCTTACTATAAACAAACAACAGCACCTACTAGTGGCCAAACATGAAAGTTACATCATTTTCAGCAATTCTCTGTAACCGTTTTCAAAACATACAAACGCATAAACGATACAAACTTTCTTGTTCAAACCACAACCAGAAAATCCTCACAGGGTGAAGCGTTCAGCCGACTTGGCGAGCAGGCTTGTTTCTGACCGTGTGTGTGTGTGTGTGTGTTGAAGGACTTTTAATGGCCTGACTGACTTCAAGCTTGAGCTACGCTTACAGCATTTATTCTGAATGGAAAATATGAGTAACCGTGGAGGAGAAGATATAAAATAAGCAGGAAGAGGAGACACGCAGATAAACATGGCTGCTGTTGCTTTAACACACTTGGACGCAGTCCACGGCTTGGAACAGACACAGATATGAGAGACGGCGGCTCCCGGAGTGAGATATCGCTCTTGTTCCCCCTCTTTTTCTCTCGCTGCTCTCAAATGGATACTTTACTTTAGCATCTGCGCGAAGCCGATTCTAAAAGGTTCGGTAAATATCCCCACCTACTTACTGAGTTAAATGCAGAATAGAAATGCGACTCTACCACTGTGCACATGTCACGAATAAGGGAATTTCTTCTTCCATCATTATTGAATAGAGACAGTTAGAGATGTCAGTTGGACCACTTAGACTATGTGCTTAAAATATATATTTTGTTTACAATAACAGAAACTTGTGTAAATGAATGAGGTTTGTGTGAAAAAGCATGTGAGCTTTTTGAGTTTTTATCTGGAACGTTTTGCATCACTGCACTGGAAGCGTTTCCATTAAAACATGAGTAATCATGACATATAAACACGAGAAGGTCGTTGCTTGCAATGACTGCAATCTCCAATGACATAATGCTCTTCTTTCTACAGCATGTTTAACATTTGTTCTTGTGCGTTTGGCAGCCGTTGAATCGTTGCCGTCTGAACATGTCATTTGTTCTAAAAGGACTAACTCACAGATAGTTCCTGTGTGAACCGGGCCTCGGTTTGTCGTTTTAGTGGTCGTCAGCAGAGTCTCTCTGCAGACTGCCACAGCCGTGTATAACAGACGAAGTCATAATAGGTCTGTAGCGGAGATAAGGCGTTTTCACAGCTGCCACTTTTAAAAAGGATGGCACCTTCCGTTTTCAATACATGTGACATTTTTAGAGCGCAAGTAGCAAACGGAGCGATACTGCCGATGATGTATTGCTCATGTGTGACCAAGACGAAGAGGACAGACAGTTGAGGAGAGACTGTGCGAAAGCCAGCGTGGATCCAAGATGGCCATCGACAGACCCTTGTATTCACACCTTCGGGCAATTAAGAGTCACGAACTGCCCTCAAACGCATCATTTGGCCTGCGGGCAGGAAGCCCAGAGAAAACCTTAGAAGAAAACCAGCCTCAAACTGGGGATGTTTCAGCTGCGAGGCGAGAGAGAGGGGGGGGGGGGGGGCTCCCCACTCCAAATAAATATCCCATGTATCACATTCCCCATTGTCGTGCACGGCACATGCACACCCTGGTTCGGCTCTCACAGGTGTGAAAGTGACCTGTGGGCTGAAGTCTGCTTGATTTTTATTAGCTCAGCATGTGTTTTTAGTTATCATCATGCGGTTCCGTTTTCACCCAGCGTTTATTGGTTTGCTTCATCCCGACTATTTCAGGCCTGCGTTTCGGCCCCACATTTAGTTCTGTCGGCTCTGCCTGCTTGAATACAGTGTGTGTGGGGATATAAAATAAAACACTAATAATAATTATAAACCTGCTCCCATTGTTGCATGAATATTTATGTCATTTTTAAGCATTTTGGTGTCGACATAATGTCTACCAAATAGTAATTGTCTTGGAGACTGTCGACTCAGTATGACCAACCCAGTGAGCAGCACTGACCATAAAAAAATTAATTAAAAAAAGGACAATCCTGCAATAAAGTTTGGGATTATTTTCCCCACACTGGGCACAACTTTTTTTTCATCGATGCTCAACAAGCGAGTGCAGCTTTAGAACTGCTTCCCCAGGGCCGTGATGATCGTCTTCATCTCTCAACGTCAACACAACTGTCAGATTCACCTTCGGGTTTCTAAACAGCAATAAAACACTTGGTTGCAGGTCCCATTTTGTCCCCATCACAGCTTGAACATCAAGTCAGGGTGGAAGGAGTCAAAAAAACCCAAAACACATTTAAGTTACAAGACTGATGAAGAGCCGCAATTTAAGAGCACGGTTTACACTTTTCAGACGACGATACCTTACATCATATTTGTTTTCTTTTTAAACAATTTATCAGTGTTAATAAATGTCTTCGCAGGGTCGTCACTGTCCGTCAGAGGCAGAGCTTCGTCCAAACGCCCGTACTTTTCACTGAACTCTGACGCTTATGCAAATGTGAAGCAGCAGCCAGCTAGAGTGTGTATTAGTGTGCATTGGTGTACGCACACACACACACACACACCCCAGTATACCTGGCTGGCTCTCACTAATGCATTCTTCACAGTTTTTCCGCTCTCATTTCCTGACCTCATTCTGAGCCACAGACTAATGAGCTAAGAATCAGCAGCAGGACACAACACCGAGGGGAAATTACCCTGTTATTCACAATAGATTGCCATTACGGGAGCGTATCCGTCTGTACCTCGGCGATGCAGACCCCCCCCCACCCCCACTGCAATAAAGCCAGACCAAATCATCCTGTGCAGTCTAAGGCGGCAGACAACACAGCGTGACGCCAAAGCAGCACGGCCACCGGGAGCCTGCAGGCGGCTGCTTCTCACCGCAGGTTGATCCTGAAGTCGTGGGATCAGCAGGAGTCAATCAGCAGCCAGCAGACAGGCACCCCCCACCCCCTACCACCCCTTAAACCACCAGCTGACCCACATTTCCAATGCTCCCCCAGCATCTCGGCCAGGACGACGCTTAATGACTTATACATGCATATCAGTAGCACTACGCAATGTTTTCCATGCAAACCCCACACACACACACACACACACACACACACACACACACACACACACTAAGTGCCCCCCCCATTCATTCCACCGCATGACGATCCATTTCTTTGTTCACTCTCCAGTGACCACCAAATCATTCCCAACTTTCTTGGTGTGGTTGGCTCCTCTTCTTTTTAGCCCGCCATTTCAACGGAGAGACAATAAACAAACAAAAACAAGCAAACAAAAAAGAACAAACACCCTCAGACACAATTCAACCACCACCTGTCACTTCTGCCAACATCTGTATGAAGAAGACTTCAATAAAGTGGCATCACCAAGCGATTATGTAAACACAATAACACTCGAGGCTTCAGCGGATCTCAGGAGGTATGAGTTTATAATAAATCAGATTTATCACACATTGAGTTTTCCCAAATATTTTAATGTCTTCTGTAAATATTGCTGCACGTGTTAAAAGAAGGCAGAAGTAGTGAAAGTTAAAGATAACGTCAACAAACGGGACGTGCACCAGCAAAAAGTCGAGGAAGCGGCACTTCTGAGGCGAAGAGAAGAATTTTATGCAAAATATAATACAAAAAAAAACAAAAAAACACCCTCAATGACATTTCTAAAGTTATCAGATCTGATTATTGCAATTACATTAACATGACATCATGGCTTTAGTTGCTTTTGAATGATATGCATGATTATCTGATGTTAAGAGCCCCTCCTTACTGCTAATCAGTCTTATTGTAGGACATTTTTCAATCACATTTAACTAAAGTGGCCGACTAAAAAAGTAGTAATTCTCGTCAATATATTAATATAGATTTTTTTGGAATATTTAATTGTATCCAACCAACGGCTCTAAAGAGAGGAAAACAGACGCAAAATAAATAAATAATGAAATAAAGAACAGCCTCACAACTGATCTGGCAATTTCAGATTGCTGCTTATGAAAATGGAATCAAATGAATCAACCAACTCTTACGGGACTTACCAAATTTGGCCTTAAATAACTTTTCCATGTGATAACTTGCTGATAATGCTGAACTCATTTACTTAAAGCTGATAAAAAGCTTTATATACACACACATCAGTTCATCCAATACATGCCGTTTGTTCCCCTCCTAGTTCTGTGTGCACGAACTCTATAGGAGAAAATATGTGCCTCTTAAGGTGCACTATGTAAAATTCAGTAATTCCACAAGGGTGAGTCACAGCAGTGCCTTTTCACTGCAAAATATTTTGAATTCTCTAAGAAGTTTTTAAAGTTTGATTTGAAGTTAGTGAACTTCTGGACCCTCTGTCTATTATTCAATCTTTTAATTCCTCATTAGACCTGGCGTACAGGCTTGGGGTGCCCCTGTTTACACTGCAGTGTTTCGATGTTTCAAGTCAAAACGCGTCGTTTTGCCGTTTTCACTTGAGAAAGTTAAGTCTCGTAAATGGGGCCCGATTCATGCGAGCAAATATTGTGCCAGGGGAAGCAAATATGCATTTCTTTCCATGAATGAAGACATTATATATATATATATATATATATATATATATATATAAAGTGTTGTTGTCAACTCTACGGCCTTCCTGCAGGGTGACTCTGATGTGCCAGACCGCCAACTGCCCGACGGGGCAGGGCTACGGGGAAGTTCCCCTTTTGCGGGTGAGCCGATTTATATGGAAAGAGGATGTTTGTCTTTGTCCGTGGGCATTGCGTGTGCAGATTGTGCGGCAAGGCGCATGACGCCGCGCCATTTTTATGGCTTGTGGTCTGACCTGGAGCGTCACCCCACATGAAAAACACAAGGTGACACACACACACTGCTGGCTCAGACCCGGACAGTATATTTATCAACAGGCGGCTGAGTGTCCAGAGTGAAGATTCTGTCCCTGCCAAACAAATATCCATTGTCAGACCACAGAACTCTCGACAGGGTCACCTTTGTTGTCGCCCACGTCCACATTCGAGGAGACTCCATTGTCTCTCTCTGCTCCTTGTGCGCCCATGAAACCCCCTTCAAATCTTGTTTCTTATGTCTGTTATCATCTCCGTCTTGTGCATTTAGGGATGTGTGTGAAGGTTGTCAAACGCAAGGAGAGGAAAAATAAAAGGACAGCCAACGCATTCTCATGGATACCAAGCATAGTTTCACTTGTGCTGTGATTTTTATTGCGTTTCCCTCCCAAAACACACCCTGAACTGTCAGCCAGATGTCATCTGTAGCCAGTGTGTGCACGTCGAACCAAGCGTGTCAGCCGGCCCTTCAGTTAGCTGTCTATTTGACCTGCGAGAGTGTGTGTGTGTGTGTGTGTGTGTGTGTGTGTGTGTGTGTGTGTGTGTGTGTGTGTGTGTGTGTGTGTGTGTGTGTGTGTGTGTCCTTGCTCTGCACCGGCGAAAAGTTGGGGAAAACCCCAGAAACATTCCTGTAATTCCTCCCAGCACCACCCCGCGCAGGAAGAAACTGGACAGGAATGGACATTTGAAAAAAAAAAAAAATGTGTGGAGGAAAGCTCGTGGTGTGACATATTCTGTGGTTAAGATTCAAACCCCCTTTCCTCCTCCACCACCACCACACCTCCATCCCAGAAACCTCTCCTCACTTTCTCCATCCCTTGTCCCCCACCACTACCCCCTCTCAGCTCGCTCCCTCCTTGTCTCTTTTCCCTCTCTGCTGCCACGTTGCCCTGCCAAAGCCGGAGCCACCGAGGGTGAGAGCCTGATGGTTACACACAAACTCAGCCCGAGAGCTGGGAAGGCACGTTTAGTTTAGTAGGGTTTCCAATCAATTCCCAAATACTGTGGGGGGGTCCATCATCCACCTCAGGCTCTCAATCAATCTAAAGTGCCTTTACACTACTACAGCAAATATTATTAATTTGCAAAATGGTAAAAAACAAAAAAAAACAACATGTCTCTATTAGTGCACCAATGCAGAAGATCGATGTGTGAAACATACAAGACAAGAATCTCCCACCTGGCTCACCTCACCACATCCTGTCACAGACACTTTTTCAGATCCCTTCATTTATTCACTTGGCTGGGATGCGATCAGGCAGCAAGTGACTTCACGACAGCTGCATATTGAAATATTAAAATTAATCTCACGGGGACTTTATGTAAGAATTTTGGATTATTTGTCCTCAGGAACCCCGTTTGTATTAATCTATTCAATTTGTGGTCATTTAAGACTTCCGTCGTTGTCAACGTGACAGGGCGAAAATAAAAAAAATATATAAACAAATAAATAAATATACGACATGGGGCTCCTGCGTGTGCGTTGCAAACTGTCTGGGCCATGGCCTTGAAGAGCAACACCTCCTTCCTCCAGCCGCTCCAGCGGTTCAACTCAGCCCATTCAAGCCGCGTCTGAGGCGTGCAGGGCGGCTGCTGTCCGGAGGCTGGTGCAGCACGGGTAAACAACAACAACAACAACAACAAAACAACAACAAACACAACAACAGCAGCAGCAGCAGCTGTACTCACCTACGTCGGCGTTGCAGAAAGCCTGTTGCGGGTGAACCGGAGCGCAGCTGCACGCCTCCGCGAGCTCCTCCGCTCGCCACAGCAGCAGCAGCGCGAGCGTGCACAGGACGCCGTTAACGGAAAACGGCATTTTGGTGGACGCGGTGTGGGTTTGTTTTGTTTTCTCGCTCTCTCTCTCTCTCTCTCTGTTGATCTGCCTCTCGGTGGCCGCGAGCTACGCAGATGCGTCGCGGTGGAGGTCCACGTCCCTCCCCTCTCCGCTGGGTAACGGAGCTTTTTTAAAACCGCTACGGGCGTCAAGAGCAGCGGCCGCTACAGCTCCGGTGTTCCCGGTGAGTTGAGGCGGTGATGTCGGCGTGCCGTCTGTCCCCTGTCAGCAGCTGGATGTCCGCTCGTCCGTCTGTCTGTCTGTCTGACAGTCTGCTCGTCTGTCCGCACTGTTTTTGTTTCGGGGGGTCGAGGCGGTTTTATAAAGCGACCGGAGCGACTCCTCCCCCCGGCGGTGTTGACGTTGACCGGCAGGGGGCGCTGTGGCCCCCGGGCTGCAAAGAGCCGGAGCGCTGCGTCGCATCTGTCCGGACAGATGTGGCTTAATATCGGGCAAAAAATCTCCACGTTTTAATACGCAGATATGAAAAACCCGATGAAAGTGATCAAGCAAGAATTTTAAATAAACACTCCCACCACACATTTTTTTTTCACGAAGATAAGTGAACTCAAGAAAGAAAAAAAAAATGGAAGATAGAGACATTTAAAACAAAAATCAGATATATGAGTCAAACTTTAACTTAGGGGGCAAAAGAAGGAAATTAATAGATTGACTATATAAGTAAAGTTAGGATCCAGTGAGTAGGATCCCGTTAAACTTGTAAAAAGCAAATATTGCTTAAAATGAACGTAATATGAAGTATATTCATATCATTAATATGTGGCGGAGATAATGAAATCAAAATATCTCTAATTACATATAAAAAACACAATCTAAGAAACGTATTAAAAATGTCAGATGTACTAAACGCTACCCGTAGAAGAAGAAGAAGAAGCAGAAGAAGAAGAAAAGAAGAAGAAGAAGAAGAAGAAGAATTTTCATTTCAAGAATTTATATTAAATTAGTGCTTAATAGACAAATATTGTTTAACGAGAACATCCCAATATGAGGACCAATATCACTAAAATATGATAGTGTGATAATAGAATGAAATGTTAATAAAAAATTTTAAAAAACAATTTAAGAAACACATTCAAAATGCCAGAGGTATTATATACTACCCAACCAGCAGCAACAACAACAATCATAAAATCGTCAGATTTCATTTCATTTCCGGTCAACTTAGAAAAAAAACATTTTAATTTGAGTTTGTCAGATTATTTCTTTGTTGAAACAATGACTCTTGCTAAAGTTTCTTATTCCGCTGAAAGGCCTGCTTGTTTTTCTTTCCCAGTGGAGCCACATTTATACGGCACATGCATTAGTGGGCTGAGCTGATGTGGGACTGCACCCATTAAATTAAACTTCCCAAACGTTCTCCGCCACAGGCCGCTGTTCTTTGCTGATTCCTCTTGTTTGCTATATTGGATGATTGAAGTCTGCAGAAACGAGCCATTTAGGCAATTTAACAGTTTATTCATTGAACAAACAGAAGCCTCAGTAGCGTGAGGGAGAACCATAAACAGCCACAGCAGCCTCCCACCTCGTCCTTATTGTGGTTCGGCCGCGTCACACAGAGTGGGACGCTGCGGGATGACATCCCATTCTTCAAACGGCATTTGTCGTAAGTCAGCCACGTGGTTGCGTGGGTCAATGCAGAACAAACAGTACGCCCAGGCTCATGCCACAGGTGCTCAATGGAATTGAGGTCAGGGCAACTGGGAGGCCATGTGTACCAGAATATCAAAAACAGGAGCCAAAAGCAAGAAGAGCTGTGGATCCCAAATATTCAACTCTTCTGCTCATCCCACAAATGCGTGTTCTTAACAAATGTGGCACAAGATTTCCAAAAAAGCATTGTTTCGGTCAAGACAACAGACGTCTTGTCATTTTTCTCTGCTTAGAATAAAAATGCAACCATTAAGATAAAGTCTGGAGTTTATTTTAATGCTGACTCTATGGAGTCAGCCTTTCAAAAACAACACAACTAAATGTAATTTATGTCTAATAAAAATGTGCTCTATAACTTTAAAATGGACCGAAAAAACATTGTTTTACAACGTATGGTTAAAAGAAGAAAAAGATGTTTGAATCTCATTGTCTCATTCTAATTACCGCATGCTACTAAGGCCCAAAACAAGAATAAGCTGATGTTGCTCCTCACCTTGCATCTGTGATAAACTGAGATTAAACACATCATTTTCTCTAAATATAAAATATATAGTCAATTCTTTTTCAAAGGAATAATAAAGCTTTGGTTAAGTTTAACACACAAAATTCCAATATGAATTTAACTGTCTGCACACAATTTGTGTACTTAAAATAATCCTTGGGAATTATTGTGTGGTTCAGTCCATTTCAACCAGTGGGTTATATGTTGGTATAAAAAGGTTGAAAATATACCAGTTATTCCTATTTGTTTTGGCCCTGAAATTTTTTTTTTTTTTTTACAAAAAATGTCTTCTTTTTCTGGGTTTAATGGCAGTTTGCGTTCATAAAGTCTCACTACCGCCATCTGCTGGTTTTATCCATCTACATCGTTTCCAACCGCTCTCGTCCAGCAACAAGGTCACTTTAACAATTATTTACGCCCGATAGGAATTCTAAATATTGGAATACATTTAAGGCGAGAGCATCAACTTTATCAACGTTGATACATTCATTTTGTGCTCATTCTTCCATGTCCTTCTTGTAGAAGATATTTGGTCACAGTATGGCTTTCTCTGGGAGGCAGCATGCTTTTTCTGTAGTTGTAAATGATTCAAGTTGCTCCAAATGTGTTTGTATGCTACAGATATTAATTAATGTCAGTGCTATTAGTGAAACTTTTACAAAAGCAAAACTAAAAACGTGATAAAAGCAAAAGCAGACAAAACAAGAGCTTTGAAATCACAAAAGAAAACACCACCACAAAAAACTGTATATCAAATTCAGATTTTTTTTTTAATTCCATCTCATACAGAGGAGGTCAAATCATACATTTACCTCCATCTGAGCAGAAGAGGGCAGTAGCCTCCACTGTACTGGATCGCTGTTTCAGATTCTTCTCATGCATAGAGACTTAAGTTTCACAGTTCAGGCCATACCAGTTGAAAGAGAGAAAAATGATGTGCGAAGTGCAGCAGAGTCGCTGTTCCTGCTGCTTTGTAAAAAGGCACAGACTGTGAGGAGGTTTGGCAGAATGAAAGCCACTTTTTATCCCCCAACCCCCCCCCACAAAACACAGAAACAAAACAACAGGAGGCAAGAAAAACGGAGAAAAACGAACTCACAGATTTAATCTGGCAAAGCAACATGATGTTCCTGAGATGAAATCATTTGGTTCCCCAACAGGAGCACAGAGAGCGCGTCAACTTTACTGTCGGGAGTTTTTCCCAGACTGACATGATCGATCCGACGTCCTGCGGTGAGATTTAAAAGTTTCAAAATGAAACGAATCAATGCGACTATCAAAAGATTAAGAAAGGCTGCATGAAAGAAAAAAACATCCGTATTCGGGATTGAGTGTCGAGTAGAAAACACGAATCAGGCCTGGCCGGGAGGGGGGGGGGGGGGGGGCCTCAGAGGCCTTTGTTGAAGTAGACTTGTTGCACTTTGTCTCCGTACTGAGACCTGATGGAGTCCCGGAGCTCCGGCTCCAGCTTGGACACCGCGATGGAGCTGCGGGAGAAAAGGAGGGAGAGGAACACGGTGAGCCGAGCTTGTGTGCGCGTGCAGAACGCTTCGGGGCGAACAAACAGTCCCGAGCTCCAACCGAAGGAAAATATTAGCGGGAGTGAAAATGTCGGTTGGACCACCACGGACCTCCCGCTCCTGGCTCAGAGGCCCTTCTCTGTGCACGCCGGGGTTTCCTCCGCACGGTCCAAACAAACATGTGTGCGAGGTTAATTATCGACCTTCGCGAATTCCCGTAAGTGTGAATGAGTGCATTTCACTGTCTGTCCCTCGGTGTTTGCGCTTGTGCAGTCAGCTGGGATCGGCTCCAAAACCTTGTGCGCCTCTCAGCTGGATAAAGCCTCACAGAGGATGAATGGATGAAAATGTAGCAACTGGTTCAGGATTCATTAAAAGCATACACAACTTTCCCTGAATATACAGTTTCGTGGCCTTAATCAACTGTGTTGCAGCATTTTCTGAGTGTGATTTAACTTTACTTGTGTGCCGTGTGTTCAATTTAATAAAGCGACACTTCATAAGTAGTAAGGTAGATTTCACTGATCTCTGTTTAAATGCTGTGCGTGACTAAAACACAAAATTCATTAGTATGTGGATAAGTAACAGCAGTTTTTAAATTGGAAAATTCCAGTCAGTATGTTTTGTTGCTGTCATTTTGAACCTTTACAAACTCCTCCCAGGTGCTGGACTGGACTCTCTCATGGTTTCTGGCTCGTACGTTTGACACCCCTGCCTCAGGGCCTCTGGGAAACGTCCCAGTATTTCCGCGGCGACGCACTTCTGCTTCATTTGTGCAGCCTTGTTTAAATACCTGATTATAGACAAGTTCTTTTTACTTATCAGGAGCCTTGATAATACTCAATGTGAAAAAGTATGAAAACCTTTGCCAACCCAATTGATAAATTCCAGAACTTTGAAGTGTTTTTGCTTGTTTTTTCTTCCCAGGCTTCTAAATGTAACTTCAATGAACAACACAGTTGCACATAATAAATCACATTTCAAGAACTCAAACAATCATGTTGCAAAACTTATTTTGCAACATGATTATTTTGTCAGGCAAAGTCTTCACTTTGAAACCTTACGACTGTGCTTTCCTATCTGCACTTGAGCCCCATCAGACTGATAAAAATGAGCTCATTTGATCTGGATGCATGTAACAAAAAGTTTCATTACCATCTCTGAGGAAAGAGGGAGCAGGCCGCAGGCACCATGAAGACCAAACTGTGAAAAGAAAAGATTTAAAAAAAAAAAGAACAAAAGTTAACAATGAAATCCTCTGGGGGGATATTAAAATGCATCCCGACCCTGTGACCCTCTGTACTTACAACACTCCCACCATCATGACTTGAATCGGCCCGTGGAGAAACGTGATTCTCTGCAACGAGACGTGAGAAGACTTGAGGACGGACGCACACATTTCCCAGTCCTGCATGTTCAGCGGGTCAATGAAGAGAAAAGTCTGACCTGCATGAACTTGTATTTTTCCAGCCTTTGCATGATGATAGGGAGAACAACTAAATACGGAGAAAGAGGAAGAGTAGCAGAGGATCATTACATGGAAATCTTATCAAATATGCAGAGAAAGTGGTTTATGAACGCTTCTTTTCATACTCATTCCTGGTGCGGCCATGGTGATCCGAGAAATGACCACCTGAGTGATTCCTTTCGCTGCTGCTTTCTGGAGATTCAAGAACCAAAAAAAAAGAATATACTTTCATCCGACAAAAGGGAGAAAAGTATGCCTGATGACAACGTGTTGGCGGTGAGCCGACCTTCGAGTGTCCCAGTTTGTTGCCATTTTCATCGGTGACGGAGATGCCGTTCAGAATTTCCCTGAAAACACAAATCAAGCAGAACTGAAAATGTTGAACTATGTTGAGCTCACTGTCAAAGTAACAAGGGTGGAAGAATACTATTAAAATAGGAGGTCTATTCAAAGGGCTGGATGTAAATTTAAAAAAAAAAAGATTTAAATTGAAGCGTGAAGATCTGCAGGCTGAAATCGGCCTAAAAACAGTCCCTGTGGGGAAACTCCACTTCACCTGACATCACTGAACAACCTCCTTGTTTCTGAACACGTAAGGGAATCAGACAGAAACGTATAGCGGACGACTCACTGCTGCCTCATCATGGGAATGTTCACACAGTTCGCCGCCGCCACGGCTGCAAAAGGGACCCAGCGAGCCACGAGCGGAGGAGCTTTCTGGAACAAACAAAGATGTACATTTAAAAATTAACAAAAAAAAAAAAAGGATCTCAAAAGTGGTCGATCCAAGTTTGGTTCATTGCCCTGGCAGATTGTATGAATTCCTAAGCGTACCTTTGTGTAAAGGTTAAGTCCGACGGCTGTGGCTAACGCAGTGCTGGTGGCGGTGAAGTAGGCCACGCCAATCTGCCTGGAAGGACGGAACAGTGGCATCAAGCGTCAGATAACTGCAACTAATAACGGTTTATTACCTGATTGGTTGAAACTAATACATGAACTGAAATGTACTGGTAAGCTCGTACTTGGGAGTGATGGGAGAGGCCGCGTTCCGGTTGGTGTAGTTGACCAGAGCGTTGAAGGACTGATTGACCCACTGCCAGAACACCACCGCAGGAACTGTCCTACAGACAAGCAGGCTTGAAAACCCGACAAAAAAAAAACCCGCCACAGCATCCTGCCGGTGAAACTTTTGTTCGTCGCTTTGCCGCTAACCTGTAGAACTGCAGCATGCAGCCGGTGATGGCCATGCCACCGGGGACCTGGAACGACATGCGCCCGATGATGTTCATGCGGTCGCCGGTGTCCGGGTGGAAGGCCGAGTCGTACAGCTTCTTGGCGAAGTGGAGCTGCTCCTCTGTGGTGCCGGGAGGGATGGAGCCTGCCCTGCGGGACGCCAAAGCAAACACTCAGCGTACGCGCCAAGGGGAGGCTGGTTCATACCATCACACACCTGCAGGAACACGCTGAAAGATTTGGGGTTTAAGCTCACACAAATATAGGCAAAAAAAAAATCAGTGTATCACTGGTGTCCTGGAATAACGAATAGGCAAAAATATGCCTCGACTTCAGCCTATACCCATTTCGGTTACAGAAATTGTAAAAATGAAACGTTTAAGCACTCTAAACTGAATGTCAAATATTTGCGAAATGAAGCATTCATTCACTTATTCGTTCACACTTGTGAGGAATTTGGCAGGAAAAAAAAAAGATTTTATGATTGAAGTCAGAAAAAAACAAGACATGTTGATGTTACAAGGTTTATTCAGGCCAGTAAACATCTGTCCCCAAGGCCAGCATGTTTTCTTTAATGTGACACTAACTCCGGGCCTTTTTAATGATTTAAAGAAATCCCAAGGTCCCAGTTAACTATTGGTTGAAGTGTAGCTGGATATGATGTGAAATACTGTATTTCCTCTATTCTGGGCTTAGAAAATGTTGTCACATAGAACAGCTGTCTACTTATTAAAACACTGACACCATTTTTTTTTTGTGTCCTCTGATTAAAGCGACTTAGAATTTTTTCTCTTTATGGGACACTTTTTTTGTGACTAATAGTTTGGGGAATTACAATAAACGGTTGAAGACGCCGTCCTCCCTGGTGATTCTCTTACCTGCAGCTGTCCACTAAGGCTTTGGCTTCGTCGAGGCGCGAGTCGGGGAGGAGCGCCGTTCTCCAGTCGGTGACGTTGAAGAAGTGCTTCAGCCGACCCACGAACGTCGTCTGATCCCATCGGGGCGCGTCGATGTCGAATGACTTCAGAGACATCGTGGCGTTTTAAAAACAGTAGAATCGGCTTAATGCATTAAAAAAAAAAAAAAAAAAAAAAAAGTCTTCAGCAGCTGTGGCTGAAACCTGGAAGGAAATAGATGAGAATTATGCTTTGAGGGAAAAAAAAAAAAAGAAACTGAGCGGGTTAATAATTGACGAGGACTTTATAGACAGACTTCTTGTTTGAGCTGATATAACATTGACATTTATTTCTGTGGGTCAGACGGGGCCAGACTATCTCTACACTCCTCCTTTCCACACAGTCGATTGTGCTGTAATGGCGGACGGACAGAACTGACTGAAAAATGCAATCAGTTGACAGTTTATGTTGAAGAAAATCCTCCGGTCGTTTTCTTACTGATTGCGAATATTTGCCGAGATAAACACACAGCTGTGGTCGGACAGCTCGCTGGAGTGAAACCAGGTGGTTGCAAAACGGCACTTGGATGGAAACAAAAACACAAGCTCTCAATCCTCACCTCAAAAATAATAGAAAAAAAAAAATACATCTCAAGGCCCAAAGTTGCACTAGAAATCATCGACCACCTCCTGGTAAATGGTTCCGCAGGTGGTCGTTCTGGGTTTTTGCAGCTGCGGCGCTCCGAGTCTGATGAACCAACCAGAGCAGCCACAACATGCTGACCGCAGCCCAATTTGTCCCATTGAACATCTTCCAACGCTACAAATTATTGACTCTTGTTTTCAGAAGGCGAAGGTTAACTGTCGACGAGGCCCTCCGTATCGCCGGTCCCCGACGGCTCCGGCCTGGTTGGAACTGGATTATTTCTGAAGCTGTTTGTTCAGAAAGTAGGTTAAAGGCCTGCAGCAGCGAGTGTGAGGAATGCTTTAAACATGCATTTTTCAACAAATCCTTGTAATTTTGCCCCGAAACAAGAGTCTCGTTTTTAATGATTATGTTTTCAATTTATCGCCCAATGTTGACATGTAAGCCTAAATGCTCATTTTGTGTCCCAATGTGCATCTGAAACTGGTTGTTTTGACTCCTGCAGGTCGTTCTAAACATTTTTGATGCTTACATACATAATGCAATCTGTATAATGGGAGAAGCCACGAGACTGTTTTCTGTAGGCCCAGTGAGTCGTCTGGTCATGGGAGTTTACGATGCCTTTTACACATAGTTTGTCTTTTTACACCCAACAAGCATGAAATCCACCGATCAATACGTAAATAAATCAGCCCTTTTTAATATCCCATCCATTATGGCTCAAGTCAGTTTTAATGGTGGGGAAATACAACTATTTGCCCAAAGGCAGAGCGATCTTCTCAAATGTGGAACTCAATAAAATAAAAAAACCAAGATCACAATTGATAAATTGTAATCACAAACAAACTGACAGTATTCACCTCTCATAGTTTGACAGATTTATTGTTTCATTGAGATGCATTGAACCAACATGACTACAACATGATCCAAAACATCTGGAAATTAGGCACAAAAAAAAAATAACCTTTTCTTTCTCTTCTTTTTAAAAACCCCTTTAAAATCAGTATTTCAAAGAACTTTGCCCAGAAGCAAATTTTTTGTCATCATACCTCAAGTTGAGACATGTTGGTTTCATACTAAACTACAAGCCGGGCAGGTTCTGGTACAATAACTGTCTACCGTGCAATTTTCCTTCTCCACTCGCATTAAAGACGTTGAAATCAACTGCTTCTCTGCCTGTATGAAATAATAACCTGTTGTGTTTCACTATGTAAAATGTAAGTCATGACACTGAAAACTCGATTACAGTTAAGATGTGCCAGTGTCTGATGGCGTAGGGTCTTGAACCCATCTGCGGATTGATACTTAGATTAGTTTGATCACCAGTGTCTCACGTCGAACATGTTAGCGCTTGTCGTGAAGCGGTAATTCATTGGTAGTGTTCGGTAATTAAATGACAAGAACATGCTTATCGCATAGATTCTATACTCTATACATGTATAACTAGTGTCACTGTTAAAATCTCTGATGACCAAAGAGCAAGAGGAAGAACTAGAATGAATAAAGTCAAAAATAATTTGTCAAATAAAGCAGATTTCATCAGTCCTTTGTGGTCCATTTGCAGTTATTATGAATCTAGCAATAGCTAAAATCCTCAGTGATAACTGTGTTTATTATTCGTGGGAAAACACTCAACACACCATCTAGTGGTGCACACGAGCATTACAAGACCATGCTAGCTGGGGTAAATTCTGAAACTGGTTTGTTTTCAAAAGGTAAACCAGGCTCACTCCACTAAACTGTGACATGTTGTACTCTCAACGTTCCTCCAGTGACTGACAGCCCAGGCAAACTGGATCTGCCAGCCAGAGCACCTCCAGCAGAACAATTCATCTGGATGAAGTTACGTGCAGTAATCCTGCAGCCATTGTGTTCAAACGAGCACGTGAGGGTCCCACACGGATGAACGTGGAGCTGCAGAAGCGTCCTGTTGGGAGACCACCGACCTCCGCGCTGGATGCAAACATGTCAGCCCACGGGAGCGACTGATGCAACCCCCGCAACTCGGTCGAGTTACTCCCGGGCTGAGAGCCAGGAAACGCGGCGGCGGAGCAGGGACCGCAGCACCGGCACACACACACGCAGACTCTCACATGCGGAGACTTACAACGACCGACACGGTTAAACGTACCTTAAAGAGACTGTCCGAGCGCTGCGCGGGGACAACCTGACAGGTGACCAGAGGCGCTCATGTGGCATAGTAAAAAAAAAAAAAAAAAAAAAAAAGGGCACGTGGCATGTCCTCCTCCAATCACAGGCCGGGGCAGCTCCCTGCGTGCAAACCGGCGAGAACCAAACCAGACGTCGGTCACTTCGTCGTTTCACCGGTATATTCTGGGTCTTTTGCTGGAATAATTGAAGTGCAATGATGTGTTTTACCAACGGTAGTCCAGAAAAACGAATCATTTCGCAACATCTAGCATGTTGCTAAACCAAACCAGTCCTCCATATTTGGTTTTCGTGTTGCGTTCATGGTAGCTAATTTAAATCGGAAATATGTAAACAATAACTAATCAATTGGGGGTGTTTCTCCCCCCCCCCTAATATTTTATCTCTGCATTTCACAAATTGTTGTTGTGGTATTTTGAATACCTTAGAGATAGTTTGCTTGTCTTAGTGATGACTTTTGAGAAACTTGTGGACACTGTAGACACTTCATGTTTTATTTCCCTTTGTTGTTAATTTACACTGTTTTGTAGATGTCTTTGGTTTTTACAATCTTTATACATAGATATATACATATACGTGGTTGTTTTATATTCATTGTAGTCGTTTTAGTAATTATTTGGTTGCTGTCCATCTGGCTGTCATTGTTCTACATTTCCATGTGTGTTTTTTTGTTGTTGTTGTTTTTGTTCTATGAATATATTTATAAATATGACGTTAACTTTTCCCATTTTGTTGAGAGAACCTGAACGCAGCATGAGTTGGACCGTTGTGCGTGACTGTGCGTCTGACGTCACCCCCCTTAGTAACCCTCGGCGGCGTCTCCAGGAGAGAAGGCAACAAGATGGTGAGTCTTATTTATCGCACTAATTAGCTTATAACTAAGAAAGACTAACAAACACCGACATTGCAACCGCATTCACTACCCCGGATCGTATTCATCTACAGTTTCATAATTCCCGCTGGCCGTAACTTGTTGATAAAAAAAAACACAAAAAGCTGCCTTGTTGCTTCGTTCAGTCATCGGGGAGATTAGCTTAGCACGTTAGCAATGCCGAGCTCCCGGGAACTGAGAAAAACCCCAAAAAACTCTGTCAGAATAAAACAAACAAAATGCTGCGACTCGACGCTCACAACACTGTACCTGTATGTGCCCTCGTGTCCTGGTACCGCGATGGAAGCGCTGTTTCATCCCCATCAGAGCCCGACAATGAGGGAGTAGAGAGGCACTCACACACGGCCTGTTAGTGAGGAGTCTGTGGAGGGCGATTGGAGTTTGTTTGTTTTTTTCTACCCTGATGGAGATAACACACACACACACACACACACGGATGTTCCTCCCATCTCCTTCCAGGGATTGCTGTCCATCCTACGTAAGCTAAAGAGCACACCGGACCAGGAGGTGAGGATACTGCTGCTGGGTCTGGATAACGGAGGGAAGACCACCCTCCTCAAACAGTTGGCCTCTGAGGACATCAGCCACATCACCCCCACACAGGTGAGACACTCTGATCAAACACAAAACACACGATAATGAAGCCGACATTTATTGCAAACTAAGGTGTGCTATAAGTATGATAAATAGTTAATAACTATTCAACATACAGTAAAAAAATATATACACATAAGACTATCAATGTATATGTATACATATATTTATTTGCTGGCAGTGATTTAATCCTTCAAAGTGAAGAGAAGAGTCTCGTATAAATAAATATAGACATGTAATACATGACCAATAGTAAGTCAGCCACTTTTACATGTTCCAACACTCACCAATTTAACGATCAAATATCCAAATGTATGTGGCGTCATATCATTATCATTATCCATCGCACAAAAACTGGACAGTAAATGAAAGCGAGGGCGACACAGATTATGAGAACGTAGGGTTATATGAAGTTATATGCACAGCCTCACTGTTAGAGGAGCTTGTACATGAAAGCGCTTCACCAAGAATATATGTATTTGTTCACAGGACCAGGATTTGCACCCGTTACTTAACCAGTCTTGATGATTTCTATTCATTTGAAGGGTTTCAACATAAAGAGTGTCCAGTCTCAGGGATTCAAACTAAATGTTTGGGACATTGGAGGTCAGAGGAAGATCCGGCCGTACTGGAGAAACTACTTTGAAAACACTGATGTGCTGGTGAGTAGAGTTTAATTCACAGCAACGGAACTCTGCTTGAATCTGCTTGTGCTGGATCAACTCTTTGTTTTATACACTTTTGGACTTTTTTCCTCATAATGAATGTAATATTGTTTTATATCTCACATAATCACAGTTTGGTATTCTAAAGTCTTGAAAATAGTGTTTCCCCAAAGTGTCTGAACACTCAAAGTGATTAGTCAATGCTTTACGTGGATATGTTTGATTTCCTGTTTAATCGATTGATTAAAAGCTGAGGTTGTCGGGTAGGTTTGTGCAGATAATTAAAAATCAAACTGGCATCTTGTTTTCAGATTTACGTCATCGACAGCGCCGACAGAAAAAGGTTTGAGGAAACGGGTCAGGTATGTACGACACGCAATTAATACAAAACATCTTCCACCTCCTCGTCTTTACTGAATGCTTTTATATTTGTTCAAACTGGGGCGTGATGATCCACGTCACTGACATACAGTAGCTTCCTCCCACACGTCCAGCCAGCGTCAAAACGTATAGTGTTTATTTACTCTATTTAAAAGAAGATTGTTTAGCTTCTGGGGTTATTATTGCTGTGTATTCGCAGTGTCTCTTTGTTCCTGTGTTTCCATGTGTGTTTGCGTTGCAGGAGCTGGCCGAGCTGCTGGATGAGGAGAAGCTGAGCGGCGTTCCCGTGCTGATATTCGCAAACAAACAGGACCTGCTGACCGCCGCCCCGGCCTCCGAGATCGCCGAGGGCCTCAACCTGCACACCATCCGGGACCGCATGTGGCAGATCCAGTCCTGCTCCGCCCTCACGGGCGAGGGGATCCAGGTGAGCGGGCGAGCCGGGGCGTCTCTCTTATACTCCGTGGTCTTTTGTCCCCCCCCTCCCCCCTCGCTCACCGTGTTTCGTCTTCCTCTTCAATCCACGACAGGAGGGAATGAACTGGGTCTGCAAGAGCGTCAACTCCAAGAAAAAGTAGCTCCGCTTCTAGTTTTCTGCATCTCAGGAGGAGCAGTAGCACACACACACACACACACACACACACACACACACACACACACACACACACACACACACCTCCTGAGTCTTAGTACAATGGGACGAGCCTGTGAATGTAAACACTACTAATCCAACGTGGACTTGGAGTCATTTTTTTTTTTTTAACCCCCTTCATTCCTTCTGTGTGATGTTTACTAACATCAACACATCAGCCCCCGTCGGCCTCGATAGAGGGAAAGGTCGTCCGCCTTCAAAGGGAAGCCATGCCAGGAAATCAACCCTTCTCCACCACACGCCCGCGTCAGCATCGCCGCCTCGCCCCAGTCACAGCCTCGGCCCCGCAGCCCGTCGCGACCTCAAACCTTCCCGTCAAACTTGCAGCCGCCACCAGAGTCCCAACATGTCCGCCAGGCTCGGCCCCGGAAACCAAACCTCTGATTTACCATCTCCATCTCCTGACTCTTTATCATGTGTTGTTTTTGGGGTTTTTTTCTCTCTCTCTCTTTAACCATTCCACGATGGCTGTAAGCGCTTTTCCTGCTATGGCTCTGTTTGAAGTGAGGTATATTTTTGTAATTGTTTTATTTATGGTGGTGAACTAGAGCGTAGAAGTGCTTTTTAAACTGCTTGTGTGTGCGTGTGTGTGTGTGCGTGCGTGTGTGAGATTTCAAGGATGTTGCTGGACAATGGCTCCGGCACTGCCCGCTAAAGGTTAACACTACACGTGTGATCGTGTAAAGAAAATCACGCAAGATCAAATGGCTCCATGTATCGATCAACTGTAAATAGCTCGGCCCCGTTGTTCATATGTTGAGTTATGCACATGTTATAGAGTATTTGTTACCGCCACATGTACTTTGTAGTCTATAATGTCTGCATATCTAATATATGCCGGCAGATTTTTAACAGAGGTTTACGTACTGTACGTCCCCGCGCATTTCCGTGTGCTCTCTGGGCTAGCGAGGGAAGTCACACTTTTATTTTGGCGTTTCCTTTTTGATATTCTTGAATGTAATCTGTCCAGAACTGAAGATATTGTATGTGAATAAAAAGAGAGATGAGGAGGAAGAAGGGAAAAAAATAAAAATAAAAAAATGTTTGAGGAAGTCGATGCACCATCACAAATGTTTCCAGGCTCTCGGGGTCACATAACCAGCTGGAGTCAGCTGCTCGTGACAGCAGATGAGCCTCTTGTGTTCCACGGCAGCTGGAGGGGGGAGGACAGGATGGACGGAGGGAGGGGGGGGGAGGGCTGGTTAATTCAGTGCTATAATGTGCTGGGAAAAACTACGGTGTGTAAAATCACAGCCTTAAATAGGACATCCTAAGTGAGTGTGGCAGAAGTTACTTCACTTAACAGATCAAATCCCCCCCTAAACAAAGCCCCTATTCAATGAAGCCTGGGGGGGGGGGGTTCAAACATAAGGCCTGTTAGCCAAAGCCAGCCCGCAAGAGGCCTCAATCCAGCCACACAAACCACCGAGCAAATGATGAAAATGTCTACGAAAATATTGATTTCTTTAACAAATTACTCAAGAATTGCCTTATAGGGGATGTAGTCACTTTTGATATCAATATACCTGTCAAATAGAATTTTGCTCCTGATCGGTTACAAAAACTCCAGAAAATCTAAAACTACTGTCAAGAAAAAAGAAAAAAAAACACTTGTAAATGATGAATGGAGCACTGTTGGCTTATATAAGCTGTGGAAGATGTCAAAATGCAGCGGGGGGAAAAAGCTGACAAGCCGGACTTTGTAAATGTTTAATCAGTGGGTGTTAATCAGCGAATCCAGCTTATTAATACAGATCTGCAGAGCTCCTGTCAGTTACAGACCGCCTGGTTTCCATCAGCGCTGCCAGAGCACAGATCTGTATCTTCCTGTTCCTGGATAAAGGATGGGATCTGAAATCAAATTAAGTTTATTCTGACAGGCAGGTGGTGATCTATCTATCTATCTATCTATCTATCTATCTATATCAACCAACTCAGGGATGTTAAATGACTTACACCATATAAATGACACAAAGTGGTGTTTATTCTCACTTTAAAGTCTTAAAATATGATTTTATCCCTCTGGGATTAAGATTTATTTTCATGAGTGACCTTTGATAGATTAAGTACATTTCAGCGTATTTTACTTAATGAACTTTTGCTGAAGTAAATTAGTTAAATGCCAGAAGAATCTGTACTTCTAAATTTAGGATACAATGTATGTTTTGTACAGTGATTTGAATATATTGTGTGTGTGTGGTTGTCATGTCCAGGCTTCTTCTTATCCCTCACTGAGTCCAACTCTCATCATAAATAAAAGCAGAAGAGTGTGTTTAGTGGTGTTACATGTCAACCACTGTGTTCCTGCTGCAGGGACAGAATGCCGTGTGCTTTATATTCCTCGGTGTTCTATGGGGCTGATTCAGAGGCCCTGGGAGGCTCGCAGACGGCCTCTTCTTCTTGTCTCACAAAGATTTCCATTGTTCGATCTCCTTCTCTTCTCACACGGACAGAACGTCCCTCGCTCGTGAGTCCTCCACTCCGCATCGCATTTAACCCCAACAAAGCGCTGTGGAAAATGTGATCTTTTTTTTTTTTTTTTTTTTTTGCGCCGAGAGTCACAACCAGAGATGTGAAGGCGTTTAGAGAGACAGTCCAGGAAAGACGTGGAGGCCAGTTAGACGAGAGTCCGTTCGTCATGAAACGGACTGAAAAACCGAATGTGAGAAGAAGCTTGGCTTCACTTTATGCCGGGTGTCCTTCTTGTCTCAAACCCAGGTCCCACACACTCCTGGTTAAAACAACCCTAACCCTTTGAGACTAATGTTTGAGACTTAACACAATATTACAATAATGAGCTTTAATAACTACTAAACCTGGAACCAGGTGTAAGGTGTGTTTAGAGCAGTTTAGTAAAACTACCAGCTGGATTATAAACCACAATCCAGCGAAGACAAAGTTCCCTCAGGTGAGTTAAACCTGGAGTCGAGCTCCCTCCTGTCCACCGCGCTGGTTGGTGGATCAACGGGATTGAGGCTCAAAGTGCTGGGTCGGGGAAAGCAGTAATGCAACGGCTTAATCTGGCTGAGGGGAACACACACACACACACACAAACACACACTTTGTCTCCCCCGGCTGACGAGTCATCTCAAGACTCGCACTCCGCATCCTGTTTTCTCTCTGCAGGCCGCCGCCCCCACACACTCTCCTGTTCAAACTGTGTGCGAGTCCTTGTCTCGGCGGCTTGATCCTCCCCTTTACGTGTCATTTAAGAAGTTTTGCATTCTTTCCTTGAGTGCGGATTGATAAGAGCAAACTTCTGGTTTGAAGCGTTCCTAACGGCCTCGCTCTTAATCTGCCGTTTGTCGTCGTGACCCGGGTCACTCCACTGGGACTCGCAGTCCCCGGCGTCTCCGTCTGCCGCCGTTGTTTTTCGCCACGGTGAAGCCTCATTTGGTGGAGATCAGCTTGAATTTGAATTTATTCCTGGTTTAGAGGAACTAAACGTTTTGCAGCTGACCCATTTCACGAGCGGCCTCGGAGTTCGCTTATTGCATATTCATCTGCTCTGGAACGGTGCGGAGTGGACGGAGCAGCTGTTTTAAAGATGAAGTACTTTTAGAGACATGATGAAACTTGATTATGAAAAAAAAAAGTATTAAAAAAAAAAACAGGAGTGAATAATGTGAAAAGAGCTGAAGTTGGAATAACTTATGGAAATGTTTTCATCGGCTGCCTGCAAATGAGAGTTAAAGAATTATGTTGCATTCATCAGAGCAATCCTGTCCATACTGTTCCAGGGGAGTTACAATAGTGAGTTGGCATTGTTTTAATAGACTTTGAGGCCAAACTGCTGTATTTGTAGACACATTTTGAAGGGGATACACAATACTTGCGGGCCTCGCGGAACCGTCCTGGGTTTGAGTCTGCACGTTCTCCTCCCACAGTCCCAAAACATGCATTTTAGGGCCAATTGTTGACAATTGCCAATTGCCGCCCGGTTTAAATGTTTTTAATCTGAGATGGAGAATCATCCTGATAACCACAGTCTGGATTCAGGGGGTGTTTAATCCAGGAATTTTAGCCTCACGTTACAAACTCAAAGACACGCGTGATAACTTGGTTTCTCTGCCTTTCGTCCATTTTCAGTTAAGATCAGCTCACAGGGATACTGTAACTCGTATGGAACCGATATAGGACATGGATGCTTGAGGCCACATTTCTTAATTTCCATGCAGGTTAAAATAGATACGTGATGACATTTGCACACATGCACACACAAAGCTGAGAGCAGAGACCGGTTTAAATTGTTTATTTGGAACCCTTCTCCAAATTCATGTCTGTAATTTTTCCATTTCACAAAATATTTACAAAAAAAGATACTTTTGTTTTTTTTTTGGTCATTTTGTTTTTGTTTAGTTTTTTTTATGGTGGCTGTTGTAACAGCTCCGTTTTTTTTTAAGGATGATGAACCATTGCTTACATCTAGCAGTCCGGTCTTTTTAGAAAAAGTTCATGAAAAAAGTTCCTCCCGCTCTTTTCTTTCATAAACTCATTTCAAAACAGCAAACAGTTTTCGTCTACAACATTGTTCATCTTTTGAGTAGCTTTAGAAAAAAAAACCCAAAACAAAAAAAAAACAAAAACCCACCCTCTTCCTTGCATGCTTTTAAGCTGCCAACAGGAAGCCAAGAAGCTCGTGTGCTTATTGAGGAAGTGACATCTTTGCCCTGCAGGAAGTACAATTACAGCATCCTCACATCAGCCAGATGCTCGATTGGTTTGGTCTGTCCAGTCTCCAGCAATCAAGAGTCTCTCCTGACGAGCGTGGAAGCGTCACATGTACCAAACAGCACAAAGTCTTAAACTAAATGGAAACAGCCTGTGTGAGATTCTCTGTCCCTCTGTGGGGGGGAAAAAAAAGGACCAAACTCTACGAAGAGGTTGGGGGGGGTTTAGAAACATCACCTGGCCCCTCGGACACAGCTCTATTGTCCCTTTGTGGGTCAGCATCTGTAGTCCAGGCGTAGCAAGGCGTCCACAAGTGCATTGTGGGAGTTCCATGGAAGAGCGTTTTGTGTTCAAGCTGTATGATCCGTCCCTGAACTCAGCAAAGAAAGGAAGAATTGGCCATGAAGAAACAATGACGAGAGACACCGAGGGACCGCGGGCCCCCCGTTCCAACGGACCGGACACAGTCAGCTATGCGGAGAAAGAAATGATGACGCTAATAAACATAAGGCAATTGACCTCAGTACGACTGAAGGGTGCGATTATATCAGAGAAACACTTCTCCGTTTTATCCAGTTTTCCCTTTTAGTGAGAGCAAAGCCTTGAAGAAGCATGAGGACATTTTGTTATTTAAAAAAAAAAAAGAAAAATAAAAGTCATTTTTCTATCAGTCTGCTTCCTAGTCTATAAATAAAAAGATGCATCTCACCATCTTCTATTCAGGCCTCGCTTTAATTTCCTCCTGTGTGGAAATGCCGAGCCGGGCCGCAGTGGCCGTCTACGCGTTTTACGTATAATACACTACATGAAAACACTGAGCGAAAAAGCAAAGAAAGGGTGGAAAGAAAAACACTAAGAGATTGACCCTGCCCCCGAATGTGTGCATGTATCAGATCTGTGTGTGTGCGGATATAAACATTTATTTTCGGGTATGTGGATTATAACTGCGTTGCGTGTTTCTCCGGTTAATAAGACGGTAAAGATGTGCTATTTCAGTGCCTGTCTATGCGTGTGTGTGTGTGTGTGTGTGTGTGTGTGTGTGTGTGTGTGTGTGTGTGTGTGTGTGTGTGTGTGTGTGTGTGTGTGTGCGCGTGCGCCAGCTCTGTTAACTGGTGACGTAGTGCTTTGTGGAGGGCTGTCCGTACAGCCCGTAGAAATCTGCGTGTCTGTGCGTCTGCGAGGCGTCTATCCAGTCCCTCACTGCCAGGCCCTGCATGGACGGACCCCCGGACGCCAGGCCGGGGGGAGGGGGGTAGTCCTGGGCGCTGACCCAGGGGAAGGAGCCCGAGCGCGGGTACGGCGGGTGGCCGCGGTGGCCCGACACCGAGGGCACCCCGGAGCAGTAGCAGTTATCCATCGTGCACACCAGGATCTTGCGCCCGCCGTACTGCGGCAGCACGGCCTGCTGGGCGGAGTGCGACGCGCCGCTGCCGCCGGGCGGGAAGTGCGAGGAGCCGAACACGGAGCCCGAGTGGTGGTTGGCGAGCGGGCCGCCCCCGCCGCCCGCGCCGCCGCCCTCGCTGATGTGGGGCGGGCCGCACGGGCCGAGGGGCTGCTGATTGGTGGACTGGCCCTCCCCGGGGGCCGAGCCGCCGCCCAGGTAGGGCTGCTTGGCCAACGACGAGGAGGACGAGGAGGACGAGGAGGACGAGGAGTCTTTGAAGCCCGGAGCGGCGGTTTTCCCCGCGGCCCCGTTCCCCTCCGGGAAGGCGGTGGAATGTTTTCGTTTCTCGGCTCCGGAGGCGGAGCTCTGACCGCTGGGGTACGCGGGGACGGACTGCAGGAAGGTGGAGGGGGGCGTGAGGGGAGCTGGCGGGCGACAACAAAACGTTAATGTTAATTTCAACAAAACGCACATCCCGACGGGCCGCGACTTGCGGGCGAGTGTCACCTCTCACCTTCCAGTGTCCTCTTCAAGCTCTTCTCTCTTTTGGAGATCTCGGAGAGGAACAGTTTGGAGTTCAGATTCCCGACCTTGTACGGCGGGAGACTGCTGCCGACGCACGCCTGGGACCTGCGAACCGAGCAAACTCCGAGGTGAACAACGTCGGCGGGCAAGTCACAAACTTGCCACTGGTGCTTCGAGTCGCCTCACCTGTCGGTGAGGATCTTGACCGGCTTGGTGTTTTTCATGAAGCCCAGCTCCTCGGCTTTACCGAAGGCCGTGTTGATGGAGCTCAGCAGCTTCTGCGCCTCGTGCCGCTGCTCCCCCAGGGCCAGGACCTGCGCCGCGTTCTCCTGGCAGAAGCGGGCCTGGGCCCGGTCCAGGGCCTCCAGCGTCCGGCCCAGATCCTCCTCCAGGAGCTGGTGCATCCGCTGGTACTGCAGGCGCACCTCCTCCTTCAGCTCGCACACCCTGTCCTGTGATGAAACCCGGGCTGCATGTCAGTCTGCGCCACACTCCCGAGGGCACGCGACGCTTCGGGACACACACACACCACGTACCTCCACGACACACTTGTCAGAGTCGAGTTTGCAGAGCTGCTCCTCGATCTCCTGCACCCGTTCCTCCAAGCGCTCCTGCTGCCTCAACAGGTTTTGCTGCGAGAGAGAGGAATGAGAACGGGCTAAATAAACAAAAGTCCAAAAAGGACGTAAGGGGTTGCTGGAAGACGGCTGCCAGCGTGGGATCTGTGTGCTTATTTGTTCTTGTGCTCCGACACAATTACACCTGATATATGAAGCTTGACATCCACCGCTCAGTCGAGGAGCTAATCAGCTCAGCGGCAAGCAGCTTTACTGCGGAGGAGCAAAGTCGAACGAGGAGATTCTTCGAGACGAACGACGACGAGAGCGAAGCAAATTGGGCAAAAGGCTTGTGCCCAACGGTGATTCGACTGTGTATTGGCAACTGCAGGAGCGCGTGTCAAGTACAGAGAAATTAAATCTCTCTGAGCAAACACATTCGTTCAGGGCTCATATTCAACTCAATTTCATGTCGAGCGGGTGAGACTGGTGAAATGGTGACATGATAACCTTTAAATGCATATTTTAATGGCTTTTTTTTTTTGGCGCAAAGTATACGTGAAGAAATTCTGAATATTTTCACAAAACCAAACAATTATAACCTGGAAATGACAAGAATCTCAACAAAAAGACAATTTTAATGTAACCTTATGGTGTAATATTCAGTGAAATGTCCCCCATAAAACGTCTCCTATTATTGTTGCCTTATGCATGTTTTTACCCAGCCACCCTGACCGCGTGGCTACGAGCTAGCCAGCTAGCTTTCACGGCAGCATCACTATTTTCTCAGCTTGAAGTCTGCAGTGTGGTCGTGTCCGTTACTCCGAAGAGATTTGTTAAATAATCCATGTTTGACATGTTTACAGGCCGCTTTAGGCTTTACGTTGGACATTCTGTCCGAGATCATACCTGGTGGCAACACGCCTGAGCTCAAAGGGACATAAGCACAATTTAACTGTGTGTGTGTGTGTGTGTGTTATTGGAAGTCGTTTTTATTATTTATCAACAATAGTGCACAGACATACGTCTGAGAAAGCTGCATTGGTAGATTCATACTGACATGAGAGCTGGCTAATTTAGTCTCCATCCAACACACAATCCCTGTGGGGGAGGAGGAGGGAGGGAGGGAGGGAGGGAGGGAGGGAGGGAGGGAGCGCCGTCATAGCAACCCACAGCAATTCTGTGTATGCATTAGTGAGCGAGGACTAATGTTGGGGGAGCCGAGGGCAGCGAGCAGAGATAGCTAAATGGGCAGACAGAGAGAGAGAGAGACAGAGACAGAGAGAGAGAGACAGAGAGAAATAAAAAGCTCCCCACAGTGCGCCTCCTCTCCTCTGTGCTGCGCTCGAGCCCAACCACCCAAAAAGCAAAAAAATAAAAAATAAAAAATAAAAGGAAGGAGAATTGACACAGAGGAAGCTGTTCTATGAGCCGTGTCAATGTTGTGGCAACAGCCCTTGTTATTTCTGGAGATGATGAGGAAGATGATGGTGATGATGATGATGATGGCATGTGAACAGCAGCGGATGGGGGCTCAAGGCCACGCTGAGATCCACATCCGGCTCAGCGTGAGGGCAAGATGGAGGGGGTAGAAGAAGAAGAAGGAGGAAAAAATAAAAATAATGAAAGCCTCCAACACGACGCGGACAATCCTTTACTGCAAGTCCGATCGCGGGAACGTCACCGGCACAGATCTGCTAATCCTTCTCGTCATTAATAGTTCACGTGAAATAGGAATAATCCTCGCGCATCACATTTAATGGCGTGCCGATCGCTAGCCGACGATCAGGGTCCAACGTTTTTTATCGCCAACGAGGACAAAAACTTGCCGGTTGTGGAGGATTATGGCCATTAATGTCGGCCGCTCGCAGTGACCGGCACTCTGGAGGTCCCCAGGTGGGGTTTGCATGTTCTTTCTCTATGTGCAGGTTTCCTCCAGGTACGACGCGACCTGCCTTCACCCAAACGCGACTGGGATCGGCTGTATTGATCCTCCAAGGTGGCGAAAGAGGACTGCGGAAACGCGTCACTTGATAAGACTTTGCGTCAACATGGCCGCTGTTCCGACCGGTTGTCTCTGCTTTCAGTGTGATTAAAACAACAATCCTCACCCAATACAATAACCAAGATTATCCAAAAGTAAATTCAAACATTTTTCATTGTCCCCTACTGGCTAAATAACTCATAGCATGATTGTTAATAATGAGGTGTAATGGTTTCTATTGTTTGGGGGGAATTCCCCTTGGTATTTGTGTCGGTTGGTTTTTCCGTTGTTATCAGATGCTGTAATTGTGGAGACGTTGACGTTGACAGCTGATTGGAGCGGATAGCCCAGTGGGTGGGATCAGAGGCTCATGCGCAGGATCTGGAGTCAGTAAATCCCACAGATCTGAGGTGGCGCGGGAGACTTCCCCCTCGAGCATTACAGCAAGATCATACCCGGTTCAAATTTTACACGCAGTTGAAAAAAACCCGACAATGTTTCGTTTGTACTTCCAAAATGGCTCGAATGACGAATCAGCAAGTCGATCTCTCACATTATTCATTGAGCTACCATTTCAAAAGGGAAACGAACCAGAGTGAGGTTCACTACCAAGAACTTGACCTCAAATTCATGAACGATGGACACCGAGGGGATTGCTGCTAAATTCTCCATCATAAAACCGACAAACATCTAAACAAAACTATCTGGCAACCCATCTGGTAGCCGTGGAAACCTTTCATTCAGCAACAAAAAAAAAACCCCAAAAAAAAAAAAAAACGCAGGTTGGTTCATGAGGAGAAATCAGCCCATCGTGGGGATTCAGCCTCTGTGGAGTTGAAACGTCAACATGTATACGCAGGCGTTTTCTCTCTGGACCACCCGGCTGTTCATAATACATTTCTTTTTTTTTTTTACCCCCCCCCTCCTCCCTTCAAGCTGAAGATTTGTTCACATACCACCCTTCTCATCCTCGGCAGCTGATTTTATCGTTAGTGATCAGCTGCTGTGGAGCCTGATAGGAATGAAAACCTGCATACTGTCGGGCCTCAGCGGCACATGGCTGGGAATCACTGCCCTAGATAGCTCACACACACACACACACACACACACACACACACACACACACACACACACACACACACACACACACACACACACACACACACACACACACACACACACACACACACACACACACACACACACACACACACACACACACACACACACACACACACACACACACACACACACACACACACACACACACACACACACACACACACAGATCCAGGACGATGACCTGGTTGTGCTGACTGATCGAGTTCGCTTGGAGCAGACGCTGAGGGGGTGGGAGGTGGGGGTGGGTGGGGGGTAGGGTCGAAGGAGCCTAGGCTTCATCAAGGTGGGGGGGGGGGGGGTAGGGGGTTAGTACAAGCTAAATGTATGGGACACCTTAAGGGGAGGGGAGAGGGGCGGTCTTTAGCTGTCATTTCAGCACACTGTCTTTTCCATCAGAGCTACCCGAGCAGGCGCACGGGGGGGTGGGGGTGGGGGGGCCGGAGGGAAGGTCAGGACCGGCCGGGGGCGGCGGCTGCTGCTGCTGGTGGTGGTGGTGATGGTGTGATGGAGGTGAATGGGAGCTGATGGAGGTGGAGAGCAGCAGGGAAGAGGAGGGAGGACGGGGGAGTGCAGAGTGGTATGTTGAGTGTGTGTGTGTGTGTGGTGGGGGGGAAACCCACCCTGCACATTGTAATCACAGCCAACATGGAGGATGTGTGGGTAGCCACTACCAGGAGGAGGAATGCCAAAAAAAAAAAAAAAAACATTTGCAGGTGTGAGCGGAGAGGCTGACTCAAATCTCTGCTATTAGATTCATTTTCTGATATTTTCTCACACGGATCCAACAGGAAAGATACCGAAAAAAAGAAAAAGAAAGACCGTCTGCTATTTTCAATTGAAACTAAATTCGGGGAAGCTTGTTGCTTAATTCAGTGGTTTTGGGCTTTATCTGCAGCTTTATATTGTTTATGGATCCCACAGATTCAAAGATGGTTACCAGTAAAGAGCTTGTGGTATTTAATCAAAACACAAGTGAAACTGATGAGTAGATTGTTTTGTGTGGACTGAAATAGAAACTTAACAGGACATTGTCGTCGCGTCGCCAGTTTAAATGAATATAAAGTGACAGACGGGCAAAAGTGACATGTATCGTATGTTAATTATTTTCTTTTACTAGGGCTTGTGAATAAAAATGAACTGGCAACAATTAATTTGACACGCTTCTGTATCATACATCCAGATAATAAACATTTGAGCTCATATTGATTCAGTTCAAGTCATCACATAAACCCAAAAGCGTCTCACTTATGATATATTCCCTCTTTCAGATCGTTCAATGAGAGCTGCTCACCATTTGAATGGGTTCATTTAGTCTACTTATTTATTCACCAGCTGATTACAATCCTAAAATGCTGAAACCGTCAAGGTTCTTATTTTTTTTTTTTGTCGTCTCAGCTTTTGAATTCAGCCAAGGTCTCCGGCACCTGAACTGACTGATGAACCACACATAAAGCTGAGTCACAGCCGTACCGGAAGGAAGTTCACGGGTGACACCGAAACAGCGTGAACCACCAGCCTGCAAGGCAGTGAGAAGAAAACCAGTCCCACCGCTGTTCCAACCAGCAGTCCACCCCCCCCCCCCCACGGAAGAGACAAGGTTAACAACTAAAATATAACCCAACGACGACAAGCCAAGTAGACCGAGGAATCGAGTGACAAATCACTTTAATCCTGCTTCCCCTTGTCCCCCCCCCCCCCCCCCAACCCTTCCTCCTCCTCCTCACCACTGGCGATCCCCGAGCTCGGATGCACCTGTGCTGGGGAGATAAGGCCCACTGAGGGCCCCTCATTGTTCCACCCTCCGCTGCATTGTTTGTCATTCCAACAGATAAGAATGGAGGCGAGAGCCGACCGCAAGAAGAAACGCCAGATAAACTCCGAAACGCCCGGAGTCGCCGCCACTTCCCAAATGGAGGACTTTTGATTTAGACGATCTGGAATTCTTTAAGGTGACAATGAAGGACGTGGGAATGTGGCCGTCGTCACTGCTGACGGTTGCTCGAGGTGGATGAGAGACGACCTCGCCGGCTTGTTGTAATGCAGTTATGGAGACGCTAATCCGCGGCGCATTGATCCCCGCTAAATGGAAAAATTCATTCAAGTGGGGCTGCAACGGACAATGAGTGACTTCAGAGTGTCTGTGAACGTCCCGTTCTGATCGACGAACCCAACGACATTAGCTTTGCTACCTTCCTTGGTAACGCAAGACCAAGGAAAAGAGAAAAATGCTCACAAACATTGATTTTCCGCCCGCTCGGCCCGAATCAATAGTTTCCTTTTAAATTAATTGACTGGCACTCCACGTCCGCCTGCAGGAAGTTTAATATCTGTCACGGCGTTGGAACGACTTTAAGCGCCAACGAGGAGTGGACGAGTGAGTGTCGGTGCGGCCGGGACGCCACTTACCCTGATGTCGTTGCGCCGCAGCTCCACGTCGGTGACGGCGTGGCCGTGGCTGGGGTGGCAGCGGGCGAAGCAGCAGTACTGGCACACCGCCGTCTGCTCGGCCTCGCAGTGGTAGAGGCGGTACTCGTCGTGCTGCGGGCAGGTCCAGGCCTTCACCGCCTCCGCCTCCACCAGCAGGTGCCCCAGCGCCGAGCACGGCTGCTGCAGGTGCGTCTGGACGTGCGACTGGCAGCACGGCGCGTTGCAGCGCAGGCACACCTTCACGGCGGGCAGCGGTGGGCCGCGGCGGCACAGGATGCACTGCAGCGCCGGCGTGCTGGCCTTCTCCACCGTCAGCGCGTTGTACTTCTCCACGATGTTGGACAGTTTGTGGTTCTTCTCCAGGCTGGGCTTCTGGGCGTAAGCGTGATTGCACTCGGGGCAGCGGGCCAGCGACGACTCCTTGGCCCAGGCCTCGCTGATGCAGCCCCGGCAGAAGTTGTGCTTGCAGGGCAGCTGGATGGGGTCGGAGAACACGTGCAGGCAGATGGGGCAGATGAGCTCCTCCTCGAAACAGTTCCTCCACGTCTCAACCATGTCAGAGGCCATCATTGTGCAGGCAGGCATACACTAAACTGTTCTCCGCGTCGTCCGGGCCTCGCTCTCTCTTGAGTCTCTCGCGGGAAACCTGACACTCTCAGAGAGGGTTTTTTTTAAGAAAAAAATCTAATAAAAAAAGAAGATAAAAACAGACCCGATGTCGTCCAGAAAGATCCGCCGGTTTTGATCAACCCCTCGTGACCAGATCAGACACGTCTCCCTGACGGACGATGAGTATTGCTTGATTACTGCAGCATGAAGGCAAATTCCAGACAACTGACCAGAGAAGGCTTCAGGCGAAGATGACAACACCTTGGTGGATTTCAACACATACAGCAGGGGCTGACGTTATCCAGATTACAGTAAAGGGTGCTTTCCTTTTCCTCTCAATGACACTCACGCACTGGGCCTGCCTTCACAGCTTGTGTGTGTGTTTATAGGCCTACAGGAAGCAAAAAGCCTGTCCGCTACAGGTAAACCATGACATGCAAACAAGGCACAGAGAATTAAATATCTATGAGGTGAATCAATCTCTGTGGAGAACATTAGGAGAAGAGGGAGAGAGATATAGAGAGAGGGGGAAAAAACAAAAGACACTTGATCCGTTTTGTGGCCTTGGGATTATGATTGACTGTGAACCAATTCAGACCAACAAACCAAGCATGAAAAGCATGAGGAAAAAGGGGACTAGCCTGGAGTCCACACCCTGATTACTATTCACACACAGCAATAAGAGAGAAAGCTGTGAGGTAAAGGAGGAGAAAAAAAAACCTCAACCTGAATCTGTTTTAATCAGGAACCTCAAGGACGCTTTAAAAAAAAAAAAGAAAGAAAGAAAGAAAAGAAAAACAATAATCCCAGCGACGCTTTTGTCCGCTCGGTCATAAATACGTATCCGAGCCGGCGGCTTTAATTACACGCGGCGAAACCAGCTCGTTCGGAGAGGAGGCGGAATACGAAACGTCGTTTTTTCTTCCTCTACCGGTCAGACGGACAGAACGCGAACCTCCGGCCCTCTGATTTCGCATAAAAGCGACGTTTGTGCGCGAAGCCTCGGATGTGGCACGCAGCTCCGCATATCTGTACACAAGGCCTCGGCTTCTCTCCCCCCCCGGCTCCCTGTCGACAACAAAGGGCCTTATAATCTCATTAAACGGCAAATCATCGCCGGGCCATCATATCGGGAGGCTGTTTACTGCATAGTTAATCGTTTTAATGGTCGAGTCCGGCTCCTGCGCACAAAACAAAGGCTTTTCGGGATCCGCAGGAATGTTGGCTGCTGGCTGAGCCTTTTACTTCCCCCCCACCTCCGACTCATCTATCAAATATCTCTCTCCACACACACACACACACACAAAAGGATGGGTTTTTTTTCTCCTCCCAAGCTTTAGATTCTCATTAAAAAGAAAAAAAAAAGAACAAAAAAACTTTGGTCTTCGTGTGGCCTTCAGCCTTTAGCCAACAACATATTTATCCACTTCCTTATCTCGATTAAATAAAATCAGACGTCACCTCTCCATTTTCCACACAGGTGTAGATATAATAAATCCTTTCGCCACTCATTACTTAAAAAAAAAAAAAAATGTAAAATTTTTTTTATGAAAAAGCAAAAAGAGCAGCTCGTCCGTTTAACTAGTAGAAAATACAAAAATATACCATCTTAAAGGGGCCGTCGCGGTTCTGTCCTTGTTAGGGGTAGCTGTCATCAGCCATCTTGCAAATCCTCATTAAAATAAAAAGGGGGAGAGATTCCCCCAGGCTGCCTCACCAAAGCTGCTTTTCGATGGATGACCTACGCGCACACATCAGCGCAGAGTCCCGGCGTCAGTGTGGGGGAATTAAAGCGCAAAACACGCCTTTCTTTCCTCGGTGTTGTGGGTCCCGTGGAGCGGGCTGGATGGACTGGAGAGGGGGTGGGAGGGGGAAGAGAGGTCGGTCCGTGCTGCGGCCGGATGTGTCCGCGGTGAGGCCGCTCCGAGCTTCATAAAAATTAAAAAGTAAAAAAAAAAAAAAAAAAACCCGACACGGTTGTGAATAATAATCTGTGTTTTTTCGCCCCCCCCCTTCCTCTTTCTTTCTGTCTCTATCAGCCAGGCTTTGGAGAGGAGGAATGCAGGCGAGCAGGACCGAGCCACCGTCAATGCGGACACCGCCGGCAACCACTTCCGGTTGGGAGTTTCAGAATAAAAAAACACGGACCGGTAAGAAGTAAAACCTGTCGGAGGAGGAAAGAAGCCCGAAGGGCTTTTATGAAACACTCCCCATCAATGAGGTCTGACATAGAGGAGAGGCTCGTAAAGTGATCTCTCAATCAGAAGGTTGAAGGATCAATCCCCCATCTATTATAAGAACACTCAATTCTGTAAATATGGCTGCTACTATCCATCTATTGTATTTCTATATATATAAAGTGATCTATTTGTATTTACATATTTTATTCTCTGGTGATGTTTGTGCGATGCGGAGCTGCTGTGGAATTAGCCTTATCTTGTCTTGTCTTGTCTTGTCTTGTCTTGTCTTGTCTTGTCTCGTCTTGTCTTATCTTAGCCCCTCCCTACACACATATAGAAGTGTCCTTGAGCAAGACACCTAACGACTTGCATGGCAACCTCTATTGATGTGTGAGTGCAAGTGTGAATGTGTTAATGTGATTAACAGTGTAAAGAGCTTTGGGGGGATGCTCAACCGATGGAAAAGCTACTATAAAAGTATAAATGCATTTAGCATAAGATATGAGAATTCTTTATTTGACACAAAATGAGGAAATTTTCATTTTTATAACAAAAGAGTACGGGATATACTGATGCATATGAAAAAAACCACGAGTGGTAATAATCTAAAAACAATATAATCTTGACAAGGTCTTTTTTTATATATATGTTAAAAAAACAAATCTTGCACACACAGGGAGAACATGCAAACTCTGCACAGAAAGGCTCAATTGTTATTTACTTACTGTAAGTTTTAAAAAAAGAAGAAAAAAAAGAAAGAAAACTATAATAGCGTTGCAGAGTTTTATTTTGAAGTCTTTTTGCAGAGCTTCCGGTCTGATTCAGAAAAAAACTTGATGCAGTTTCTGCGCCCTCCACCCCCCGCTCGGTCCCCTCCCCTCGCTCCCCGGCCGTCACGTGACCTGTCACACAACTGATGTGTGTCACGTTTTTACCGAGAGGAGCTGAGGGATGAACCGGGAGGAAGGGCCGGGAGACCGGTTTAAAGGGAGGTTTTCTGCATGTTAGTGGTCTTGGACGACCACCAGCACACTGCATGCAGTGTGTGTGTGTGTGTGTGTGTGTGTGTGTGTGTGTGTGTGTGTGTGTGTGTGTGTGTGTGTGTGTGTGTTGCAGGATAATACAGCTGATTTAGTCCACCATTAACATTAAAGGAGCCTTCTGTGACTTCAACCTCGTCATGCACTATGTATGCAGCCCCTTCTTTTTTCTTCCTCCAAATAAATAATTTAGAAAACCTTCTACTTTCACAGCTTTAACTATTGTTACTACAGTGGTATTATTAGAAAAAAATACACTGCAAATAGAATCACAACCCAAAGAGGCGTTTTTTACCAATTTATTTATTTTTCAAAATTAAGAAAAGGCATACATTTTGTAAATTCAGCTATTCGTGGCTTAAATGTTTGAGCAGTCTTAGATGTTGTTGACATGTTTGTGGTTTTACTAATTTTGGACGTTATAGTCACGATCGCATTTACGGCGTTTTTAATGTTTTTATTAGCATTGTAGTCACGATTACCTAACCAGAGAGTCAAGACCAAGACCAGAGCATCCTAAGACTTAGAAGTTATGTTATGCTATGCTATGTTATGTTATGTTATGTTATGTTATGTTATGTTATGTTATGTTATGTTATGTTATGTATCAACACACTCAGAATTAGAATTATTGCGTGGCAGTTTTCACAATAAGAGGAGCAGTAAAACATGATATGTAATGTATATATGAAATCATAGATTAATTTGATTAACTTGTATTAAAGGCTGAGTCTGCTGATGGTGCTTGGCTCCACCATTTGATTGTGTTGTTTTATGTGTGTTGTGTTGTCTGACTTTATAATTTGATTTAATTATTTTGGAATTGAAGGCTTATTGGGCAGACGTGGTCGGAAACACAGCTCCTCCAAGTGGCTGGGTTGTGTAATGGTAATATTTCTTTGTTTTGGATGCATAACACAGCAAACCATTCATCTGACCTTTTCCCATGTGTATTGTGGAGCTTGCCATACAATTTCAAGAAGAACCGGATGAAGTATGGGTAAAAATTGCCCGCATACTTTTTCCTGAGTTAACTTCATATATGTCTCTCTATAACCTCTACCACAATTGGAGTGACTGCAAGAAGGTCATAAAGAAGATTTCAGAAATTATCATCAAAAAAAGGCTCGCAAAAAACGTTATCCTGACTCCTTTGGGGTGCAAATTGAAGACCATGGGTATATTGAAGAATAATGACGCCAAATTAATATTACACAACTCAAAGGTTTTTTTTTTTTTTATCAAATCATCGTGCATATATTTGCATCCATGCATGCATCCATTAATACTGTATAAACAATAAACAGTGTATCTATAGACACTATAACAATAGAAAGGCTGCTGCATGTGTGTCACAAAGGGACTACAAATACATTTCTTTGTCGTCGTAACTTCAATAAAACAGGAGGTGGTGCTGTTTTTCTGGATAACTTTTAATAATGAACCACAACCCCATGTTAAAATACTGATTATATATGCATTCAGGTTATAGCATGAATTAATTAAATTGATTCACTGGCTTAAATAATGATAATAAAAAAAACCCTTTGTGATTGTGACGCTTGATCATTGTCTTTAATTAATATTCTATACATTTTGCATCGTGCATGTATTTAATTCATTTAAACCCTGCGCCTGTTTGAATTGTGTGCGGTTTATTTTTGATTTGAGGAGAAATTATTGCAAGTATTCATATTACAATCAGCCACACAGACTTTCTGCTACAACAGTGACATAGATCCATCACTGTAAAACTAATTGATCACACACCAGCCCCCCTAAAAACCTTTTCAACTTCCTAAAATGCATGGAAACACACTTAGATTGATCTCAACGGTATCCAAACAAAAGCTACTCCAAGTTACTTTAACTTCTCTGTCCCTGTGTCTGGTTCATCTGCCTTATACAGTCTTATTATTTTTCTGTCATGAAGTTGTTTCCATGTACTTTTCTCCATGTGGTAGTCGTGGTTGGCGTAGAAGATGACTCTGGTTTTGACCAGCTTCTCCACGTAGTAGTTGGAGTATTTCTTGTGGTCTTCAGTGATGAATCCGTACGCGTCCACCTGGGCAAGAAAGTGGAGAGAAATATGACCAAAAAAATTATACAGACAATAACAAAAACAGTATTTTCTTTGTTTTCACAAGTAACTCACAGTGTCGCAGGTGTGCAGTGCCAGGAAGAGGGTGAAAGCCCCGTTTGTCGGTCTCACTATTGCCCAATAGGTACGATTCAGATTCGGGGACTTTAAGAACCTGTGAGCAAAGAGGAGACGCGCGAAGCTTTCATTTAAACTGAGCAATCCACCTTCAGAACCCCATTTGTCCATATTCAGGTCACAGCGAGTACGAGCCTGTCCCAGTTCGCAACGAGTCGTTTGTCTTTTCCACAACTTACTGTCGTCTTTTTAGTCGAAAGATATGATCTTTTATTTTAGAGATTGGGATCCGTCGGCAACTCTCCTGCTGTTTAGATGCTTTAAACATGTGGTGAGCCTTTATTTAACAGTCTGTCATCGCTGTTATACTTAATAAGTTATCATTTCTGATTTATCATCATTGCACTGCTAATGACGTCAGTTCTAAAGATGTGTTTGAAGGAAATAACAGTTGAAAATGGTAGCTCCTTGAGCTCCTTTTTTTTAAAGAATTTTTTTTGTTTTGTTTTTAGATTTCAAACCTTTTTCGTGCTTTTCTTCAGACTTCAGCTGACATGCTTGTAAATTGTTATTGTGCAAATGAACAAACGCCCTCAAAAGAATGAAAAGATTTCCTCTTTTCTTGCTCATCTTCGATTTAGAGATACTCTTGATAAATATACATACATACAAATGAAAGTACAGGTGATAACAGCGCTCAGGTTTTTCTTTTTGCCTTCATTGCTCGTTTGGGATTGTGACACGACGCTCACCTGTTCCTGACGTATCGGAGGAAGTCCTGGTGGAGAACGTAGAAGCGGCTCTCGTTGTATTGCCCCGAATAGTATTGTCTTGGCCTTGGAGGATTAAAACGCAATCGATAAACACAATGGCGGGGATTTGTCTGCCAGCTCTATTTACTGTCGCTGTCAGATGTTAATATGTTGCATCAGACGGTGGATAAATGTGATTGATCACATTCACGTGACTTTTTTTGAATAAACTAAATGGAGTGCATTCCACACATGCAGACACTTGCGGTGTACTGCACCTAAAAACAGCAATATTCCATAAACCTGATACGACATTGATATTTACTCTCTGTTGCGGTATGGGCCAGCGGACACTTTCTGATCTTTAAGAAGACCTTCGAGCCACTGGTAGTCCCTCATCGCCTCGGGGATCACCACATACTTTATGCCCTGAGAAAGAAAGAGAAAAGGATGGAATCGACGCCAGTTCGTCAGGAATATAAACAATATAAATGCTGTTCGGCTTCAGTACCTCGTCGTGGGGCGCGGCTTTGTATCCGTACTTCTTGAGCAAATAGAGCGAGGAGGTGATGGAGTGGGCTGTGTGGACGTACACCGATGTCTTGTTTCCTACGTCCTCCTCGTAGCCCCGGGTGATCGCCCCGTTCATCCTGTCGCACATGAGAACAGGAGACTTTTCAGGAACGTGTTTGCAGGAAACAAATCCCTCTCTCACCGGATCTCCATCTATGAATCGGACATAAGTGATCAGCAGCCATCTTTGTTTAAATTGTGGCTTCATCCATCTAGAAAGAAAAGCAACTGTCACAACAGTAAGCTGCTTGCAAATGTTCCTGCCGATGGTTTTATTTGACAAAGGAATAACCCGGAGTTTGTTGGCTGCTGTGTCATCGATCACAGTGGTGAAGTTCAGCGTGACTCCCTCTGCAACCGTGTGCGGCTTTTTTGCGCCGTGCCACTCGGTGGGCAACGACACGCTGTTTCCGAGTTTCTGTCTGGAAAAAGTCAACTGACTCGTCTTTGTGCTCTGGATGTTTTGTCTCCATGGCTTGCGAGGCTTCAAACTGTCAGGGTACAACACACTGCGGCCTCTCCTCATTACCCACTGTTGTGTAGGTGAAGCCAAAGGCAAGATACGCCTGGTCATATGTTCTACTCTTTGGCTTGGAAGGAAGTTGGTTTGGAAGCATATTTGGCAATGCTTCCCTCTCTGCTTCGCGTTTACGCCGGAGTCCAGTCAAAAACCCAGTCTGTTATGCGAGCAGGGAACCACTGGTGACTCTGAATTCACCCCCTTGATATGTATAGAGGTCTAACGTTCGGAGCACCACAAAAAAAAAAAAAAACATGTTTGAGGAAACTATGTACAAAAATCTACAGAATTCCCGACAAGAGCATTTCTGTGACATTAGCAAGAAGTCATTTGAAGTATTTTCTGCCCTCCATCCAGGTCTCACCCTCCAGTCAGTCCTGATTATCCAGTCTGACCAGAATCCCCCCCCCCCCCCCCCCCCCCCCCCCCCCCCGTCTGATCTCAGTCTGGTCAGGAGAGGTTTGGGCTTTGGAGGAATGCAAGTAAAAGGAAGCACAGAATGCAAGAATACCGGCAAATCTGATTGAAGTTCCTGCAATGCGTACACTCATAGTGCAATCGTACTAAACGTTCTGCAGATTTCGACCCCAGTTACATTTACACAGCAATAATACTGGTGTTAAAGGTTTGGCATCGGAGTGTTGGTGTTACTTTAACAACATATACTGCTATAAAATAACATTACTGGTGTTCTTCATTAATTTTTTTGCATTTTCATGTTGTCAAACTGGAGTGTTGAGTAGCTGGTGTTTAGAATAGAATAGAATAGAATAGAATAGAATAGAATAGAATAGTTCTTTATTGCCAATCTTAAAGCAAAGTGAAGACAGTGTTGCATAGTGGAGCAGTGGTTCATGCCTATGAGAAGTTCATGGGTTTGAATACCACTTGGGGTTGGTATTAATATGATATTAATACGAATTTATGAAATGTGACTTTAACACCAGCTCGTCTGGACATATGAAAACACTTTTGTGGTGTTAAAATTAACAATATGGGTGTTAAATGGGTGTTACAGAAAACACTTCCGTGGCCTCTGCAGCCACAACAGCTGCAATGCAGATGGCCGGGTGACGCAGTGTGTTGGTTTTGGAGGTTTATTGTATAGCAGGTGTGCTCTTACCGGAAAACGTAATCATGTGCATCAATCTCTTCCCCCATTCTGGAGCCATTTAGGATCCCTGACGTCCCCACCACCGCACAGCGGATGCAGCCATCGCCGCCTTGTTTTGGGACGAGGAGGGGCTCATTTGGCTTCGGAATGTGTTTGAACGAGGCTATAACATCTGTGGACACGAGTAAACGCACAGTTACGCAATCTACATTTGGTGAAGAGCGATACGTTATTGCCCTCGGAGCAATTGCAGTGAATGATGACCATGAAAAAGGCAGTTAAAGAATAATATTTGTACCACTGCCTTAAAAACGGAAGCCGGTCCACCCTATCAGCTAAGTTCCACGGAGAAACCCACCATCATACTTGTAACCCATGAAACCAAAAGGATTGTTGAAATGTGAGAGTCGGTTCCACTCGCTCATGTTGAAGTTGTCTTTGTGGAGATACAAGCGGATGTTGGGGAGAAAATTCTCCCTGAAATGTTTGTCTTTTGTGTTCCGGAGGCTCTGGGCACATGTCTGAAAGTGATGGAGGCAGATCACAACAAACACACAAAAATGAACATAAATCATTTTGTAGAATAACATTACGTCAGGCAAAGAGGAACGCACCGAAATCACCTTTCGGAATTTAAAGTGTCCTAAAAGCCTGCGGGTCATTTGTTAATTACATCGTCTGCTCTGACTTCAGTCAGTCAGACGGTGGAAACAAATACTCATGTTTGTCAGTGAAGGCATCAAAGAGGAAACTTGTTTACAGGGCGGGAACTGTGGTCGCATATTTCAGAGTTTCACCATGTAGGATTTGTTAAAAATTTGTAATTATATAGTCTTCACAGAATACAGCATTTGTAATTAATGAATTCATTTGTAATTGGTTTGATTGGATGATATTTGTCAATGGAAAAATAATGGGGTGAGAAATATACACAACTCAGCAGGAACTTTCAAGACTTAAACTCTAGACATTTCCCTCTGTACCTTTAGGTTCATACTTTGAATTTCTGCCAGACGAAGGCACATAAATACTAAAAGCACTGCCACCAGCCACAATAATCAGCTATGAAGCAACACAGAGGAGCCCGGTTCACACACTAATGGTAAATCAAACTCATTTACTGGATATAATTACATCAATGCTGACTGTTCTTGTATTTGCAGGGGTGGAGAAAGATTTTTAGACATTTTATTTATTATATTAATACATTTGCAGGTGGTCTATCACCCGACAGGTAGCGTTGTAGCCCCTCTCCCAACAATCATGTGATATTGGATAAAAAGCTTAATTAGCATCAGACAACATGCATAGGTTACATGTATTTACAATTGGGTGAATTAGACAATTGTCAAACAAAGATCGTTTAAAATAACTCAAAATATAAGCAATATGGAGTTATGAAACAATTATAAGCAAAAAGTCAAACATAGTTATTTTGTCAATATGGGCAGGCTGCCAAGTCTGTTTAACAGGTTTTTTGCATGAGAATGCAGCCACTAATTTTTTTTTTTTAGGTTAAACTCGTCAAACGGGCTTAAAGTCAGAGCAAAAGTTTCACCAAACCTCGAACAAAAGGTGGGAAACTGCTGCGTATTTAGGAAACGCCTTCTGTCACACTGAGTAAGGATAATTCAACTAAATCAAATAATTAATTCAATCAAATGGAAGTCGTGAAAGGATGGGAATGACTTTATTTTTGACTTTTAAATCTTTTCTTATTAGAAGAAATATCAACACGGTAAAAACGCAAAATAACATTTTTTTTAACACAAACGTTGGGTAGGTGAGAAATCAAATTATTCAAATGACGCACGTGATTTGTTCTGGGCGCAGTCGAATGTGGGATTCAATCAAAAGCAACTGGCACGTATTCCCACTTTTTAATTAAATAAAAAAAAAAACGCACATAAACGTAATACACTTTACGATTTCATCCAGTTTGTTTGTGTCTGATCCTGAGGATGACTTACTGTTGGTCGAGGTGGAGCATCCTGGTTATAAATGTCCTCAAAGTCCCACACGGGAAGCTTCTTGAAGGACTTGACACTGAGGATGGGCATGGGGGTCTCCTGCTCACGTGCAGGAGTGGTCTTCTGCCCTTTCTTGGGCTTTGCTCCGCGGCGTGTTGTGTTCACTGGACGTGCGTCTGTGCGCGCGGCAGAGGATCCACTGAGGTTCACCCTCTTTCCAGACATCTCCTCAACACTGTCTTCGTTCTTATGGCTGTGAATAATCACCAGGATGAAAAAAACGTAGAAATTGATTCATTGTTATTATTAAATTTTTTTTAACTCCAAGGAGAGAATGCAGCTTACCTGATGTCTATTGACAGATTTGTCCATGATAACATAAGGACCACCAAGCTGACTGATAAAATAATAAACAAATAGGATTTCATTTTGCATTTTAAAAAGTGGAATACTCTGGAACCCATTTCTGGAAAGAAAAAAATATATATATATATATTTTTTTTTTAACTAATTAAAACGCAAACAAGTGTTTGTTCTCCTCTCTGGAACTTGAAGTGACTTGAAATCCACCTGAAGTGAGGTGACCTGTGGGGATGGGCCACACCCCACTTTTCTTTTTTCTTTTTCTTTTTTTTCCCAAACTCAACACACGTCTCACACGCACGCGCGCAAGCATATTTTTTGAGCCATCTAACTAAGAGGGGCGTGCACAGTGATGTAGCGGCGAAAGCTCCGTCTCGCCATGACGTCACTGGTTTGCGGGCGAGTGCCTTTTTGTGTACGACTGTCTGCACGCCGGGCAGTGGGGCAGTAGTAGGCGCTCTCATCTCACAGCAAGAAGATCTTGGGCTCAGACACCGTCTGCGGGCAATTCTAAGGTTGAGTTTGCTTGTTTTCACCACGCATAAATATTTATACATACAGTTGGGGGTTAAATAGTTGACTTGGAAAAAGATTAAAGAAAAAATAATTGGTCTTTTTTTCTGTATGGCCTGTGATTTACCAGTCACCTGTCGGCTGAGTTGAACTAAAATAAAGTATAGATGAAACGCTCCATGAAACAAATCAAACGTTTTACAGATAATAACATCCTCCATCAGATGGAGTGTAAACACTCTATACTCTCCAGACTCTTTTTAAATCCTTCACGTCATCCTCCAGTTTACTCAAAATCCTTCGATTTTGAATTTGTTGCTTCATGTATATTTGAGATGGGCAAATTATTCACTTGTGAAATAGAAGGGAATTCAAGCCACTAATCACGGGAGCTGATTATAAGAAAAATAGCAAAAAGGTGAAACGCCCCGCATTGTAAGACAAATGAACGTCAGTTTGTGGTTACCAGGTTAATGAAAGTGCAATCGTATGTTTCTGTCAGTGTGGATCAGCCCAGCCTTACGTAAATACAGCCATAAAAGGTTGTGTCTACATACTGCAACCACACCTGCAGGATGTCTTGTCATGGAGTGGGATATGTAAAAAAAAAAAATTATATATTCAAAAGGAGGGGCACGTTCAAGTGTTAAAGGTACGAACGTTAAATAAACAAGAGGTTTGTGGTTTGCCCTGAAGTGCAAACCACAGCAACAAATCACAAAACGCAACAACAAATTGAAAAACACAACAACAAATTGGAAAACACAACGACGACATTAACTTTAAAGAAAGAGGTAAGCACCTGTCGGCAGCAAGAGATATGGCAGTACATCTTTTGAACTGGAAGTTATTCTGAATTGTCTTTATTAGACAGTGAGCCTGTAATGCCACACATAGATATTCTCAACGTTGCATTTTAATACCAATACTAGTGTAATGCTAATGTGACACCCAGTAGCATTGGATGTCAAGAATAACGGATATTACTGTAAGTCAACAGAAAATGGATGTCAATCTTTTCACACTTGAGGTGATATGTCTTTATAACCAGCTCGTGCAGACCCATATAGACACTTTTGTGATGTTTAAGTTAACAATAAAGGTGTTGAATAAACAAAGGCATTTTTTAATATGAAGGATTGGATTCCTGAATAAAATAATTTTCTTTTTGCTCAAGGAATTGTTGTTTGTGCGTTGAGTGGTCTCCTGTGATAAAGTTTGCTGGAAAAAACTACACCCTTTAATTATATTTTACCATAGTTGGTACTGTCAATAAACAGGGTTCACGTCCTTGAAAACTTCCAATGGATGGATTAGATTATGGTGTCAACAAATTCTCAGGAACTTGTGATTATTTATTTAGATTGTCCGGAGGCCCCGCGGTGGGTCAAGAAAAGCTGTGGACCCCTTCTCCAATACAGCCAGAACAAATGAGGTAGTTTGTGATCTCTGTTGGAGGAGTCAGAAAATATATTATTGTGGTTTTCGTTTCTATTAAAATGTAATCCGATAAACTCAAGAATCTCAACTCTTTGCTCTCTGCTGTCCCCTAGATGCAGTTCTCCTCCACAGGTTTCAATCCACTGCATTAACTGTCTCTACCACATGGTGACACTGTAACACAACAAAATGACTGCGCTGCTGTCAACTCCACCCCAAACCTGTTCGCCATCACTCAGGAACTGCAGGTGAGGGAAAACTGAAAAACTGAACAAATCTCATCTCGAATCAGATTATTTTTGCAGCACAGACACATTTCAGTGGAGAGGCGCTGTGATTCTCACTCGTTCCGTTTTGTAGTTTTTTTTTAAAAAGATAGATGGACTGACATATTTGTAAACATTGTATATACATTAGATGGATTACGTGTAATGAAATCAACAGACGTGATGTGTACAAGTCTAATCACACTTAAGCACCTAAATCCATATAAAACTAAAGTAGAACGTTGATTTTATATATTTGTATTTTTATATAACGTGCAATGTGTCTGTCAAATTTGCTGCTGTGAACAGTCGACCTAACTGCAGCCATGACTAGAGATGTACTGTGGAAATGCAGAGAGGAAAAATAAATGAAATCTGTGGAGTCGTGGGAAGCAAACATTATACAATGCATGTGTGCTTTACAACACTGCTAAATGACTACTAATGTAATCACTTACCTGTTAAACAGGGTTTATGTGTATGATTGCTAGTAGTGTTGGGTAGAACACTACTGTATGAGTCTCTTAGCCGGAGGTAGCAAAAGTACCTTTTTTATCTTTTGTTGTTCTTGAGCTAAACTCACACAGGTCCGTCTTAAGGAATGTCTACAGGCTGTCAAATCAAAACTGCCTTGATTATTTTTCTGAGCTGCTGTGTAGCACCTGTGTTTACTATGTTGTTTGGTGATTTTACGTTTCATGTGGTCAAATTAACAGGGATACCAACAAGGTACATCACTGAAAACACCACTGATCAGTTTATTAATTTCACTTTACTCATACGTTTGGTCCGTATACAGAGTGTAGATGAGGTTTCCATCATGTAAAATATCAAACCCCGTCCAACTAGTTTGACTCATAATGAACCAGGTGTTCCTGAATGTAGTGGATAATTTCTGCTCCTCAGTGACGGCCGGAGGTTTGGAAAGATGACGTGAGACACAGGGTGAGATGCTAAGGGTGGAATTTATTCAGACGTAAAGCTGGAGCACTCCCACACCTGACAGACAAAGACACATTCCATAAAACATCTTCACACACACACAGACATGCACATTCTGACCCCCACCCTCTGACTCCGTTGTATATAAAGTCGTTTCCCTGTAATCTCATCCCCCAAGGCCAGTTGCTGGCGCCACCAGTAAAAACAACCTTGATTAAGGGGCTCAAATCAAACAACAACGTAACCGGCCTGGGGTGGCAGTGACCTGGCAGATGGCGTAATTATCAGTGAATACGTAGGCCCGAAATCAAACAGATCTTAGATATTCTACAACACTGAAGGAGAAGATTAAAAAAAAAAAATTACACAGATTTCTGGCTCAAAGAAATTCCTTCGATGTCTTTCAGTCAGGGTTTCGTTCACACAGTAATACACAGAAAGCGCTTCTTAAAGTGTTCAATCACAGACTGACGAAAAGGAGAATCTCAGTTCAGGTTTTACTTGATCTCAGTTGGTGTTTTTGACTCTATTGATCATGGCATTGTGTCAGACTGACGAGAACACTGGAGGGGCTTCTCTGCCACAGCACTGGGCTGGTATCAATCCTATCCAGAGGATGGGGAACTTCTGTGTGACAACCGGTCATTTCAAGTCACAAAGCTCAACAAAGTGACATGAGGAGTTAATCAAGGCTCTGTCCTGGGGCCACTTCTATTTAACATCGATATGCTGCCACTGGCGAGGATTTTAGAATTTTAGATCAAATGTGCTATCATAGCTATGCAGATGACACTCAAATTTACACCACTCTCTCATCAGGAGGCCACGGTCCAATGAAAACACAGCCTGAGTGTATTGAGCATGTCAAGTTTTGACATCTCAGCTCAGCGGAGACAAAGGTGAAGTCGTGGCATTAGGAGCTGAGGAGGAGCGATTAATAGCTAGCGCTCTTCTCTAATCACTCCAGTCCAGTTCTCACGTTTTGCACGGGCTTCTTGTCCTACAAAAAGAATAGATTTCGAAATTGTTACTGCCTACAAATCTCTCTACAAATCTCTCAATGTTTTAGGCCCAAAATACATCTCAGATCGTCGGTTATGTCACGAGCCACCCAGACCTTTCAGGTTGTGTGGATCAAACATGCTTTCTGTGCCCAGAGTCAAAAACAGACACGAAGAAGCTGATTTGAATTTTTACGCGCCAAATATTTGGAACAAACTACCTGAAAACTGCAGGACTGCTCCTACTTTAAGCTTATTGAAAGCCAGGGTGAAAGATGGTTTGCTGCCGGTAAAGACATAATTGGTTTTATGTGGCATTGTATCTTTAACCCTTGTACAGTTTTCTTTATTCTTGTTTTTATCAAGCTGTACAAGTTGCATTGTTGCCGAAATGTGCTATGCAAATGAAGCTGCCTTGCCTTTTACTGAGAAGAATGCAGTTATATGGTGAACATATTTGCATGTTTCAGAGACAGAGGGATATAATAAGACTCCTACAGTGACAACAGGAGGCACCTTGAATCATCTGTGACCTGGTCACAGGTCTTGTTCAAGCTCAAGGTCAAAGTGGCCATCAGTCATCAGTCAAAAAAACGCTGAAATGCATAATTTTTTTTAGGACATTCCTCTCATGCCTTGTTCTAGTTTTGGACTTACACTTCTCTTTGTAGCTGTTACGATCTCCAACTTTTCATATTTTCATGCCACGCTGATGAATTCTCTCTCCGTGATGGACGTGTCACAAAGTGTCCTCCCGACTTGTGTTTACAAACGTCCCTGTCGTTTCACTCATCTGCTTCATATTAGAACAAGTTTGAATGATTTTAGTTAAATCAAGTGTTCCAGTTTCCTTTTGTTGTTTGAAGAGGCGGCTCCACCGGTTCACAGACTTTTTTCCTCACCATGCTCTTTTTTTTTTTTTGTGAGGCCTTCTCACATTTGCATGAAATCATTTTCTTTACTGTGCTGCATTCTTCACTGCTTGTGTGCAGAGTCACTTTGATCACGATTTGACAATGTAGGAAGAAAAAAAAATGCAAATAGACCACTTAGATAGTCACTTCAAAACTTTGTGTATTCTTTGAGAGTGACTTGAAAAAGATCCAAAAGTTGTTTTGGTTTTTGCTTATTCATCTATTTATTTATTTGCAATGCATGGAATATTCTCCATGCAACTTGATTTGTATCATATATTTCAGGCATTTTAAAATGCTTCACATTAACATACATAAACACTGAGACAAATACAGAACAGGAGGGGTGATCATGAGAGATGAAAACTTAAGAATGGTTCCGTTTACTGAATATATATGTGTGTAACGGTGTCAGTCGATAAATTATCACTAGATAATTTAAAACATTTGTGAGCAAATGTTTTAATGAGGTGTTTCAGAATCAGCTCACAGAATGAAGATGAGCACAACCGTCGAATCTTTCTTCTTTTGCTCTAAAAACACCGACGTCGTCAACCTGATGAACGTTGTTCTCTTGCCAAAGGTTGAGCTCTTCACTACATTCAGTATGTTGACAAATCATTCAATGTGTAATGTTTATTTTAATACATTTTTTTAAGCCATCCTCAACGTTATTGCACTGGAAGTGGAGGGGCTCCTCATCCAAGATGGCGGTCATGTTGAAGTTCCACATATTGAAGAAAATGCATGTGTTTTTCTTCTTTTTGTGCAGAACCAACATACTGTTGGTATGTGCCTTTATGAAATATTGGTAGATTTTTCAAGGTTGTCTCAGTTTGAGCCATAATTTATCTCTTTTTTTCAAACGTGTGATGTCGTTCTGATTATTCACAGTCTGACAGCAAGAAACCATCAAAGGAGAACTTGTGTGGCGTTTTTAGCACACCGGTGTGGATCCTTGGAAGACTATGTACCGCATAATTCCCAATAGAAGCGCAATGTGCGAATGCAAGCCACTTGGGTGTGCGTCTATTGGGAATGTGCATTGTTTTAGGCAGCGAAGCCTTTTAAATGCAAAAATTATTATCACAATATTTGGCCACTCCAGCCCACTCAAGAATGAAACTGGACTATATGTGGCCCCTTGTAGTAAACTTTTATGATAGTTTAAATAGTGTGTGGATACTGATACAAGGTCTTCATGTGGAGAGCTCAGGTTGTAAATCAGGAGTGGCGGCTTTACCGTTCTCTCAAATAACGTGCAATCTCATCGCATATTCAAAGGTGCAAGAGCTTTTTATTGTTATTGTTCCACCACAACTACCAGGAAAAACAACAAAAGAAAACGCAGGACAAAATAACGTGGCAACTTTTCCAGTGACTGGCTGCACCAAACACTTAGTTGAATTCATTGGTTGATAAACTGAATGAGCCTGTGAATAAGCTGTATTCATTTTATATTGTTTGACCATGGAACAATATAGGAAAAACATTTGGGGTTGTCTGACATAATCACAGAGCTTTTAGAATTAGAAGACAGGTCAGCATGTGAAATATGTATAGCAGTATACCCTTTTCACCAGAATTGAGAAACATTGCCCAAAGGGGCAAACAGAGGGTGTGGTTTGAAAACATCCCATAATGAGCTCTGACAGCCAATGTACCACAAATATGCAAAATACAGGAAGTTATTGCAAAACTTGACAGATCATTACCTACGCTTTTGTTTAATCTTTGCAAAAGCTGTTGAAGGGTGAAAAAGTTGGACAAAATGACAAAAGTTGGATTCAAAACTTGTTTTTTCATCCAAAAACCATCCAAAGACAAGATTGCAAAAATATATAAATTTTCAGCACGTATAGTCAGAAAGGTTTAAGTTTAAAGGTTATTGTAGTACTATTTGATCAATCAGTTAGAATGAGATTGGGTTGTATGTGACATCTGACCTAAAATGTTTTTGTTTGTTTTTTTGTTTTTTAGCAGCTTGGGCATAACAAGACATATAACAAATGATATATTAGACTAGAGTTTGCGTAGGCAGACTGGGCCAGTTTAGGAAATCTTATAGTGGGATTCTATCGTGTTTTATTGTGTTTGGAGGGTTAATTAAAGAGTTTGAAGTCAGATCTTACACTCTCAAGTCCTGCATTCCTTTTCAGGTTTTTGATCCCTCTTTTTGGAATACAAGTACAGATTCTTACAAAAACACCATCAAAATCTTGTAAATCGTAGTTATGAGTACCTTGCTAAGAAGGCTATGCCATCCCCAGCAAATTGAATGTCTTAGGTTAAACTGATGGAAAATGTGCTACTATGAGTCAGCTCTATTTTCTTACACAAAGGTTTTCCAGTAAATCCAGTTTTGGCGTGTGGAATCTTCTCCGATGACCTGTGAAGTGTTCAGAGCACAAAGAAACGTACGTAACTAGAAGAAAAGTGGCGTGTGGTATTTGGGATGACGTTTCATCTGAGTGGGCTGTGAACTAAAATAGACAAGAAGATGCTCCTCTGGCCCCCAGGGCCTTGCTGCACCTAACTGAAGAGAAAAAGGTTTACTGGAGTACGGTTGTGAGGTTGAAACACGGCTTCAACTATTTACGGCTTTAATATGTTTCGTATTTCACATCCGGAAATGTGTCCGCAATGCGATTTTTTTCATTTTTTGCTCGGGGCCTCAGTTCAACCAGTGGCAGGCCAGAGGTTCACACACATCTTGTTGTCTTTTTGACTGACAAAGCAGTTTGTACAAATATGGAACACATTGTTCCCGTACATAAAATCCCACACTTTAGGGCAGGCCATCCTCCAATGGCGGAGGCTGCTACTTCGATTCTCATCTCCACCTGTCCACGAAGCAAAATGACCTCAGGCAAGGCAACAGTGTTGAATGTTTGTGGCGACTTTAGAGGGCTGTAGGGACGTGGAAAACATTTGTAGTTCCACTGTGAATGGTTTCCATATAGTATGGAGCCCATGATGAAATAATATTGGACCCACACTGTTGTCTCACAATCAGAATCCTTTTATTGTCATTATGCATATGCTTCCATAAACACGATGAAATTGCAATTGTTTTCGAAACACAATAAAACACAATAGAATCCCACTGTAGGATTTCCTAAACTGGCCCAGCCTGCCCACGTTTTGGTCCACGGGCTTTATGTTTGACACCCCTGATCTACTGTAAAACACCCCACATTTTTACATCTGAAATTCCAACATGTGTTTCCGCGCGTCATCTCATCTTGTCTTTGGATGAAAAATAAGTTTTGAAAAATTCAACTTTTGTACTTTTGTCTAACTTTTTCACCCTTCAACAGCTTTTGTAAGGATTCAACAAAAGCGTAGGTAATGATATGTCAAGTTTTGCAATAACTTCCTGTATTTTGCATATTTCTGGTACATTGGCTGTCAGAGCTCATTATGGGATGTTTTCAAACCACACCCTCTGTTTGTCCCTTTGGGCAATGTTTCTCAATTCTGCTGAAAAGGGTATACTGCTATACATATTTCACATGCTTACTTGTCTTCTAATTCTAAAAACTCTGTGATTATGTCTCCGTGGAAACAGAATCTGTTTATTCCTATATCCAGTAACTTTTTACTTTAAACGACTGACACCAATTTCTGCTCTTATAATCTTAAAATGAATTGTTTTGATATAGATAACATATAAATACACACACAGACTTCAATCATCCATCTTCATCATAGATCAGGATTAGAAAAATTGCAACTTATAACCTTCAACTTAAGACAAGTCCAAATGTTTGTCCTATATTGTTCTCTGTTCAAACAATATAAAATGAATACAGCTTAATTAACAGGGTCATTCAGTTTATCAACCAATGAATTCAACTACGTGTTTGGTGCAGCCAGTCGCTGGAAAAGGTGTCAAATTATTTTGTCCTGATTTACAACCTGAGCTCTCCACATACAGGCTTTTTATCAGTATCCACACACTATTTAAACCAGTGGCGGCGTTGGAAACTGGCGACACTTTTGTCAATTTCACCTCTTCAACCAGGAATAAGTTAAATTTGTGAGCGTGCTCAGTGTTTGTCCTTTTCCCACCTGAGAGAAAGAAGCATCCTGAAGCAGATTTTAAAGCGCAAAACATGTTCTGATTCCTAATTTCTCAAACTTAAATCATGTTTCTTGTGGATCTCTGTAGATGCATTTCTCTGCTTAGATTTAGCAACAATAGTCGGGAAACCTTTTACACTGCATTCCTGCGCCTGGTATGTATAAATTCTGGAAGGCATTAGCTTGAAAAAAAAAAAAGCATGAAATGCTGATAACAATGTAAAACATGTTACCACGGTGTACCCGGGGCCCCTCAGGGTAAAAAAACAAGAGAGCAAAGCTGCTTTGAATATTACTGTCATTTATGGCTAAAAAAAAAAAAGGTTGCTGTGGTTTAAGGGTGTTTTGTCTTTAAATACATCGAGAGAAAAATGTTGAATTAACTTTCTTGATCTAAACGAATGTCAAAATTTATTTGAGAATTGTCAAAACTGTGAAGTGACTGAGGAGTCGTGCCAGAACCTCTCCAGCATGACAGGATCCGGGTGAAAAGTTTGAGTTTTTATGATTTCCACTAAAAGACCAGGATGCCTGAGCAGATTGAGTAATGTTCTTGTACTGTGTGACTTTCACTCATAAAGAAAATCTACATTTTGTCTTTTGTGTTTTTTTTGTTTGTTTTTATATTCAAATATATAAAAGATAAGCAAATGATCTCATATTAGTTATCAGTAATAACAACAACAACAACAACAACAGCAATATATTGACTGCATGTGAGTAAAGGACTGGGAAAATGTCCATATGTTTCAATCCCACCACTTCTACCAACACTATTAATTCTCCTCTGGAGTCATCAAGTCCCATTGAAACCACATTTTTAGATCTCATGGACATTACAAAAAAATAATCATACATTCCTGAAAAGTTAAGGTTTGTGAATATTAGTAAAATTGATCACTTGTTTCCTCATTATAGGCCTGTGCAATTTATCTTTCTGAAGAATATATATATATGTATGTAAAGGTTTATTTCACACACTTCCCTAATGCTTTCAAACACAACCAACATCCAAATTCCAATATTTATCATTTAATCACAAAGCAACATGTTACTGATGTAATAGCATTCTTAAATGGGATTTTGAGGGGTTAAAAGTGTTAAGTATTTTGTATGGCTAGTGAGATTCACAAATGGTTTTGATGAAACACAAAAAACTCTGAATTATAATACATTAATAACATTTGTTATACAGAAAATAACACAAGATCGGCATCAAACTGACATTTTCAGGATTAAGATTTTGATAGTTATTCAATATTTGATCATTTTTATCTGGAATTAGATCCCAAAAGATAACACAAAACAGCAGAAAAATATATATTTGTACTATTTTCAGGAATAGGAGGAATGCATTAAGAGGGGGATCATTTTATTCCAGTGTTGTATTGATTTATTATAGCATTAATTACAAATTAAAACACAGACACAGTGATGCTGTGAAAAATAGGGGGAATATCCCAGACGACGCCTATCCATCATTGTTATTCTATTTTAACAAGTTAATGTTGAGAAATTTAATGTGTTAATACGAAGTTTAAAACAATTTTGAGCATGGATCAGTTGCTTCTGCATAACTTCTCTTTTCATTGGACAATAAAGCGTATTATTGTCAGGATGCCTGTGTGGATAAATACTTTTCATTCTTTACCTCTGCATAGCTGTGCAGAAGCCACACCTCTGCATTTAAGTTGAGGAGCTTCCCCCCTATGCGAGAGCACATTTCAGGAGGGGAAGCAAACACCCGTTGGTGTTTACAAGAGCAGCAAAATCCTCCACTTCTCAGTTATGGTTACACAAATCTCAAAGATCTTCTCTCTGCTCACTGTGGTCTCAGTCAGCATGATGCTCTGCGTCATATCATGGGAACACTTGTCATCAAAAGTCATCAGGTGAGTGCCGCTTCTGTGCTTCTTTTTTTTTTGCCCCGAGAGGCGAGGAGGGGAGGGTGAGATTGTTTGGCGTCACATTGGTTGTTCTGCTCCAGCAGGACGGCATTTCTAAGGACCCTAACGGAAGAGAATCAGTTGCATAAAAGCAGCGATACATGGTGGGAGAGGGAAGAAGACAAGAAACCATCAGGTGTGACCGCGGGGAAGCCGAAGAACGAAGATGAGACTCCTATACCTCTCCTGTCCAAGAAGGGTTTCAAGACTCTTCCGTTGTGGGATTTCGAGGATATCTATAATGAGGATGCCGACCCTCTACCTGATGTAAGCAGGCACGGCTGTGCAGAAGCCTTCATTTGTTCTGGTTGTGATCAATCGTCTTGTCTGTACTTTAATGTGTAACGGCATGCTCGCTCCTCAGTTCCACCAAACCACCTCGTCTCACGCGGTGACATTTATTTGTTTTCCCAGACGTGCGCCGCCTCCCTGCGAAAGTCAAAGGACAAGAACTTCACGAAGGCCTTCCTGCCCAACATCCGCCTGTTCCTGCACAAAGACAACATCAACATGAGCGAGTGGAACCGACTCTCACATTTCAACAATCCCTATGGCTTCATGGGGTTCAAGTACGACGGTAGGTGCACGTCAGAGTCTGAGATAACGAAAAAGTGAGAAATACATATAAAACTAGCAGTGATGGACATTCATTCAATACCTTTATGGATATGGACTCAAACACAAGTGTGACTGGGGGGCCTGTTCCCACCCAGAGACCCTCAATGGGATACAAGCAGTACAGAAGCTGGATGGATGGATGGATGGATGGATAGATAGATTGGCACGTGGCACAACTTTTCCACAGCCTTGATTTCTCAGATTTAGCAAGCGAACCTGTCATTGTCATCGACTGTATTGACAAGGAAACTTGTAATTACTGGAACCTGCACTATATAATCATTTTTATCCCCTATTATGTGTTGAGGCTGAGCTGGTGCTCTCCCATTTCAACCAGTAATTTTGTCAGTGTCCATGGGAAAGATCCTGAAGCCCCAGGTTGGTCCCAATAACCTGGCAGCAGTAGCCATTACTGTGTCTTCTACCTTCTACCATGCTTTGCACTACTACTTTATGTGATTCTGGTAGTGAAAAAGTGTGAAAAACAAACAAACAAACAAAAAAAAAACCATGACTTTTGATCAGAAATCTAAACTTACAAAGAAAAATCCTTTTCGAATGAGTGACATAGTTCTTTTCACCCTGTTGGGACCAATTATTTCAAGGAAAGCACATAAATGTGTGTGTTTCTTAATTGATTTTCCAACATCGCGTCAACACCACGGGGACAATTTTCTTTTATTAGCAACGCAGCTATGACAAACTTTTAGACTGAAAAGACTCCCCTGGAGGAACATGCAGCTGTACATTTAAACCTGCCGAAATGTAACAGCGAATGAAGTGACAAAAACAACCGCAACAATTCCAAATTTTACACCTCTTAAGTCAACAATTCCTCACATTAAAAAAACCAGACACATTTGACGTTTTTATTGAGTCCTTGTAAGTCAGCCCAAACAGGTAAAGCTGGAGTAGTCAGCTGTGTTTTTCAGTCTCAGCCTCCCAGCTCGGTGACGCTCCTTCATTTTTGAGGAGTTTCTACAAACAGTTGAAAATTATTTTATTCATGTTGAATGAGATGTTGGTTGGTTGTTATTGTTGTTGTTGTTGTTGCTCTTGTTGCCTTCTGTATAAAACATAGCACATTAATAATCTCATGGCTTGTGTTATGTATTCTCAACAATTACTCCTTTAAATTTGTCTCATTGAGCACCGGTCAGCCGTAACATTGTGACCACCACGATGACACCAAGTCCACAAATTGCATTTATGTTCCAACAACTTGATATTTTGATATCAGGTGCACTGCCTTCATACCAGGGGTATCCCCACTTTCAACAAGACACACGAATAAAACTTTTTAAAAGAAACTTTTAACATGTTTTATAAAAGCTGTTGCTGAGTTCTAGTAACACTAAATGCATTTTTGTGCATGTTGTGTAAGTTACACTGCAGAATGTAGCTCACAAAACTTGCCCCTTATTGGTGTTTGGGCTAATGAGTAAAAAAATACATAAACCATTAAATTCTCCAGTTCACAATCTAATTGTTCTTCTTGGATAAACATACAGAAAAAAACATACCGGATTCCACAAGACATCACAGCTTCTATAATTTACATTTAACAGCTTTTAACTGCAGTAGGGAAGAGAGTCCTTGAATAAACTCAGATATTTGTTCTTCTGACAATGACAATGAAGCATAGTCTAATCCTGATTCTAGAAATGTTCTTGACCTCGAGCCATTAATTTAAACCAAGAAACCTTGAGAAAGAACTGATTGTGTATTGTCTGTCCTCTTTCCTTTTGCAGAAGTGATGCCTGCAGTGAATGTGATCCCAAAGCCTATAGGGCCCCTGCTGCTTCCAAAACCAGGCGGCGACGGCTGCGTACGCTGCGCTGTGGTGGGAACCGGAGGAATCCTCTACGGCTCAAAAAAGGGGGCTGAGATCGATGCCCACGACTACGTTTTTCGGTAAGAGAAGTGGGCCGCTGTGTTTGGTGGTGCTCGGGGGTCGGGACCTCCTGCCGAGGCTTTGAAATCAACAGTAAATACTTGTAATACTCAGTTTTGTTGTATTTACGTCACGTCACGGTGAGCGAGATGTTTGTGGAAGGACTGAGAGTTCTATCGTCAGTTGTCATTTTTAACAGGTTGTAAAACTTCCACAGATAAAAAGAATTACTTTTTTTTTATTTTTTTTATTGAAACTGCAGATAAATCACAACTTGGCTTCAAACTCAAAATAGAATTGCTTTTTCTGCAAAAAACAGAAGTGTCCCACATGTCAGAGTGATTCAAAGGCATCTACATGGCCCAAGAGAACAATGCAACTCTTTCACGTGCTTTTTGTAAAGATGCGTCTTATATTGAAGGTCTGATGGTGCCACTTGTATCACGTCTTGATGGCCCACTTTGGCCTGTTTGTGTCCCAGGATGAACGGCGCAGTGATCAAAGGCTTCGAGGAAGACGTCGGACGCAGGACGTCCGTCTACGTCCACTCGGCACACTCCATCACCAAATCGCTTCTCTTGCTCAAGACATATGGATACAAATCCGCCCCTCACGACGAGGTACCGACACTTAAAAAAAAAAAATCACAGCTGTCCAGTACTGTTCACCGTCTCCGCACGCGATGACGATAACGTCTGACCTGCGACTTCCGACAGGGTATAAAGTATGTGATGATGGCCGAGGGGAAGAAGGATTTTCAGTGGCTTGAGGGTCTCTTCAAAGGACAACGAATCTCTGCTGGACCGTATCGTAACAAAGAGTGAGTAGCAACTCTGCATAAGTGATTGTTGAGTTATCCTCTAGACCAGTGCGTCAAACCTGGTGGTTTCATCACAAAAACAACCAACAGCAGCTAACCCGTATAAATCGACATCGTTTTTAAAAGGTTGCCGTGTAAAAGGGAAACTTTAGTGAAACGGAAAAGCAACATTGATACGTTTTTCACCTGAAGCAATATCATGTAAATGGAACCTGAATAGGAGCCATAACAATCAGCTCTCTAATTCTTGGAAATAATATACTGTGAATGGCTGAAGGCTGCAGAAACCATGTGTCATTAGAAGCATCACAATCATTTTTTTGCAGCTTTGGTTGAATTTTTGCTTTAAAAGGAAATATTTGCCCAATAGAAAAGATGATATGATATTTTATATTATTTTACACCAAAATGCCTGTTTATTTTGTATTTGTAAAATACTTCTTTTTCAGATTTTGTAAAAACAAAAAGATTTTCAATTCCATTTTTATATATTTGTATTTAATGCACCAAAACCAACCTTTCAGTCTTAAACTGATCAGGCCCATGCAGGAACACATTTGACTGAAAGGAGTTTGACCCTAATTTACACAAAACACGAACATTCCTTCAGAAGCCATAGTTCATTAATTGATTAATTAATTTGGCAGAAAACTCCTTCAGAAGCCCTTCAATCATAATGACTTCTTGGACATTTTACAAGAAAGCTGTGCTCACAACTGCTCACACCATTTGTTTTTTGACATGATTTTCTCACCCTATTTTGCCTCAAACTCTAACAGTTTCTTTCTTTTTTTTATTTTTATTTTAACCCTACAGCCCAAAGACTTACTATTCAGGGCAGTACAACGAGACACGGTTCTATGTGCTGCACCAGGACTTCCTCCGATATCTGCGTAACAGGTGAGACTCATGTCAAATTCCTATTACAGATTTAAATATATTATATACATACAAATATACTATATTTTCCTAGAACACTTACATGCAGTTTGTGTTCATGAATGCATTTGTGTTGTGTCTTTGGGAGTCAAAACTGAGAGCAAGCAGCTAGTCGTTGGTAACACTATGAATTATGTCGTTAAAAATTATATTATTCAAACTGATTTATTGTAGTCTAATATAGATGATAAAATTTGCTTGACAGCGAATCCATAAGTGTAATATATGACAGTTGCGTATTATAAATGAAGAACTGCTAATCTCTAATTTTCCAGATTATAAATCACATCTGTCAAAATATGCAATGTAAAGGAAAAAAAAGCCCTTAAACATCTGGTTACCTCACATTTAGCCTTCTTAGTTTATGGGACGTTCCAAGCTGCTGCATATTTCATATTTCTTTCGTTAACGTTCTGCTGTGTCGCTTTTTCTTCTACTGGAGTGGCATTCTGTTGTTATACAGTGACATCTAGTGGCTCCTGGCGGTAACATGACCAACCAAACAACTAAAATAAAAAAAAAACGTGGGACTTATAGTTAGAAAAACAAAGTATTTAACATTGAAAGCGTTGACCTGGCAGATAAAAGAAATCTGCTTAATAATTTGTTATTTCAGGATGTTATTCAACAGTCTTCTTTGTCCGCAGGTTTTTAAATTCACCAAGACTGAACAGCACCCTCTGGAGGAAACACAGGCCCACTAACGGGGCCTTCACTATCTTCCTGGCTCTGCAAACCTGTCACAAAGTAAGATGCACAGTGTTTTTGTTTGTGTCTATTCATGTGCTTTTTTTATTTTTTTATTTTTTTTTAAACTAGCAAATTAAAAGTTTCTGCCCTGATAATGGAGAAGTACAGCCGTTTACTCTGGAAGTTCATCAGTATCATCTGATTTTATAGATAAACAGATAATTGTTATCATCTGCATAGTGGAGATTATAATAATAATAATAAAAAAAATAAAATAAAAATAATAATAATAATGATAATAATAATAATAATAATAATAATAATAATAATAATAATAATAATAATAATAATAATAATAATAATAATAATACCTACAGGATGATGTTATAGTAAATCTGCTTCTCTTCTTTAAACCTTTTTATTCCGTCTTTTTCAGGTCAGTGTTTATGGATTCATGACCGACGACTATGAGAAATACGCCAGCTACTACGTTCACAAGAACACGAAGAGTGAATTCTTCTTCCGCATGAGCCACGACTTCCTCATGGAGAAGGAACTGTGGAAGCACTTTCACGACAGCAAAATAATCAAGCTCTATCAACGGAACGAGCCGAAAACCGGGAATAAGAAACCCCCGAAGCACTGACATGCCGCCGCGCCGCAAAGAGACTGAGTCACAAGGTTTTCCTCCCCGAGATTGAAATTCAGCGATGATGCTTTGTTTGGAGAAGAAGAAAAAAAAAAAGAAAAGTAGTCATAATTATTCATCAGATGAGAGGCGGCGTGAGGAAGTCTGGAAACTTCAATATTAGTGTTTGTTCCATGAACAGCTTAAGAATGGCTGTTCCTTGCTTGACTGTGACTGTATGAAGCGTGTGGAGTCGAGACCGCGACGCTTCAGTACAGAGAAGTTTTAACGTTTTAGGAAGGCAGAGATTATTTAATTGATTAAAGAGAGCTCGAATTGTTGAGGGGACAATTGTGGGCGAGGGTCTTTCTGTGTGGTTTTACATGCCTGTGCTGGCGAGGGAGCTCTCAGGAGACTTCAGCTTCCTCCTGCATTCTGATGGCGAATCAGCATGGGAATTTTCCGGGTCTCTGGGTGAACTCTGCGACGGATTCGTTTACCTGTATGTCTCATATTGACTGAGCCAGCTGAAAGAGGGTCCAGTCTTTGTAACATTGCGTTGGTTGAAGTTTTTACCGTGGAGTCGTTTTGCACTTTTCAGAAGCAAAGGTTGATTGTTAGGCTTGCATGTTCTTTGTGTGTAAAACTTTCCTTCAAGTGCTTGAGCTCATACAAACTCGTTTAAGTGGATTGGTGACTCTAAACTGCATTTAAGTGTGAATCCTTGCATTGCCGATTGTTGGTCTTTCTTTCTAGGCCTGTATCCCAATATTGAAACGTTTGTGGAGTAATCTGCCTTTCTCTCAATTTGAACCGCGATCCGGCTTCTTGTGACCTTACTCTGTGTATACGTTGGACCTGGATGGATGGATATTGTTACTGAATAGTGATGAAGAAGGATTCCAAATGAGCCTGCCATATGCAAACAGTTGTATTAGTGTTCGTCTTTTATAGCGACTCAGGAAGAGTTGTTTTAAATTTCTTAATTGTAACAGCAAATATACAAATAATCAAGATGTGCCCATTTTAAATTAAACTTAAAAAAAGAAAAAAAGATTGGAACTGTTGGAATGTAAATAGTAAATTAAAAAGAAAGAAAGAAAGTTTTTAAGAAAAGTTATAAGGACTTGAGTTGCTCTACAGTTGAGGGTCAGCTCTCTTTGTGGTTTCATAGTGCGTTCCAGTCTGGACTGCAGGCAGGCCAGTCGCCCCTTCAGATTCTTTTACTTCAACGACATGCTGTAATTTACATGCATGTTTGCCATTGTAATCTCTCAGATAACAAAAGACTCCCCCAAAAGTCATGGTCTTTACGATTCCCAAAAGCTTCCATGTGCAAAAAAAACCAACCAGTTATTCAATTATTTCCACATTTTAAATACATTATCGGAGTTTGTGAGCAGCAGCCAATCACAAGACACACCTTCTATTTCCATGACATCAAATTAACTGAATAAAACCAAATCAAGCAGCAAAGTGATAAAAACACTAAATGTTCTTCTTTTTTTTTTACTTGACTCTGTAAACATGAGGAGGAAGATGCTAATCGACTTTAAAGTAAACTTATGTCTTTTTACTTTCCTAATCAAAGCACTTGGTTTTCTGATTCATCATCTGTTTATCTATCAGGGGACGTTGCACATCCTTTTTGTGGATATATGTATTTAAGCTCTCCTCATGTCATCTTTTCTTTTGTATTATTCCATCTATGAGTAAATTTACAAGGCAGATTTTATTTGAATAATACATGAATAAATAATGTGTTGTTATTTATTGCACTTGGGTATATTTGCAATTTTGTGTTACACCGAAGAGGGGCGGATTAAGATATTGATGAATTTAAACTGCATGTGCACCATTCAAGTGTATGTTTTGAATAAATGTAAATATTTTTAAAATTTTTCTCTTAATGACTTTCATATTCGCATCTTATAGGGATCCAAAATATAAGATAACACATTGTTTAGCTCAAATTTGTATGAGAATATAATATTAATGAAGAAACTTGAAATTTGCAGGTTTACATTCTTTATTTTTTTGCTGTATTACAGGAGATTTTAGACATTTATATACTGTTTATTCATTATAATGACTCATTTTGGTAATTATATATTTATTATATCATCACATTGTGGTTGCTGTTATATGTTTATTAGATCGTTAAAAAGAAAATCACACACCAGCAGAAATGCCACAAACAGTTCCATTGTTCAGTTAGACTGTTAATTATAAAAAAAGTAATAGAAAACACTTGTCATTGTCTGTACAGACAATAGAATGAGGTAGAATTAGTTTACAAAGCGAATACAGTATGCCCATTGATACTGAAGGCAATTGAATGTTTATAGTATGATAAATATACAAAATTGTATAAAATATGTAACAGGGTTTTAAAAAAAAGGCTTTACGAGAAAGTCAATGAAAGGAAGTCACTGTAATCTGCACCTCCGGCTGCAGCCAGGTCTCAGACCAACGGGTTGCACGACTCAACACAAATTTAGAGACAATAGGAAAAGAAAACAGGCCTTGCGGATGCCTGTACGCTAATATACTATTACGATATTGAGAATTGACGTCTCACTTTTCAGAGGCCGTCGTTGAATGGAGTATTCAGTAATCCCCAGCTCAGACCAGGACTGACTGAACAGGAACACAAACCCAACAAACCATCTGTCAAGAAAACTTGCTTTTCCACTGCTTTTCGGAGAAAACAGAAATCCCCCCTGAGGCAATATGCAAATGCCCCCCCCCCCCCCAAAAAAAAAAGAAAATCATGGAATGCGACTTCAGGGGGTTCAAATTACCGCAAAGCACACTGGCTGATCCAGTTCAGGCTGACGAACGACGCATGGTGGACGACAAGAACTGCGACAAAAATGCTAATTGCAGGTGTTGGACAAGAATGTAGAGACTTAAAAGTTTGTCTTATTTGGCCACAGCGTCATGCATAGTGTTAAATCAGTGTAGTTAAACGTTAACCCTCAATTGAACAATAATACTAATACTAATAATTACGGACGACCCGATTGATTTTTGATTGCCGGTTAATCTTGCCGATCACCTCTTAGGTTGCCAATTTATGCAAACGATTCCCTTATCGATTCCAGTGGGGGTGGATGACGTTCAACGTTTTTGAATGACAGTCGATAAAGACCCGAATCTCTAAACACAATCAGAATTGGAAACACATATTCCCGTCCCTATTAGCAATCCAGCGGCTAACATGTTAGCAGATCACAGATTATTCTTTACAAGACCACAATGAGTGGAATTGTGATTTTCTTTTTTTGTTAAAATAAGTTCTTACATCATTCTGAGAAAAACTTTCATTCTATAAGTGAGTTTTACTGCAATTCTCGCTCTGCAAAGCTTTTAGCTTCAGACAAGTTAGTAGCTGCTATAATTTGATATAGGCATATTTGCAATAGAGCAAAAGCAATGTAAGCGTTGGAGTGGGATATCTATAGTTTTTTTTTTTCTTAGAAAAAGTGAAATCCTCAGACTGGAGTATCCTACTGCAGATACGTGCTGTTCCCTCTCTGCAGAGGTCACACCCAGCGTGACTCGTACCTCAGGTGCTTTTTTTGTGCCTGTCGGTTCATTTCAGTAGAGGGAGGAAACACACTTTCGTCTGCGCGCGTTTGTCAACACGGCAAATGATCTCTTTGTTTGGTATGGCCGTCCTAATAGCCAGGCTGTTTTGTTTACTCACCTTGATATCGGTGAGCTCCATGCTCGTTTTTGTGACGTGGGGACATTTCTCCAAGCCGGACACCAAGAGCAGCGTCAGGTAGGTTTTATTTTTGGAGGACGATGTCCTGATTATCTTGTTCCGTAAGTCTTCTTTGCAACGCATGTTTTCACTGTGCCGATTCTCCTGTGTTGCGCCGATTGCTTGAATCCAGGTGGGGGGCTCTTTTAAACAGGCACAGACTGCAGGAACAATTATTGAAACGTGGTTTCACATGGTGGAAGCGAAGAGAGAAGTCTCCTCCACTGCGCGCCTCGACGGCCCTGCTGCCCGCTGAGACGGCCATGCCTGTTTTATCCAAGAAAGCACACAAGAAGCTTCCTCAGTGGGATTTTGAAGGAGTTTATAACCAGGATGCTCCACCTCGACCGACTGTGAGTCACCGCAAAGTCATGGAGAAATAAGCGTTACTAGATGAGTATCACGCATGCAGGAATATGTTCTTCGCGTGTCTTTACCTTGAATTCAGCTAAATACTGAATGCACGTCGTCATTCTAACAATTTGATCCCGCTTCCTGTTCCTTATAAATGAGACTTGTTATTTTTTTTTCTTTCTTCCTGTCCTCAGACGTGTGCAAAATCTCTGCGAAACACAAAGGATGAAAATTTCACGAAGGCTTTTCTCCCCAACATCCGCCTGTTCCTGCACAAAGACAACATCAACATGAGCGAGTGGAACCGACTCTCACATTTCAACAATCCTTTTGGTTTCATGGAGTTGAAGTACGACGGTAGGCGACAGTGCCTCAGGCCTTTCTGTTGTGATACTGGATTGCTTGTTTCATCGCTCCCAAGGCTTTTTGATAATTGTGCTGAAATAGCGCTCGTTCCACGGGAGGAGAATGTGAATCATTAATTGTTGCAAACTTAATGACAGTCGGAGACTCAATACTCAGCCAAAACATGTGGTAATGTTTAGTTTCCTGTAATACCAGGTAATGATACCACATGCTGACTAACTGGATAATCACCTTTAAATCTGGATTTCCTGAAAAGGCCTTTCTGCACTGGGATCTGTCTTCTGATGCCATATATTTTACATTACCGGGGAAACTTTCCAAAAACCATTTTCAGTCTTTCTTTCTTTTCCTTCAGAGAAATGAAAACTCTAAACTCCGACTTTATATTAGATTATACATTTGTTTGATTAATCCCACAGTGAGGATTGTTCAGATACAAAAAAATACTCTATATGATATAGTATCTTCATTTATTTTAAGGGCAAAATACAAAAAAAAAAAAAGTAATTTATCATTCAAAAAAGAAAATCCCCTCTCATTTTGGCGAAATGTTTCGTAAAGTTTTTACAATCGACAGTGAAACAACACAGAGAAGCTTTAAGACTAAGAAAAAAAAAACTAAGACGGAAACAACATTCAGTTTACATTTCTTGGAAATAACATCATGGAATGTTTTCTGGGGTCACGACCTTTTGTTCAGAGTGTCTCATAGAGCGCAGACGTGCAACATTACTGCCGTGATAAAGCGAACCGATCGCCACAGGTTGCTCAACTGTGGCATGAAAAAAGAGAAGATAAGCATCCATTTTTCAACATAGGAGGATACTTCGATCGTTCGCTGAGGTTTACAACAATAAATGCAGTGTTGAAACAGGACTTCAAGATCATTTAAAGTATTTGTCTGGCCCTCATGCATGATGTAACAGACAGGATGTGGCTGATTTATTACTTCAACCTGTAAAATCTTTCTTCACATCAACATCTGTGGAAATATCTTCTGACCTGGTTCTAAACAATGTGACTGATGTATTTTCATGGTAACACATTAGTATTGATTGCTGTTAGTTTAGATGAATGTCGCGTCAATAATTTAACTTTTATTGTGTTTGTTCTGTTTTCTATTCTGTGTGGAGCATCGCAGCTGTTCCTGAATCTGTTTCTTTTTTTTCTTTTTTAAAAATCTTTTACTGATTATTGGGTTTTCTATCTTCTCCAAACACAAGAGCACATTGTGCCAAAGTGCATACGGTCGACCAATTATAGTCATCGAACATGGACAGTTTCTCAAATAAAGGTGGAGAAATCCATCAGCAAAGAAAGAACTGAACTGGAAAATCAAATCAAACGAAACACATTTAAAAGGGAAAAAGGGGGAAAAGTGGAATGTGTTTTGCCCTGCAGTACCAAGCCCACCTGTACTTGATCACATATCCTTCGGCTGGATCTACAAAAAGACTGAGACGCTTTGTTAACCATATTAATTTTGCTTGCAGAGGTGATGACTGCAGCCAAACTGATCCCGGAGACGTCAGAGCCGCTGGTGCGTCCCAAACCAGGCGGTGACGGCTGCGTGCGCTGTGCAGTGGTGGGAACTGGAGGGATCCTCAACGGCTCCAAAGTGGGCGCAGAGATCGACGCCCATGATTACGTTTTTAGGTAAGAAAAAAAAAAGAAAATACAATTTTGTATTTGTTACAAATCAAGAGTCATTCAAAGGTGAAGTCATACTGTCTGATGTCCAACAACAATCATATCAATTATATAATATAATAATAATAAAAGTAATAATAATAATAATAATAATAATAACAATAATAATAATAATAATAATTATTATTATTATTATACGAATAAGAATACAAATAAGAATAATATTTTATTATCATCATTGTTATTGTTGTTGTTGTTGTTGTTGTTGTTGTTGTTGTTGTTGTTGTTGTTGTTGTTCTATTATTACTATACTATTATGACCACTACTGATTCTGCTCACTTCAGGCCACAGCGTCCCATTTACATCCCTATTGTATTGTATTGTATTGTATTGTATTGTATTGTATTGTATTCAACTGGAACAGAGCTAAAAAAAAAAAAAGAAGTCGTAATTAGAATGATGTAATTCAGCCATACATGTGTCCTCGGAGCCTTCATTGTGCAGGTAAATGTTTAATTCCCACCACGGAAACTCCAGGAACACAATCAGGACCTTTCGGTAATATTGCTGGAGCTGCAAACAACAAGTCAGCCGCCACTCAACACCTGAACAGCCCCTTTCAATTCTGCATTTCTTTGTCAGGATGAACGGAGCAATCACAGAGGGTTATGAGGAAGACGTCGGCACCAGGACATCAGTGTACGTTCACTCGGCACACTCAATCATCAAATCACTTTATGTGCTCAAGAAGTACGGATACAAATCCGCCCCTCATGACGAGGTACTCCAACGTTAAAGATGACGCTGTCATACCGTCTGTCTTCCCCACGCTCAGAGTACGTGACGTGAGATTGTTCTCTCGTGACGTTTGCAGGGTATAAAGTACGTGATGATGCCGGAGAAGTTGAAGGATTTCCAGTGGCTCGAGGGTCTTCTCAAGGGAAAGAGGGTTGCCGCGGGCCCCTACAAGAACAGGACGTGAGTATGGACTGTTTACGTTTCCATCCATCATTCCATGCATTTCTTCACTTTTCACGCCACATATGAAAATAAGAGCTAAACTCATTTGTGTGTGAACCCGTCAGCCCGAGGCTTTACTACTCGGGGCAGTACAACGAGAGCCGCTTCTACGTTCTGCATCAGGACTTCCTGCGCTACATCAGGAACAGGTGAGCGCCGCCTCCTCCACATGACGTCACCCGAGCTTTGCACGATTGTGCGGTTTATGCAGAACTCTCATTCCAAGACACAGCCCAGCAGTGGACCTACTACCAGTAATCCTCCAAGCTTCTGATAAAATGCACAAATTAAGTGGGAAAAAAAACAACCTTACCGGATTTCATGCTCGAATCATTGGAATCTTTGGTTTTCTTTGCCTCCAGGTTTCTGAAGTCGCCAAAGCTAAATACCAGACACTGGTCCTCGATCCGACCCACCAATGGAGCGTTCACCATCTTCCTGGCTTTGCACACCTGTGACACAGCAAGTTAACATTGCTTTATTATTATTATTACTATTTTTTTATTTTTAAAACACCGATTAAGCACTAATATATCATTTGTAACATAAAAGCAAATTGTGGGGGGGGGGGGGACCCCTGTGGTCAAAAGTTGTGCCGTCCCCAGTGTGGAAGGCCCAACATGCGTCCCTTTCCTCACCTTAGTCTTCGGTGCCCTACCATGTCTCCATATCACTCGGCATGTCTTCACTTATGTGTGTGTGTATCTGCATGTGTGCGTGTGTGTTCATCTGCTTTTTATTCATCTATTTTATCTTTGCACTGTTTTAAATTCTTGTTAAAGCACTTTGTGTTACTTCAGTGTATAAAAAGTGCTATATAAATAAAGATTGGTTTGATTTGATTTGAATACCAGCCTAATGGAAGCAATGGAAGCTTTTATATTTATTACCTCTATTACTACCATTAAAACTATCATACACCTGTTTCTACCTCTACAATTACCACCTGCATAATAAAATGAGATAAGAATTATCTAGCATCTCCAGTTTACTTAACTAATAAATGTGTGATTATACTGCACTGTTCTTGTGATATAGCTTTGGATAAATACAAGAACTTTAGTAGACGGTGGTAAACGTTTGTGGTTTGGATTTGTTTTTTTTTGCAGAAAACAGGGCTCTTGGTCTTGACTCTACCCCGACCTTAAAACCTTTTTTTAGATATATGCACACGTGTGGTTCTCACCGGCAGATTTAAAATGCTTATTTGATGGAAACAAACAAAAAGCAACATCTGAAAAAAGTCATGTGACACAACCTCATATGTCAACCATGAAGTAGTTACTTTACTTCTATAGCATCATTTGGACACAAGGCAATTTACAGTAAGCGATAAGGATTATGAAAAAAACAAAACATTATCACAAAGTGATTCAGAAAGCCATAAAATGGATAATATTCCGTAATATTGACAGATAACTCCACTAGTAAGGTCACTAATTGAGTGTTAATCTTAGGTTACATGTAACATGTGTGACATCACTTTTTTTTTTTTTTTAGTATGAATACAAGCTGAAATGAAAGAATTTGTCTTATTTATCTTTCTCTGTCACCTTCAGGTGGATGCGTACGGATTCATGACGCAGGACTTTCAGAAATACTCCAACTACTACGTCCAGAGGGACATGAAGACAGACTTCTATTTCCACCCCAACCACGATTTCTTGCTGGAGAGGGATATGTGGATTGACTTTCACAAGAAGAAGATAATAACACTATATCAAAGGAACGACACACAAAAAGTCGAGCAGCATTGAGACTCTGAGGCTCTGGGGACGTCACGCCGCCGAGTATTAAAACAGACTGGAGCACCAAAACAAGGTGGAACTGGAGGGAATTGAACCTTAACAATCAATAGAGGGAACATTTCCTTGGACACAGAACTGATCTCTATGCTTCTTCATCAAATGAAGATGACTGTCTTTTTTTTTTTTGTGGAAACAGCAGATGCTTTCTTGTTTGTTCTGTTACTTTCTTCTACTTCTCCTTCACATTTTGATGACAGATTTGTCCGTCCAGCTATGATATAGCATTGAATAATTCCCGGAAGACACAGGGTTGAAATCTTGGATATGTCAGTGTTTGTTGTAACTTAAGTAAACAGAGACATGCACCCGGACTTGCCAAGGACAAGCAGTTTTAAAGATGCACCAGTAGAGGGCGTAATACCTCTACTGTTGAACGTGTTGGGTGAACGTGAGGTCCATGTTGCTTCTTCTTTTCTCTTTTTTTTTTCCCCAACAGAAAATGAGGAGAAACCGGTGTCTCACACATTCACAAAGATGATGACTTGCATGTCAAACAATGAAAGGGAGCAATTTGATGGAAAAGGCATGAGGACAAATCCTCTCCTCTGGTCCATGTGTTCCTGTCAAATATATTTTTTTTACACAAACATACTGCTCTCAGCTCTCACAGACTCACAGAGAAAGAAAAGTTTCAGGATTTTTCTTCATGCAACTTGGTTTGTGTTTAATGTGTCCTATAATATATTGTATTTATTTCATTCGCTCCCACCTCACAGTGAGAGTCCTTCCTGTGTGGACTTTGCATGATCTTCCCGTGTGTCGGTTGATTTGCGCTCAGCCAGTGATCCAGTAGACAGGTAGGGAGAGATAGTTCTACAGTATATTTATTGCACTCACCCTTAAAGTGGACAATGTTTCTCATAGAAGTCACTTGTCAGCAACAGGACTCGTTGTTTGATCATCTTTTTGTGTGGATTAAAAGTAAAGAATGGTGGGTGATGCCAACTTAATCACAAGAAGAAAAAAAAAGTGCAAAATGTTATAATAAAGTTATTGTTATACCACCGTTTAATATTTACGATGCACTTTTTTTTTTAGCCCCTTGTCCGGGGCAAAATTAAGATCTGTCACTTTTGCACTCTCAGAGCCTTTGTCAGCAGTATTGAGGATCAATCCAAGTTTTCTGTTGCCCCCAGCACTGCCCCAGAGAAACCAGTATCCCTAATGAGTGGCTCCTCAAAGCAACATCTTTAATGGCTGCCACACTTTACATTCATCCTCAACACAACTCAAAAATAAATCTCAGGGTGACCATGCATTCTCCACCAGGGCCCCTCGACTTTGGAATGACCTGCCCGACGAGACAAGGCTTGCAGAATTAGCGGCTTCTTTTAAATCTATTTTAAAATCCTACTTTTATAGACTCGCTTTTAATTGAAACTTAATTTTTAATAAAAGTGTGCCCATTTGATCTTTTTTATATGCTCTCTCTTTAAGCCACCTCGGCCAGTGGTGTTTTGTCATCAATAATAATAAGTTTTGTCTAAGATTTTCCATTTGATTAATTACTGCCTATCTGTTTGTTTGATTGCTTGTCTCCTCTGCCTATTATTATTATTATTTTTATTATTATCATGACGACTGACCTTCAAAAACACGACTTGTGGGGCCGTGTGGTTGAAGTTTTTTGTCCTCCGTGTCAAAATATGTTCACAGTCACATCTACATACACAGATACGTCAGTGGGCGTCAGCAATGCAGCGAGGAACTCCGAGAATGAGGATGACCACAATCATGTGTCTATTAGGAAACCCAATGGGAGGATGTGTCCGTCTCTGACCACGGATACTCTTCAAATTTATTACTTCACCTGAAGCCCCGTACATCTTCGACACCTTCGATGTTGGTTTTTATTAAAGAAATGGTGACGTTGTGTTGCTATGCTCATCCCAAAGGAACAGTGTATTGAGCCAGATGCACTTTACACAAAGTGTTGGATGCCTATTCACATATTCTATTGTGTAAATATTTGACGCACAGACCTGCACGAAGACTCGTTATTGTGACGTCAAGACATCTTAAAGTTTCTTCACTTTATCAGCATGTTGTCACACTCTTGTTGTGTCCGTGAGCGTGTTTTATCTGGCGATGTCTTTTTATAGAAAATCTTCATAGAAAAGACAGAAGCCGCAGAAAATATATGTATTTTTAAATGCCCTCTGTAGGGATTTCTTTCCTCATAAGGATCCCTATTTATGTTTTGGTTGGCTATCGATAATGTCTAAGTCTGTTTCCTTCGAATCCGCACAGACAGGGAGTGACAATCTTTCTCCCCAAGGAGAGAGAAAAGGATACACAGTGAGTTATAAACCTACAAACCTTGAGAATGGATTAACACAGGAGTTTATTACATAAGACAGAAAAAGTACCGGCCTTTACAAGAATATTCCCGGGTTCTGAAGCATGGCACCACGAGAGGATTTTGCTCCAGAACCACGTCAGCAGAGAGCGACAGAGAGAAAGAGAGAGAGAAAGAGAGAGTGTGAGACTCTGAGAGAGAGTCTGAGTGAGAGAAAGAGCTCGCGCCGGAAATGCTGCCTATATTCTTTCTACTCCTAGTCCCCGCCTTCTTGTGGCTGTTTGATGGGGGGCTGCTTGAGGGCTGTTTGATGGAATTGTTTGAGGGGGGGCTTCACACAAACAAAGAGCTACACTTCACTTTTGTTGCAGCCCAGTAATTTTCCACCACCCAAGGCTTAACTAAAGGCTGGCTTTAGTCACTTTTAACAATAATGATTAATAATTATCAAAGATAGTTATTAATAATGTTATTGAAATTTAATCTGATCTGTATCAGATACCTCGGAGCACCACCTGTCTTAACAGGAAATGATAGCAAATTCAGTTATATCAGTCTCACAAGATATACTAGACAGTTAATCAGGAAGTTGAATTAATAGTTAAATTAATTACAATTACCAGAATTAACCGTAAAGATTGAAGGATTTTGGAGTTCTTGACACAGAAGAGGTCGACATTTCATTCACCTTTGTGAACATTAAAAAAACAGCAAGCATGATTCCAAAAATTATATTTATTTACAATGAAAACAAAAAAAACACATATTCTAACTACCTATATACAGCTGGGTGTGTGTAGGTGTGTGTGTGTGTGGAGAGAGAGAGAGAAAGAGAGAAAGAGAGAGTTGGAGGGAGTGTGTGTGTGAGACGTGTGATGGAACTACAAAACAAGATGGCGGATCACATGAAACTACATTCAAATGGAGGTTATCAGAGAGCAGGAGGTCTGTCCTGAGTCTCGGCCATGTGCTGGGAGCAATGGAAGCTCCTGTGTGTCTCTGCTAGAGGACCATTTCTAGAATGAGTTTATGTGAATGCGACTTGCTCTGTAAAATGTCAGGAGTCATCAGATGGTGTTCGGTTACGGTATGATGTTGTCTTTGATGTGATATGTGTAGGATTGTGAGTTAACAAGTTAGTAAAGCAAAGATTAACATGCAGACCCTGTGTCTGTGGCAGAGCTAACGTTGGTTTACAAGTTGATAACGGCTCCTAATATCATTATCAAAAGAACACAATCACTGTAACAGAATCAACACATCTTCATAAAAGTTAAACAGTTCTATGCATAGCATAGCAACTAGTCTCAGGTAATGCCCAGTTGTTACCACTTCCTTGAAGGAGTTTGGTTGTTGTCCTGGCAGGAGGGAAGCTGGTGTCTTCTCCTGTAGTTAGCACCTCCTGCTAACTGTGGTTTGCTGGTTCTGCAGGCCGAGGAGAAGAAGATGGAGTTGGTGTTTCAGGAGCCGTCCTTCTTTACAGCTCCTGGTTGTCCCTTTTGTCCAGACTGAGGAGCTGGTCGCTCAGGTCTGTGATAGTTTTCCTGCTGGTTGACGAAAACACAAAGAAGTTCTGTGAGGCGTCGTTTCCCTGGTCCCGTCCTGGAGGAACCGGTTGGTTTTCCTTGGTTGATGGGAGAGCAGACTCTAGGCGCTGGTCTCCGGATCAGGGGAAGGTCTGACCCGCGCGGTCGGGTCAGCAGAGGAGTTGAGGAGTGAAGGCCCCTGGTTGCAGGCCTCTCGTGTTAGCTGTCTGCTAATGCTGGGTGAGTTGAGCTGCTGGAAAGCAGCTCTTCAGCAACCCAGCTACTCGGGGTCCAGTCTTGCAAGAGAGCGAGTAGACTGGCTGAATGCCTTTTGTTGCACGAATGTTGATTCGGAGGTGAGCTTCAACCAATCAGTGGCTGACTGAGTGCATGGGGGGGAGCGTCTTGTGATCAGAAAGGGGGGGAGGGTCTTGCAGAAGCCCCCCCCCCCCCCCCCCCCCACTGGGTGCAAAAGACAATCACATTCCTGGGTCAGAATTCATATGTCATGACTGCGTATCATGACAAATGAATATTGTCTTTCCCCAGAAATGAACAAACTTTCTGTGGTCCTGTGAGATCCCAACACCTCCAACAGGTGAATTCTCCGTCTCTGTATGACAGCACACAACCCACATTTCCACTATATGAATGTTGATACGCCTCCGTGCTTTTATTGCTTTTCATAAAGCCGCTCCATCAACCTCTATTGACAGGATGAAATCATTGAAGGTGTTACGTAAGTTACTGCTGGCCACTTCCTCGTGAAAATTGATGATGGATGAGGCAAAATGATGCCGTCTAATCCTCGTTTGTTCAGTGCCGCAACTTGAACGTTTGGTGGAATGACTGGAGAGGCCAGTTGATGTATTTGCACTTTGGCCACTGTTAAGAAAGAAGTGGAATTTTTCAGTCTGTGTTTCAAAATGACCTGTGTCAACACTTTTGTAACCTCTGTGCCAATTTTGAACATCTTCTACTGGGTCTTTCTCAATAAACAATTTAGTTCTCTCATGCCTCATTGTTACACAAACTCCTGGACACCCGCTAAAAGGTTGTACTTTGACATTTGCTCATCTTGCAAGAATAATGTCATAAAACTCTCTTGAACTTTATAAATGCTCTCAGTCTGATTCCTGTATATAATGTGTCCTGAGATTTGGTATAAAATTCTTATGAAGGGCACAATAAAGGATTGTTTATGGCAGGAAGAAGTGGTTTATGGCTATTCTTTGAACATCCAGCAGTGACCGGAGTGGTAAATGGAAGGCAGAGGTGAGCCATGTCAAACTGGGGTTGGTGAATGATCCACTCCTTTGTTCAATACTGTGGACACTTCGTGTACATCTGCTGCTATAAAAGCTATAAAAATGAAGCAAAAGCCCCGAGCTATTTTAAAAATAGCAACTTCCACCAAAAATAGAAGGCATGTTTGGTCTTCATGTCGAGAGTAAGTGTACCTACGTGGAGTGACCACTTTTTCGACCAGGATAGACTGGTGACTTCTGAAAGTGGATCAGACCAACAGTGGCTGGTTTGGGGCACTCTTGCACCAAACAATCATGGACAACAAATTTAAAAAGCACAAGGAAGAAGAGAATCAGGCTCTTTGATTGGCCAGGGCTGAAAAAGGAACCATTCTGTCCTATCAGTTTAAAAACATTGCTCTTCTGTGTGGCGACAACAAACCACAATGTCTTGACAAGTGGCTCTTCATAGCCTTCCAGCATTTCCCACAGTAAATTAATTGCCCCATTGTTCACCTGCAAGAGAACGTCGACCCACGTTTGGTCCGTATACAGAGTGTAGATGAGGTTTCCATCCTGTAAAAACAAAGCAGGACAAGCTTTGCTTCCAAAGCATGTTTTTGACTTCACGGTTCGGCTTGAGCCATTTGGGAGTGGCAGAAGAGTCAAGTATGCACTTTGTCATTTTGTACCATGACCATTGATTCCTAATGGCCATTTGTGTATCTGTTAAACTGCACTCATCCCTCTTGAGAACCATTTCACTTTGCTTGGATTTGTAGTGAGCTGGCCGAATATGTCACCACTCCATCACAACGCAAACTGTATTTAATGGCTCCAGGGTCCACAGTGATATTGGAGATATTATTATTATTAACTGGTATGGTATGATCGCCACACCACTGATGTTATTTAAATGACAGTACATTAACTTGGTTCTAATATTAACTTTCACATTCACACTTTTTGTAGTTACGTCCATAGATAAATGAAACTTGCCTGGATCTCTTCTCACGTGCTAAATATTCCTTATAGGTCTTCTGCAGAAGTCAACATAAAGGCTGATTCTGGTTTACGCTACTTAAAAAAATAAAAAAAACAAACACACACATGGAGATCCCATTTAAATTCATGTGACCTTTCACACTTTACTTTAGGAGTGTGCAGTAGCCACTCCCTCATGGGGCATACCCCTGATGCCTTCCCACCTGCGAACAGATGCTTACCGGTGTTTAATTGAGCCACACATCTTCCTCATATGAGGTATGGGTGTCCGTGTCCAGTGCTTCAACTGTCTGTTAGCAGTGATACTAACCAGCACGGTGCTCATGTTTCTTTCATGGGATCATTTGGTAAAAGTAGACGTCCGGTAAGTGGTTGCTTTTATATCATTGTGAACTTGTGACTGCCATGTGGAGCGTTAACTTCTGTCTTGCAAAGAATTGTAATTTACACTTTTGATGAATTCTACCATTTCTTGCATTGTTAGCTGGATGTCTTTCCCGAGGAAACACAGAGGTGGAAACAGATTAATTCAAACTAACTCCACTACTTCAGAAAAGGGAAAGCCTGAAGCTCCACCAGCTGCTGCGTTCCCAACGCATAAAACAGAAAAGGCAAATTTAACAGTAGAAGAAACAGTGAAACCAGAGACTCCCATTCCCGTCTTCATCGTGAAGTCCTTCCAGAAGATTCCTCAGTGGTACTTTGATGACGTTTACAATGAGGACGCTCCACCCTGGACAACAGTAAGCACAGATCAAACATATCTCACCTTTCCTGGATGCATGGCTTCTTTTTAGCAAACCTTCAAAACATTTCTTTTGAAATAAGGGAAATTATTTCTGTGAATGTATGCATTTATAGTTTCTCCAACATGAGATTGTTTGCTCTTCCTCTGTAGGCTTTTGTTAAGACCAATATGACCAAATGAATAGTTTTCTATTCATTTAGATTCACGCTTTGTTTTCTCCTTCACAGAAGTGCAAAAAGTCTGTGCGAAACTCAAGGGACGGGACGTTCAGAAAGGCTTTTCTGCCAAACATACGTTTGTTTCTGCACAAAGACAACATCAACATGAGCGAGTGGAACCGGCTCTCACATTTCAACAGCCCATTTGGATTCATGGGGCACAAATATGATGGTCGGTGGATGATTTTGTCTTTCATAAAACTCTGGGCGATTGAGTGACATAAATGCATAAATCACTCGATGCAATAATGGAAAACTTGCCTTTTCCTCTGGATATTTGCCTTATGAAGCATCACACTGATGAAATTCTTGCCCATTTCTAGACGAGCTAGAACATATTTGTGTACATAACATAATCCATTCTGTTTTCTATTCTGTGTGGAGCATCGCAGCTGTTCCTGAATCTGTTTCTTTTTTTAATTTTTAACTTTGATTATTGGGTTTTTACCTTCTTCAAACACAAGAGCACATTGTGCCAAAGTGCATATGGTCGAACAATTATAGTCATCGAACATGGACAGTTTCTCAAATAAAGGTGGAGAAATCCATCAGCAAAGAAAGAACTGAACTGGAAAATCAAATCAAACGAAACACATTTAAAAGGGAAAAAGGGGAAAAGGGGAATGTGTTTTGCCCTGCAGTACCAGGCCCACCTGTACTTGATCATATATCCTTCAGCTGGATCTACAAAAAGACTGAGACGCTTCGTTAATCATATTAATTTTTGTTGCAGAGGTGATGACTGCAGCCAAACTGATCCCGGAGACGTCAGAGCCGCTGGTGCGTCCCAAACCAGGCGGTGACGGCTGCGTGCGCTGTGCAGTGGTGGGAACTGGAGGGATCCTCAACGGCTCCAAAGTGGGCGCAGAGATCGACGCCCATGATTACGTTTTTAGGTAAGAAAAAAAAAAGAAAATACAATTTAGTATTTGTTACAAATCAACAGTCATTCAAAGGCGAAGTCATACTGTCTGATGTCCAACAACAATCATATCAATTATATAATATAATAATAATAATAATAATAATAATAATAATAATAATAATAATAATAATAATAATAATAATAATAATAATAATAATAATAGGAGTAAGAATACAAAAAAGAATAATAAAATAATAATATTTTATTATTATTATTATTATCATCATTATTATTATTGTTGTTGTTGTTGTTGTTGTTGTTCTATTACTACTATACTATTATGACCACTACTGATTCTGCTCACTTCAGGCCACAGCGTCCCATTTACATCCCTATTGTATTGTATTGTATTGTATTGTATTGTATTGTATTGTATTCAACTGAAACAGAGCTAAAAAAAAAGAAGTCATAAATAGAATGATGTAATTCAGCCATAAATGTGTCCTCGGAGCCTTCATTGTGCAGGTAAATGTTTAATTCCCGCCACGGAAACTCCAGGAACACAATCAGGACCTTTCGGTAATATTGCTGGAGCTGCAAACAACAAGTCAGCCGCCACTCAACACCTGAACAGCCCCTTTCAATTCTGCGTTTCTTTGTCAGGATGAACGGAGCAATCACAGAGGGTTATGAGGAAGACGTCGGCACCAGGACATCAGTGTACGTTCACTCGGCACACTCAATCATCATGTCACCTTATAAGCTCAAGAAGTACGGATACAGATCCGCCCCTCATGATGAGGTACTCCAACGTTAAAGACGACGCTGTCATACCGTCTGTCTTCCCCACGCTCAGAGTACGTGACGTGAGATTGTTCTCTCGTGACGTTTGCAGGGCATAAAGTATGTGATGATACCGGAGGAGTTGAAGGATTTCCAGTGGCTCGAGGGTCTTCTCAAGGGAAAGAGGGTTGCCGCGGGCCCCTACAAGAACAGGACGTGAGTATGGACTGTTTACGTTTCCATCCATCATTCCATGCATTTCTTCACTTTTCACGCCACATATGAAAATAAGAGCTAAACTCATTTGTGTGTGAACCCGTCAGCCCGAGGCTTTACTACTCGGGGCAGTACAACGACAGCCGCTTCTACGTTCTGCATCAGGACTTCCTGCGCTACATCAGGAACAGGTGAGCGCCGCCTCCTCCACATGATGTCACCTGAGATTTGCACGATTGTGCGGTTTATGCAGAACTCTCATTCCAAGACACAGCCCAGCAGTGGACGTCCTCCCTCCCCAGTAATCCTCCATAAGTACCATGACGTATTATAAGATTATGATAAAATGCACAAATTAAGTGGGGAAAAAAACAACCTTACCCCATAATAACAAATTGTTATTTTATCAGAATATATTAGAAATAACAAGATGATTGCTATATTTTAATGTACTTCAGATGGCTGATAAGCACATTTATTATAAATGGGCATATTGAATCATTGAACATTAAACCTGTGGCAAAAAAATGAATCTCTAAATACCACAAGACCTCCAGAGTTACTTTAATTGGCTTTCCTCTGAGTTCTGATGACATTAAACCAGTGGTCAAGACTTTGTCTTCATGCCTAAAATCTCTCAGCGGATTTCATGTTCGAATCATTGGAATCTTTGGTTTTCTTTGCCTCCAGGTTTCTGAAGTCGCGGAAGCTAAATACCACACGCTGGTCCTCGATCCGACCCACCAATGGAGCGTTCACCATCTTCCTGGCTTTGCACACCTGTGACACAGCAAGTCAACATTGCTTTATAATTATTATTACTACTTTTTTTAAAACACCGATTGAGAACTAATATATCATTTGTAACAAAGAAACAAATTGTGGGGTTTCCATGAACTTGGTCCATATTACTTTTAGCGCTATTTCACTAAACTCCTGTCGACTGAAGGTGATTATTGTTGAACTAACTCAATCGTCTGGGAGGAAACATATCGAATGTTGCACGGTAAAACATTAATATTAGCTGGTAAATACATAACCCGCCTGCAGGATGTTTATTTTAGTTGATGTCAACTGTTTGTTGACGCTTTTGTCTCGTCATTCGTTCATAAATAAGAAACACTGAAATCCAGAGGATTGAACATCTTCCTTCCACAATGAGAGCTCAGAAACACTAAAACAATACAAACGTGTGCACGAAACTAATACCGGCCTAATGAAAGCAATGGAAGCTTTTATATTTATTACCTCTATTAGTAGTACTAACACTATCATACACCTGCTTCTACCTCTACAATTACCACCTGCATAATAAAATGAGATAAGAATTATCTAGCATCTCCAGTTTACTTAACTAATAAATGTCTGATTATACTGCACTGTTCTTGTGATATAGCTTTGGATAAATACAAGAACTTTAGTAGACGGTGGTAAAAGTTTGTGGTTTGGATATGTTTTTTTTTGCAGATAACAGGGCTCTTGGTCTTGGCTCTACCCCGACCTTAAAACCTTTTTAAAGATATATTTAAGCAACATCTGAAAAACGTCATGTGACACAACCTCATATGTCAACCATGAAGTAGTTACTTTATTTCTATAGCATCATTTGGACACAAGGCAATTTGCAGTAAGTGATAAGGATTATGAAAAAGACAAACATTATTGCAAAGTGATTCAGAAAGCCATAAAATGCAGAATGAATAAATCTTTTTTAAAACCATAATATTAAGTAATATTGACAGATAACTCCACTAGTAAGGTCACTAATTGAGTGTTAATCTTAGGTGACATGTAACATGTGGGACATCACTTTTTTTTTTTTTTTTAGTATGAATACAAGCTGAAATTAAAGAATCTGTCTTATTTCTCTTTCTCTGTCATCTTCAGGTGGATGCGTACGGATTCATGACGCATGACTTTCAGAAATACTCCAACTACTACGTCCAGAGGGACATGAAGACCAAAGTGTATTTCCACCCCCACCACGATTTCTTGCTGGAGAGGGATATGTGGATTGACTTTCACAAGAAGAAGATAATAACACTATATCAAAGGAACGACACACAAAAAGTCGAGCAGCATTGAGACTCTGAGGCTCTGGGGACGTCACGCCGCCGAGTATTAAAACAGACTGGAGCACCAAAACAAGGTGGAACTGGAGGGAATTGAACCTTAACAATCAATAGAGGGAACATTTCCTTGGACACAGAACTGATCTCTATGCTTCTTCATCAAAGGAAGATGACTGTCTTTTTTTTTTTTGTGTGTGGAAACAGCAGATGTTTTCTTGTTTGTTCTGTTATTTTCTTCTACTTCTTCTTCACATATTCACTTTTGATGACAGATTTGTCCGTCCAGCTACGATAAAGTATTGAATAATTCCCGGAAGACACAGGGTTGAAATCTTGGATATGTCAGTGTTTGTTGTAACTTAAGTAAACAGAGACATGCACCCGGACTTGCCAAGGACAAGCAGTTTTAAAGACGCACCAGTAGAGGGCGTAATACCTCTACTGTTGAACGTGTTGGGTGAACGTGAGGTCCATGTTGCTTTTCTTTTCTCTTTTTTTTTTCCCCAACAGAAAATGAGGAGAAACCGGTGTCTCACACATTCACAAAGATTATGACTTGCATGTCAAACAATGAAAGGGAGCAATTTGATGGAAAAGGCATGAGGACAAATCCTCTCCTCTGGTCCATGTGTTCCTGTCAAATATTTTTTTTTTACACAAACATACTGCTCTCAGCTCTCACAGACTCACAGAGAAAGAAAAGTTTCAGGATTTTTCTTCATGCAACTTGGTTTGTGTTTAATGTGTCCTAAAATATATTGTATTTATTTCATTCGCTCCCACCTCACAGTGAGAGTCCTTCCTGTGTGGACTTTGCATGATCTTCCCGTGTGTCGGTTGATTTGCGCTCAGCCAGTGATCCAGTAGACAGGTAGGGAGAGATAGTTCTACAGTATATTTATTGCACTCACCCTTAAAGTGGACAATGTTTCTCATAGAAGTCACTTGTCAGCAACAGGACTCGTTGTTTGATCATCTTTTTGTGTGGATTAAAAGTAAAGAATGGTGGGTGATGCCAACTTAATCACAAGAAGAAAAAAAAAGTGTGCAAAATTTTATGATAAAGTTATTGTTATACCACCGTTTAATATTTACGATGCACATTTTTTTTTTAGCCCCTTGTCCGGGGCAAAATTAAGATCGGTCACTTTTGCACTCTCAGAGCCTTTGTCAGCAGTATTGAGGATCAATCCAAGTTTTCTGTTGCCCCCAGCACTGCCCCAGAGAAACCAGTATCCCTAATGAGTGGCTCCTCAAAGCAACATCTTTAATGGCTGCCATACTTTACATTCATCCTCAACACAACTCAAAAATAAATCTCAGGGTGACCATGCATTCTCCACCAGGGCCCCTCGACTTTGGAATGACCTGCCCAACGAGATAAGGCTTGCAGAATTAGCGGCTTCTTTTAAATCTCTTTTACAATCCTAATTTTATAGACTCGCTTTTAATTGAAACATAATTTTTAATAAAAGTGTGCCCATTTGATCTTTTTTATATGCTCTCTCTTTAAGCCACCTCGGCCAGTGGTGTTTTGTCATCAATAATAATAAGTTTTGTCTATGATTTTCCATTTGATTAATTACTGCTTATCTGTTTGTTTGATTGCTTGTCTCCTCTGCCTATTATTATTATTATTTTTATTATTATCATGAAGACTGACCTTCAAAAACAAGACTTGTGGGGCCGTGTGGTTGAAGTTTTTTGTCCTCCGTGTGAAAATATGTTCACAGTCACATCTACATACACAGATACGTCAGTGGGCGTCAGCAATGCAGCGAGGAACTCCGAGAATGAGGATGACCACAATCATGTGTCTATTAGGAAACCCAATGGGAGGATGTGTCCGTCTCTGACCACGGATACTCTTCAAATTTATTACTTCACCTGAAGCCCCGTACATCTTCGACACCTTCGATGTTGGTTTTTATTAAAGAACTGGTGACGTTGTGTTGCAATGCTCATCCCAAAGGAACAGTGTATTGAGCCAGATGCACTTTACACAAGGTGTTGGATGTCTGTTCACATATTCTATTGTGTAAATATTTGACGCACAGGCCTGCACGAAGACTCATTATTGTGACGTCAAGACATCTTAAAGTTTCTTCACTTTATCAGCATGTGGTCACACTCTTGTTGTGTGCGTGAGCGTGTTTTATCTGGCGATGTCTCTTTCTAGAAAATCTTCATAGAAAAGACAGAAGCCGCAGAAAATATATGTATTTTTATATGCCCTCCAACAGGAGAATTCTCCGTCTCTGTATGACAGCACACAACCCACATTTCCACTATGTGAATATTGGTACACCTCCGTGCTTTTATTGCTTTTCATAAAGCCGCTCCATCAACCTCTAATGACAGGATGAAATCATTGAAGGTGTTACGTAAGTTACTGCTGGCCACTTCCTCGTGAAAATTGATGATGGATGAGGCAAAATGATGCCGTCTAATCCTCGTTTGTTCAGTGCCGCAACTTGAACGTTTGGTGGAATGACTGGAGAGGCCAGTTGATGTATTTGCACTTTGGCCACTGTTAAGAAAGAAGTGGAATTTTTCAGTCTGTGTTTCAAGAATGACCTGTGTCAACACTTTTGTAACCTCTGTGCCAATTTTGAACATCTTCTAATATATCTCCAGTGCAGGAAGCATCTGGGTCTTTCTCAATAAACAATTTAGTTCTCTCATGCCTTATTGTTACACAAACTCCTGGACACCCGCTAAGGCTTGTACTTTGACATTTGCTCATCTTGCAAGAATAATGTCATAAAATTATCTTAAACCTTTTAAATAAATAAAGGATCACAATAAAGGATTGTTTATGGCAAGAAGAAGTGGTTTATGGCTATTCCTTGAACATCCAGCAGTGACCGGAGTGGTAAATGGAAGGCAGAGGTGAGCCACGCCAAACTGGGGTTGGTGAATGATCCACTCCTTTGTTAAATACTGTGGACACTTAGTGTACATCTGCTGCAATAAAAGCTATAAAAATGAAGCAAAAGCCCCAAGCTATCTTAAAAATAGCAACTTCCACCAAAAATAGAAGGCATGTTTGGTCTTCATGTCGAGAGTAAGTGTACCTACGTGGAGTGACCACTTTTTCGACCAGGATAGACTGGTGACTTCTGAAAGTGGATCAGACCAACAGTGGCTGGTTTGGGGCACTCTTGCACCAAACAATCATGGACAACAAATTTAAAAAGCACAAGGAAGAAGAGAATCAGGCTCTTTGATTGGCCAGGGCTGAAAAAGGAACCATTCTGTCCTACCAGTTTATAAACATTGCTCTTCTGTGTGGCGACAACAAACCACAATGTCTTGACAAGTGGCTCTTCATAGCCTTCCAGCATTTCCCACAGTAAATGAATTGCCCTATTGTTCACCTGCAAGAGAACGTCGACCCACGTTTGGTCCGTATACAGAGTGTAGATGAGGTTTCCATCTTGTAAAAACAAAGCAGGACAAGCTTCGCTTCCAAAGCATGTTTTTGACTTCACGGTTCGGCTTGAGCCATTTGGGAGTGGAAAAAGAGTCAAGTATGCACTTTGTCATTTTGTACCATGACCTTTGATTCCTAATGGCCATTTGTGTATCTGTTAAACTGCACCCATCCCTCTTGAGAACCACTTCACTTTGCTTGGAGTTGTAGTGAGCTGGCCGAATATGTCACCGCTCCATCACAACACAAACTGCTTTTCGACTCTCCAAAGTCCACAGTGATATTGGAGATCCATCCATCCATCCATCCATCCATTTTCTGCTGCTTATCCGGGGCCGGGTCGTGGAGGCAGCAGTCCGAGCAGAGTTGCCCAGACTTCCCTCACCCCAGACACTTCCTCCAGCTCCTCCGGTGGCACCCCAAGGCGTTCCCAGGCCAGTCGAGAGACATAGTCCCTCCAGAATGTCCTGGGTCTGTCCCGAGGCCTCCTACCAGAGGGACATGCCTGGAACAACTCCCTAGGGAGGCGTCCGGGGGGCATCCGAAACAGGTGCCCGAGCCACCTCAGCTGGCTCCTCTCGATGTGAAGGAGCAGCGGCTCTACTCCGAGCTCCTCCCTGGCGACTGAGCTCCTCACCCTATCTCTAAGGGTACGCCCAGCCACCCTACGGAGGAAGCTCATTTCAGCCGCTTGTATCCGGGATCTCGTTCTTTCGGTCATGACCCATAGTTCATGACCATAGGCAGGGCCGCTCCTGGCCAAGTGGGGGCCCTAAGCAGGATTTTATTTTGGGGCCCCCCTTCCAATAACATAATAATAATAATAATTATTATTATTAATAATAATAATAATAATTATTATTATTACTATTATTATTGTATTGACGTTTGGAAGCCATCTCTCTCTCTCTCTACTCTCTACCTGTAAACAACTGCCTGCCGGCCCATCTGACCGCTGATTGGTCAGATGGTGATGCTTCGGGCTCTTTTTTTTTTCTCTCTCTCCTGCCTCGGGCTGACTTGGTGGCGGTGCTCTATGCGCGCCTCTCGGCAAAATGCACACGCATCCTTTGCGCATTTGCAGAGAATGATGATACTTTATTGATCCCGAGGGAAATTGAATTCACTTGCGCAAAATGGGGCCCCCCATGGATCGCGGGGCCCTACGCACAGCGTGTGTTCTGCGTGTAGGGAGGGGCGGGCCTGACCATAGGTGAGGGTAGGAACGAAGATCGACCGGTAAATCGAGAGCTTCGCTTTTTGGCTCAGCTCCTTCTTCACCACCATGGACCGATACAACGTCTGCTTAACTGCAGAGGCCGCACCGATCCGCCTGTCGATCTCACGCTCCATCTTTCCCCCACTCGTGAACAAGACCCCAAAATACTTGAACTCCTCCACCTGTGACAGGGGCACTCCACCGACCTGGAGGGGGCAAGCCACCTTTTTCCGGTCGAGAACCATCGCCTCGGATTTAGAGGTGCTGATCCTCATCCCAGCTGCGTCACACTCGGCTGCGAACCGCGTCAGTGCACGCTGAAGGTCCAGGCTTGATGGAGCCAACAGAACCACATCATCCGCAAATAGCAGCGATGAGATCCTGTGGTCCCCAAACTGGACCCCCTCCGGCCCCTGGCTGTGCCTAGAAATTCTGTCCATATATATAAGGAACAGAATCGGTGATAAAGGACAGCCCTGCCGGAGGCCAACGTGCACTGGGAACAGGTCCGACTTACTGCCAGCGATGCGAACCAAACTCCTGCTCCGGGAATACAAGGACCGAACAGCCCTTAACAAAGGGCCCTGGATTCCATACACCCGGAGTACCCCCCACAGGACATCTCGAGGGACGCGGTCAAACGCCTTCTCCAGATCCACAAAACACATGTGGACTGGTTGGGCAAACTCCCATGAACCCTCAAGCAACTGGTGGAGGGTATAGAGCTGGTCCAGTGTTCCACGACCAGGACAAAAACCGCATTGTTCCTCTTGAATCCGAGGTTCAACTAACGGCCGGACCCTCCTCTCCAGAACCCTGGAATAGGCTTTCCTGGGGAGGCTGAGGAGTGTGATCCCTCTGTAGTTGGAACACACCCTCCGATCCCCCTTCTTGAAGAGAGGGACCACCACCCCGGTCTGCCAGTCCAGAGGTACCGTCCCTGCCCGCCACGCGATGTTGCAGAGACAAGTCAGCCATGAGAGTCCCTGCACATCCAGAGACTTAAGGAACTCTGGGCGAATCTCATCCACTCCCGGTGCCTTACCACCGAGGAGCTTCGCAACAACCTCGGTGACTTCAGCTTGGGTAATGGACGAGTCCACCTCTGAGAACCCAGCCTCTGCTTTCCCAGCGGAAGACCTGGTGGTGGGATTGAGGAGGTCCTCGAAGTATTCCTTCCACCACCCGACGACATCCCCAGTTGATGTCAACAGCTCCCCACATCCACTGTAAATAGTGTTTGTGAAGAACTGCTTCCCCCGCCTAAGGCGCCGGACGGTTTGCCAAAATTTCCTCGGGGCCGACCGAAAGTCTTCCTCCATGGCCTCTCCGAACTCCTCCCAGACCTGAATTTTTGCTTCCACCACAGCCCGGGCTGCGGCTCGCTTGGCCTGCCGGTACCTGTCGACTGCCTCGGGAGTCCTATGAGCTAACAATGCCCGATAGGACTCCTTGTTCAGCTTGACGGCATCCCTTACTTCCGGTTTCCACCACCGGGTTCGGGGATTGCCGCCACGACAGGTGCCAGAGACCCTGCGGCCACAGTTCCGAGCAGCAGCTTCGACAATGGAAGTGGAGAACATGGTCCACTCAGACTCAATGTCTCCAGCCTCCCTCAGGATCTGTGAGAAGCTCTCCCGGAGGTGGGAGTTGACGGAGGGCTCGGCCAGGTGTTCCCAGCAGACCCTCATAACGCGTTTGGGCCTGCCGAGTCTATCTGGCCTCTTCCCGGTCCAGCGCATCCAACTCACCACCAGGTGGTGATCAGTTGACAGCTCTGCCCCTCTCTTTACCCTAGTGTCCAAGACACGCGGCCGGAGATCAGATGACATGACCACAAAGTCTATCATTGACCTAGGGTGTCCTGGTGCCATGTGCACTTATGGACACCCCTGTGCTCGAACATGGTGTTCATTATGGACAAGCTGTGACTGGCACAGAAGTCCAATAACAGAATACCGCTCGGGTTCAGATCGGGGAGGCCGTTCCTCCCAATCACCCCCTTCCAGGTCTCACTGTCATTGCCCACGTGGGCGTTGAAGTCCCCCAGGAGAACAATGGAGTCCCCAGTTGGAGCACTATCCAGCACCCCTCCCAGGGACTCCAAGAAGGTTGGGTAGTCTGAACTCCTGTTCGGTGCATAGGCTGAGACAACAGTCAGAGACCTGTCCCCTACTTGTAGGCGTAGGGACGCAACCCTCTCGTTCACCGGGGTGAACTCCAACACATGGCGGCTGAGCTGTGGGGCAATAAGCAAGCCCACACCAGCCCGCCGCCTTACACCGCGGGCAACTGCAGAGAAATGGAGTATCCAGCCCCTGTCGAGGAGCTGGGTTCCAGAGTCCAAGCTGTGAGTGGAGGTGAGCCCAACTATATCTAGACGGTATCTCTCAGCCTCCACCACAAGCTCCGGCTCCTTCACCCCCAGCGAGGTCACATTCCATGTCCCGAAAGCCAGAATCTGTGTCCAGGGATCGGGTCGTCGAGGCCCCTGCCGTCGACTGCCACCCAATCCACAATGTACCCGACCCCTATGGCAGCCTCTGTGGGTTCACAGGAGGATGAGGAGGAGGGGCCCGCGTCATTCCTTCGGGCTGAGCCCGGCCAGGTCCCGCGGGCAAGAAACCAGCCACCAGGCGCTGGCATACGAGCCTCGACCCCGGGCCTGGCTCCAGGGTGAGGCCCCGGCTGCGCTAAACTGGGCGACGTCTCTGCTCTCCTCGTGTGTGTGTTCATAGGGGTGTTTTGAACTGCTTTTTGTCTGACCCGTCACCTAGGACCTGTTTGCCTTGGGAGACCCTACTGGGGGGCATAAAGCCCCCCGACAACATAGCTCCAAGGATCATTCGGGTGCTCAAACTCCCCCACCACGATAAGGTAGCAGTTCAAGGGGGAGATATTGGAGATATATTAATTATTAACTGGTATGGTATGATCGCCACACCACCGATGTTATTTAAATGACAGTACATTAACTTGGTTCTGATATTAACTTTCACATTCACACTTTTTGTAGTTACGTCCATAGATAAACGAAACTTGCCTGGATCTCTTCTCACGTGCTAAATATTCCTTTTAGGTCTTCTGCAGAAGTCAACATAAAGGCTGATTCGGGTTTATGCTACTTAAAAAAAACAAAAAAAAACAAACACACACATGGAGATCACCATCTAACCATGTGACCTTTCACACTTTACTTTAGTAGTGTGCAGTAGCCACTCCCTCATGGGGCATACCCCTGATGCCTTCTCACCTGCGAACAGATGCTTACCAGTGTTTAATTGAGCCACACATTTTCCTCATATGAGGTATGGGTGTCCGTGTCCAGTGCTTCAACTGTCTGTTAGCAGTGATACTAACCAGCACGGTGCTCATGTTTCTTTCATGGGATCATTTGGTAAAAGTAGACGTCCGGTAAGTGGTTGCTTTTATATCATTGTGAACTTGTGACTGTCATGTGGAGCGCTAACTTCTGTGTTGCAGAGAATTGTTATTTAAACTTTTGATGAATTCTACCATTTCTTGCATTGTTAGCTGGACGTCTTTCCTGATGAAACACAGAGGTGGAGACAGATTAATTCAAACTAACTCCACTACTTCAGAAAAGGGAAAGCCTGAAGCTCCACCAGCTCCTGCGTTCACAACGCATAAAACAGAAAAGGAAAATTTAACAGTAGAAGAAACAGTAAAACCAGAGACTCCCATTCCCGTCTTTATCGTGAAGTCCTTCCAGAAGATTCCTCAGTGGTACTTTGATGACGTTTACAATGAGGACGCTCCACCCCGGACAACAGTAAGTACAGATCAAACATATCTCACCTTTACTGGATGCATGGCTTCTTTTTATCAAACCTTCAAAACATTTCTTTTGAAATAAGGGAAATTATTTCTGTGAATGTATGCATTTATGGTTTCTCCAACATGAGATTGTTTGCTCTTCCTCTGCAGGCTTTTGTTAAGACCAATATGACCAAATGAATAGTTTTCTATTCATTTAGATTCACGCTTTGTTTTCTCCTTCACAGAAGTGCAAAAAGTCTGTGCGAAACTCAAGGGACGGGACGTTCAGAAAGGCTTTTCTGCCAAACATACGTTTGTTTCTGCACAAAGACAACATCAACATGAGCGAGTGGAACCGGCTCTCACATTTCAACAGCCCATTTGGATTCATGGGGCACAAATATGATGGTCGGTGGATGATTTTGTCTTTCATAAAACTCTGGGCGATTGAGTGACATAAATGCATAAATCACTCGATGCAATAATGGAAAACTTGCCTTTTCCTCTGGATATTTGCCTTATGAAGCATCACACTGATGAAATTCTTGCCCATTTCTGGACTGGCTAGAACATATTTGTGTACATAACATAATCCATTCTGTTTTCTATTCTGTGTGGAGCATCGCAGCTGTTCCTGAATCTGTTTCTTTTTTTAATTTTTAACTTTGATTATTGGGTTTTTACCTTCTTCAAACACAAGAGCACATTGTGCCAAAGTGCATATGGTCGAACAATTATAGTCATCGAACATGGACAGTTTCTCAAATAAAGGTGGAGAAATCCATCAGCAAAGAAAGAACTGAACTGGAAAATCAAATCAAACGAAACACATTTAAAAGGGAAAAAGGGGAAAAGGGGAGTGTGTTTTGCCCTGCAGTACCAGGCCCACCTGTACTTGATCACATATCCTTCAGCTGGATCTACAAAAAGACTGAGACGCTTCGTTAATCATATTCATTTTGCTTGCAGAGGTGATGACTGCAGCCAAACTGATCCCGGAGCCGTCAGAGCCGCTGGTGCGTCCCAAACCAGGCGGTGACGGCTGCGTGCGCTGTGCAGTGGTGGGAACTGGAGGGATCCTCAACGGCTCCAAAGTGGGCGCAGAGATCGACGCCCATGATTACGTTTTTAGGTAAGAAAAAAAAGAAAATACAATTTAGTATTTGTTACAAATCAACAGTCATTCAAAGGCGAAGTCATACTGTCTGATGTCCAACAACAATCATATCAATTATATAATATAATAATAATGATGATAATAATAATAATAATAATAATAATAATGATAATAATAATAATAATAATAATAGGAGAAAGAATACAAAAAAGAATAATAAAATAATTATATTTTATTATTATTATTATTATTATCATCATTATTATTATTGTTGTTGTTGTGTTCTATTACTACTATACTATTATGACCACTACTGATTCTGCTCACTTCAGGCCACAGCGTCCCATTTACATCCCTATTGTATTGTATTGTATTGTATTGTATTGTATTGTATTGTATTCAACTGGAACAGAGCTAAAAAAAAAAAAGAAGTCATAATTAGAATGATGTAATTCAGCCATAAATGTGTCCTCGGAGCCTTCATTGTGCAGGTAAATGTTTAATTCCCACCACGGAAACTCCAGGAACACAATCAGGACCTTTCGGTAATATTGCTGGAGCTGCAAACAAGTCAGCCGCCACTCAACACCTGAACAGCCCCTTTCAATTCTGCGTTTCTTTGTCAGGATGAACGGAGCAATCACAGAGGGTTATGAGGAAGACGTCGGCACCAGGACATCAGTGTACGTTCACTCGGCACACTCAATCATCATGTCACCTTATGCGCTCAAGAAGTACGGATACAGATCCGCCCCTCATGACGAGGTACTCCAACGTTAAAGATGACGCTGTCATACCGTCTGTCTTCCCCACGCTCAGCGTACGTGACGTGAGATTGTTCTCTCGTGACGTTTGCAGGGTATAAAGTACGTGATGATGCCGGAGGAGTTGAAGGATTTCCAGTGGCTCGAGGGTCTTCTCAAGGGAAAGAGGGTTGCCGCGGGCCCCTACAAGAACAGGATGTGAGTATGGACTGTTTACGTTTCCATCCATCATTCCATGCATTTCTTCACTTTTCACGCCACATATGAAAATAAGAGCTAAACTCATTTGTGTGTGAACCCGTCAGCCCGAGGCTTTACTACTCGGGGCAGTACAACGAGAGCCGCTTCTACGTTCTGCATCAGGACTTCCTGCGCTACATCAGGAACAGGTGAGCGCCGCCTCCTCCACATGACGTCACCTGAGATTTGCACGATTGTGGGGTTTATGTAGAACTCTCATTCCAAGACACAGCCCAGCAGTGGACGTCCTCCCTCCCCAGTAATCCTCCATAAGTACCATGACGTATTATAAGATTATGATAAAATGCACAAATTAAGTGGAAAAAAACCCCAACCTTACCCCATATTAGAGAACAAATTGTTATTTTATCAGAATATATTAGAAATAACAAGATGATTGCTATATTTTAATGTACTTTTAATGATGGCTGATAAGCACATTTATTGTAAATGGGCATATTGAATCATTGAATATCAAACCTGTGGCAAAAAAATGAATCTCAAAATACCACAAGACCTCCAGAGTGACTTTAATTGGCTGTCATATGAGTTCTAATGACCTTCAACCAGTGGTCAAGACTTTGTCTTCATGCCTAAAATCTCTCAGTGGATTTCATGCTCGAATCATTGGGATCTTTGGTTTTCTTTGCCTCCAGGTTTCTGAAGTCGCCGAAGCTAAATACCACACGCTGGTCCTCGATCCGACCCACCAATGGAGCGTTCACCATCTTCCTGGCTTTGCACACCTGTGACACAGCAAGTCAACATTGCTTTATTATTATTATTACTATTTTATTTTTAAAACACTGATTAAGCACAATATATCATTTGTAACATAAAAGCAAATTGTGGGGTTTCCATCAGCTTGGTCCATGTTACTTTTATCGCTATTTCACTAAACTCCTGTTGACTGAAGGTGATTATTGTTGAACTGACTCCTGGGAGGAAACATATCAAATGTTGCACGGTGAAACTTAATATTAGCTGGTAAATACATAACCCGCCTGCAGGATGTTTATTTTTGTTGATGTCAACTGTTTGTTGACGCTTTTGTCTCGTCATTCGTTCATAAATAAGAAGCACTGAAATCCAGAGGATTGAACATCTTCCTTCCACAATGAGAGCTCAGAAACACTAAAACAATACAAACGTGTGCACGAAACTAATACCGGCCTAATGAAAGCAATGGAAGCTTTTGTATTTATTACCTCTATTAGTAGTACAAACACTATCATACACCTGCTTCTACCTCTACAATTACCACCTGCATAATAAAATGAGATAAGAATTATCTAGCATCTCCAGTTTACTTAACTAATAAATGTCTGATTATACTGCACTGTTCTTGTGATATAGCTTTGGATAAATACAAGAACTTTAGTAGACGGTGGTAAAGGTTTGTGGTTTGGATTTGGTTTTTTTTGCAGATAACAGGGCTCTTGGTCTTGGCTCTACCCCGACCTTAAAACCTTTTTAAAGATATATTTAAGCAACATCTGAAAAACGTCATGTGACACAACCTCATATGTCAACCATGAAGTAGTTACTTTATTTCTATAGCATCATTTGGACACAAGGCAATTTACAGTAAGTGATAAGGATTATGAAAAAAACAAAACATTATTACAAAGTGATTCAGAAAGCCATAAAATGCAGAATGAATAAATCTTTTTTTAAACCATAATATTAAGTAATATTGACAGATAACTCCACTAGTAAGGTCACTAATTGAGTGTTAATCTTAGGTTACATGTAACATGTGTGACATCACTTTGTTTTTTGTTTTTTAGTATGAATACAAGCTGAAATTAAAGAATCTGTCTTATTTCTCTTTCTCTGTCATCTTCAGGTGGATGCGTACGGATTCATGACGCAGGACTTTCAGAAATACTCCAACTACTACGTCCAGAGGGACATGAAGACCAAAGTGTATTTCCACCCCCACCACGATTTCTTACTGGAGAGGGATATGTGGATTGACTTTCACAAGAAGAAGATAATAACACTATATCAAAGGAACGACACAGAAAAAGTCGAGCAGCATTGAGACTCTGAGGCTCTGGGGACGTCACGCCGCCGAGTATTAAAACAGACTGGAGCACCAAAACAAGGTGGAACTGGAGGGAATTGAACCTTAACAATCAATAGAGGGAACATTTCCTTGGACACAGAACTGATCTCTATGCTTCTTCATCAAAGGAAGATGACTGTCTTTTTTTTTTTTTTTTGTGGAAACAGAAGATGTTTTCTTGTTTGTTCTGTTATTTTCTTCTACTTCTTCTTCACATATTCACTTTTGATGACATATTTGTCCGTCCAGCTACGATAAAGTATTGAATAATTCCCGGAAGACACAGGGTTGAAATCTTGGATATGTCAGTGTTTGTTGTAACTTAAGTAAACAGAGACATGCAGCCGGACTTGCCAAGGACAAGCAGTTTTAAAGACGCACCAGTAGAGGGCGTAATACTTCTACTGTTGAACGTGTTGGGTGAACGTGAGGTCCATGTTGCTTCTTCTTTTCTCTTTTTTTTTCCCCAACAGAAAATGAGGAGAAACCGGTGTCTCACACATTCACAAAGATTATGACTTGCATGTCAAACAATGAAAGGGGGCAATTTGATGGAAAAGGCATGAGGACAAATCCTCTCCTCTGGTCCATGTGTTCCTGTCAAATAAAACTTTTTTTTTTTTTTTTTTTACACAAACATACTGCTCTCAACTCTCACAGACTCACAGAGAAACTCTAAACTTCCATCGCACAAGTTTCAGGATTTTTCTTCATGCAACTTGGTCTGTGTTTAATGTGTCCTATAATATATTGTATTTATTTCATTCGCTCCCACCTCACAGTGAGAGTCCTTCCTGTGTGGACTTTGCACGATATTCCTGTGCAGGGCCGCCCCTGGCCAAGTGGGGGCCCTAAGCAGGATTTTATTTTGGGGGCCCCCTTCCAATAACATAATAATAATAATAATTATTACTATTATTATTGTATTGACGTTTGGAAGCCATCTCTCTCTCTCTCTCTCTCTCTCTCTCTCTCTCTCTCTCTCTCTCTCTCTCTCCGGCCTCGGGCTGACTTGGTGGCGGTGCCCTACGCGCCTCTCGGCATCCTTTGCGCATTTGCAGATTATGATGATACTTTATTGGTCCCGAGGGAAATTCAATTCACTTGCACAAAATGGGTCCCCCATGGATCGCGGGGCCCTACGCACAGCGCGTGTTCTGCGTGTAGGGAGGGGCGGGCCTGTTCCTGTGTGTCGGTTGACTTGCGCTCAGCCAGTGATACAGTAGACTGGAGGGAGAGATAGTTCTACAGTATATTTATTGCACTCACCCTTAAAGTGGACAATGTTGTTTGATCATATTTTTGTGTGGATTAAAAGTAAAGAATGGTGGGTGATGCCAACTTAATCACAAGAAGAAAAAAAAAGTGTGCAAAATTGTATAATAAAGTTATTGTTATACCACCGTTTAATATTTACGATGCACTTTTGTTTTTAGCTCCTTGTCCGGGGCAAAATTAAGATCGGTCACTTTTGCACTCTCAGAGCCTTTGTCAGCAGTATTGAGGATCAATCCAAGTTTTCTGTTGCCCCCAGCACTGCCCCAGAGAAACCAGTATCCCTAATGAGTGGCTCCTCAAAGCAACATCTTTAATGGCTGCCATACTTTACATTCATCCTCAACACAACTCAAAAATAAATCTCAGGGTGACCATGCATTCTCCACCAGGGCCCCTCGACTTTGGAATGACCTGCCCGACGAGACAAGGCTTGCAGAATTAGCGGCTTCTTTTAAATCTCTTTTAAAATCCTACTTTTATAGACTCGCTTTTAATTGAAACTTAATTTTTTATAAAAGTGTGCCCATTTGATCTTTTTTATATGCTCTCTCTTTACAATACCTTGGCCAGTGGTGTTTTGTCATCAATAATAATAAGTTTTGTCTAAGATTTTCCATTTGATTAATCACTGCTTATCTGTTTGTTTGATTGCTTGTCTCCTCTGTCTGCCCATTATTATTATTATTTTTATTATTATCATGACGACTGACCTTCAAAAACAAGACTTGTGGGGCCGTGTGGTTGAAGTTTTTTGTCCTCCGTGTGAAAATATGTTCACAGTCACATCTACATACACAGATACGTCAGTGGGCGTCAGCAATGCAGCGAGGAACTCCGAGAATGAGGATGACCACAATCATGTGTCTATTAGGAAACCCAATGGGAGGATGTGTCCGTCTCTGACCACGGATACTCTTCAAATTTATTACTTCACCTGAAGCCCCGTACATCTTCGACACCTTCGATGTTGGTTTTTATTAAAGAACTGGTGACGTTGTGTTGCAATGCTCATCCCAAAGGAACAGTGTATTGAGCCAGATGCACTTTACACAAGGTGTTGGATGTCTGTTCACATATTCTATTGTGTAAATATTTGACGCACAGACCTGCACGAAGACTCGTTATTGTGACGTCAAGACATCTTAAAGTTTCTTCACTTTATCAGCATGTGGTCACAATCTTGTTGTGTGCGTGAGCATGTTTTTTCTGGCGATGTCTTTTTTATAGAAAATCTTAACAGAAAAGACAGAAGCCGCAGAAAATATATGTATTTTTATATGCCCTCCAACAGGTGAATTCTCCGTCTCTGTATGACAGCACACAACCCACATTTCCACTATATGAATATTGATACGCCTCCGTGCTTTTATTGCTTTTCATAAAGCCGCACCATCAACCTCTAATGACAGGATGAAATCATTGAAGGTGTTACGTAAGTTACTGCTGGCCACTTCCTCGTGAAAATTGATGATGGATGAGGCAAAATGATGCCGTCTAATCCTCGTTTGTTCAGTGCCGCAACTTGAACGTTTGGTGGAATGACTGGAGAGGCCAGTTGATGTATTTGCACTTTGGCCACTGTTAAGAAAGAAGTGGATTTTTTCAGGCTGTGTTTCAAGAATGACCTGTGTCAACACTTTTGTAACCTCTGTGCCAATTTTGAACATCTTCTAATATATCTCCAGTGCAGGAAGCATCTGGGTCTTTCTCAATAAACAATTTAGTTCTCTTATGCCTTATTGTTACACAAACTCCTGGACACCCGCTAAGGCTTGTACTTTGACGTTTGCTCGTCTTGCAAGAATAATGTCATAAAATTATCTTAAACCTTTTAAATAAATAAAAGATCACAATAAAGGATTGTTTATGGCAAGAAGAAGTGGTTTATGGCTATTCCTTGAACATCCAGCAGTGACCGGAGTGGTAAATGGAAGGCAGAGGTGAGCCACGCCAAACTGGGGTTGGTGAATGATCCACTCCTTTGTTAAATACTATGGACACTTCGTGTACATCTGCTGCTATAAAAGCTATAAAAATGAAGCAAAAACCCCAAGCTATCTTAAAAATAGCAACTTCCACCAAAAATAGAAGGCATGTTTGGTCTTCATGTCGAGAGTAAGTGTACCTACGTGGAGTGACCACTTTTTCGACCAGGATAGACTGGTGACTTCTGAAAGTGGATCAGACCAACAGTGGCTGGTTTGGGGCACTCTTGCACCAAACAATCATGGACTACAAATTTAAAAAGCACAAGGAAGAAGAGAATCAGGCTCTTTGATTGGCCAGGGCTGAAAAAGGAACCATTCTGTCCTACCAGTTTATAAACATTGCTCTTCTGTGTGGCGACAACAAACCACAATGTCTTGACAAGTGGCTCTTCATAGCCTTCCAGCATTTCCCACAGTAAATGAATTGCCCCATTGTTCACCTGCAAGAGAACGTCGACCCACGTTTGGTCCGTACACAGAGTGTAGATGAAGTTTCCATCCTGTAAAAACAAAACAGGACAAGCTTTGCTTCGAAAGTATGTTTTTGACTTCACGGTTCGGCTTGAGCCATTTGGGAGTGGAAAAAGAGTCAAGTATGCACTTTGTCATTTTGTACCATGACCTTTGATTCTCAATGGCCATTTGTGTATCTGTTATCCATCACAGCGCAAACTGCTTTTAGACGCTCCAAAATCAACATGGATATTAGAGATATTATTATTATTAACTGGTATGGTATGGTCGCCACACCACTGATGTTATTTAAATGACGGTACATTAACTTGGTTCTGATATTAACTTTCACATTCACACTTTTTGTAGTTACGTCCATAGATAAATGAAACTTGCCTGGATCTCTTCTCAAGTGCTAAATATTCCTTTTAGGTCTTCTGCAGAAGTCAACATAAAGGCTGATTCTGGTTTACGCTACTTAAAAAAAACAAAACAAACAAACACACACATGGAGATCACATTTAAATTCATGTGACCTTTCACACTTTACATTAGCAGTGTGCAGTAGCCACTCCCTCATGGGGCATACCCCTGATGCCTTCCCACCTGCGAACAGATGCTTACCAGTGTTTAATTGAGCCACACATCTTCCTCATATGAGGTATGGGTGTCCGTGTCCAGTGCTTCAACTGTCTGTTAGCAGTGATACTAACCAGCACGGTGCTCATGTTTCTTTCATGGGATCATTTGGTAAAAGTAGACGTCCGGTAAGTGGTTGCTTTTATATCATTGTGAACTTGTGACTGCCATGTGGAGCGTTAACTTCTGTGTTGCAGAGAATTGTGTTATTTAAACTTTTGATGAATTCTACCATTTCTTGCATTGTTAGCTGGACGTCTTTCCTGAGGAAACACAGAGGTGGAGACAGATTAATTCAAACTAACTCCACTACTTCAGAAAAGGGAAAGCCTGAAGCTCCACCAGCTGCTGCGTTCACAACGCATAAAACAGAAAAGGCAAATTTAACAGTAGAAGAAACAGTGAAACCAGAGACTCCCATTCCCGTCTTTATCGTGAAGTCCTTCCAGAAGATTCCTCAGTGGTACTTTGATGATGTTTACAATGAGGACGCTCCACCCCAGACAACAGTAAGCACAGATCAAACATATCTCACCTTTACTGGATGCATGGCTTCTTTTTATCAAACCTTCAAAACATTTCTTTTGAAATAAGGGAAATTATTTCTGTGAATGTATGCATTTATAGTTTCTCCAACATGAGATTGTTTGCTCTTCCTCTGTAGGCTTTTGTTAAGACCAATATGACCAAATGAATAGTTTTCTATTCATTTAGATTCACGCTTTGTTTTCTCCTTCACAGAAGTGCAAAAAGTCTGTGCGAAACTCAAGGGACGGGACGTTCAGAAAGGCTTTTCTGCCAAACATACGTTTGTTTCTGCACAAAGACAACGTCAACATGAGCGAGTGGAACCGGCTCTCACATTTCAACAGCCCATTTGGATTCATGGGGTACAAATATGATGGTCGGTGGACGATTTTGTCTTTCATAAGACTCTGGGCGATTCAGTGACAAAAATGCGTAAATCACTTGATGTAATAATGGAAAACTTGCCCTTTCCTCTGGATATTTGCCTTATGAAGCATCACACTGATGAAATTCTTGCCCATTTCTGGACGAGCTAGAACATATTTGTGTACATAACATAATCCATTCTTGTGTTTCTGTCATAGTTTCCGTGATGCATATCAGGGCAATACCATTGACTGATGACCAGTAGAATAATAAATGTGTTAAAGTCTGGTATTTTGTCAATGCTGAATTCTTTCACCACCTTTCTTTGTCACGTCAGTCCAACTCTCACAGCTTACCAGACCTCTATCATGCATGACTTCTGACATTTGAACTCTTTTGTTCCCTCAACATTTCTTCAAACATCTTGTGTTTCACTTTGCTTGCAGAGATCATGGCTTCCGTGAAGCTCATCCCAAAGCCAACAAAGCCTCTACTCTCGCCCAGGCCGGGAGGGAGCGGCTGTATACGCTGTGCTGTGGTCGGCATGGGAGGGATCCTCAACGGATCCAGAATGGGGGCAGAGATTGATGCTCATGATTATGTTTTTCGGTAGGAAATAAAGAGTGACAGCAAATAGAGCTTAAAACGACCTTTTGAGGGGTCGCCATCGAGGTTCACCTTGAAGTCTTAGATCAAATGTATACATGCAAAAGTTCGGAAATTGCAGTGTTAAACGAGCTTTAAACTGTTTCTATTATACTGTTCTCTTGCAGGACTGTGTTGAAACCTGTTGCAACAAACTTCACTATTCTTCAAAAACAAGCACTCTTTTTTTGTTTAAATATTGAGCAAAGTGACAAAAATAATCATATTGGAGAATATAAGGGAAAGTACATACCCAGAAAAGTTTCATCGAGAGCAAAAGCCGTGTGAGAATGATGCAATTCAAGCAGAAGTCCCTGTGAAGCAAGTTTATACTTGGAAAAAGGGCATCTGAGTTTTGAAGTGTTTAACTGAAGCCGAAGTTGAAGCAGTGTCCTCATTTTTTGGAGGGCAGATCGCTGTGTCAAAATTGAATCACCGTTACCAGCCAAAACATGCTAACACATTATATATTGGAGAAAAAAAACCAACTAATTTTAACCAGCAAAGAAACAAAATACAACCAGAAATTATATCATTTTTGCAAACTGCTCTATGTTGGAAGACAAAGAGATCAAAATATGCCAATATGAAATGAATTAATTCTAAAGTGCGAACATTCATCCACAGGTCATCAAGCAGAACAACGGCTTTAATGTGTTTGTGTGACAGGATGAACGGAGCGATGACCCAGGGCTTCGAAGCAGACGTAGGAAACAGAACGTCCGTCTACGTTCACTCTGCTCACTCCATCTATAAATCACGATATTTGCTGAAGCAGTACGGATACAAGTCAGCGCCACACGACGAGGTGTCGAAACTCACGGGGGCAACGGTGTGAAATGGTTGACATTCCCTTCACAACGCCTTCAACTCTTGTCTTTCACAGGGTATAAAATATGTGATGATGCCTGAGGAGCTGAAGGACTACCAGTGGCTTGAGGGTCTCCTCAAAGGGGAAATAGTCCCGTCTGGACCGTACCGAGGCAGAAGGTTAGTCCACTGCATATTGTTCACATATACGAGAAGCAACTGCAGGTCTTTTATGAGATTGTAAGACCACAAAATGCAGTAACTGCATTAAATATTCGATTTACTATAAGTTTATTGTTGTGCTATCACTCGCATATAGAGTTTGTGTGACCCCGATTATGTATTATGTGCGTGTGCAGCAGAGCTGTGTTTCTGTTAATACTGTTCATAATAACAATGTTATATCATCCATAAGATCAGAAGTTTGTTTGGAGGTTTCTATGATATGAGTTCATTATGCTCTAATGTTACTGCCCGAGGCCATATAAAAAGACTTCCAGTTGGACATAGCTCTTGAAACTTACATAATTGAAACAATAATGTTTAAAATAAATAGCACTTTTATCCAGGAGGAATAGAAAACAATCAAATGCAAAGTATTTAGTTGATGTAAGGCAACCATTTATTCCTCCTGATACTACACTGGTAATAATGGATGTCAAATCCTGGATAATTGCCAGGGAATGATAGATTCTGAAGATAACTATGCATACCTTGTCTTATCAATTTGACATTGTGACACATCTGTTTATTTAGAGTAACATTGCTTCAAAAGCCTATTGTTCTACTAATAATGTAAATAATCCTGACTGTATTTCCACCCTTCAGTCCACTAACTTACTACTCGGGGCAGTACAATGAGAGTCGCTTCTATGTTTTGCATCAGGACTTCCTGCGATATGTTCGGAACAGGTGAGCCTCCTCGTGCAGTAAAATTCAAGCTCTATGTCTTTCAAATGTGACGATTTTTAGTCTTATAACTATTTTTATTTTATTATATAACCTCACAAGGCTTATTGAGTTGCATTTATGATAATCTCAGGAATCCACATGAGCCGACACGCTTCGTCATGCTACCATGGTTCTTTTCACTGGTCTGGTCCATTGAACCAGACCGACCCACATACTGTAGCGATTGAAGACGTTTTATATAAGACTTTCCAAACTGATTGGGACAAGTGAAAGTAACACAAGAGTTACTTGAATATCTACATGAATAAATCTTTATTTTCACACAATCTTCCAAAAACAACACGTTAAAGCCCCTTGTGAGAGACGCAGTATTCTCATTTTTACTAATGGTTCCACAACTGACATTTCATCCAAGCTTACAAATGCCTTAACAAAGATCCAGCTCTGGCTCAGAGATAACTTTCTAGTTCTCAATACTAAATAAATAAAACTCAACCTCCAAAATTTTAAACAAATCAGGCCTTTTGTCTCCATCGCTGCTGTTCACACTTATCTTCATTGTATGACCTTCACTCACATAGAGTATTTTTTTACTGTATGGTCATTTCCTGGTGTCACTGCACTAAAACCTGTAGAATGGATGTATTAAAAAAAAAAAGTCATCAAAAAAAATCGTACTCCTCTCACCATTGCCCAATTTTAAAGAAATATCTTTTGAGTTTTGAAAACTCCGTAGTTTGGCCCCTCCCCTTTTGGAGGAATTTACTTGACAAAAAGATAGTAATCTTAGAACCAGATCAGCCACTAAAGGAGACTGTGAGGTTCCGTTCAGACGATCCACCACTGGACAAAACATCATTTGAGTGAAAGGTTGCACAAGCTGGAATAGTTTTCCAAATACTATTAGAAAGTATCACTTTTGCAGCGTTTAAAAAAGACCTGAAGCTATGGTTAAAGGCTAATCAATCGTGTGATCACTTGTGAGACCTGATTAAATGTTATATATTGGGGTATTTGGTTATATTGCAGGGATGGTTGTCAATAATGTATATATACTGTACCCTATGTCAATGTTTGTATGTTTTTTAATCATTTGCGTCTTAAATGTATGAGAACTACGGATGGGTAAATGTGGCACATTTACACAAAGTAACTGTACTGAATTAATATGCACTGTCCTCTACAAATTTAAACTAATACAGAAAAGAAAAACAGAGATATGAAGCAAATTTAACATGATGGGCATGTAGAGCTGTGATTGGCTAGAAGATACGAATGTTTCTTTTTTCTCTAAAAGTCTAAAGGTTCTTTCTGATTACTTACAGGTTTTTAAAGTCACCAAAGCTGCAGTCTAGAGGTTGGCCAGTAGTCAGACCAACCAACGGGGCTTTCACCCTCTTCCTGGCTTTGCACACCTGTGACACAGTAAGTGACATTTACTTTGAAAGGTGTGGCATATGGTGACAATGTGACATTTGCATATTTGGAGGGGGGATTCGTGAGCTCTCTATCACAATGTTGATAGTTGCTTCCAAAGTTAGAGTTTGCTGCCATTGGTACTTACTTTCTTCATGTTGCACTGAGAGCATAGATCAAGGAGTTACTCACTGCAACACCTTGTGGAAGAAAGTGGCATTGCCTTATGGAGAGAGAGAGAAAAAAGAGTTGTTATATTTTTTTTAAACCAAGCGTATGTTTAGGCTTCTCCTGGAAAATCATATTATCATTTGTTGTGTTGTTTGTGTATGTACGTCGCAGAGCATTTTTCTCTGAAATGTGGCAAAATTCTGCATAGATTTTGTCATGTCTGTTAATTGATTTGGTTGGAACATGTAAAAATGTCTAGGTTGACATGTAACATCACTATATTTCTATATGATTATTGCCATTTTTTATGCCGGTTGTGAACTCCCTCCTTTATAAAGAGTCAATCTACTGATTAATGTGTGTTACTCTCATGGTATATGTGTAAAATACAATATTTCTAGTGCTTTTATTTCAATGTAATCATGTCTTCTGTCTGTTTTTCTGCTTTCCTCAGGTCAACACTTATGGATTCATGACCGATAACTACAGCAAATACGCCGACTACTACGTCCAAAAGGCAATAAAGGCCAAGGACATGCGCCATCCCCACCATGACTACGAACTCGAGTTGAATCTGTGGAAAAAACTTCACAAAAGCAAGATAATGAAGCTGTATCAAAGAAATTAGATGCACCACTGAGAAAAAAGTCAAGTCAAGTCAAGTCAGCTTTATTTATATAGCACTTTAAAACAGCTGTGGCTGAAGCCAAAGTGCTTCACATAGTTGACAAAAAAAAACCAACAAAAGAAGATTAAAAGCAGTAAAATACAGTAAATACAAACAACAAGATTGACAACAATAAAACCAGGCACATAGTCTCAAAAAATGTTTAAAAGCCAAGGACTAAAAATGGGTCGTAAGATTAGTTTTAAAAGTAGACAGTGAGGAGGATTGTCTGACGGTCAGTGGCGGCTCATTCCACAACATAGGGGCTGCAATAGAAAAAGCTGTAACCCATCTGAGCTTTGGTTTGGACCTCGGTACCTCCAGAAGCAGCTGATCAGCTGACCGGAGGCACCGAGGGACGGGTGGAGGGGTGGAGCAGCTCAGAGAGGGAAGGCGGGGCCAGACCATTCAGAGATTTAAAAACAAATAAAATGAATTGAATGTACAGGCAGCCAGTGGAGAGAAGATCCAATCTATAATATGACACACTCAGAAAGCAGTGGAGGAACCAGCTATTTTTGTTTTAGTGACATTGTGTATATAGATGTTTTTTTTTACAGTAAAGAGTAATAAGAATCATACACTTCCTGATTTGTGGAGCAGCTTGCTGGACGGCCTCTGAGCCGCAGAGACTGTTGGTGTGTTTAAGAGCAGGCTCAAAACCCACCTTTGAAATTTTCCTCTTAATCAAGTAATCCATTAACTTATTTCCGTTTGATGCATCCAGTGTCAATGGCTTTTATCTTATATATCGATTCATTTTTGAATTCTTAGGTTGTATGTCATTGTGTCTTTTCTTTCATCGGGTAACGGGTGAACCCTTCGTGTTACCAAGATGTATGAGTGCAATATAAATGTTGTTTGATTCTTATACAGGTCATGTCATAGCAATTCTTCGCAAAGTCTTGAAATACAAAATTGCAGAAGAATATATGAATATCATCTGTACTGCCTCATGGAGTTGTGCGTTGTTGATGAGGCAGCAGTGGTAACCTCAACACCACCGCACTCGTTTGAATGTATTCCTCACGAAGCGGCACGTGGCAAATTTCAGAGGGTTTTTATTTTTTAATGTATTGTTATTTTTGTTACCATGGGAAGAAAGTTTTAAAATAAAGACGTGTCAAACATGTGCATGTTCTTGCTTTACTGCATTATTATAAATTCGACTTGTATTTTATTGTGTGATTGTTTGGTATTTCTACTGTCTGCTCTCTCTCTCTCAGCCCCTCTGGTGACATTGGTGAACATTTTTTTTATTGCTTAATAACGCGTGGCCACGCGTTATTAAGGCGTGGGAACGAGATAAATAAGATAAATAAGTCGTGGCCACGCGTTATTAAGGCGTGGGAACGAGATAAATAAGATAAATAAGTCGTGGCCACGCGTTATTAAGGCGTGGGAACGAGATAAATAAGTCGTGGCCACGCGTTATTAAACTGCCGTCAAGTGAGCCGGCACTCAATTTTAACTGCGCCAAAACGGAATCCCTCATAGGTTTACACCCAATTTCACTTCAGCGCAATACTAGGCATACTCCTTTGTTACTACAAGAAATATGAAAGAATACTACTGTAGAAATTTGGAGAAAAGTACTCTTAAACTTGAATCTGTTGGTTGAAAATAATGATCTCTCGTCTGTTTTCAAAATGCAATAAAAAGGAATCCTTCATAGGTTTATGCCTGATTCCACTTCAAGGCAATACTAGACATACTTGTTTGTTACTGCAATCAATATCGAAGAATATTACTGTAGGGATTTGGAGTAAAGTACTCTTAAACTTGGAGCAAATTAACGAAAATAATGATTTATCGTTTTCAAATTCCAATAAAAAAAGATTCTTCATAGGGTTATGCCTGATTTCACTTCAGTGCAATACTTGATATAGTCCTTTACCAGTACCAGTAATATCAAAGAATATTACTGTAGAAATTTGGAGAAAAGTAATGTCAAACTTGGATCTGTTTGTCGAAAATAATGGTCTTGCCTTCATTAATTTGCAGTTTAAAAGTACTTTTCTCCAAATTCCTACTGTGATATTCTTTGATGCTGCTTGTAGTGGTAAAGGAGTATGTCTAGTACTGCCTGAAGTGGAATTGGGTGTAAACCTATGAAGGATTCCGTTTTTTTGCATTTTGAAATCAGACCATCTGTCTTTCTGTCAGCATTGCGGCCGTACGCTGACCTGTGTTTTACCGTAAAGGCGTTAATAAAAGCGCAGTTAAAATTGAGTGCCGGCTCACTTGACGGCAGTTTAATAACGCGTGGCCACGACTTATTTATCTCGTTCCCACGCCTTAATAACGCGTGGCCACGCGTTATTAAGCAATACATTTTTTTTCACCAATGTCACCAGAGGGGCTCCGTACATTTTTTTCTATAAGGATTCACTTATTGTTTCCCAGTCACTTCATCGGTAAGTAATAATTTAGTCAAAACAACTTTATTTGTATCCCAAATTCCAGTGACAAAGTCATTAAAATTTACATCAAGATTTGCATGAGAAGAAGAAAAAACACACACTATCCAGTGTTTGATTAGGAAATATACAGGAAGTATGAGATAATAGATCTCAGTGCATCTTTTTGTATTTAGAAAAAACTCCAATTTCACAGTGAATGGACCCCAACATTAACTTCTTCCGACATTTCAGTAACTAAAACCCCATAAACAAATTGTGTAACAACAGGAACTAACCCACCCTGCTTTCACGTAGATTAAATAAAAGCTGGATCTTTTACATACACATTTTTGTTTTACAATCATTCATCGATAGAAACTTAAACAATGGTTCCACTTTCAGAGGGGCGCTGGATTTTCTTCCTTCGTTTCTGATGTCCTCTGATACAACTTCATTATTTTACTGTTGTGAAGCTTGTGCCACAAGTTCTTCTCTAGTATGTAGTCGTGGTTGATGTAGAAAATGACTTTGGTCTTCGTGTCCCTATGAACATAGTAGTTGGGGTATTTCTTGTAGTCCTCAGTCATGAATCCATAAGCGTCCACCTGCAGGCAAGACAAAGACAGAAAGGAAGGGCAAAGATGACCTAGAATGTCGACGAACAAGCTTCAGAGGAGCATGCAGTATTTTTGTTTTCCCGTCATCGGTCATCGATGATGCGGTGTAAAGACAAAAAGTAGAGATTGAAACCGCTTTGTGTCCTTTGTACTGTGTCTGTGCACATTTCTCGTCAAACCTGTGTGTTTGTTTCCTTCTCAGATGAAAGCAGCCGTCAGAATTTGAGTCACAAGCACCATTATCCCTCCGTCAAGAGTTGTCTGGTGTGATGGTACAACTGAGATTTAAGGTACGTGCATAAGGGAAATGGATGTCAACCTACTATGTCACACGTGTGCAGAGCCAAAAAGATGGTGAACGCTCCGTTGGTTGGTCTGAATATCGCCCAATGGCCACCACTGAGGGTTTTTGATCTTAAAAACCTGCAAGAAATTAAAAAAAATAAATGAATGAACACACACACACACACACACACACACACACACACACACACACACACACACACACACACACACACACACACACACACACACACACACACACACACACACACACACACACACACACACACACACACACACACACACACAATGTGACAGTTTACATGGATCCTCTTTATTGATTTTATTCAGATGTTATGGACTTGCTTTTTTTGTTTTTTAACAACAGGCAAATGCAGGAAAAGTTTGATTAGCTGGCTGAATTTATTTTGATTAATCAAAACATCTTGCTGAACTGCTTAGTTCATCACCTAAATGAACAATTACTTCCTCTTGCTGAACCTGCTCGTTAAGTGAGTGACTGTTTGTGCACTTGCAGAGAAACAATGATGACTTGTTTAAGCAGTGCGAGATGTGGAGATGGTGAAGCTTGTGTGGGATTTCTAAATATTGCAAAAAAAATTACTTTTTGCACATTTAGTACAGGTTCCAAATACAACCCAATTTCATCTTGAGTGGAGCCGAACTGGTAATATGGTGCTATAATATTTAGCTCTACATTTAAACTTTAAAGTTTTTCTTTGTTGATGTGCTACTAGTTTTTCTTCTTCTGTGTACAGGTTGGAAATGCATAACATGGCGTTTCAGTCTCTGGGTGTGTGGCTATAAAAATGCTGCTCTATGTGTTCATTATGCATACTCCAACTCATCCTCACTACAAACATCATAATGCGATGACAACTTCGCTAATTGTAATGCAGAAACCTGTATTTGCACTTTTCTTGTTTCAAAGCTGCTTTAAACCTTCCAGTTAGAAAAATATAAAATATATTTCTATAAGTTTGGATGTTGTCGTTTTTCATTACGAAGCAAATGTCAATGAAATTAATTTCATTGTTGCTGGGATGTAAAGCCTCCTCATCTGAAACTTTCTGTCTGCAGCTTATAAGTGTATATATTATATAAGGGATGGAAATGACAATATTTCCACAAGACCAAACAATTACTGGGAATGATTATTACAATCTCAACATAAAGTCCATCTTAATGAAATCGTCTGGTGCAAACTAGAAGTGGAATGTCAAGAGAACTTGTCCTGAAGCTGTCGTATTAGTTATGTTTTTACAAACTGTCCCCCGATATCGTGACTTTGAGCAATGAGGTGGCTCGCATCCATGCAGACGTCTCAGCTCGGGACTCAGTGTTGTATCCGCGACCCTTAAGAAATTAGCTCAAGCAAATCAATGCTTTCTTTGAAATGTTCACAATGGGCTCGGCCGTGTGTTTGCTCAGACTGCAGCATCTTGCGGGTCGATTATCGGGTCGGTATCTGGATGCCAACCTTCACTACGACGACTTGTTTCAAATCATAATTCGCGCAGACCACTAATTTCAACATACTGGGCAAGACTGTGGGGATACTGACCTGTTTTTAACATATCGGAGGAAGTCCTGGTGCAGAACATAGAAGCGGCTCTCGTTGAACTGACCCGAGTAGTAGTTCCTTGGTCTGGAGGTTCAAAATGATAAGGACAGTCACAATCTTGTGTTTACGCAACATGTGCGTAATGGAATGTATGGCTGTAGAAATGTCATAAAACGTCATAAATTTTTGATAGGAAGATCAGATATTTTTACTCCTTATTTTTGTAGTATCCATCCGGGATTTTTTCTCCTTTGAAAAGAAAGTTGAGCCACCAGTAATCTCTCTTCCCCTCAGGAATCATCACGTATTTTATGCCCTGTGAAAATGCAGGCGACAGAAGTGTGTTTGGGAGGGGGGAAAAAAAAACTGAAGAAAACTAAAGTTGTCAGACTTTACTACCTCATCATGGGGCGCGCCAGTATATCCGTACTTCTTGAGCAAATAGAGGGACGTAGTGATAGAGTGGGCCGTGTGGACGTACACCGATGTCCTGTTTCCTACGTCCTCCTCGTAGCCATCGGTGATTGCACCGTTCATCCTGTCGCACAAACAAAATTACTTCAACCAAAGTTTATGATACTCAAGCACATTTATGAGTTCACACCCAGCAGTAGAACATGAAATAAAAAACTGTAAAAAAAAAAAAGTATTAAGAAATTGATAACACAAGTGCATACTCCAAAGTGCAGCAACAGTGAAAGTCGCTCGGTACTTCCACAACATTCATGGTGAACAAAGAAACCAGGGTTTCATCCAAGATAAACGCCCTATTATAATAAGTTAATTATTTGTATAAGTTCAGTGGCCGTGGCTGAATAGTAATGTATTAGTGCTGTCAATCGATTAAAAAAAAAAAAATGTCTTAATTGTGCAATTTTCTGTAATTGGTTGTGATTAATTCCATTGTTTTTCTACTGAAGACTGAAGCTTGTAATGGATATTTATTCAGGGAAAACCCCGGCATTCATGTCACCTCGACACACAGACTATAATTAAATACAAAGACTATATTGATAACGTTGTTTTAGCTTTTGGTGAAACTGTTTTCCCTCCAAGATCAGCCAAATAATAAAAACAAATTAATGAATGAATATCACACACACACACACACACACACACACACACACACACACACACACACACACACACACACACACACACACACACACACACACACACACACACACACACACACACACGCACACACGCACGCACACGCGCGCAGCGGCCAGTCTGCAGACACTATGATCCTATTTGTGCCAGAGTTTGTTTGCTGCTTCGCTTCTCTAGCCAGAGTCACACCAGCAGGCATCATACTGTACAACAGCACAGAGGGTCTGTCAGACTCCTTGTTTGCTTTTAAGCCGATGTCTCATTGTGTGTTAGTTGTTGATGTCAAGAGTCTGGATTAGCTGTTGGAAAACTTGTGCAAGGTGTGGCGGTGGCTCGCAGATGGAATTTCTCAATCTTTAACAGGCATCAAATTGTCACGCTGAATCATCTCAGCTTGCAAAGTTCAAACAAGTTGTTCATACCAAGTTTATTCGTTCGAGCCGTCTGTCGTTTGTAATTTGTGCCTTTGCTTGTTGAATAAAATTGTCAAAAACAACACCTCGCCTTTCAGAACTGAAAAATCCCCATATGAAGTAATGCATTGCGTGTGTTGAACTTGCTCCAGAGCTTCCGTTTCAATCTCAGCGAAGGTAAACTTGTTCAGCAGGGTGAGAGTCTGTGGTCATAATAAAAGCTATGTTTTAATCTGAGCCTGGAAACTTTGTTCACTGTGAGGAACTATAACCACATCACCATGTAAAAAAACAAACAAACTAATTGCAGTGATTAGTTTCCTAATAAAAAATTTTTTTTAACCATTTATTGAACCACAAATTAAAATACTTTACTTAGTAGTATTACTACTTGTTTTTAAACGCTGATGAGCGCAATCTAGGCTGCAGTGGCTTGCTTGGATGGACGGGCTCGTCTCACATGCTTGTTCAAATACCAAGGACAAAAGGCCTCTCAGACCAGCACGGGGAGATGCAGGACTGGTTGAGTGTAATTTTCAACAACAACCTTGCATTGTGACAAAAGTGTGCACAAACTACTCGCCCCAACTTTTAATATTTGGTTTGTCTATTCGTCAAAGCGAAAGGTTAGTCATGCATCCTGGAACTACTCCCTGGCTCGCGGCCAACCTAAGTCGACAGTAATCTTCAGCATTCACACGCTATCCTATGGAAAACATAGATAGCCACTGATGATCTAGAATAAACTGCAATGAAACCACACGGCCTTAATATATGAACTACTGGATCAAGTGCCTTAAATGGTGTGAAGGCAATGAAGCATTTAGAAGAAGACAAAAAAAGGTCACAAAGAAATTAATCATCGTCGTCTGTTCGTGACAGGATCCATTCCCAAGCAATGCCACAAAAACGAGAGGCGAGGTTTTCTCAAACACGTTACACAACATTTTTTCTTAACAGGTTCAGTGTACCGTCAATGAGGTCACAACTAAGCAGCCTTGGGTTGTTTTGAGACCTGGAGCCTTTAGAAATGATATAGCTCATCCGCACAAGCTGTACTACGCTCTGAGCCGCTGATCAATCCAGGGTGCAAGCTGACTTTCACCCAGACGGGGAGGCCAGAGTGTTCATCACGAACTGAAGATCAGGGCTTTTCTACCAAAAAGAACCAGGGGCAATTCTTAAATGAGCACCGCCAAAGAACCGGTCCTTTTTCCACTGTAATCGGAGCCAATTGAGAGCCACGTCATTAATGTCACTCCAAAATGTCGTACATCACTGATTTCGACAATATAGTCACTGATAGCGGTATACAGGGACCAGGAGACGGACTGCATTAATCGGTTTCGTCCGGGACAAACGCTAAAGAGCGAGAAAACATTGCGTCTCCTCGTCGCTCTATTGTGTTTCTTCATGTTTGTCTTGTGGGAAAAAAAAAGAATAATTCGTCAATGAGCTTATCTTTCAACGTTCTGACATTTCATAGTGAATTTCTGCTCCTTTCACTTTATTTCTGGACGTGTCTGAATCAAATGCTTCAACATCAGGAGGGACGGAGGTGTCGAATGATAGAACGCTCTACAACCGTTTATAATGGAAACCTACCTAGCGGAGCACAACGCAGCCTCGTGCAGACCTCAGCCTGCTGCCATAACGTGAAACAAGATCTGGAAGTGAAGTTAGTTACGATGAAAAGCGTGAAAAAATGGAAAACTGCTTCTAAATCAATACATCCAATGCAGCCGACAGCGCCGGAGCACGGCGGCAATCTCAAGAGCCATGGCTCCGCGATTGCGGATTAAATACTCGTGTGGAAGCGACTTGTATTGTTCCCACGTGACTTTCTTTCTCTATAACCACTGCGGGGCTCCGTGTTCACTGTAGATTTCAACTGATGACGTGTGAGACTCCGCTCTGGCCCAGCAACGACGTGGGGCCAGCGAAGCACCGGTTTAGCCGGCTCTTTGAAGGTGGAAAGACAAAGAACTGGTGCCAAGTCCGGCCCTGGCTCTGAACTCGCACTTGGGTCTTTCCAGTGGAAAAGACCCCCGATATCACACCAGCTGGTCAGTCAGAGTGCCAACATTGCAAAACATCCCACCCAGAGACTATGAGGGGCGAAACATACAGCTTCCACAGAAGAAGCATAGCAATGCAGAAGATGTTTTGTATACACTTATAATTTGAGATAGGAATCAAAAAATCGGCTCCTCCTTGAAGAACCGGTTTGCAGTTTTTCCAATTCTCACCCTGACTCATTGTGAACTGTGTACTGTTGATTCAGCAATGGGGAAATTTACTTCTCACCTACGTTTTTGTACTGTGGGAGGGAACTGGAGTGCCCAGAGAACCACCCCCCTCCCCCCAACCACCACCACCACAATGATTCGCGACTTTAACATCGTCTTACCGAAAGACATAATCATGAGCATCAATTTCTGCCCCCATTCTGGAGCCATTGAGGATTCCGGCGGTGCCCACCACTGCACAGCGCACACAGCCGTCACCCCCAGGTTTGGGGGGAATCAGTGGCTCTGTTGGCTTCGGAATCAGTTTCATAGTAGGGACCACTTCTGCAAAAAGCAAGAAAAACAGAATCATGAGGACATCAGCAGCATAAAGACCTGCTGCTTCTCTCTCATCACACATTCTGGGTGGTGCAGCCGATCAGTGGAATTGCAGTGACCCAGTCCTGCATGGGGTGTGGTGAGAACAATACAGGTGATGATTACTGTTGTTGAGTCATGATTGTAAATGAGAACCAGTTCTCCACTGGCCTGTTTAAGAATGTAATGAATAAAAATATTTAAGAACATGAAGACAAACACAAAGAGACGCTTCCAAAATGTTATTCACTTTTGCCCACATGAATCTCCAACTTCTTTCATTGCAGTTGCCAATAATCTGATTGCGATATGAAGGCTTTCTTTGATCCAGATTTTAAATGCTGGCTGTGCCACAGATTGCTCCTAAGAAATAAGGAAACAGCAGGACCTTGATCTTATTGTGATTTTCATCGACATTTGAGAATCTAATTTTAACCAAGTCACGGCTGGAAAAGCTCCACATATTTCACAACTGCAAAACTTAACCACAGTGTGGCATCAGTGTATAATAACTGGGTTTATTTTACAAAGACAATTAGATAAAAGTTGTTTGGAGTGTATAGAAGTATAGAAAACAAACAAAAATAAGTCCACCCATGTATTCTTGTGACTCCTTAAATACCTTGAGCCATTAAAAAAAAAAGCTGCCTCAGAGTACCTTGCAGAAGGAGGAACATTTAAAAACGACTTACCCTCATATTTGTATTCCATGAAACCAAAGGGATTGTTAAAATGTGAAAGCCGGTTCCACTCGCTCATGTTCATGGTGCCTTTGTGCAGGTACAGACGAATGTTAGGAAGAAAAGCGTTGGAGAAGAATTCATCCTTCGAGTTTCTCAGTGACTGGGCACATGTCTGAGTATTAAAAGAAATAAATAAAAAGATATCACACAATGAACACAGGACAATTATTAAGTGACTTTAAACCTCAACAATGGAGGAACAAAGAAATTCTAACTAATCGCTTTACGGCCAACGGAGACAGATCATCTTTGCACGTCTTGCGCAAAAGTGATAAATGAGCATATTTCAGTCTCACCGCCAGTAAGGTTTGTTTCTGTGGCTTGTTTTTGTCTCATCCTGTCTTTGCATGCTTACTGTTGGTCGAGGTGGGGCGTCCTGGATATATTGATCATCAAAATCCCACGTTGGAGCCTTTTTAAACAACTTCTTGATGAAGAATGGCATATCAGACTCAGCTTCCAGCAGGGTGTCATTTTCTCCTTCGCCCAACTTTGGCAAGCCATTTTCAAGAGGACTTCTGTCTCTTCTCATCGTGTTTAAGAAATCCGTCCATCTGAAAGAGGAGCATCAGAACACCACATTAAACATTTATCAGAATAAAACGGCAATTTTGAAAACGTAGACTCGCCTGCTGCTGTGCGCCCACGACAGAAAACAAAAAACGGAAATGAGTGATACTAAACAGAGAAAAGTAAGCATCGAAGACATGTGAACCGCCATCTGTGCGACATGAAGGATCCAATAACTATTTACAAACAGCCAGGTTGTTCTCCGCCTAGTCACCAATTTGATCCCCGGTAGAAAACGGCACCCGGGATCTGAGCAGCGCAGGAGGTGGGGACTGACACCTGTCAAATGAAGAAAGCGGCGGACGTCGTGATCTGCGGTGATTAACTAAAGTGTCTTATGGAAGAAGATAATTGTCTCTCCGCGCGCTCCGGGTGAGTTCTGCTCTGGGATCGCGGGAGCGCGCGCGCTCCAATGAAACTATTTTCTAAGCATTAAAGTCCCCCCTTGTGTTGGTGCTTCGCGTGAGACAGAACTTTTGCTGTTGCGAAAACGATGTCTCAGCATTAAAATGTGTGTTTTACTGGCGCATCAACTGAGGGAAAGATTACTTTTGCTATTGTTTACGTTTCATTAGAAACAGCTGTGGAACTGCATCCTGACGGCTCTTGTCTGAACGTGAGGGGGGGCACGCTTCTCCATGGCTACAGGTACCATCTAACATTTCACTTCAGAATATTTCTCAATAGAAAAGAAAATAATTAAATTCATTAAAATGAATATTGAATGACAAAAAAAACCCAAAACAAAACTACCCCTATAATAGAAAAAAACACAAATTGATTTGTCGGTTGGAATCATATTGTGGTCTAATCAAACCTCTTTTAAAAGATATTGATGTTAATGTTAGGCTTATCTTAAATAAATGTACATAAATCATGAATTGTATTAACAATATTGTGTAAATTATATTCCAAAAGGTGTTACATTCTTTGCGTTGATATTTTTCATTAATTCGACAACAGATTCAGTTGTATTTTGAAAATCAAACAGAAGCCGTTATTTAATGAAGCACATTTGCCTTGAAACCTCTGCCAGAAACTAATATTTAAAATTAGAAAACCAACCTCCTTCCTAAAGCTACTTCCGGTTTGATAGGGGCTTAATGAGTCCATTTGACTTGTTATTCTCTTGCAGTGAAAAGAAAAGTGCAAAGTTGCGACTGAAAAAAACAAAAAACAAAAGCTCACCAGCAAAGTCTTCAAATACATGAAATATGCATTCAGTCATTTAATAAGAGTGTGCATCAAAGACTTTATATGTCTGTACTTTCATATAATGAATGAGATGTATATGGTACTGCTATGTGAATAAATGTGAGTATTAAGGTTTTAGCTGCTACAAAAACAAGCTATTTAGACCATTTTTTATTTTTTTTATTTTTTTTGGTAATACTAGAGGAACTAATAGGATGACTGTTACAGCCCACAGGCTGCATGGCCTGGCCTCTGCCTCTTTGTTTGTATTCTGTTTGGCAGGGCGGCACCACCAGCTGAGGCCATTTAACCAGGCCGATGCAGGAGGTGTCGGTTCAGTCTGCCCGGAGAACTTTGGTGTGTGTTCTGGATTGCCGCTTAATTCTTTGAACTCTGCTCCACTGTAGCGTTTCGTTATCTGTGTGCAATTTAAACGTTGGTCAACAGGACCCTTCGTCAAACAGTTTGTTGACAGCGCCAACTGTTTCGTGTTCAGTAGTGGTTTTGTTTGTTTCCATGTTCCTGCTCTTTTGTTTATTGAATTTGTGATTGTTGAACTTCAGTTAAAGGCCTTCTAGAGAAGAAGCTGCTTGTTTGTTATGTTATCACACATTGTTTGGGTAATGAGCATTACGTTTGGCCCTCCTTTGTTGTATTATTGTGTATTTGGTGTTCTGTTTGATTATTGTACACCCGAGAATTGTCAATAAAACTCTCCCTTCCCTCAGGCATACCTGGTTATTGTTACTTCCTCTTTGTTGAGCCAGGTTGTAACACTTATTAAGCAATTTTATGTAATAATAGGATCAGTTTTAGCTTCTCAAAAAACAAATGTCCCCATGTTTTCTGGTGAATGTGAGATCGCCAGCAGAAAACTGATGGCGGTTCTTCATTTAGACTGCCCTCATATTAATCACTGATGGCATTCATTTTTCAGTGTTGCATACACTCATTGGCCCACTATGGAATCACAGGAGTGCCAAAATTAAAAGGAAATACATGTCAAGTAAGTGAAGACAAGATAGAAAAAGAACATGACTAGCTTTGTATAGTTTTGGTATTATTGATTCTTTATATTTCTACATTTATTTCCTTTTAACTTTGGAACTCCTGTGATTCCATAGCCCACAACCTGACAGTATTCCTCCTCCTCCTCCTCCTTCTTCATTTTGCATCCATAAAGATGCATTACTGCTGTCTCTGTTTGTTTTATCTATCGACAGTGACTCTTTTCCTCTGTCTAGCAGCAGCTTTTTTCACCCCAATGACTGTTTCACTTCTTCTTCCTCTCATCTGGGTTCATGAAGCTGCATCACTAACAATATTCAATGGATCACGATTTTTGTATCACTTTCAATGTATTTATTATCCCCCGCCGTGGCTGATAGGCCCCGAAGGGGGATCTTGAAACAGTCTCCGTACGTACGTCCGTTCGAACGTTTCTACCTATATCTCGGCAACCCCTGGGCCCACAGTGACCAAACTTCACATGTGGATACATCTCAGAGGGGGAAGGGATGCTATGGTGACCTTGACCTAATTTGCATATTAAGTAGGTCACAGGGTCACGAAGTGCTTAAAAACACATTTTGGGCTCTGGAGGCCTAGGTTTTTGAGCTAGGGCTCTGAAATTGTATACACACATGATACACACTCCAGGGATAACCTCCAGTACACCAAGTGACCTGACCTTGACCTTGAAGATTGGTAGGGTCTGAAGTTTGCTCGTCATGGTTGCACAATACATGTATTTTCATATAAGCATTTCTCTTCATTTCTCAGCAGTTCCTGGGCCCACAGTCACCAAACTTCACACATGGACACTCCACCTGGGGAGAAGGGGCACCATGGTGACCATGACCTAATTTGCATATCAGGTCACAGGGTCACTAAGTGCATAAAAAACACCTTTTGGGCTCTGGAGACGTATTTTGACATAGCTTATGAAGAAGACCTTTCAGATTCTACATAATTATCTACTAGGACCCATGGAACACCCTCTAGTGTACCAAGTGTGCTGCCTTAGAGCTGGCTTTGTGAGAAAATATAAAGCCCTCCGGCGGGGGATTAGCCGAGCAACGGCCTTCTTGTATATATGTTGGCGTTACATGCAAGTACAGCCATTTTTATTGTGAACCTGGTGACTAAAGTGGGTCAGTGACATCTATAACTTTGCATGAATGTGACAAAGTGATGACAGATTACCAAGTTCTATATTACATTGAGGTTATGTAGTCAGATTTTATTAAAAACTTTTCACTAAATATGTGAATAAGTGCATGTTTTTATATGGTTGCAGTGTGACACACACCCACACACACACCCCATCACGGAAATGTGGTTTATTACATAAGAAACGATTGATTCATAATATCACCATTAGCTATACCTTATATATATATATTTTTTTTTTTTTAAATATATATATATATATTTTTTTATTCCATTGTCAGAGAAAACTTTGAGAAAAACCTTCAGTTTGTCCCTTTTCAGTGTTATTCTTTAACACAAGCTGATCAGGTGATTTAACTATCACCTACAATGACTTCTTTACATTCCTGTACAATTAATACAATCATGACAGCACAAAGAAGAGTACATCAAATAATGGCTTGCCAAAATGTAGCTTTGGCTGTTGTGACAGTTGTGTAAAGTTAGTCCTTCAGTTCAACCGAGTGCAATCTGTATGAGGTGAACCACCGACGGGGGAGTGGAGTTTTGAGAGGAGCCTCAGATGGAGTAAAGACGGAGCTGCTCCTCCATGTCGCCCTCAGACACGTCCCCAAATGTTTCCTTGTTTTCTTTCAGTAGCTGGAAGATGGCGGCGAGCTGCTCACGTTGTACCCTGGAGAACCAAAGAAGAAAGATGACGTTATTAGTGCGAAAGGAATGGAAATGATTGAAGATCACTGGGATCGACAGGAGATCATGCAAAATCCACACACAATCCCTAATGCAAAATATTTGCACATAATTAGGAACAACTAGGAAAGAGTGAGACGCCACACAATCCAAGCCCTGTTTTAGTAATAGATGGCATAAAAAGATTAGATATATGTATAAGACTTTGCACTTTCTTTTTAACACTGAAAGAATAATCACACAAATGGTTTATTCTACTCCGATCATCTGATCAACTTTTACCTCATGTGGTTAGAGTTTATTATGGTTTTAGCACTCAATTTTCTTTCAGAATGTGTTATTGTTATATGTTCATGCTTGATTGTAAATACCGGATATTGATATACGTGAACTCTCCATCACCAAAAACCAAAAGAAGTAATAAATGACACACAAACTGAACTTTAGACAGTCAAAAGACAACAAGCAGCCTTGCACAACCTTCACTCTGAACAAACACGTCTGTCATGAATCAGATTTCACAGCTCCTCTTTATTAACTGCGATGAAGAACCTCTCGTTTATGGGGAAATCAGGATTATTTTTAAACATATTTCTACTATTCAGACATTTTACTCTCACTAGTGTAATTACTTTAGTCCATAATGAAATAATCTGCATTTGCATGTTAGTTTAGTTTAATGGATTATTGTTATTACTATACATCATTGTTGTTGGGTTAATTTTGATGGTATTAGCACTAACTCTTTTCTAAGATGCTTTCTAAGCCTATCTGGGCTGCAACCGGTCCCAGTTGACTGTGGGTGAAGGCAGAATAAACCCTGGAGAAATGAACAGTAACTACAGACAACACACAGACAGACGTATAAATACCTGCATGTTTTTGGACTTTGCGAGGTAACTCCAGTAATCACTACATTTGCTAGGAAATAACACGCCTGACTGCTTCTTTTTTTTTTTATCGTCTTACAAAAATCTGAGCCAAGGTGTAAAGTCCTCTTATTTCCCCTTTTCTTTTCTGTTTCTGTGTAACTGAGGAGCCTGGGAGGTTCCAGCACAGCTCTGCATGACACCGACTCCCCCTTGTGGCAAAACAGAGGAGAGTCCGGAGAGGATTAACCGACACTAACAGGTGAGGACTGGAGTGACAATCAACACCTGCAGCACCACCTGAGAATCACACTGTGGAACAATGGGGGGGGGGGCAGCGGGAGGAGAACGACATGGGATCGGGTCGGCAACACAGCACAGTTGACATCAGTCGCTTCGTGGCCACTTGAGGATCGAGAGCTGATGAGGCCAAAATTTACTGCTGAGGTCCAGACTGTGATCACAAATTGGCCCGGGTGACTTTGTGTACGCACAATGGCCAGAAAGTGACTCTCCTGGGAACAACAGGTGAGAATAACTCATACTTTACCACAAGATCTGCTCCTTTTTCAGGTTTACAGACAGTTAAAATCTGTGTTGAAGTATCTCCTGCAATGATAAAAGCAGTGTGTGCAAACAGATTAAGCGCAGTGCTTTCTCCCGAGTCTCATGTAATTCACTCCTTAATACCTGGCAGGAGCTCAATCTTGCCTTATGCAGTCTAGCCAAAAGCCGAAAGGTGATGCAGCGGCTAAACGTGGAACAAGTGAAGGACCAACAACATACGAACACACGTGAAGCAGCGGGAGGAGGGTTGGAGGGAGGAGTTGACTGCGCGTGAGGGAAAGAAGGATTTTTGTGTGTAAAAATTATGAAAAACAGCCTTTCTTTTTTGTAGCAGACTAGAGCTCAATACACTTTACAGGTTGGAGGACACGGCAGCAGATACAGAGTAGAAATGTCCAGTTCTGACATTTTTATTCACAATAGCAGGCTTTTATACAATAAGTCACTTTCACATCAGCGATAAGCCATTCACAACATGAATATTTGGGTTATCTATCCTAGCAGACTACGCCGGATCTCACACAAACTCTCAACCTGCATAAGGGGCTTGTCCTGATCGAAACAATACATTAAAAAGCGTTACAGATCAGAGCCCTTTACTCTGAGTTACTGACCTCTGCTCCTCCTCCAGCTCCTCTTTGGACATCATCATTTCCAAGTGGTGGGATCGTGCTTTTCCAGGGACGTATTTCAAGGAGTTATTTGTCTCCACTTTATCTGTTTTGAAATTAAAAAAAGAAAAAGAAAAAGAAAAAACAACAAGTCAGAAATGTCGAGGAATAAGGAGTGTGATTATTGAAATAATGAGGCCTGAGGTGTGTGGAAGTGCTCACCGTTGATCTCCGGGCTCTCTGTGGCTCCTTCGGTCTGGGGGTAAGAGAAAGCACACTTTAGGAGCTCCGTATCAGAGAGGCCAATGTATGACCTACGTCCTCTCCCTGACGAGGCCTCGGAAGACGTGTCTACATCTAAGCTCATATTTTCAGATCCAGGCCTGGTCACGGACAGGCTGGATGCTGAGGAGCATTGCTCAACTGGTGTTGCCAGTTCTCCCGTGTGAAGGTAGGGGTGCGCCTCCTCCTGTCAGAGAATTAAGGGGGTCACATTGCAACGTCATACTCAGATCGCTCTAAAATGTACCAATGTGTCTTAGAAGCCTATCAAGTTTATGTTTAGTGAAACTGTGCATGCATGTGCTTGAATCAAAATCACTACCATTTCCTTTCTCCCTGCTTGATCTGGACTAGATTTATACAAAAAGAAATAAAGTTTGTTTTGTTTTGTTTTTTTTCCTTTGGCGATAACCACATGCTCCTTTTTCTGATGTTGGGGACTCTCTATTCTTAGTTGAAGGCATCTGCCCTGCAGTCCAGATTTACATTTCCTCAAAACAGGTCAGGAAGGTCATGACCTGTGTGGAAGGAGGAGCTGCTTCCCTCAGTAGTAAAGTTCCCCTGATGCATCGATTAATTCACTCAACTGGAAACGGGGTTTTGGTGTAACGAGCGATACTGCCTGGTAGAAATGTGCACAGAAGCGGAAAGCAATGGCATTTAAGCTACTTATGTGCAGTACTTACGTTCTAAGATACTCTACTTTGGTTAGGTTGCTTCTCCATGTGGAAAGAGCAACGGCAGTGTGTCTCCAACTGTACTCTTTGATCGCACACTATTCTAAATAACATACACACAAATATCAAGAGTAATAGTAACAGATGTATAATTTTTATATAATACTAATTTACCAATGAGAAAATACAGTTATTTAAATTTACATGTTGAAACAAGTGATTTTTTTCAATGGAATTGATTAGACTAGCTAATATTCAGTAAATAATGTCAGATCATAAAGCGATTGTTGCAAATGATATGAACTAATATTGATTGAAGCAGGTGAGATACCTTCCTACGCATTTGATGAGACAGAACTAACATTAAAGAATGAGTCCTGTCATACACCAATGATAAGTGACAACTGGAGTAATTTACGCACCAGTATCTTTTACTGCATATTCCAAAGTTCACTCTTATGAGTCATCAGTTGTATTTATTATTGTAAAGGCAACGTTACATTACATGGCAGTGAATGCACATCCCAGCGCATTTTGCGTCTGTCTGCACGAGCTTGCAGTGCATTTAGACAGATTAGGAGAGAATTACGCACTGAAACAGTTCGACTACACAAACCAGACGTGCGTCAGAGCGCGCGCTGCACGACGGACTGCTACTTACTGACAGCACGGATTTCACTACATCCCAGTGATCGTGTGAACTTCCGCTGATCTCGCACCAGTCCTCCTTCTTCTTCGCCGCCGCCTCCTCCTCCTCCTCCTTCCTGTTCTGCTTCCTCTTCTCGGGTACGTGGCCGTTCAGCCTCGGCCCGGACGGCTCCGGTGCCGCGGCGTCCCCGCCGTAACCGAAGTAGCTCCGCGCGTTCGCGAACTCGGCCGCCGGAGAGGAGCCGCTCAACAGCGACGTCGCCGCCACGATGGCGAGGAGCGTGAAAATAATGGCAGACAGTACAAAAGTCACATCCATGGTGAGCGGTCCCGTGGCCCGGGCGTTGTGACTCGTCGCTGCGCGTCTCCTCTCCCTCTTGAGCCGAGTGCGTCCTCTCACGCTGCCATCACCGCTCGGAATAATCCCCCGGCGAGCATCCCCGTTAAACGAGCGAGCGGCGTTAACGGGATGTGGCACGATCCCCTCTCCCGTGCAGGACGTCACATCCTCCCGAGTTCCACCCCTCCTCGGCCCCATGCCCGGAGAGCGCAACCGGGTGGTGGTGGAGGAGTGTGTTGTGTGGAGGGGGGGGGGGGGGGGGTTAGGTCAGGTGGGCCGGCACGACGCGCTGCAACGTGCCCGGCGCCCGGCCCGCTGCGTTAATCCCGCAAAACCGGGAGGCGGATGGAAATCGGTTGTGACAGGACCCGTGTACCGGAGGTGGGGGATGTAAAAGTCAAGCCGGGTTTACCGACAGTCGAGGGAAGAGGTGTTCTCACCTGAGGAGACACCTTCCAGTCAGTCTGCGCCGCGGATTTAAAGTAAACAACGCAGATACACCTGAGTTCACATGTCAGCTTTTGTAATACATAAAAAAAAAAAAAAACTATTTTTTTCTCTCTCACGCAAATAACACTCAAATGACACTAAGATTAATCAATTGCAGGTGCTTTTCTGAAAGTACTGCTCCCTTTTTGACCACATTTAATTGCCTTGCCAACTCTCCAGTTATTGGTTATAAATAAAGTATCAAAGTACTCAAAGCCT